>NC_052067.1:175560990-176160990 GCF_015852505.1 Tachyglossus aculeatus
ATCTCCTGTATGCACTGCCAGGTGAAGGTCACTGGGATCATGTATGCAATTCACTGACTCTCCAGAACTCCTAATTCCCTCCTGGGAAGATGGATTCTGAGAAGCAGCATGGCTTAATAGACAGAGCACAGGCCTGGGAATCAGAAGGACCTGGGAACACTAGACTGTAAGGTCAGCTCTAGACTGTAAGCTCATTGTGGGCAGGGAATGTTCCTGTTTATTGTTCTATTGTATGCTCCCAAGTGCTTGGTGCACAGTAAGCACTCAATAAATATTATTGAATAAATGAATCCCGGTTCCACATGTCTGCTGTGTGACCTTGGGCAAGTCACTTCACTTCTCTATGCCTCAGTTACCTCACCTGCAAAATGGGGATGAGAGTGTAAGTCCCGTGTGGGACAGGGAATGAGTCCAACTTGATTCACTTGTATAATAATTATGGTATTTGTTAAGTGCTTACTATGTCCCAAGCCCTGTATTAAGCACTGGGGTAATAATAATAATGGCATTTATTAAGTGCTTACTATGTGCAAAGCACTGTTCTGAGCACTGGGGAGGTTACAAGGTGATCAGGTTGTCCCACGGGGGGCTCACAGTCTTCATCTCCATTTTACAGATGAGGGAACTGAGGCACAGAGAAGTTAAGTGACTTGCCCAAAGTCACACAGCTGACAATTGACGGAGCCAGGATTTGAACCCATGATCTCTGACTCCAAAGCCCGGGCTCTTTCCACTGAGCCACGCTGCTTCACAATACAAGGTAATGAGGTTGTTGCACATGGGGCTTAGAGCCTTAATCCCCATTTTACAGATGAGGTAACTGAGGCACAGAGAAGTTATTTGGCTTGCCCAAGGTCACACAGCAGACAAGTAGCAGAGCTGGGATTAGAACCCATATCCCTGGACTCCCAAGCCTGTGTTCTTTCCAATAAGCCCTGCTGCTTCTCATACCCCAGCTCTTGGAACAGAGCTAGGTACACAGTAAGTGCTTAATAAGTACCATAATAATAATAAGTTCAAAAATAGTAATAACAAGCTGAAAAAAGTGAAGCCCTGAGCCACCACCAGAAAACTAAAGCTAATTTAACTATTTGAGAAAGATGATGGGTAATAATAATAATAATAATGATGGCATTTATTAAGTGCTTACTATGTGCAAAGCACTGTTCTAAGCGCTGGGGAGGTTACAAGGTGATTAGGTTGTTCCAGGGGGCGTCACAGTCTTAATCCCCATTTTACAGATGAGGGAACTGAGGCCCAGAGAAGTGAAGTGACTTGCCCAAAGTCACACAGCTGACAATTAGCGGACCCGGAATTTGAACCCATGACCTCTGACTCTAAAGCCCATGCTCTTTCCACTGAGCCACGCTGCTTCTCTAATAACGTCTATTGCTAGTGCAAGCAGAGTGTGTGGGAGTCACATCCCCGGGGAAATGGTGTTCTGCCGGGCAGAGAGGGACAGCGCTCCTACCTCAGCTCCCCAGCAACTAGGCCCCGGGATGCAGCCCTGACTTTCCGAACCCCACAGGCTTCTAGCACCAAATGGGTACACGATGGAAAGGCATCACATGGTGCCAGTAATTTAAAGGGAGAGACAATGGAGGTTCACTCTTGTGAGCCCCTAACACTATTCCTAACCTCCAAAGGGAAAAGATTAGTTGCTCTAGCCAAGTTCTAGGTGTCCAAACTCAACGAGCTTCTGTCAGTTTTTTCTTTTTGGGGAACTGGCTGAATTCACCCACAAACGGTCACGGGGAATTTATAATCTTGGCTGATAGCTTTAGTAGCACTGCAGTCGAGGGTTGGACACTTCTGAGAAATGAAAACTCAGTCCCAACAATAACAGCTACATTCTTCCGCTGCTCCCCCTCCTGCTCGGGGGTTCCTCCCCGTGGGGCTGTGCGCTGAGGGAGCCCAGGGGCATGGGTGCGGGGGTCTGTGGTCGGTGGGGGCGGGCGCGGTTTTGGATGAGGAAGCCTGCAGCTTTGTGGGACTGTGTGTTATTGCTGGCGCACAGATACACCGAGGTCTGGTCGGGGCTGGCGGACTCCACGATCAGGGGAAAGGACCGCGTCTCGGACCGGGAGACATTGTAGCCCTTGGCCACGTCCCCGGGTGCGAGCAGTGCAACGTCTTGGGAGTGGTAGATCAGCCGCAGCCCCGGGCCCGGGTCCTGCCGGTACCAATACATGTAATCGTGTTTCAGGTCCTGTTCACAGCTCAGCGTCACCTTCTCCCCAGGCCGGACCAGCAGGTATCTGGGGGTTTGTGTGACCCTAGTGTTTGTGGTCACCTCCAGGAGACAAATGGCAACGAACCAGACTGTTCTGGAGTCCATGGTGGGGCCGAGGCCGGGCTGGGGCGTCTTCCAGCTTGGAGCTATTTCCCCCAAAATGAGCAGCCCCTGAAGCCCTATGTTTCTGTGCTCTGGATTGGCTGGTCTTGTGTGTGACGTCACTGCCCTGTCTGCTGGCATCACCCCTGGAGAATAATGGGGTTGGAGAATAGACAGACCCCATGGGCTGGGGAAGAGTCGCCCGGCTCTCAGCCTAGAGATTGACCCCCATGACTCCGGCCCCCCTGAGGATCTATGTCTCCTGTGGTTCCCCTGTTTTTCTCTGTTAATGGCCTGGAAAATGGACTCCACTGAGCAGCCTTTGGTCTCCAGGACTGCTTTGTCCCCCGCTGACCACAGCAGAAGTGGCCAGGCCGTAACCTTCTGATGTTTTCACAATGGTGGCACAGCAGGGAACCAACTCCATCTAGATTTGGGGCGCGTGGAGCTCTGGAAAAGAGTTAGAAAGAGAGAACTACAGCATTCAAAATGGTCCTAGTGTCGTACCGCCCCCTCCCGGAGGAGAGTGGCAGAGCCTAGCTGAGATGGAGAGGCCACAGAGGATGCTGGGGAAGGAGGATACTGTCAACAGCAGACTCAAAGCAGTAGGTTGGGTGAAGTGGAAAGCGAGAGTAATGAATAAACACTTAGTGAACAAATCCCTCTCAGGGTACCACCGGAGAGTTTCCAATCCTCTACCAGTCTCGGCTACATGAGGGGGAGTCAAGCAGAGGCCTATCTGTTCCATTCCTATCTTTGGCAGTGGCTAACTAGTGGAAGGCAATCTGCTACAAGTCAAAACTCACCTGTGCTGGACAGCAACAGCATTGGAAAGTCGAGGGTGGAGACTCACGTTTACTGCGTGGAAGAAGGCAATGATAAACCACTTCCATATTTTTACCAAGAAAACTCTCTTGTTACACTACCAGAATGATTGCAGATGGAGGTGGGGCGTTCTGGGAGAAATGTGTACATGGAGTCACTATTGGTCGGAGACGACAGAATAAACAAGACAAGAAATAAACAAAAATGAACTGCTACACAGTTCACAGTGAAGAATAGCTATTTTATTTTATGAAAAGGAAGTGAGAGATTAGTCAGGGAAGTTCTCCTGGAGGAACAGACTGTTTTTTTAAGAGGCTTTGCAGGTAGGGAAGAATATAGTTTGATAAGTTTGACGGGGGAGGGAGGCCAATGCTAGTATGGTGTTAAAGATATTTATTGAGCACCTACTGGGTGCAATAGACTGTACTAAGCATTGGGAAAAGTATGACAGAACACGAGACACAGTCACGGTGCACACAAACTTTCCTTTCTAACAGGGTTTTCATGAAAGGGGAAAGGCAAATCCCATTGTCTCAGAGAAAGGAGAGTTGAAAGTGTGTTTAAGTTGGAAGGCAGGTTGGGAGCCGCCATGACTGTGTGCTGTGGGGAAGGGAGAAGAGAGTGGGAAGGTGAAATGGGCACAGACATCGAGGTCCTGAATTCAGTGTTGGAGTTTCTGAGTGAAGCAAAGGGAAAGGAATAGCAACCAAGACCATGCACACACTTGATGTTGGAGCATTTTAGTTTATTTAAAAACATCTGAAAGCAACTTGGAAGTACTTGTAACCAGTGCTACCACTCCCAGAGAGGTGGGCCATACAGAAGACAGAAACAACGGCTCGTTTCATGTCAGACACCTTTGATCCCACTCCTTCCCAGGAGGTCTCAGGAGATGATAGTCACTGGACAAGGTACTAAGCTTGTGCTACTACATGGGTAGAGTTTAAACACATGTGTTCATTTGCACAAGCCTGCCCCAACCTGATTAAGTTCCACCCTTAGCTGACACAGTCAGCTACTCTCTGTCCCCCTGAAGATTCATTTAGTCATTCACTCAATCGTATTTACTGAGAACTTACTATGTGCAGAGCACTGTACTAAAAGCCTAGGAGAGTACAATATAACAATAAACAGACTCATTTCCTCCCCACAGTAAGCTTACAGTCTAGAGGGAAAGAGAGACATTACTAGCAATAAGAAAGCAGATATGTACATAAGTGTACATATCTCCCCCTTTTAGACTATGAGCCCACTGTTGAGTAGGGACTGTCTCTATATGTTGCCAATTTGTACTTCCCAAGCGCTTAGTACAGTGCTCTACACACAGTAAGCGCTCAATAAATATGATTGATGATGTTGATGATGATGATGATATCTTTAACTTGTATCTACCCCAGCATTTAGAAAAGTGCTTGGCACAAAGTGCTTAATAAGTACCATAATAATAGTGCTGTGGGGCTGGAATGGAGGATAAATAAAGGGAGCAAGTCAGAGTAATGCAGAAGGGAGTGGGAGAATAGGAAAGGAGGGCTTAGTCAGCGAAGGCCTCTTGGAGAAGATAATAATAATAATAATGGCATTTATTAAGCGCTTACTAAGTGCAAAGCACTGTTCTAAGCCCTGGGGAGGTTACAGTGTGATCAGGCTGTCCCACGGGGGGCTCACGGTCTTAATCCCCATTTTACAGATGAGGTAACTGAGGCACAGAGAGGTTAAGTGGCTTGCCCAAAGTCACACAGTTGACAAATGGTGGTCGGGATTTGAACCCATGACCTCTGACTCGTGACACGTGCTCTTTCCACTGAGCCATGCTTTGCACCTTTAATAAGGCTTTGAAGTGAGTACAGTAATTGTCTGTCGGATATGGGGAGGGAGGACTTTCCAGGCCAGAGGCAGGACATGTCAGGGAGGTCGGCGTCGAGATAGACGTGATCAGGGTAAAGTGAGAAGGTTAGCATTAGAGGAGCGAAGTATGTGGGCTGGGTTGTAGTAGGAGATAGCAAGGTGAGGTAGGAGGGGGCAAGGTGGTTGAGTGCTTTAAAGCCACTGGTCAGGAGCTTCTGTTTCTGGGTCACGGTGGGGAGAGGGTTTAGGGGTTAGTGGTGTTATTTTATATCCCCTGGGGGTGGGAAAGGATGATAACTGACAGCTTCCTAGAGATGTAGCAGAGAATCGGTAATTTAGGATCGTTGTAGAGACAGGTTGGGAGGAGAATCTGCTGTTCCTTTCTGAGTGGCTTTTGCCGTCAGTTGTGGTCATGGGAGCCTCTTCTGACACCTGCTTCCAGGCTGTGGCACTTCCTGCCCTTCCCCTCCACCCTATGCCCAGTTTATCTTCAGACTTATTCTTTGTGAAGTTGGCTTTGAAGTCAGTGGTTGGGCGCCCCCTTCTCCTTTCCCAACCAGCAGCCCCCACCACAGCAAAGCCAAGGTTCAGCAGTGGATAGAGGAGGAATGTGGAAGCAGGCACCTGGAGCACAGGACAGGGGTGTGGGAGAAGCAGCTCAAGGCTCCGTGAGAAAAGCTGAAGTCTTGGTACCCCTCCCCACATCCCTTGGTGCAGGCAGGAGGTTTGTGTGTGGAGCAGGGCTGGGGCCCCAACGCTGTGGATAAACTGCTCGCACAGAAATACCGCGCCGAGTCCCCAGGTTCAGCCTGCCGGACTGTCAGCTTTGAAAAGGAATCCTGGGCCTGAGCCGAAAAGCGTTCGTTGGGCATCCCTGATTTGTCCATTTCAGCCGAGTCCTGGAAATGAATCAGGAACTGTAGCTCCTGGCCTGCCTGTTTTTGGTACCAGTACACACTGCGGTGTCCAGAGATGGGTTTACAACTCAGCGTCACGTTCTGTCCCCGGCCGGTGATCAGTTGTCTGGGGATCTGGGTGACTCCGGTGTACGTGAGGCCTGCGGGAGAAGGAGACACAAGTCAGGAGGCAGAGCCCAGAGACCAGAGGCTGCCAGGGAAAGGGCTGGAGCTGGGGCCCGGACAGCTCAGCCAGGGGATTTCCCGACTGCGCCCAGGTCTCACCTGCTCCCAGGACACAAATGGCCACCAACCATACTGGCCCGGGGCCCATGGTGGGGTTGGGGCCAGACTGGGCGTCTCCCAGCTCAGGACGCTAAAGCTTAGAATTCAGTGGTCTAAATTGGGTAGGTCTGTGTGATGTCACTGCCCCTGCCTGCTGGCACCTCCCCTGGAGGAATGGCAGTGTTGGGGGGTTGGGGGGTGGTGAGCCTGGAGACCCTAACCCCACAAATCTGGTCCTACTGAGGGGTTTTATGTGTTCAGGTCACTGTTCTTAAGGGAACTGGCTCCTCCCACAGATTCTGAGGGCCCCTGGGAGCACAGGGATGGGGGCATGTGGGCGTTACTCAATTATTCTGCAGTTGGCACAGGAGTGCCCAGTATCCCACTGCATTACTGCCAACAGACTCCCCAACCACAGCTGCCTAGTTCAGAAACAGAACTTTAAAACAAAGCTGGATTCAAACAACCTAATTATAATAGTGGTATTTGTTAAATGCTTACTATGTGCCAAGAATTGTACTGATTTCTAGGGAAGATACAAAATAATCAGCTTGGTCACAGGCCCTGTTCCAAGTGAAGCTTTCAGTCTAAGAGGGAGAGAGGAAAGTTGTTTAATTGTCATTTTACAGATGAAAAATGGAGGCACAAAGAAGTTAAGTGATTGGCTCAAGGTCACACTGCAGGGAAATGGTGGAACCAGGGTTAGAACCAAGGTGCCATGACTCCACTAGGGCATGTTAGTTCTCAGGTCCTCTCCTGGTTCTCCTCTTATCTCTCCAGCTGTTCATTCCCAGTCTCCTTTGCGGGCTCCTCCTCTCCCTCCCATCCCTTTACTGTAAGGGTTCTTCAAGGGTCAGTTCTTGGTCCTCTTCAGTTCTCTATCTACACTCACTCCCTTGGTGAACTCATTCGCTCCCACAGCTTCAACTATCATCTCTATGCTGATGGTATCCAAATCTACATCTCTGCCCCTGCTCTCTCTCCCTCCCTTCAGGCTTGTGTCTCCTCCTGCCTTCAAGACATCTCCATCTGGATGTCTGCCCACCATCTAAAACTCAATGTGTCCAAGACTGAACTCCTAATCTTCCCTCCCAAACCCTGCCCTCTCCCTGACTTTCCCGTCACTGTAGACGGCACTACCATCCTTCCCATCTCACAAGCCCACACCCTTGGTGTCATCCTTTTAGACTGTGAGCCCCTTTTAGACTGTGAGCCCACTGTTGGGTAGGGACTGTCTCTATGTGATGCCAATTTGTACTTCCCAAGTGCTTAGTACAGTGCTCTGCACATAGTAAGCGCTCAATAAATACGATTGATTGATTGATTGATTGATCCTCAACTCCACTCTCTCATTCACCCCTCACATCCAATCTGGCACCAAAAGCTGCCGGTCTCACCTCCACAACATCGCCAATATCCACCCTTTCCTCTCCATCCAAACCGCTACCTTGCTGGTTCAATCTCTCATCCTATCCTGACTGGATTACTCCATCAGCCTCCTCTCTGATCTCCCATCCTCTTGTCTCTCCCCACGTCAGTCTATACTTCACGCTGCTGCCTGGATCATCTTTGTGCAGAAACGCTCTGGGCATGTTACTCCCCTCCTCAAAAATCTCCAGTGGCTGCCAGTCAACCTACGCATCAAGCAAAAACTCCTCACTCTTGGCTTCAAGGCTCTCCATCACCTCACCCCCTCCTACCTCACCTCCCTTCTCTCCTTCTACAACCCAGCCTGCACCCTCCACTCCTCTGCCACTAACCTCCTCACTGTGCCTCGTTCTCGCCGGCCCTGCCATCGACCCCCGGCCCATGCCCATCCCCTGGCCTGGAATGCCCTCCCTCCGCACATCTGCCAAGCTAGCTCTCTTCTTCCCTTCAAAGCCCTACTGAGAGCTCACCTCCTCCAGGAGGCCTTCCCAGACTGAGACACCCTTTTCCTCTCCTCCTCCCCATTGCCCCCTCCACCCTACCTCTTTCCTCTCCCCACAGCACCTGTATATATGTTTGTACAGATTTATTACTCTATTTATTTTACTTGTACATATTTACTACTCTATTTTATTTTGTTAGTGATGTGCATCTAGCTTTATTTCTATTTATTCTGATGACACCTGTCCACATGTTTTGTTTTGTTGTCTGTCTCCCCCTTCTAGACTGTGAGCCCATTGTTGTGTAGGGACCTTCTCTGTATGTTGCCAACCTGTACTTCCCAGGCGCTTAGTACACTGCTCTGCACACAGTAGGTGCTCAGTAAATACGATTGAATGAATCAATCGTATTTATTGAGTGCTTAATAATAATAATGGCACTCTTGCTTAATGGCTTACTGTGTGCAGAGCACTGTACTAAGTCCTTGGAAAGTACAATTCGGCAATAAAGAGAGATAATCCCTGCCCACAATGGGCTTACAGTCTAGAAGGGGGAGATAGACATAAAAACAAGTAAACAGACATCAATAGCATGAATATAAATAAATAGAATTATAGATATATACACATCAAAACAAGTAAACAGGCATTAATATAAATAAATATAATTATAGATATGTACATATAATAACAATAATAATAATGGCATTTGTTACGAGCTTACTGTGTGCCAAGCACTGTTCTGAGAACTGGAGGGGTACAAGGTAAATCAGGTTGTCCCACATGGGGCTCACAGTCTTAATCCCCATTTTACAGATGAGGTAACTGAAGCACAGAGAAGTTAAGTGACTTGCCCAAAGTCACACAGCTGACAAGTGGCAGAGCCGGGATTAGAACCCATGACCTCTGACTCCCAAGACCATGCGCTTTCCACTGAGCCATGATGCTTCTCAATAATCATCATAGTATTTGTTAAGCACTTACCATGTTCCAGGCACTGTACTAAGCACTGGGGTGGATACAAGCAAATCAAATCGACACAGTCCCAGTCCCATGTGGGGCTCACAGTCTTAATCCCCATTTTACAGATGAGGGAATTGAGGTCCAGAGAAGTTGTCATCTGCCCAAAGTCACATAGCAGACAAGTGGTAGAGCCAAGATTAGAACCCATGACCTTCCATCTCTCAGGCCCATGCTCTATCCACTACACCTTGCTGCTTCTCACAAGTGCTGTGGGGTGGGGCGGGGGGGTGGTAGAGCAAAAGGAGCAAGCCGGGGTGATGGGGAGAGGAGGGAGAGCTGAGGAAAGGGGGGACTTAGTGTGGGAAGGCCTCTTGGAGGAGGTGAGCCTTCAGTAGGGCTTGAAGGGGGAAAGTGTGATTGTTTGGCGGACTTGAGAAAGGAGGGTGTTCCAGGCCAGAGGTAGGACGTGGGCCAGGGGTTGACGGCAGGATAGGTGAGAACGAGGCACACTGAGAAGGCTAGCACCAGAGGAGCGAAATGTGCGGGCTGGGCTGTAGAAGGAGTGAAGGGAGGTGAGATAGAAGGGGGCAAGGTGATGGAGAGCTGTGAAGCCAAAAGTGAGGTGTTTTTGCTTCATACAAAGGTTGATAGGCAACCACTGGAGATTTTTGAGGAGGGCGGTGACTTGCCCAGAATGTTTCTGTGGAAAGATAATTCGGGCAGCAGACTGAAGTATAGACTGAAGTGGGGAGAGACAGGAGGTTGGAAGGTCAGAAAGGATGTTGATGCAGTAATTCAGTTGGGATAGGATGAGTGATTGAACTAACGTGGTAGCGGTCTGGATGGAGAAGAAAGGGTGGATCTAGGTGATGTGAAGGTGAGACTAGCAGGGTTTAGTTATGGATTGTATATGTGGGGTGAATGTGAGAGCGGAATCAAGGACAACACCAAGTTTGCAGATTTATGAGACGGGAAGGATAGTAGTGCCATGTACAGTGATGGGAAAGTCAGGGAGAGGACAGGGTTTGGGAGGGAAGATAAGGAGCTCAGTCTTGGACATGTTGAGTTTTAGGTGGTGAGCCGACATCCAGGTGGAGATGTCCTGAAGGCAGGAGGAGATGCAAGCCTGGAGAGAGGGAGAGAGAACAGGGGAGGGGTTGTAGATTTGGGTGCCATCTGCGTAGAGATGATAGTTGAAGCCGTGGGAGTGAATAAGTTCACCAAGGGAGTGAGTGTAGATGGAGAACAGGAGGGGACCAAGAACTGACCCTCGAGGAACCCCTAGAGTTAGGGGATCGGACGGGGAGGAAGAGACTGAGAATGAATGGCCAGAGAAATGAGGAGAACCAGGAGAGGACAGAGTCAGTGAAGCCAAGGTTGGATAACATGTTGAGGAGAAGGGGATGGTTCACAGTATCAAAGGCAGCTGAGAAGTCGAGGATTAGGATGGAGTAAGAGCCATTGGGTTTGGCATGAAGGAGGTCATTGGTGACATTTGAGAGGGTGGTTTTGCCTTTACCCAAAGCAGATAACTTTCCACATCAATGATCTACACTCACCTCTAGAGACACTCCTCTCCGCCCTATAGTGATCCTGGAGGATTTCCTGATCCTGGGACATCCTGGTCCCATCCTCCACTGGACAAGGCCCTCCTCGGGAGCTCCCTCCTACTCTGCAGAGGGGGTCTCGCTCCCGAATGCAAGACTTTGGGACCCAAAATGGAAAAGGTTCGTGGTCGTGGCTCAAAGTGTCTTCCGTATAGCTGAACCCTCCTGGTTTCCCAGTTTCTCCCCTGGAACTGGCTGTGATCTAGGTAGAGCAGTCTGGTCGGTGATGGACCCAACATGTATGTGAAGCTTCCCATGGTAGGGGGTAGTGAGGAAAGAGGGACTTCTGCCTTCAGCTGTGGGAGAGTTCAATTAGTCCAGCACAAGATCCTAACAAGAACCACATTCAGACGTGAGAGGACAGAGGCCCTGAATGCCCTCTGGGGTCTACCTGGCCACAAAAGACCAGCTCATTGCGCACAGTGACTACTGGACCAGGCCGTCCGTGCCTGGCTAGGCGGTGGAGGGTGTGTGGGGCGACTGGATGGGGCTACCGGAGAGGTCAGACAGATGGAGATGTGGGCCAGCGTGTGTGTGTGTGTGTGTGTGTGTGTGTGTGTGTGTGTGAGTGTGTGATCACACACACGTTCCGTGGAATGAAGGTGTAACTGCTCTGGGTGGTGTCCTGCCTTCTCCTGCTCCCCTCTCTGTGCCCCCTCTCCCACATCAGAGGGGGCCGTTAGGGCAGGAAACAGTGGGATGTGACTGTGCCCTCAGAGTGAGGGGCTCCAACCTGCCTGACGAAAGGAGAGGCCGGAAAAGCCGGGTCTGAGGGCATCGAGGGACACAGTGGGGAGGGGCAGCAGGTGGGCTGTGGGGAAAGAGGGAGGATCCCAAAGTCAGAGGCCCCAGCGGGGTGGGTGTTCCTGAGCCCCTCTGAAATGGGGCGGGGGTCTCTGCTCCCAGCAGCCCCTCCCCGTCCTGGCGGCGATGGGGAGGGGTCGGTTTGTGCACGGGGCGGGCCGGGCCCCGCAGCGCCGTGTCCTTGCTGCTGGCGCAGAGGTACACCGCGGAGTCCTCCGGGGCCAGCACGCTCACCGTGAGGCGCCAGTCAGAGGCGTCCGGCTGCTCAGCGGTGAATCTCTTGGGAACGTCTCCTTTATCTCGCTCTTCCTTATTGTAGAAGGAGAAGAGCATCTGGGGGCCTTGTCCCGAGTCCTGACGGTACCAGTACGCAGTGAGGTGCCCAGACATGGGGGCACACTTCAGCGTCACGTTCTCCCCCTTCCGGGACAATAGGTATCTGGGGGTTTGTGTGACTCTGGTGCTCGTGGTCACCCCCAGGAGACAAACGGCCACGAACCAGACAGTTCTGGGGTCCATGGCGGGGCCAGAGCCTAGCTGAGGCATCTTCTAGGTCGAGACTGTTTTACCCTTGCGGTTCAGCCCCTGAAGCCCTGGGTTTCTGTGCTCTGGATTGGCTAATTCGGTGTGTGTCGTCACTGCCCCTGGCTGCTGTCACTGCCCCTGGGGAATGGTGGGGTTGAAGGATGGACAAGCCCTGTGGGCCAGGGGAGGGCCGCCCAGCTTTCAGCTTGGGGACTCTGACCCCCGACGTCGGCCCCATCGAGGATCTGCTTTTCCCTCTGGTTCCTCTGTTTCCCTGCACCTCTCTCAGGCCCACCAGTTCCTTCCGTTACCGGGGAAATGGATTCCACACAGCAGTCTTTGGGATCCAGTACTTGTCTCTGCCTTTTTCCAAGACAGCTAGATTGATTGAACACTTACTGTGTGCAGGGGACTGTACTAAGTGATTGGGAGAGTACAGTACAATGTTCCCTGCCCACAAGGAGCTTAGAGTTTAAAAGAGTGAAACTTTTGAAAGGAAACTTTTCCGTTTCTCAGAACTAGCGGAACAGCTGAGAAGTAATTCAATCTAGAATGTGAATACTGTGGAAATTTGAGAAAGATCTTGCTAGGAGTACCAAACTTCAGAGTTCAAACGAATCACAGCTTCATATTGCCCCCTTTTGGTGGAGTTCTGGAGCGGCCTGCTCAGATGGAAGGGGAGCGGAGGATGCTGCGGGAGGATGACATTATCAGCAGCGGGCTGAGAGCAGAGTGGGTGTGAGAGGTTAAAAAAGGAGAGTATTGAATAAAGGATTAGTGAAATAAGCAGAATAAATGAACAACCACACACTTCTCAGGAAAGGATACCTGTTGCATGTATCATGAAGAGAAGAAGAGAGGGAAGGCCTCCTGGAAGAGCTGGCAGCTTTGCAAGAGTTTTTGAATTCATTTATTCATTCAATCGTATTTGTTGAGCACTTACTGTGTGAAGAGCACTGTACTAAGCTCTTGGGAAGTAGAAATCGTCAACAGATAGAGACGGTCCTTACCCAACAACGGGCTCACAGTCTAGAAGGGGGAGACAGACAACAGAACAAAACAAGTAGACAGGGGTCAATGCCATCAGAATAAATAGAATTATAGCTATGTACATATCATTAATAAAATAGAGTAATAAGTATGTACAAATATATGCAAGTGCTGTGGGGAAGGGGATAGGGAGGGCGGGGGGGGGAGATGGGGAGGGGAGGAAGAGGAGGAGAGGAAAAAGTGGGCTCAGTCTGGGAAGGTCTCCTGGAGGAGGTGAGCTCTCAATAGGACTTTGAAGGGAGGAAGAGAGCTAGGTGGGCGGATGTGTGGAGGAAGGGCATTCCAGGCCAGGGGATGGATGTGGGCCAAAGGTCGATGGCGGGACAGGGGAGAACGAGGCACAATGAGGAGGTTAGCAGCGGAGGAGCGGAGGGTGCGGGCTGGGCTGGAGAAGGAGAGAAGCAAGGTGAGGTAGCAAGGGGCGAGGTGAGGAGAGCCTTGAAGCCGAGAGTGAGGAGTTTTTGCTTGATTCAAAGGTTGATAGGCAACCACTGGAGATTTTTGAGGTGGGGGGGAGTGACATGCCCAGAGAGTTTCTGTACAAAGATAGTCCGGGTAGCAGAGTGAAGTATAGACTGAAGTGGGGAGAGACAGAAGGATGGGAGGTCAGAAAGGAGGCTGATGCAGTAATCCAGTCGGGATAGGATGAGAGATTGAGCCAGCAAGGTAGCAGTTTGGATGGAGGGAACCTTGTGGTTTGGTTAGTGTGAGTGGGGAGGGAGTCCCATTCCGGAATGGAGCTATTTATTGAGCACTCACTGTGTACAAAGCACTGTACTAAACATTGGAGAAAGTACAAAAAATATGAGGCCGGTTCCCTGCCCACCTGGAGCATCCACTCTAATCAGAGATCTCATGTTGGGGGAATGGCAATGCGTATTGGGTCAGAGAAGTGAGAGTTGAAAGTGCCTTAAAGTTGGAGGGCAGGTCTGGAGCTGCCACGACTGTGAAGTGTGGGGACAGAGAAGCAGCAGAGAGAGAAGCAGCATAGCATAGTGGATAGAGCACAGGCCTGCAAGTCAGAAGGACTTGGTTCTAATTCCATCTCTGCCCTTGTCTGCTGTGACCTTGGGCAAGTCACTTCACTTCTCTATGCTTCAGTTACCTTAACCATAAAATAGGGGATTAAGATTATAAACCTCACGTGTGTCATGGAAGGTTGTAGAACCTTATTAGCCCATACCTACCTCAGCGCTTAGTATAGTGCCTGGCACATAGTAAGCGCTTAAAAGATTCCATTGAAAAGAGAGAGTGGGAAGAAGAAATGGACAGAATGGTTGACATCTATGCTTCCAGTGATTGAGTTTTTTAGCGAAGTGGAAGACAAGGAATAACAGCAAGAAAGCACACTGCACTGCCTCAGAGGCCTGAGATACTGCATAAACCATTCCCTCGGAAACACTTGCTCACTATGGTTTTTTATAGGGACTTTCGCAGGTTAAGGAGGAGGTTGGTGGCTTCAGAAACCCTGAACCATATTATCGGATAACAAAGTTGTTAAGGAGAGTCAGGGGAATGTTGTTCTGGGGAGTGTTAGCTTCTTTCTTCTGAAGGTGAGAAAGTGTGACAACAGTGCTCAGTGCTTAGAACAGTGCTTGGCCCATAGTAAGCGCTTAACAAATACCAATATTATTATTATTATCATTATTCAGTGACAGTTTTAGGGAGATGTAGAGGAGAATTGGCCATTTAGGACAGTCGTGGGGCAGGCTGGGAGGAGAATCTGCTGTTCGATCCTGAGAGGCTTTCACCATCAATTGTGGGCGTGGGAGCCTCTTCTGACACCTGCTTCCAAGCAAGCTCTGGCACTAACCGCTCATCACCCCCAACCCCGCGCCCAGCCCCTCTCCTGGTTTATCCTGTGTGAAGCCGAATTTCAACCTAGGGGTCAGGCGCCGCCTCCTCCCTTCCCCAACGGTAACTCCCGCCGCAGGGCGGGGCAAAGCTGGGGTTCAGGAGAGGATGGAGGTGGGATGGAGGAGCAGGTGGGGGAATGTGGGGTGGGTGGAAATGAGGGAGAGTCGGTCTAAGGCTCCGTGTGAATAGCTGAATTCTTGGCCCTCCTCCCCTCGAACCCTCCCCCCGAACCCTCCTCCCGCCCTTGGCACAGGCGGGAGGTTTGTGTGTGGGGCAGCGCCGGGGTCCCAGCGCTGTGGATAAACTGCTCGCACAGAAATACCACGCCAAGTCTTCAGGTTCAGCGCGCTGGACTGTCAGCTTTGAAGACGAGTCCTTAGTCTCAGCCGAGAAGCGTTCGTTGGGCATTCCTGATTTGTCCACTACTGCCGAGTTCTGGAAGTAAATCAGGAACTGCAGCTCCCGGCCTGCCTGCTGCCGGTACCAGTAGACGACTGGGTGTCCAGAGATGAGTTTACAACTCAGGGTTACGTCCTGGCCCTGCTCGGTGACCAGGTGTCTGGGGGTCTGGCTGACTCCAGCGTCCGCAGGCCCTGCAGAAGAAGGAGAGAGACCTCAGGAGGCAGAGTCCGGTAGCCAGACCCTGACAGGGAAAGGACTGGAGCTGGGCCCCGGACAGCCCAGCTGGGGGATTTCCCGTCTGCGCCCAAGATTCACCTGCTCCCGGGACACAAACGGCCACCAACCACACCGGTCCGGGGCCCATGGAGGGGTCAGGGCAGGGCTGGGCGTCTCCCAGCTTGGGACGCTGAAGCTTAGAATTTCAGTGGTATGGGTCGGCTAGATCTATAGATATGATGTCACTGACCCTGCTTACTGGCACCGCCCCTGGGGGAATGGCAGTGAGGGGTGAGCCCTGAGACCCTCTCCGCACGATTCCGATCCCACTGAGGGGATTTATATTCATTCAATCGTATTTTTTGAGCGCTTACAGTGTGCAGATCACTGTGCTAGCATTTTTGTCACTGTTCCTAAGGGAAATGACTTCTCCCGCAGCTTTTCAGGGCCCCTGGAAGCACAGGGTTGGGAGCATGTGGAGTTTGTCACTTATTCTGCAGTTGGCGCACGGGTGCACAGTATCGCACTGCCCTGCTGCCAATAGACTCTCCCACCAACAGCCACCTACTTCAGCAACAGATCTTTTTAAAAAGGTTGATTCAAATCCCTTAATTTAAATAGTAGGGATTTCATAAATTCATTCATTCATTCAATCGTATTTATTGAGCACTTTCTGTGTGCAGAGCACTGTACTAAGCTCTTGGGAAGTACAAGTCGGCAACATATGGAGACGGTCCCTACCCAACAACGGGTTCACAGTCTAGAAGGGGGAGACAGACAACAAAACAAAGCATATTAACAAAATAAAATAAATAGAATAGTAAATATGTACAAGTAAAATAAGTAGAGTTATAAATCTGTACAAACATATACAGGTGCTGTGGGGAGGGGAAGGAGGTAGGGTGGGGGAGATGGGGAGGGGGAGAGGAAGGGGGGGCTCAGTCTGGGAAGGCCTCCTGGAGGAGGTGAGCTCTCAGTAGAGCTTTGAAGGGAGGAAGAGAGCTAGCTTGGTGGATGTGCAGAGGGAAGGCATTCTAGGCCAGGGGGAGGACGTGGGCCGGGGGTCGACGGCGGGACAGGCGAGAACGAGGCACAGTGAGGAAGTCAGTGGCAGAGGAGTGGAGGGTGCGGGCTGGGCTGTAGAAGAAAAGAAGGGAAGTGAGATAGGAGTGGGCTAGGTGATGGAGAGCCTTGAAGCCGAGAGTAAATGCTTACTATTTTCCAAAAATTGTATTTATTTCTAGGGCAGATATAAAATAGTTAGCTGGACACAGTCCCTGTCCCACATGAAGCTTACATTCTAAGGGGGAGGAAGAACAGATCTTTAATCGTTATTTTACAGATGGAGAAACCGAGGCACAGAGAAGTTAAATGATTGGTCCAAGGTCACACAGCAGGCAAATGGTGGAACTGGGATTAAAATCTAGGTGTTATGAGTCTTTCTCCTAGGAAACGCTGTTTTTCAGCTTTGCCTTTACCTAAGGCAGATAATTTTCCACTTCGAGGATCTTTCCCCTCTCCCATAGCCTCTCTTTTCCTCCCTTCAGTGATCCTGGAGGGTTTCCTGATCCTGTTATGACCTAGTCCCATCCCCTGCTGGACATAACCCTTCTCAGTGAGACCCTGGTCAACCCTGCAGATGGGGTTTCACTCCCGGGTCCGAGGCTTCAGGACCCAAAGTGAAAAAGGCTCTTCGTTGTGGCTTCCTGTTTTCCTAATTCCTCCCCTGGAATTAGCTGTGATCCAGGTGGAGCCATCTGGTCAGTGATGGACCCCTGTGGGAGTGGGTGATGAGTAGTGAGGAGGGGCTCCTATCAGCAGTTGTGGATGAGTCCAGTTTGACCAGCACCAGATCTCTGTATGAGCCAAATTCAGGCATTAGAGGACAGAAGATCTGGCCATCCTCAGATGTCAGCCCAGCCACGTCCAACCACCTCCACAACATCACCAAGATCCGCCCTTTCCTCTCCATCCAAATCACTACCTTGCTGGTTCAATTTCTCATCCTATCCCGACTGGATTACTGCATCAGCCTCCTCTCTGATCTCCCATTCTCCTGTCTCTCCCCACTTCAGTCTATCCTTCACTCTGCTGCCCGGGTTATCTTTGTGCAGAAATGCTTTGGACATGTTACTCCCCTCCTCAAAAATCTCCAGTGGCTGCCTGTCAACCTATGGATCAAGCAAAAACTCCTCACTCGGCTTCAAGGCTCTCCATCACCTGGCCCCCTCCTACCTCACCTCCCTTCTCTCCTACAGCGCAGCCCGCACCCTCCACTCCTC
Source organism: Tachyglossus aculeatus (assembly GCF_015852505.1). Lineage (NCBI taxonomy): Eukaryota > Metazoa > Chordata > Mammalia > Monotremata > Tachyglossidae > Tachyglossus > Tachyglossus aculeatus. The sequence goes on from NC_052067.1 coordinate 175,578,751, forward strand.
TACTACCACTAACCTCCTCACTGTGCCTCGTTCTTGCCTGTCCCACCGTCGACCCCCGGCCCACGTCATTCCCCTGGCCTGGAATGCCTTCCCTCCACACATCCGCCAAGCTAGCTCTCTTCCTCCCTTCAAAGCCCTACAGAGAGCTCACCTCCTCCAGGAGGCCTTCCCAGACTGAGCCCCCTCCTTCCTCTCCCCTCCATCCCCACCGCCCTACTTCCTTCCCCTCCCCACAGCACTAGTATATATTTGTACAGATTTATTACTCTATTTTTTTACTTGTACATATTTACTATTCTATTTATTTTGTTAATGATGTGCATATAGCCTTGATTCTATTTGTTCTGACGATTTTGACACCTGTCTACATGTTTTGTTTTGTTGTCTGGCTCCTCCTTCTAGACTGTGAACCCATTGTTGGGTAGGGACATCATCATCATCATCATCAATCGTATTTATTGAGCGCTTACTATGTGCAGAGCACTGTACTAAGCGCTTGGGAAGTACAAATTGGCAACACATAGAGACAGTCCCTACCTAGGGACAGTCTCTATATGTTGCCGGCATGTACTTCCCAAGCGCTTAGTACAGTGCTCTGCACACAGTAAGCGCTCAAAAAATACGATTGAATGAATGAATGAATGAATGAACCAGCCCCATTGCCCACGGTGACTACTGGACCAGTGTCGTCTGTACCCGGCGAGGCGGTGGACGGTGTGTGGAGCTACCCGATGGGGCTGCCGGAGAGGTCAGACAGGTGGAGAGGTGGGCCAGCGTCTGTATACGTGTGTGTGTGTGTGTGTGTGTGTGTGTGTGTGTGTGTGTGAGAGAGAGAGAGAGAGAGAGAGAGAGAGAGAGAGAGAGAGAGAGATCCCGAAAGCTCCATCCTGGGAGGTGTCCCGCCTCCTCCCGCTCTCCGCTCTGCGCTCCCTCCCCGTCATCAGAGGGGCCGTTGGGGCAGGAAACGGGGGGAAGTGTCTCTGCCCTCAGAGGGAGGGGCTGCAGCCACCGGGCGAAAGGGGAGGCCGGAAAAGCCGGGTCTGAGGGCATCGAGGGGCCGCAGTGGGGAGGGGGCGCAGGTGGGGATAGCGGGGAGAACTCCAAAGTCAGAGGCCCCATCGGGGTGGGTGTTCCTGAGACCCTCTGAAATGGGGCGGGGGGTCTCTGCTCCCGGCATCCCCCTCCCCGTCCTGGCGGCGATGGGGAGGGGTCGGTTTGTGCAGGGGGCGGGCCGGGCCCCGCAGCGCCGTGTCCTGGCTGCTGGCGCAGAGGTATAGCGCGGAGTCCTCCCGGGCCAGCACGCTCACTGTGAGGCGCAGGATAGATTTATCTGGCTGCTCAGCGACGAATCTCTCGGGAATATTTCCTTTGTCTTGCTGTTCTTTATTATAGAAGTAGAAGAGCCTCTGGGGGCCTAGTCCCGGGTCCTGCCGGTACCAGTACATGGCATTGTGGTTCTGGTCCTGCTCACAACTCAGGGTCACATTCTGTCCCTGACCGGAGACCAGGTGTCTGGGAGCCTGGGTGATTCCGGCGTCTGCAGAACCTATGGGGGAAGGATAGAGAAGTAGGGAGGCAGAGGCAGAGGGCCAGACGGTGCGAGGGAAAGGGCTGGCACTGGGGCCCGGACAGGCCAGTCGGGGGATTTCCTTCCATCTGTGCCCAGGACTCACCTGCTCCCAGGACACAAACGGCCACCAGCCACACTAGCCCGGGGTCCATGGTAGGGTCAGGGCCGGACTGGGCGTCTCCCGTCATGAGTCGCTGAATCTTAGAATTTCAGTGGTCTGGGTTGGGTAGGTCTGTGTTTGATGTCACTGCCCCTGCCTGCTGACACCGCCCCTAGACGAATGGCAGAGGAGAGGGAGCCTGGAGACCCTCTCCCACAATTCTGATCCCACTGAGGGGTTTTACATGTCCATGTCCCTGTTCCTAGGGGAACTGGCTCCTCCCGCAACTTCTCAGAGCCCCTGGGAGCACAGGGATAAGGGTATGAGCTCGTTTCTCACATTCCATCTTTCCGCATGGGTGCCCAGTATCTCACTGCACTGCTGCCAACAGTCTCCTAGTACAGCAACAACAGAACTTTCAAACGAAGCTGCATTCAAATCACCTAATTCAAATAGTAGTATTGCTTAAATACATACTATTTTTCAAGAATTGTATTAATTTATGGGGTAGATGCACTGCCATTTTACAGATAAAAAACAAAGGTACAGAAAATTTAAGTGACTGGCACAAGTTCACACAGCAAGGAAATGGCAGAACCGAAATTAGAACCTAGGTGCCATGACTCCTTCCACTAGGGCACCTTGGTTTTCAGTTTTGCCACTAAAGCAGATAACTTTCTAGATGGTGGAACTTCCCCCTCCCTAAAAGCTTCTCCATTCCTCTGTACAGTGGTCCTGGAGGGTTTCCTGATCCTAAAATGCCCTAATTCCTGCCCTGAGATTGGCAGTGATCCAGGCAATCTCAGAGATTTTAGAGAAGCAGTGTGGTGTAGTGGATAGAGCCCATGCCTGGAGTCAGAAGGTCAGAAGGTCATGGGTTCTAATGTCAACTCCCCCACTTGTCTGCTGTGCGACCTTGGGAAAGTCACTTCACTTCTCTGGGCCTCAGTGACCTCATTTGGAAAATGGGGATTGAGACAGTGAGCCCCACATGGGACAGGAACTGTGTCCAACCCGATTGCTTGGATCCACCCAGTGCTTACAGTGCCTGGCATGTAATAAGCACTTAATAAATGTCTTTATTATTATTATTATTATTATTGTTATTGTTATTGTTATTATCATTATTATCCAGGCAGCAACATCAGGTCAGTGATGGACCCCTCATGTAGGGGAGCCTCCCCAATGCGGAGGGGGTGAAGAGAAAGGGACTCCTGCCCACAGCTGCAGAAGAATCCAGTTTGACTGGCAAAAGATCATAATAGGAGCCAAATCCAGGCGTGAGAGGACAGAGGCCCTGACCCCTTTCAGGGTCCGCCAGGCCACATCCAATCAGCCCCACTGCCCACGGTGATTACTGGACCAGTGCCATCTGTGACTGCCCGGTGAAGTCCTGGAGTGCGGAGCTACCGGATGGGGTTGCAAGGAGGTGTCAGTTTGGTGGGGAGGTGGGCTAGGGTCTGTGTGTGTTTGTGTGTGAGTGTGTGTGTGTGTGTGTGTGTGTGTGTGATCACACGTGTTCTCCGTTGAACAAGGGGGTATCTACTCTGGATAGTGTCCCGCCTCTTCCTCCTCTTCACTCTGCACGCCCTCCCCCACATCAGAGGAGACCGTTGAGGAAGGAAACGGGGAAATGACTGTGCCCTTAGCAGGAGGGGCTGCAGCCGCCGGCCGAAAGGGAAAGGCTGGAAAAGCAAGGTCTGAGGGCAACGAGAGAAGGGAGAAGCAGCGTGGCTTAGTGGAAAGAGCACGGGCTTGGGAGTCAAAGGTCGTGGGTTCGAATCCCGAATCCGCTACTTGTCAGCTGTGTGACTTTGGGCAAGTCACTTAACTTCTCTCTGCCTCAGTTCCCTCATCTGTAAAATGGGGATTAAGACTGTGAGCCCCCCCCGTGGGACAACGTGATTACCTTGTATCTACCCCAGCTCTTAGAACAGTGCTTGGCATATAGTAAGCGCTTAACAAATACCATCATTATTATTATCGAGGGGTGCAGGTGGGCTGTTTGGGGAAAGATGAGCCACCCAAACTTCCTAAATCGGAGCGGGGCCTCTGTTCCCGGCAGCCCCTCCCTGCAGCCGCCAAGGCGGGGAGGTTTGTGCCCGGGGTGGGCCGGGCCCTGCAGCGCCGTGTCTTGCTGCTGGCGCAGAGGTACACCGCGGAGTCCTCCGGGGCCAGGACGCTCACCGTGAGGCACAGGACAGAGGTGTCTGGCTGCTCAGCGGTGAATCTCTTGGGAACGTCTCCTTTCTCTCGCTCTTCCTTATCGTAGAAGGAGAAGAGCATCTGGAGGCCTTGTCCCGGGTCCTGACGGTACCAGAACCCATACAAGTGCCCAGACATGAGGGCACATCTCAGCGTCACGTTCTCTCCCTTCTGGGACAGCAGGTATCTGGGGGTTTGTGTGACTCTGTTGTTCGTGGTCACCCCCAGGAGACAAACGGCCACGAACCAGAATGTCCTGGGGTCCATCCCAGGGCGGGAGCCAGGCTGGGGCGTCTTCCAGCTTGGGGCTGTTTCCCCCTGTTAGAGGAGTTGCAAAGCTCAGTGTTTCTGTGCTCTGGATTGACTGGGTTCTGTGTGCGACGTCACTGCCCTGCCTGCTGGCACCGCCCCTGGGGAACGATAATAATAACCATAGTAATTAAGGTATTTGTCAAGTGCTTACTATATGCCGTGCACTGTTCTAAGCGCTGGATGAGGTCGGAGAATGGACAGGTCCTGTGGAGCTGACGGAAGGCCGCCAGGTTCTCAGCTGGGAGACTTGTTCATTCTTTCAACCGTATTTATGGAGCACTTATGTGCAGATCACTGTACTAAGCTCTCGGGAAGTACAAATCGGCAACATATAGAGACGGTCCCTACCCAAAAACGGGCTCACAGTCTAGAAGGGGGAGACAGACAACAAAACAAAACAAGTAGACAGGTGACAAAACACGTAGACAGAGATATGCTTCTCATATATATTAGAAGCAGCATGGCTCAGTGGAAAGAGCTTGGGCTTTGGAGTCAGAGGTCATGGGTTCAAATCCCGACTCTGCCAATTGTCAGCTGTGTGACTGTGGACAAGTCACTTAACTTCTCTAGGTCTCAGTTCCCTCATCTGTAAAATGGGGATTAAGACTGTGAGCCCCCCGTGGGAGAACCGATCACCTTGTAACCTCTCCAGCGCTTAGAACAGTGCTTTGCACATAGTAAGCACTTAATAAATGCCATTGTTATTATTATTATTATTATTATTATTATTATTATATCTCAGGCATTCTGGGAAAAGATGCAGAATGGCTGGGAGACATGCACTGCTTCTCCACCTTGGGCTCCATCGAGGAGCTTTGGCTCCTCCGGGCCCTCTGTTTCCCTGTCACTCTCCCAGTCCTCCCAGTTCTTGCCATTATGGGGAAAATGCATTCCACTCAGCAGCCTTCAAACTCTGGGACTCATGTCTATCCCTTTCCAGGACAGCTTGGTCCATGCCAACCACAACTTTGACCAAGCCTTAATCAATCAATCGTACTTATTGAGCACTTGTTGTGGGCAGAACACTGTACTAGGAGTTTGGGAGAGTACAATACAACAGAGTTGGTAAACACATTCCCTGCTCACAAGCAGCTTACAGTCTAGAGGGGGGAAACTTCTTCCCTTTTTCAAAAATGGCAGAACTATGGAGAAGCTATTCAGCCTATAAATATCGGGACCATGGAAATTTGAAGGAGATTTTGCTACTAGTAACAATCAATCATATTTATTGAACGCTTACTGTGTGCAAAGTAATAATAATCATTATTATTATGGTATTTATTAAGTGCTTACTATGTTCCCAGCACTGTTCTGAGTACTGTACTTAGCTCTTGGGAGAAGCAGAGTTGAGAGACATGTACCCTGCCCACAACGAGTTTATAATCTCGAGGAGCAAAGTAGCAACCTTCACAGTTCAAAGTTATCACAGCGTCATACTGCCCCCTTCTGGTTGCCCTGGAGAGCCTTGCTGAACCGTAAGGGGCGCAGAAGATGCTGGGGGAGGAAGACACTACCAGTAACTCTCTGGGCAGGTGGGTGGGTGGGGGGAAGGTGAGAGGTGGAAAAGAAGAATAATGAATAAACGATTAGTGAAATAAAGAGAATTAATGAACAACTAGACACTTCTCAGGGAACGGTACCTATTGTGTATATCAGGAAGAGAATAATCATGATGGTATTTGTTAAGCGTTTATGCTGAACACTGTTCTAAGTGCTGGGATATATGCAAGGTTATCAGGTTGTCCCACGTGGGGCTCACAGACTTCATCTCCTTTTGACAGGTGAGGTAACTGAGGCCCGGAGAAGTTAAGTGACTTGCCCAAAGTCACACAGCAGACAAGTGGTCTTCCCTCCGCACTTCCACCAAGCTAGCTCTCTTCCTCCCTTCAAGGCCCTACTGAGAGCTCACCTCCTCCAGGAAGCCTTCCCACACAGATCCTCCTCCTTTCTCTCCCCCTCCTCCCACTCTCCATTCCCCCCGCCTTACCTCCTTCCCCTCCCCACAGCACCTGTATATATGTATATATGTTTGCATGTACTTAGTACTCTATTTATTTATTTATTTTATTTGTACATATTTATTCTATTTATTTTATTTTGTTAATATGTTTTGTTTCATTCTCTGTTTCCCCCATCTAGACTGTGAGCCCACTGTTGGGTAGGGACCGTCTCTATATGTTGCCAACTTGTACTTCCCAAGCACTTAGTACAGTGCTCTGCACACAGTAAGCGCTCAATAAATACAATTGAATGAATGAATGAAAAGTGGTGGAGTTGGGATTAGAACCCACGACCTCTGACTCCCAAGCCCGGGCTCTTTCCACTAAAGCCATGCTGCTTCCCTGAGAAGTAGGGGTAAGGCAGGAAAAGCCATCCTGGAGGAGCTGGAAGCTTTGCAAGAGGTTTTGTCAGACTGAGTGGGGAGGGAGTCCCATTCTGATATGGTGTTAAAAGTATTTATTGAGTGTTCACTGTCCCCAACTTAATGTATTGAACAGGGAAGGGAGAGTTGAAAGTGCCTTGAAGTTGGAGGGCAGGTTGAGAGCTACCACAACTTTAAGCTGTGGGATAGGGAGGAGAGGGGGAAAGCTGAAATAGACACACACGTTGAGAACCCTGAAACCGGTGGTTGAGTTTCTGAGCAGAGGAAAGGACAAGGACAAATGGCAAGAAAGCACATGGAGCTGCCACGGAGGCCTGAGACACTGAAGACAAATCCTTACCCCGGAAACTCTCTCACCTTTGTTTTTCAATGGAGCTTTAGCGGGAGGTTAAGGACTTGGTTGCTTGAGACAAGAGCACGGGTTTAGGAGTCATAGGACGTGGGTTCTAATCCCGGCTCCATCACTTGTCTGCTGTGTGATCTTGGGCAAGTCACTTAACTTCCCTGTGCCTCAGATACCTCATCTGTAAAATGGGGATTAAGACTGTGAGCCCCACATGGAACATCCTGATTACCTTGTATCTACCCCAGTGCTTAGAACAGTGCTCAGCACGTAGTAAGCACTTAACAAATATCATAATAATTATTATTATTCTGGAACCATGGGACATGTTATCAGTAACAAAGGACACTATGGACAGTCAGGGTTTATTAATAATAATAATAATAACAATAATAATAGTATTTGTTAAGCACTTGTTATGTGCCAGGCACTGTTCTAAGTGCTGGGATGAATTCAAGCAAATCGGGTTGGACACAGTAGTGTTAGTTTCTATCTCTTGAGGGTGGGAAAGGATGATAATTAACAGTTTCAAGGAAATGCAGAGGAGAATTGGCCATTTAGGAAAGTCGTGGGGGCGGGTGGGGAGGAGAATCTGCTGTTCCTTTCTGAGCTGCTTTCACAGACAGCTGTGGGCGTGAGAGCCTCTTCTGATACCTGTTTCCAGGCTGCGGCACTAACCACCCTCCCCCACCACCCTGCACTCAGTTTATCTCGGCTTCTCCTGGTTTCTCCTGTGTGAAGCCAGCTTTAAACCCAGAGGTCGGGCATCCTCCTACTTTCCTCCCCACCAGTAGCTCCCACCGCAGGATGCTGCAAAGCCGGGGTTCAGGAGCGGATGGAGGTGGGATGGGGGAGCAGGTGGCGGGGGCAGAGGGGAGGGGTGTGGGAGGGGCGGTCCAACTCTCCGTGAGAATAGCTGGTCTTGACCCCCCTCCCTCCGAGCCCTCCCCTCGCACTCTCCCTCCATCCAACTCCCTTAGTGCAGATGGGAGGTATGTGTATGAGGCAGGGCCAGGGCCTTAGCTCTGTGGAGGAACTACTCACACAGAAATACTGTGAGGAGTCTCCAGGTTCAGCGTGCTGGACTGCCAACTTCCAAGATGAGTCCTGGTTCTTGGCTGAGAAGCGTTTGTTGGGCATCCCTGATTCTTCCATTATAACCAAGTTCTGGAAGTAAATCAGGAACTGCAGCTCCTGGCCTGCCTGCTGCCAGTACCAGAACACATATTGGTGTCCAGAGATGGGTTTACAACTCAGGGTCACATTCTGCCCTCGGCCGGTGACCAGGTGTCTGGGGGTCTGGGTGACTCTGGCATCCACGGGTCCCACGGGGGAAGGAGAGAGAAGTCGGAAGGCAGAGGCCGGGGGCCAGAAGCTGCCAGGGAAAGGGCTGGAGCTGGCTGGGGCCCAGACAGCCCAGCCGGGGGATTTCTCGCCTGCGCCCAGGACTCACCTGCTCTCAGGAGACAAATGGCCACCAACCACAGTGGCCCGGGGCCCATGGAGGGATAGGAGCTTGACTGGGCATCTCCCGGGTCGGGCATTTCCTCCAGAATGTGGCGCTTGGATTCTTCAGGTCCCGTTGGTCGCGTGTGTGGTGTCACAATGAGCTCTCTTCCCCATAGGCTGCGTTAAGCTTGCCATACAACGACATAAGCAGAAGATCTGAATTAATAATGATGGTATTTGTTAAGCACTTACTAAGTGCCTAGCACTGTTCTAAGCGCTGGGGTAGATACAACCTTGGCTTCACAGAATCCGTCCTCTCCTGGTTCTCCTCTTATCTCTCAGGCTGTTCGTTCTCAGTCTCCTTCACGGGCTTCTCCTCCCCGTCCCATCCCCTCACTGTAGGGGTTCCTCAAGGGTCATTTCTTGGTCCGCTTCTGTTCTCCATCTATACTCACTCACTTGATGAACTCATTCATTCCCATGGCTTCAACTATCATCCCTACACCGATGACACCCAAATTTACATCCCCTCCCCTGTTCTCTCTCCCTCCCTCCAGGCTCGCAACTCCTCCTGCCTTCAGGACATCTCCATCTATGTACAGTGCTCTGTACACAGTAAGCGCTCAATAAATACGATTGATGATGATGATCTGGATGTCTGCCCACCATCTAAAACTCAATATGTCCAAGACTGAGCTCCTTATCTTCCCTCCCTAACTCTGTCCTCTCCCTGACTCTCCCATCACTGTAGACGGCACTACCATCCTTTCCGTCTCACAAGCCCGCAACCTCGGTGTCATCCTAGACTCCGCTCTCTCATTCACCCCTCACATCCAATCCATCACCAAAACCTGCTGGTCTCACCTCCACAACATTGCCAAGATCCACCCTTTCCTCTCCATCCAAATCGCTACCTTGCTGGTTCAATCTCTCATCCTATCCCGACTGGATTGCTGCATCAGCCTCCTCTCTGATCTCCCATTCTCCTGTCTCTCCCCACTTCAGCCTATACTTCATACTGCTGACCAGATTATCTTTCTACAGAAATGCTCTGGGCATGTCATTCCCCTTCTCAAAAATCTTCAGGGGTTGCCTGTCAACCTACGAATCAAGCAAAAACTCCTCACTCTCGGCTTTAAGGCTCTCCATCACCTCACCGCCCCCCCTCCCACCTCACCTCCCTTCTCTCCTTCTCCAGCCCAGCCTGCACCCTCTGCTCCTCTGCTGCTAACCTCCTCACTGGGCCTCGTTCTCGCCTGTCCCGCTGTCGACCCCCGGCCCACGTCCTTCCCCTGGCCTGAAATGCCCTCCCTCCACACATCCGCCAAAGTAGCTCTCTTCCTCCCTTCAAAGCCCTACTGAGAGCTCACCTCCTCCAAGAGGCCTTCCCAGACTGAGCCCCCTTTTTTCTCTCCTCCTCCCCATCCCCCCTCTGCCCTACCTCCTTCCCCTTCCCACAGCACTTACATATATTTGTACATATTTATTACTTTATTTATTTTACTTGTATGGATTTACTACTCTATTTCATTAATAATGTGCATATAGCTATGATTCTATTTATTCTGATGGTTTTGACACCTGTTTACATGCTTTGTTTTGTTGTCTGTCACCCCCTTCTAGACTTTAAGCCCATTGTTGGGTAGTGACCATCTCTATATGTTGCCGACCTGTACTTCCCAAGCACTTAGTACAGTGCTCTGCACACAGTAAGTGTTCAGTAAATAGGATTGAATGAATACAAGGTAATCAGGTTGTCCCACATGGGGCTTACAGTCTTCATCCCCATTTTACAGATGAGGTAACTGAGACACAGAGAGTTGAGTGACTTGCCCAAAGTCACACATCTGATAGTGGTGTTACCAGGATTAGGACCCATGACCTCTGATGCCCAAGTCCGTGGTCATTCCACTAAGCAAAGCTGCTTCTCTGAATCTGAACTCCCTCCTCCTGCAGTGTTCTCACCAGTGTGAAGTCCCTTGCAGGCTCTTCTTGGTAGCCTCGAAGCTGCTTCCTGATCCCCCCCACCCCCTTCATGGCCAGACCCTCCATCACCCAGGGATCGGGGCTGCCCCTCAGGCCAGGGGTTAGGAATCCCCAGGACCTGGGATGGATCCTGGGGCTGTGGCTGGGGAAATGCCTTGAGGATTTGGCAGGTCTTAAAGCTGATCTGACCCAGGAATGGCAAGAGAAAGTGGTGCAGCCAGAGACCCTGGGGGTGGGGAACTAGGGAGGGGACAGAGGAGAGTTTTGTCATACCAAGAGGTAGGGTCTCGATATGAGGTGGGTCCTGGGAAAGGAAGAGGAGTGTGGGGGTGTCAGGGAGGGGGTTCATTCATTCAATCGTATTATTGAGTGCTTATTGTGTGCAGAGCACTATAATAAGCGCTCAGGAGAGTACAACATAACAACAAGCAGACACAAGCAGACAACAAGCAGAGAAGCAGCGTGGCTCAGTGGAAAGAGCCCGGGCTTTGGAGTCAGAGGTCATGGGTTCGAATCCCGCCTCTGCCACATGTCTGCTGTGTGACCTTGGGCAAGTCACTTCACTTCTCTGACCCTCAGTTACCTTATCTGGAAAATGGGGATGATTACTGTGAGCCCCACATGGGACAACCTGATCACCTTGTATCCCCCCCCCGGTGCTTAGAACAGTGCTTTGCACATAGTAAGCGCTTAACAAATGCCGTCATTATTATTATTATTCAGTGCCCACAACGAGTTTACAATCTAGAGGGGGAGACAGCCATTAATTCATTCAATCGTATTTACTGAGCGCTTACTGTGTGCAAGTCACTATACTGAACTATACTAAACTATACTAAACCCCTGTGGAAATACAATATAACAACAAAGAGACAGCTGATTGGCTCAAAGAAGGCATTAGGGCACCTGAGGTAGACGGTGGGTCTCTGTTGGGGAGAGAATCAGGACAAGGATGGCAGTGAGGGGGAGAGAGGAGAAAATTCCCACACAGGGAGTGGGCAGGTGGCTGGCAAGGATGGGACTGATGGTGGTTACTCACAACCAGGGTTGGGGTGAGGCAGTGATGCCCATAGGAAACCGATGCAAGAGGTCATCCTAGACTAAGCCCCACTTTTCCTCATCTCCCACTCCCTTTTGCATCACCCTGACTTGCTCCCTTTCCTCTTCCCCCTTCCCCTCCCAGCCTCACAGCATTTATACATATATCTGTAATTTTATTTATTTGTATTTCTGCCTGTCTCCTTCACTCTAGACTGTGAGCTCATTGTGGACAGGGACTGTCACTCTTTATTATTGTATTTTTCATTCCCAAGCTCTTCACTCCCAGTGCTCTGTTCCCAGTAAGCACTTAATAAATACGATTGAATGAATGAATGAATGAATGAATGTCATTTTCGTGGCTGTCCTCATCATTATCATCATGATTGACATCATTACTTGTCTTCGTTACTGCAGTAGATCAGGTTCGACTGTGTCTTCTCCCCGGAACTGTCCTTCAGCTGGTCTCAGAAACCAGGGTGTCCTGCCTTTGTCCAGCGAGTCAGAGTCTGAGTCAGGTCTGTGGGTCTTCAGCCCCCTCCCGGCCTCCTGCTTCCTGCCCTGGGCCAGGGGAGGTTTGTGCACTGGGCGGAGGGAATGCTGCAGCACTGTGGTTACACTGCTCGCACAGATATACAGCGATGACTGGTTCATGTCTGCAGAAGCCAGGGTCAGGGGGAAGAGTTCCTGCTTTTCCCGAGAGACCGAATATCCCTGTGGGATATCTCCTTGCTCAGTAGAACCTTGGAACCTGGAGAAATGGATGAGTCGCAGCCCCTGCCCCGGGTCCTGCCGATACCAGTACATGGCCTCGTGGGCCATGTTCTGTGCACAGTTCAGCATCACCTCTGCCTCCAACCGGACCAACCGGTATCTGGGAGTCTGGGTGACTCCGGCATCCACGGGGCCTGTGGGAGAAGGAGAGAGAAATCAGGAGGCAGAGGCCAGGGGGCCAGACGCTGCCAGGGAAAGGGCTGGAGCTGGGGAGGGCCAGCCCAGCTGGGGGATTTCCCATCTGCGCCCAGGACTCACCTGCTCCCAGGACACAAATGACCACCAACCACACTGGCTCAGGGACCATGGTGGAGTTGGGGCTGAACTAGGCTGTCTCCCAAATTGAGGCACTTAAGTTTAGATTTTCAGTGGTTTGGGTTGGCTAGGTTTGTGTTGTGATGTCACTGATACTGCTTTTTGGCACCACCCCTGGGGGAATGGCAGTCGGGGGTGAGCCCGGAGACCCTCTTCCCACGATTCTGATCCCGCTCCGGGTTTTTTTTTCGTGTGTGTTCACTTCACTATTTCTAAGGGAACTGGCTCCTCCTGCAGTTTTTCACGGCCCCTGGGAGCATAGGGATGGGGTCACGGGGCGGCCTGGGAAGGATTTGGGGGAATCAATCAATCAATCGTATTTACTGAGTGCTTACTGTATGCAGAGCACTATACTAAGCGCCTGTTGGGGGAAGAGTTGGGAGTTTGAAACGACTGGGTGGAGAAGCAGCGTGGCTTAGTGAAAAGAGGATCAGAGGATGTAGGTACTAATCCTAACTCCGCCATTTGTCTGCTATGTGACTTTGGGCACGCCACTTAACTTCTCTTTGCCTCAGTTACTTCATCTGTAAAATGGGGATTAAGACTGTGAGCCCCATGGGGCAACCTGATTACCTTGTATCTACCCCAGCGCTTAGAACAGTGCTTGGCACATAGTAAGCGCTTAACAAATACCATTTAAAAAAAGCCTGCCAAGTGTCATATTGCCCCCTCCTGGCTGAGGCCTGTGACCCTGCTGAGATGGAGAAGGAGCAGCAGTAGCAGCTGGGAGGGCAGAGCATTGTCAGCACGGGTTGGAGGAAATTAAAGACTAGATCCATGGGCAAGTGGAAGGAAGAGATGGTCTCTTACTGGATCAGAGGGAGAACTAGAGTGCGGAGGCTGCAGGTGAGAGAGAATAAGCAAGAATCAGGAAAGAAGGAGGGATTGGTTCAGTGTAGCCAGGAGGGGAACCGGAGTTGATGTTGGGTCTTTGGGAAGCAGCATGGCCTAGTAGACAGAGCACAGGTCTGGGAATCAGAAGAGCTGGGTTCTAATCCTGCCTCTGCCACTTGTCTGTGGTGGATCTTATGCAAGTCACACCATCCCTTGCCTCAGTTTCACATCTGGAAAATGGGAATTAAATCCTACTTAGACAATGAGCTTCATGTTGATGATCTTGTATCTATCCCAGTGCTTAATTCAGAATTTGGCATTTACTAAGCACTTAATAAGTAGCATTATTGTTATTATTAACATTTTTGGAGGGAGAATCAGGACAGGGATGGAAACAAGGGGAAGAGAGGTGAAAGTTCCCGCACAGGGAGAGGGTGGGAGTCTGGCAACGATGGAACTGATGGTGATTTTTCAGGACCCATGGTTGAGGTATGGATCAGCCACATCTCATGGTTGTTGTCATCTTCATCCGTGATATTGTTGTGTCGGTTGTTCTTATTGTTGACAGTTAGGTATGACTTTTCTGCTCCTACCCTGCCCTGCAGCTGGTCTCGGGGACAAGGATGTCCAGCCCTTGTCCAACAAGTCGGAGGCTGAGGAAGGTCTGTGGGCCTTCAGCCCCCTCCCAGCCTCCTGCTTCCTACCCCAAGCTGGGGGAGGTTTGTGCACAGAGCGGAGGGGACGCTGCAGTGCTGTCGTTACACTGCTCATGCAGAAATACAGCAACGACTGGCTCATGCCCGCAGAATCTAGGGTCAAGGGGAAGAATGCCTTCTCCTTCCAAGAAACCGAATATCCTTGCTGGATGTCTCCCTCCTGGGTATGGCCTTTTGTCTGGGAGAAATGGATCAGCTGCAGCCCCAGCCCCGGGTCCTGCCAGTACCAGTACATGAAGTCGTGGTCCTTGTTCTGTGCACAGCTCAGCATCACCGTCCCTCTCCGGAACATCATTCATTCATTCATTCATTCAATCGTCTTTATTGAGCACTTACTGTGAGCAGAACACTGTACTAAGCACTTGGGAAGTACAAGTTGGCAACATATAGAGACGGTCCCTACCCAACAGCGGGCTCACAGTCTAGAAGGGGGAGACAGACAACAAAACATATTAACAAAATAAAATAAATAGAATATATACAAGTAAAATAAATAGAGTAATAAATATGTACAAACATATATATATATATATATATATACAGGTACTGTGGAGAGGGGAAGGAGGTAAGTCGGGGGGATGAGGACTGGGAGGAGGGGGAGAGGAAGGAGCGGGCTCAGTCTGGGAAGGCCTCCTGAAAGAGGTGATAAATCAGGTATCGGGGGGTCTGGGTGACTCTGACATCTGCAACTTCAGCATCGGCAGGACCTATGTGGGAAGGGACAGAAAGCAGGAGGCAAGGGCCCGGGGACAGATGCTGCCAGGGAAAGGCCTGGATCTGGTGCCCGGTCAGCCTAGTCAGGGGATTTCCCATCTGCGCCCAAGACTTACCTGCTCCCAGGACAGAAAGGGCCACCAACTACACTGGCCCGAGGTCCATAGCGCGGTCATGGCTGGACTGGGGTATCTTCTGAATGTACAGTGTGGGGGTGGAGCTATGGCCTCACAGAAACCCTGGGTGTGGCTACACCTCTCTGTCTGTCTCTGTGTTGTTTGTTGAAGATGACTGTGTCATTTACCTGAAACCTGGGGCCCCCTCGGTTGAGAGTTGGGCTCATTTGTCAGGGCTGAGGGGAGACCCTTTTCTTGGGGGGCAAGATCCCTGACATGTGACAACTTTGGTTGCTTCTTGGTGTTTACATGCCCCAAAGCTGTGTGCACTATTCTCTCTGCTCTGCTGCTAAAGAGTTGTTGAGCCTCTGGGCAACTGTTCATTGTAGGATGGAATCAACCATGGGGCCATTTAGAAATCTCTCCCCTCCGCGTTGCAAGCAAACCATAATGGTTCTGGGTGGTGGTAATAATTATGATCGCGATCACCATGATGGTGGTGTTGTGGTGGTAATCATATTTGTTGCTTACTGCGTGCAGCCCACTGTAGTTAGCACAGGGAAAGAACTCAAAGCTGGGAATTACACACCATCCCTAATCATCAGGGAAGTTCTGACATAAAAAATAAAAGAGAGGACACAAGGAGAATTGAGACCAACACTAGATGGTAATTGTTAATTGTTAGTGTGGAATGACCAGAGGCAGATCTTGTTAATAAGAGGCTCCCATGTCTACAGTAAGTTAAAAGCAGAAGCAGCACAGATGAGAAAAGTGAGGAGCCCTTATCCTCAGGACTGTCCTGATCAACCTGTCATTCCTGAAAGTCCTTGCAATGACCCCTGCCCGCCCTAGGGATTGGGTCACTAATCTTAGACCTGAACTCCCCATGGCAATCTCTGCCTTTTTATGGTATTTTTTAAGTGTTCACAATGTGCCAGGCACTTTACTAAGAACTGAAGTACAACTTAATCGAGTTGGATACTGTCCATGTCTCAAAAGGGGCACACAGTCTTAATCCCCTTTTCACAGAGGAGGTAACTGAGGCAAAGAGAAGTTAAGTGACTTGCCCAAGATCACAAAGCAGACCAGGATTAGAACCCCGATCCTCTTGACTTCCAGGCCCGTGTTCTATCATCCACTAGGCCATACTGCTTCCTCTACTGCTTTTCTTAGCTCTAGTTGTAAAATGACCCAATCTGGCACAGGAGCCCTGTGATTGGTCACTCACTCTGGCTCCCAACTGGTGACCTCATCACAGACCATCTGTCTTCCGGACCCTCTCATAAAGTTGCCCCAACTAGCCACTCTTTTTAGACTGTAATCCCGTTGTGGGCAGGGATTGTCTCTGTTTACTGCTGAATTGCACTTTCCAAGTACTTAGTACAGTGCTCTGTACACAGCAAGTGCTCAATAACTACAATTGAATGAATACGAGTCACTCCAACAGCCAGTCTATCAATAGTTTTTCTTGAGCACTTTTTCTTGAGCACTTCCCCTGTGTAGGGCTTTGTGCTAAGAGCTTGAGAGCGTACCTTAGCATACAGTGTGGCCTAGTGGAAAGAGTACAGGACTGGGAGTCAGAGGAACTGGGTGCTAATCCCAGATCTGCCCGACTGCTGTGTGATTTCGGGCAAGTCACTTAACTTCTCTGGGTCTCAGTATCCTTAACTGCAAAATGAGGATTGAATACCTGTTCTCCCTTCCACTAAGAATGTAAGTCCCATGAGGGACAGGGACTGTGTCCAATCTTATTAACTTGTATCTACAATACCGCTTAGAACAGGGCTTGACATAGCTTACAGTCTACAGAGGGAGACAAGCTTTAAAATAAATTACAGATAGAGGAAATAGGAATGTACAAGGATATGTACATCATCATCATCATCAATCATATTTATTGAGCGCTTACTATGTGCAGAGCACTGTACTAAGCGCTTGGGAAGTACAAAAGTCCTTTGGGGCTCGAGTGAGTAACAAAGTGCTAAAGGAGGACCCAGCCAAGGGCATAATCAATGCAGAGGGGAGGGCAGATAGGGGAAATGAGGGCTTAGTCAGAGGGGGCCTCCTGGAGGAGATGTGATTTTAGGAAGGAATCGTTAACTGAACTTCACTTATACTGGTGTTGTCTTCGACTTTGAAGCGTGTCTGTGTGCATTCATGAATGGGAAACAGCATGGCCTAGTGGATAGAGTACGGTCCTGGAAGTCAGAAGGAACTGGGTTCTAATCCTGACTCTGCCACTTGTCTGCTGTGTGACTTTGGGCAAGTCACTTCACTTCTCTGTACCTCAGTCACCTCATATGTAAAATGGGGATTAAGGTTCTGAGCCCCATGTGGGACTATGTCCAACCTTATTATCTTGTATGTACCCCAGTGCTTAGAACAGTGCTTGACACATAGTAAGCACTGAACAAATACCACCATTATCATCATTCATTCAATCATATTTATTGAGCGCTTACTGTGTGCTGAGCACTGTACTAAGCACTTGGGAAGTACAAGTTGGCAACATATAGAGATGGTTCCTACTCAACAGTAGGCTCACAGTCTAAAAGGGGGAGACAGACAAAACAGAACAAAACATATTAACAAAATAAAATAAATAGAATAAATACGTACAAATAAAATAAATAAACAAATGGAGTAATAAATATGTACATTCCCCAGTGGCTTCTTCCCCACTGCTTTCAAGCATGGTCATGTTTCCCCTACCCTAAAAAACCCTTCCATTGACCATATGGTTCCCTCCAGTTATTACCCCATCTCCCTTCTACCATTCCTCTCCCATCTCTTTGACTGAATTGTCTACACCTACTGTCTCCACTTCCTCTCCTCCAATTGTCTCATTGGCACTCTCCAATCTGGCTTCTACTCCCTTTAGTCCACAGAAACTGCTTCTCTCAAAGGTTACCAATGATTTTCATCTTGTCAAAACCAATGGCCTCAACTCTATTGTAATCTTTCTTGACCTCTCAGCTGCCTTCAACACTGTCGACCATCCCCTTCTCCTGGAAACATTATCCAGGATGGTGGTGTTGTCTACAGTAATGGGAAAATCAAGGGGAGGACAGGATTTGGAAGGGAAGATAAGGAGTTCTGTTTTGGACATGTTAAGTTTGAGGTGTCTGCAGGACATCCAAATAGAGAAGTCCTGAAGGCAGGAGGAAATACCTGGAAACATCCCCTCCTACCTCACCTCTCCCCTCCTACCTCACCTCCCCCCCCCCCACCTCCCTTTTCTCCTTCTATAGTCTAGCCCACACACTCCACTTCTCAGCCGCTAACTTCCTCACTGTGCCTCATTCTCACCTGTCCCGCTGTCGACCCCTGGCCCCCATCCTGTCTCTGGCCTGGAATGCCCTCCCTCCATACATCCGCCAAGCTAGCTCTCTTCCTCCTTTCAAAGCCCTACTGAGAGCTCACCTCCTCCAGGAGGCCTTCCCAGACTGAGCCCCCTCCTTCCTCTCCCCCTCCTCCCCCTCCCCATTCCCCTGCCTTACCTCCTTCCCCTCCCCACAGCGCCTGTACATATGTATATATGTTTGTACATATTTATTACTCTACTTATTTATTTAACTTGTACATATTTATTCTATTTATTTTATTTGGTTTATATGTTTTGTTTTGTTGTCTGTCTCCCCCTTCTAGACTGTAAGCCCGCTGTTGGGTAGGGACCATCTCTTTATGTTGCCAACTTGTACTTCCCAAGTGCTTAATACAGTGCTCTGCACATAGTAAGCGCTCAGTAAATACGATTGAATGAATGAATGAATGAATCCGCCAAACTAGCCCTCTTCCTCCCTTCAAAGCCCTACTGAGATCTTACCTCCTCCAGGAGGCCTTCCCAGACTGAGCCCCCCTTTTTGTCTCCTCCTCCCCTCCCCATCATCCCCCCTCCCTCTGCCCTACCCCCTTCCCCTCCCCACAACACTTGTGTACATTTGTACACATTTATTACTTTATTTTATTAATGATGCATATATAGCTGTAATTCTATTTATTCTGATGGCACTGACACCCATCTACTTGTTTTGTTTTGTTTTCTGTCTCCCCCTTCTAGACTGTGAGCCCATTGTTGGGTAGGGACCATCTTTATATGTTGCCGATTTGTACTTCCCAAGCTCTTAGTACAGTGCTCTGCACACAGTAAGCATTCAATAAATACAATTGAATGAATGAATTATCCAATCTTGTCTTCACTGACCCTGTCCTCTCCTGGTTCTTCTTCTATCTCTCTGACCACTCCTTCTCAGTCTCTTTCTTGGGCTCCTCCTCCACTTCTCACCCCATAACTGTGGGAGTCCATCAAGGCTCTATTCTGGGTCCCCTTCTATACTCCATCTACACCCACTCCCTTGGTGAACTCATTCAGTCCCATGGTTCATCTACCACCTTTTTGCAGATGATTCCCAAATCTGTATTTCCCTGCCTGATCTCCCTCCTTTTCTATAAGCCTGCATTTCCTCCTGCCTTCAGGACTTCTCTATTTGGATGTCCTGCAGCCATCTCAAACTTAACATGTCCAAAACAGAACTCCTTATCTTCCCTTCCAAATCCTGTCCTCCCCCAATTTTCCCATCACTGTAGACAGCATCACCATCCTTCTTGCTTCACAGGCCCGCAACCTTAGCATTATCCTTGACTCATCTCTCTCATTTAACTTACACATTTAGTCTATCCTTAAATCCTGTCAGTACAGCTTTGTCAATATCACTAAAATCCACCCTTTCCTCTCCATCCAAACTGCTACCATGTTAATCCAGGCACTTATCCTATCCCACATTGATTACTACATCAGCTTACTTGCTGACTTCCCTGCCTTCTGACTCTCCCGACTCTAGTCCATACTTCATTCTGCTGCCCGGATCTTTCCCTACGAAACCACTCAGTCCATGTTTCCCCACTTCTCAGGAACTTCTGGTGGTTGCCCATCCACCTCTACCTACAACAGAAACTCCCTGCCATCCACTTTAAAGAATTCCATCACCTTGCCTGCTCCTCCTTGCCTCACTGCCCTCCTACAACAACCCAGACCACACACTTCACTCCTCTATTGCTAACTTACTGATTGTACTTCCATCCCATCTATCTTGCCACTGGCCTCTCATTAATGTCCTGTCTCTGACCAGGAATGTCCTCCCTCTTCCTATTTGACAGACAATCACTCTTCCCAAAAGCACATCTCCTCCAAAAGGTCTTCCCCGACTAAACCCTCATTTCCTTTTCTCCCACTCACTTTTGCGTTGCCCTTGAACTTGGGTTTTCACCCTTTATTCACCCCTGCCACAACCCCAGAGCACTTATATACATATTTGCTATTTATTTCTAGTAATGTCTGTCTCCCCCTCTAGACTGTAAGCTCGTTGTGGACAGAGATCAGGTCTACCAACTCTGTTGTACTGTACTCTCCCAGGCATTTAGCTCTGCACACATTAAGCACTCAATAAATTTCGTTCATTTATTGATTGATTAGCATAGGTGTGACAAGCACTCCAGGCAGATTCCACCAGGGGGAAACCAATCAGTGGAAGGGGCAAGAGGTGTGGCTGGTACAAAAGTGGATTTTTTGGAAGAATCTGAAAAAACAGAGTTGCCCAGAACTCATTAACTGTTGAGGGAGTTGTAGATGAACAAACTGCACCCCTATTGTCTATCCACATGCAGGACAGAGCTCAGAAACTAGTAAGAGCTTTAGTGACCATCACAGGGACCCCAACAACAATTACATTTGGGCTTTCAATCTCTTGCTTGTGGAGGAAGTCACTAGTCTTTCCCCAGGGCACCCTGAAGTTGTCACATTTCTCAAGCCAACATCGTCCTCAGCTCCCAGGTTTCCTACACTGTTTTTGCCCTAGGAGGAAGTGAGACTGCACTGCTGTGGATAAGCTGCTCGCACAGAAATACGAAGCCGTGTCTCCCACCACTGCCTTGGTGATGGAAAAGGTGGAGGAGGAACCCTCTGAGCGAAAGGCTGAGAATCGAGGATCTTTTATCCCTGACTTGTCTACGGCATCATTATTCTGGAAATAAATGAGGAAGTTCAGCTCCTGTCCAGGAAGTTGTTGGTACCAGTAAAGATAACTGTGGCCTTTTTCTGGCTCACAGCTCAGCACGACGTTCTGTCCCTGCCCAGTGACCAGTTGTCTGGGGGTCTGGGAAACTCCAGCATCCACGGGGCCTGCGGGGGAAGGAGACAGAAAGTAGGAGGCAGTGCCCAGGGGCCAGACGCTGCCAGAGGGAGGGCTGGAGCTGGGGGTGGGCCAGCCCAGGCTGGGATTTCCCATCTGCACCCAGGACTCACCTGCTACCAGGAGAAAAATAGCCACCAACAGCACTGGCCCGGAGCACATGGTGGGGAAAGGTAAGTGATGCAGTCAAGGATGTAGCCACTTTTGGGGGAAGAGTTAAATGTAGAAAAGGGAAGAGCTAAAAGCTGTTCAAAGATCATACTGCCCCCTCCTGATAGAGAAGTGGAGGCATCTGCTGAGTTGGAGGGGGAGAGTGATGAGTTTGTGGGGATTGGGGGACTGTGCAAGGGACAGAAGTTACAGAGCTGGAGGATGGGGACATGAGAGACAAGAGATGGTTTCTAAAGAGGAATGGGAGAAATGGAATGTGGAGTTGAACGGAGCCTTGTGGATCACACTGAGGAAGGGGGCAATTGGGAGCATCTAGATGATAATAATAATAATGATGGTATTTGTTAAGTGCTTACTATGTGCCAAGCACTGTTCTAAGTACTGGGGGTAGGGGGGAATACAAGGTAATCAGGTTGTCCCACGTGGGGCTCACAGTCTTAATCCCCATTTTACAGATGAGGGAACTAAGGCACAGAGAACTTAAGTGACTTGCCCCAAGTCACACAGCTGACAAGTGGCGAAGCCGGGATTAGAACCCATGATTTCTGACTCCCAAGCCCGTGCTCTTTCCACTGAGCCATGCTGCTTATTATCCAGATGGCCTGAGTGGTTCCATTCAATTCAGTGGTATTTATTGGGTGCTTTCTGTAATAATAATAATAATAATGGCATTTATTAAGCACTTACTATGTGCAAAGCACTGTTCTAAGTGCTGGGGTAGATACAAGGTAATCAAGTTGTCCCATGTGGGCTCACAGACTTAATCCCCATTTTCCAGATAAGGTAACTGAGGCCCAGAGAAGTGAAGTGGCTTGCCCAAAGTCACACAGCTGACAAGTGATGGAGTGGGATTAGAACCCATGACCTCTGACTCCCAAACCTGGGCTCTTTCCACTGAGCCATGCTGCTTTCTGTAGTGCTAAGCATTGGAGTAGATATGAATTAATCAGGTTGGACACAGTCCCTGTCATCATCATCATCATCATCATCAATCGTATTTATTGAGCGCTTACTATGTGCAGAGCACTGTACTAAGCACTTGGGAAGTACAAATTGGCAACATATAGAGACAGTCCCTACCCAACAGTGGGCTCACAGTCTAAAAGGGGGAGACAGAGAACAAAACCAAACATACCAACAAAATAAAATAAATAGAATAGATATGTACAAGTAAAATAAATAAATAAATAGAGTAATAAATATGTACAAACATATATGCATATATACAGGTGCTGTGGGGAAGGGAAGAAGGTAAGATGGGGGGATGGAGAGGGAGACGAGGGGGAGAGGAAGGAAGGGGCTCAGTCTGGGAAGGTCTCCTGGAGGAGGTGAGCTCTCAGTAGGGCCTTGAAGGGAGGAAGAGAGCTAGCTTGGCAGATGGGCAGAGGGAGGGCATTCCAGGCCCGGGGGATGACGTGGTCCGGGGGTCGAGGACTGGACAGGCGAGAACGAGGTACGGTGAGGAGATTAGCGGCGGAGGAGCGGAGGGTGCGGGCTGGGCTGTAGAAGGAGAGAAGGGAGGTGAGGTAGGAGGGGGCGAGGTGATGGACAGCCTTGAAGCCAGGGTGAGGAGTTTCTGCCTGATGCGCAGATTGATTGGTAGCCACTAGAGATTTTTGAGGAGGGGAGTAATATGCCCAGAGTGTTTCTGGACAAAGATAATCCGGGCAGCAGTATGAAGTATGGATTGAAGTGGAGAGAGACACGAGGATGGGAGATCAGAGAGAAGGCTGATGCAGTAGTCCAGATGGGATAGGATGAGAGCTTGAATGAGCAGGGTAGCGGTTGGGATGGAGAGGAAAGGGCAGATCTTGGCAATGTAGCGGAGCTGAGACCGGCAGGTTTTGGTGACGGCTTGGATGTGAGGGGTGAATGAGAGAGCGGAGTCGAGGATGACACCAAGGTTTCGGGCTTGTGAGATGGGAAGGATGGTAGTGCAGTCAACAGAGATGGGAAAGTCAGGGAGAGGGCAAGGTTTGGGAGGGAAGACAAGGAGTTCAGTCTTCGACATGTTGAGCTTTAGGTGGCGGGCAGACATCCAGATGGAGATGTCCTGAAGGCAGGAGGAGATGCGAGCCTGGAGAGAGGGGGAGAGAGCAGGGGCAGAGATGTAGATCTGGGTGTCATCAGCGTAAAGATGATAGTTGAAGCCGTGGGAGCGAATGAGGTCACCAAGGGACTGCCTGTAGATCGAGAACAGAAGGGGACCAAGTACTGAACCTTGGGGAACCCCCACAGTAAGAGGATGGGAGGGGGAGGAGGAGCCTGCAAAAGAGACTGAGAAAGAATGACCGGAGAGATAAGAGGAGAACCAGGAGAGGACGGAGTCTGTGAAGCCAAGGTCAGATAGCGTGTTGAGGAGAAGGGGGTGGTCCACAGTGTCAAAGGCAGCTGAGAGGTCGAGGAGGATTAGGACAGAGTATGAGCTGTTGGATTTGGCAGGCAGGAGGTCATTGGTGACCTTTGAGAGGGCAGTTTCAGTGGAATGTAGGGGACGGAAGCCAGACTGGAGGGGGTTGAGGAGAGAGTTGTTGTTGAGGAATTCTAGGCAGCGCGTGTAGACAACTCGTTCAAGGAGTTTGGAAAGGAATGGTAGGAGGGATATGGGGCGATAACTATGAGTCCCACATAGGGCGCATGATCTTAATTCCTATTTCACAGATCAGGTAACTGAGGCCCAAAGGAGTTAAGTGGCTTGTCCAAGGTCACACAGCAGACAAATGGCAGAGCCAAAATTAGAATCCAGATCCTTCTGACCCTGTCAGCTGACAAGTGGCGGAGCGGAGATTTGAACCCATGACCTCTGACTCCAAAGCCCGGGTTCTTTCCACTGAGCCACACTACTCCTGTGTGCAAAGTACTGTACTAAGATTTTGGGAGAGTACAATATAACAGTAAACAGACACATTTCCTTCCCACTCAATATAAATAAATTAATTACAGTGGTTCCACTTGGTTTCCTCAGAGGACTTCCTGAAGATGGTGCCCCTTGGACAAATGAGCAGGAATCTCACCAAGCTCTTCCACATCACACCTGGGACTTTCTTAAAAAACGGCATTTGTTAAGCACTTATTATGTGCCAGACACTGTACTAAGTGCTGGGGTAGATACAAAATAATAATAATAATGATGATGTCATTTGTTAAGTGCTTACTATGTGCCAAGCATTGTTCTAAGCACTGGGGTAAATACAAGGTTATCACATTGTCCCATGTGGGGCTCACAGTCTTAATCCCCATTTTAATAATAATAATAATGATGATGGCATTTGTTAAGCGCTTACTATGTGCAAAGCACTGTTCTAAGCACTGTGGGGGGATACAAAGTGATCAGGTTGTCCCATGTGGGGCTCACAGTCTTCATCCCCATTTTACAGATGAGGTAACTGAGGCACAGAGAAGTTAAGTGATTTGCCCGAAGTCACACAGCTGACAAGCAGCAGAGCTGGGATTAGAACCCACAACCTCTGACTCCCAAGCCCCTACTCTTTCTACTAAGCCACACTTCTTTAAAATAATCAGGATGGACACAGTCCCCGTCCTACATTGGGTCACAGTCTTAATCCTCATTTTACAGATGAGGTAGCTGAGGCACAGAGAAGTTAAGTGACTTGCCCAAATTCAAAGCAGACAAGTGGCAGAGTTGGGATTAGAACCCAGATTCTCTGACCACCAGGCCCAGGCTGTATACATTAGGCCATGCTGTTTCTCAGTTTCCTAACATTTTCCTGCTACTGGGGCAGAGGAAGCCAAGCTGCTTGTTATGGGTGGTGAGCTTCGTTTTTTGGAAAAATAAATGAGTAAAAATTCCCACCGGGAAATTCCAGGTTGGGGGTGACTGTGTCTCTGCCCAGCCCTGCCCTCCAGGTGGTTCCGGGGACCAGGGTGTCCAGACCTTGGCCAGCAAGTCAGAGGCTGAGCCAGGTGTCTGGGTCTTCAGCCCTTTCTCTCCTCCCTGCTCCTGCCCCGGGCCGGGGGTGGTTCGTGCACGGGGCGGAGGGGACACTGCAGCGCTGTGGTTACACTGCTCGCGCAGAAATACAGTGATGACTGGCTCATGCCCACAGACTCCATGGTCAGGAGGAAGTGCTCCTTCTCTTCCCGAGAGACCAAATATCCCTGTGGGATGTCTCCCTCCTGGATATCTCCTTTCGTCTGGGAGAAATAGATAAGCTGCAGCCCCTGCCTCGGGTCCCGCCGGTACCAGTACATGACCTCGTGGTTCTCATGCCGTTTACAGTTCACCTTCACCTTCTCCCCAGTCTGGGCCAGCAAGTATCTGGGGGTCTGGATGACGTCTGTGTCCACGGAGCCTGTTGAGGAAGGAGACAGAAGTCAGGAGGCAAAGGCCGGGGCCAGACACTGCCAGGGAAAGGTTGGGAGCTGGGGCCTGGCCAGCCCAGCTGGGGGATTTCATTCATTCATTCATTCATTCAATCGTATTTATTGAACGCTTACTGTGTGCAGAGCACTGTACTAAGCGCTTGGGAAGTACAAGTTGGCAACATATAGAGACGGTCCCTACCCAACAGTGGGCTCACAATCAAGCAATCAATCAATCGTATTTATTGAGCGCTTACTATGTGCAGAGCACTGTACTAAGCACTTGGGAAGTACAAATTGGCAACACATAGAGACAGTCCTTACCCAACAGTGGGCTCACAGTCTAAAAGGGGGAGACAGAGAACAGAACCAAACATACCAACAAAATAAAATAAATAGGATAGAAATGTACAAGTAAAATAAATAAATAAATAAATAAACAGAGTAATAAATATGTACAACCATATATACATATATACAGGTGCTGTGGGGAAGGGAAGGAGGTAAGATGGGGGGATGGAGAGGGGGACGAGGGGGAGAGGAGGGAAGGGGCTCAGTCTGGGAAGGCCTCCTGGAGGAGGTGAGCTCTCAGCAGGGCCTTGAAGGGAGGAAGAGAGCTAGCTTGGCGGAAAAATATGGAACGCTTCACGAATTTGCGTGTCACAGTCTCACAGTCTAGAAGGGTGAGACAGAGAACAAAACAAAACATATTAACAAAATAAAATAAATGGAATACGTACAAGTAAAATAAATAAATAGAGTAATAAATACGTACCAACATATATACAGGTGCTGTGGGGAAGGGAAGTAAAATAAATAAATAGAGTAATAAATACATACCAACATATATACAGGTGCTGTGGGGAAGGGAAGGAGGTAAGGCTGGGGGGATGGAGAGGGGGAGGAGGGGGAGAGGAAGGAGGGGGCTCAGTCTGGGAAGGCCTTCTGGAGGAGGTGAGCTCTCAGTAGAGCCTTGAAGGGAGGCAGAGAGCTAGCTTGGTGGATGTGCGGATGTGCGAATTTCCCATTTGCGCCCGGGACTCACCTGCTCCCAGGACACAAATGGCCAGCAGCCACACTGGCCTGGGGCCCATGGCAGGGTCGGGGCAGACTGGGCCTTCTCCCTGTTCAGGGCTGTTTTCCCTGAAATGTGGGGCTTGGACTCCTCAGGTCCCATTGGTTGTGTCTGTGATGTCACAATGTGATCTCTTCCCAATAGGCTGTGTTGGTTGCCTTGCACATTGCAGGCACAGGAGGAGAGAAAATCTGAATTCCCAGCCTGGTCCACTGTCCAGTTCTGTTGACTCTGCTTCCCCGACTCTCCCACTGCTTGTGCCCAGAGAAGTGACTCCCGTGCACTCTTGAATCAGAGGTTCAGCACTGGCATTTCTCCCTGACCGTGCCCACGGACCTTCGTCTCTCTCCCGTCTCTTCTGTGATTGACTATGCCCTGCCCTCTGTGCCCCCTCCCTGCCCACCCTCCTGATCATGCCAAAGATGAACCCTGTGCAGAAATGGGGAGGGAAGTCTGAGTTTGGAAGTCCATGTGTGTGTATGTGTTTGTGTGCGCCTGTGCATGAAGAAGGCAGATCTATGTACAAGAGATTCTAAGGAGAAAGTGGGTTTAATAACACTAATAATAATAATAATAATAATAATGGTATTTGTTGAGCACTTACTGTGTGCCAGGCTGGGGTGGATACAAGCAAATTGAGTTGGACACAGTCCCTGTCCCATGTGGGGCTCTTAGTCTCAATCCCCATTTTACAGATGAGGTAACTGAGGCACAGAGAAGTGAAATGACTTGCCCAAATCACACATCAGACAAGTGGCAGAGCTGAGATTAGAACACATGACCTTCTGACTCCCAGGCCCTAGCTCTATCCAAGTACGAGAATACTTTTCTCCTTTCCCTGGTGATGAAATTGGGAGTGGCATCATGTGTGCGTGTGCGTGCATATGTGTGTGCGCACGTGCATGTGTGTATGTGTGTAGATGGGACTGCAGGAATGGAAAGCCAGAGGGTCTCAGGCCCCTGTGCGATTTCTTCCAAATGACTCTTGTGACCTTTATCCCTGAACCCTGGGCTGGATTCCTTCTAGACTGTGAGCCCATTGTTGGGTAGGGACCATCTCTATATGTTGCCGACTTATACTTCCCAAGTGCTTAGTACAGTGCTCTGCACACAAGCGCTTAATAAATATGAATGAATGATGATGATGATGGTATTTGTTAAGCGCTTACTATGTGCCAAGCACTGTTCTAAGCACGGGGGGGGGGGAGGGGGTACAAGGTAAACTATGTTGTCCCACATGGGGCTCACAGTCTTAATCCCCCTTTTACAGATGAGGTAACTGAGGCACAAGAGAAGTTAAGTGACTTGCCCAAAGTCACACGGCTGACAATTGGCAGAGCCTGGATTTGAACCCGTGACCTCTGACTCCAAAGACCGGGCTCTTTCCACTGAGCCACACTGCTTCTAATTCCACTGCTCCATGGAGGCAGCAGGTTGGTCAAATGGATAAAGCCCGGGGCCTGAGAGTCTGAGGAGCTGGGCTCTGATCCTGACTCTGCCATTTGTCTGTTGCGTAAGCTTGGGCAAGTCACTTCCCTTCCTCTGTGCCTCCTCACCCTTCGTGAGTTCTAATCCCGGCTCTGCCTCTTATCAGCTGTGTGACTCTGGGCAAGTAACTTAACTTTCCTGTGCCTCAGTTACCTCATCTGTAAAATGGGGATTAAGACTGTGAGCCCCAAGTGGGACAACCTGATTACCTTGTATCTACCCCAGTGCTTAGAACAGTGCTTGGCACATAGTTAGTGCTTAACAAATACCATCATAATTACCCTCATCTGTAAAATGGGGATTAAATCCTGCTCTCTAATTTTTAATGTGAGCCCAGTTTGTGAACTGATTGTCTTGTGCCTACACCAGCGCATAGTACAGTGTTTGGCATATCATACGTACTTAACAAATGCTGCTATCATTAAAATGATATTATATCATTATAATTATTACTGAAAGAATTTCATGAGGCTGCAGTGGAGCCAGGTTTGGGTCCTAGACAAGATGTAATGGTGATGACCAGGAGACTCAGATCTGGGGTGACTCTGATTGTGCCTTTCCCTCAGTGGGTGAGGGCATGGTCTGCGCTCATCTGGCTCTGTGCCCAGCAGCCAACTCTCTGCCAGCTCACTTCCTGACATGGGCCGGGGCACATATGTGCACAGGGCAGAGGGGATCCTGCCTCACTGTGGCTGCTCTCACACAGAAGTACAGACAGACGAATCTGTCATCTTTGCAGCAGAGTATTTGAGGAAGAAACTGCGTTTCAGTCCAACTGACATCAAATTCACCTGGGGCTTCATCCTTGGTCTTTTCTTCTTTTCCAATAGAGTAATACATCAGCTGCAGGCCCTGACCTGTACATGTGACTGTGACCCTTAGTCTGTTCACAGCTCAGGGTCGCCTCCATCCCCTTCTGTGCCAGTAGGTGTCTGGGGTTGTGGGAGACTCTGCCATCTGCAGCTCCGGAATCAACAGGGCCTGTGGGGGAAGGAGAGAGAAGGCAGGAGGCAGAGATCGGGGCCCTAACCCTGCCAGGGAAAGGGCTGGAGCTGGGACTCGGCTAGTCCAGGCAGGGGATTTCCCTTCTGCTCCCAGGACTCACCTGCTCCCAGGACACAAACGGCCACCAACCACACTGGCCTGGGGTCCATGGTGGGGTCACAATTAATATTTATTGAGTGCTTACTACGTGCAGAGACGGACTGGGGCGTCTCCTACTTTCCGTATCCCCCTCCTTCCCACGTTATGTGTGGCACTTGGATTCCTCAGGTCCCACTGGGGGCGTCTGTCTATGATATCCCATCTTCATCTGCTCTAACCTGGCCCTCTCTTCGGCACAGCAACAACACCTCTCTTATTGACTTCCAGGCTTATTGCTGTTTTCTATCAATCAGCAAGGCACAAGCTAATGGGGGAGACTGACACATGTCATATAAAAATTGTGGGAGAACAAGGAAAGATAAGGGCCCATAAGGAAGTAGGATGCATATGTCACTATGAGAAACAGTGCATCCCTGAGTAGACTCCATCCCGTCCTGCCTCCCATCACTCTGGTGGGAAAGAGGAAACCCCGGCAGCTCTAGCCCTCCATAAAACCCAGGAACACTGGTGGTTGCTGGAGTGGCTGCTGTGGCTTTGGGGGTATCCTGAGCTCTGAGCCCAAGGGGCCTGAAATTCTGCTGTAGTCAAAGCTTCCTGCTCATTTTGTCCTAATTGTGTGTCTTCGTCCATGTTGTGTTTTAATGTATCTCTCAATCAAGCAATCACGCTGCTTCTCTAAGCAGCGTGGCTCAGTGGAAAGAGCCCGGGCTTCGGAGTCAGAGGTCATGGGTTCAAATCCTGGCTCTGCCAATTGTCAGCTGTGTGACTTTGGGCAAGTCACTTATCTTCTCTGTGCCTCAGTTACCTCATCTGTAAAATGGGGATTACGACTGTGAGCCCCTCGTGGGACAACCTGATCACCTTGTACCTCCCCAGAGCTTAGAACAGTGCTCTGCACATAGTAAGCGCTTAATAAATGCCTTCATTAAGCAATCATTTTACAGATGAAAGAACTGAGGCACAGAGAAGTGAAATGACTTGCCTAGTCACAAAGCAGGGATGTGAAGGATTTGGGTTTGGAATCCAAGTCTCCTGATTCACAGTCCTGTGTTCGTTCCAATAGGCTGGTCTACTTCTCATTTATGTTAATGTCTATCTCCCTGTCTGGATTGTAAACACCTTAAGGGCTGTGATCACTTCTAGTAACTTAGTTGTACTCCCTTGAAAGAGTTTAGGACAATGCTTGGCACACAGTGAGGGCTCAATAAATATTCTTGATGTTTGACTGATGAAGGTTTGTCCCTTCCCCAGGTCTAGAGCATGCTCTGTGGTTCAGATCCTGCTGACAGCTCAGCATCCCCTACTCTATGTAGGGTGCCAGGAGGTCCCCAAGAGTGTAACCAGATTGCAGGGATTTAAGTAATATGTCAGAGGAGCAACATGACCTAGTGGTAAGAGCACAGGCCTGGGAGTCAGAAGACCTTGGTTCTAAATCCAGCTCTGCCACTTAATAATAATAATGATAATTATTATTATTAATAATGGTAATAAATAACGGTAATTATTATTGTTACTATGGCGTTTGTTAAGCCCTTACTTTGTGCCAGGTATTGTATTTAGTGCTGGGATAGATGCAAGGTGATCAGGTTGTCCCACATGGGGCTCACAGTCTTAATCGTCATTTTACAGATGAGGGAACTGAGACACAGAGAAGTCAAACAGCTTGCCCAGGTCACACAGCAGACAAGAGGCAGATCCGGGATTAGGACCCACAGCCTCTGAATCCCAAGCCCGTGCTCTTTCTTCTGCTGTGTGACCTTGGGAAAGTCACTTCACTTATCTGTGTTTCAGTTACTGCATCTATAAAAATGCAGATTAAATTCTCCTCCGATTTAGACTGTGATCGTCATGTAGGTTAATGACTGATGAGAATAATAATAATAATAATAATAATAATGTTAAGCGTGGTCTAGTGGATAAAGCATGGACCTTAGAGTCAGAGCACCTGGGTTCTAATCCCAGTTCAATTACTTGTCTGCTGTGTGACCTCGGGCAAGTCACTTCACTTCTCTGTTCCTCCATTCTGGGGTTCTGGGTGACTCTGCCATCTGCAGCTCTGGAATCAGCAGGGCTTGTGGGGGAAGGAGAGAGAAGGCAGGAGGCAGAGGCTGGGGCCCAGACACTGCCAGGGAAAGGACTGGAGCTGGGGCTCAGATGGGAGGGCGGGGAGGAGCCCGCAGAGGAGACTGAAAATGAACAGCCGGAGAGATAAGAGGAGAACCCGGAGAGGATGGAGTCTGTGAAGCCAAGGTTGGATAGCGTGTTGAGGAGAAAGGGATGGTCCACAGTGTCAAAGGCAGCCGAGAGGTCGAGGAGGATTAAGAAAGAGTAGGAGCCGTTGAATGGGGATTCAATACCTGTGCTCCTTCCTACTTAGAATGTGAGCCCCATGTGGGACCTAATTATCTTGTATCTACCCTAGCACTTGGTTCAGTGCTTGATACATAGTAAGAACTTAATAAAAACTGCAATTATTAGTTTTGGCTGCACAGCATTAAAAGTATACATGGGGCCACATGACTGGGATGAGGGATTGTAGGCAGAGGAAGAAGATGGAAAGGAAGGTGGACGTGAGAAGTGATTTGAGCGCTGCAGGGCGTCTCTGTTCAGGTGTGGGGTCGGTGCCCAATAGGCGAAACAAGTCCAGTGTGGGGGACTACCATCAAAGAAAGGAAGGCTTGCTAAATTGAAGATGGCTGGTGGACAGAGTCTGATTCATTCATTCATTCATTAGTATTTATTGAGTGCTTACTGTGTGCAGGGCACTGTACTAAGCACTTGGTTGGTCCAAGTTGGCAACATATAGAGACGGTCCCTACCCAACAACGGGCTCAATCTAGAAGGGAAGACAGACAACAAAACGAAACATGTGGACGAGTGTCAAGTCATCAGAATACATAGAAGTAAAGCTAGATGCACATCATTAACAAAATAGAATAGTAAATATGTACAAGTAAAATAAATAGAGTAATAAATCTGTACCAACATATATACAGGTGTTGTGGGGAGGGGAAGGAGGTAGGGCGGGGGGGTGGGGACGAGGAGAGGGAAAAGGGGGCTCAGTCTGGGAAGGCCTCCTGGAGGAGGTGAGCTCTCAGTAGGGCTTTGAAGGGAGGAGGAGAGCTAGCTGGGCAGATGTGCAGAGGGAGGGCATTCAAGGCCAGGGGGAGGACATGGTCCAGGGGTCGATGACAGGACAGGCGAGAACGAAGCACAATGAGGAGGTTAGCGGCAGAGGAGCAGAGGGTGTAGGCTGGGCTGTAGAAGGAGAGAAGGGAGGTGAGGTAGGAGGGGTGAGGTGATGGAGAGCCTTGAAGCCCAGAATGAGGAGATTTTGCTTGATGCATAGGTTGACTGGTAGCCACCAGAGAGTTTTGAGGAGGGGAGTAACATGCCCAGAGCGTTTCTGCACAAAGATGATATGGGCAGCAGCGTGAAGTATAGACTGAAGTGGGGAGAGATAGGAGGATGGGAGATCAGAGAGGAGACTGAGGCAGTAATCCAGTCGGGATAGGATGAAAGATTGAACCAGCAAGGTAGCAGTTTGAATGGAGAGGAAAGGGCAGATCTTGGTGATGTGGAGGAGAGACCTGCAGGTTTTGGTGACGGATTGGATGTGTGGGGTGAACGAGAGAGCAGAGTCAAGGATGACACCAAGGTTGCGGGCTTGTGAGAAAGGAAGGATGGTAGTGATGTCTACAGTGACGGGAAAGTAAGGGAGAGGGCAGGGTTTGAGAGGGAAGTTAAGTTTTATGTGCACACCCTCTGGTAGTGTTACAGTCCAGGGTATGGGTCTGGTGTCATCATCACCATCCTGGAGAAAGTGGGAACAGGAGTACCCAGGATGAGGATGACCACTGTGGAAACCAACTCTTAACCAACCTCACTCCATTTTGTTTTCAGTCTCCATTTTGCATTAATCTATCTTGCTTTCCTCAATCATACTTCAGCCACCCCCTTCCCCTGTTGTCAATTTCAGCCACACCCTGTCTGCAGCTTTACTTCAGAAAACTGGAGACATTCGTAATTGGAATCTGTTGCTGGGTGAAGGAACACCATGCCCACCACAGACTATAAATAGTACCTCTCCCACCTTTTAGGGATACGATTGAGACCTCTTTTAGGGCGGTAGACTGTGTCTGTCCTCACCCATACGGCTATGTATTAATGTTGCAATATAAACCCCTTGTGTTGTGTTGCTGCAATTGATGATTTTTTTTTTTTTGTCGGTCTCGACACCATGATTCAGGACCTGGCCCGGATCTCCAGCGAGTCGGAGGCTAAGGCAGGTCTGTGGGCCTTTAGCCCACCCTGGGTTTCCTGCCCCGGGCCGGGGGAGGTTCGTGCACAGGGCGGAGGGGCCACTGCAGCGCTGTGGTTACACTGCTCGCGCAGAAATACAGCGAAGACTGCTTCGTGTCCGCAGGCCCCAGCGTCAGGGGGAAGAACTCCTTCACCTCCCTAGAGACGGAATACCCCTGAGGGATGTCTCCCTCCTGGGTATGGCCTTTTGTCTGGGAGTAATGGATCAGCCGCAGCCCCAGACCCGGGTCCTGCCGGTACCAGTACATGGTCTCATGGTTCTCGTGCGGTTGGCAGTTCACCGTGACTTTCTCCCCAGTCCGGGCCAGCAAGTATCTGGGGGTCTGGGTGACTTCTGTGTCCACGGGGCCTGTCGGGGGAAGGAGAAAGACGTCAGGAGGCAGAGGCCGGGGTCCAGACTCTGCCAGGGAAGGGGTTGGAGCTGGGGCCCGGCCAGCCCAGGCGGGGGATTTCCCGTCTGCGCCCAGGACCCACCTGCTCCCAGGACACAAACGGCCACCAGCCACACAGGCCCGGGGCCCATAGCGGGGTCGGGGCCGGACTGGAGGTTGTCCCGGTTCGCGGCCGTTTCCCCACATTTGGGCTTGGACTCGTCAGGTCCTATTGGCCTACTATGTGATGTCACAATCTCGTCTGTACCCAATAAGCTGCGTTGGGAGGCTTGCACAGAGGTGGGCGTGCCCTGCAGCCACAGGAGGAGGAGGAGGAGATCTGAATTCCCAGCCTGGTCCAGTGTTCAGTTAGCTCTGCTTCTCTCGCCTTCCCGCTGCTTGTGCCCGAAGAAATGAACCATTTTCATTCTTAAATCAGACTTCTGACATTGGCTGTTTCTCCAAGCCCACACCATTCCTCCTCTCCTCTGCTCTGGCATGACTGACCTTGTCTCTCTGTGGCTCTGTTCCCTCCCCGACTACCTTCCTGGTCATTCCAGAGATGGACTCGGAGATAGAGGAGGAGTCTGAGGTTCGTGACTGAACTCCTTATCTTCCCTCCCAAACCCTGTCCTCTCCCTTACTTTCCCGTCACTGTAGACGGCACCACCATCCTTCCCGTATCACAAGCCCGCAACCTTGGTGTCATCATCGACTCTACTCTCTCGTTCACCCCACACATCCAATCCGTCACCAAAACCTGCCGGTCTCTCCTCCACAACATCCCCAAGATCCGCCCTTTCCTCTCCGTCCAAACTGCTACCTTGCTGTTTCAATCTCTTATCCCATCCCGAATGGATTACTCCATCAGCCTCCTCACTGATCTCCCATCCTCCTGTCTCTCCCTGCTTCATTGTATACTTCACTCTGCTGCCCGGATTATCTTTCTACGGAAACGCGCTGGGCATGTTACTCCCTCCTCAAAACTCTCCAGTGGCTGTTTGTCAACCTACGAATCAAGCAAAAGCTCCTCACTCTTGGCTTCAAGGCTGTCCATCACTTCGCCCCCTCCTACCTCACCTCCCTTCTCTCCTTCTCCAGCCCAGCCCGCACCCTCTGCTCCCCTGCCGCTAACCTCCTCACTGTGCCTCGTTCTCCCCTGTCCCGCCGTCGACCCCGGCCCACATACTTCCCCTGGCCTGGAATGCCCTCCCTCCACACATCTGCCCAGCTAGCTCTCTTCCTC
The DNA here is from genome assembly GCF_015852505.1 of Tachyglossus aculeatus. Taxonomy (NCBI): domain Eukaryota; kingdom Metazoa; phylum Chordata; class Mammalia; order Monotremata; family Tachyglossidae; genus Tachyglossus; species Tachyglossus aculeatus. The sequence continues at coordinate 175,613,895 of NC_052067.1, forward strand.
CCTTCAAAGCCCTAGTGAGAGCTCACCTCCTCCAGGAGGTCTTCCTAGACTGCGCCCCCTTTTTCCTCTCCTCCTCCCCATCCCCCCCACCCTAACTCCCTCCCCTCCCCACAGCACTTGTATATATTTGTAAAGATTTATTACTCTATTTATTTTACTTGTACATATTTACTATTCTATTTATTTTGTTTATGATGTGCATATAGCTATAATTCATTCATTCATTCATCATTCAATCGTATTTATTGAGCGCTTACTGTGTGCAGAGCACTGTACTAAGTGCTTGGGAAGTACAAGTTAATTCTAATAAGTATAATTCTATTTGTTCTGATGATTTTGACACCTGTCTACATGGTTTGTTTTGTTGTCTGTCTCCCCCTTCTAGACCGTGAGCTCATTGTTGGGTAGGGACCGTCTCTATATGTTGCCGACTTGTACTTCCCAAGCACTTAGTACAGTGCTCTGCACACAGTAAGCGCTCAAAAAATTGAATTAATTAATTAATTAATTAATACGTGTGTGAGCACGCCCAGAAGACAGGTATGTGTGGTAATTATTATTTTTTTCATGGCACTTAAGTGTTTACTATGTGCCAGGCACTGTACTAAGCGCTGGAGTAGATACAAGCTAATCAGGTTGGACACAGTCCATGTCCCATGTGTTGTTCCCAGTCTTAATCTCCATTTTACAGATGAGGCAACTGAGGCAAAGAGAAGTGAAGTGACTTGCCTAGTGTCACAGTGGCAGAGCCAATTTTAGAACCCAGGTCCTCTGACTCCTAGGGCCCTGCTCTTTCCACGAGGCCACCCTGCTTCCCGATTCTGTGGAGAAAAATGGGGCCACCGTACTCTCTCTCCTGCCTAAAACTCCTTTTCCCTTCCAATCTGACAGACCTCCAATTTCAAAGGCTTTCTAAAATCACATGTCCCATAAGTTTTCCTTGACTAACCTCTCATCTCCCCACTCTATTTTCCCACCCTACTTCATTGCCTTTGCACTTAAGTCCATGCTTCCTAGACATTTAGGGATTCACCACTGCACCTCCACTCCATTTATGCACAGTCCTTATTCTCGGATGTTTCCCCTATCTGTAACTTCTTTTAATGTCTGTCTCCCAATCTAGACCATAAGCTTCTTGAGGGCAAGAGCCTGTCTACCAACTCTGTGGCGCTCTCCTGAGCTCTCGGTACAGTGCTCTGCCCACAATAAGCACTTAGTAAATATTATTGATTGATTGTACCAGAATCCTTTGCATCTTTCTCTCGTGGGGGAAGTGGTAGCAAGTCTGGAGGGCTTAGGGTTGCTTAGGGGCTTAGGGTGGCTGCGGGACCGCAAGAGCCCACTTCGCCAAAGGGTTTTGGGTCTTTAGGTCACTATTTCCAGGGCAGCAAGCTTATGCCACAGTTGCGTGGTGCCCTTGGGGGGCCACCGAGAGGCCTGAGGGAACAAAACATGCCCTGTTAATAATAATAATAATAATGACGGTATTTGTTAAGCACTTACTATGCGCCAAGCACTGTTCTAAGTGCTGGGGTAAATGCAAGGTAATCAGGTTGTTCCATGTGGCGCTCACAGTCTTAGTCCCCATTTTACAGATGAGGTAACTGAGGCACAGAAAAGTTAAGTGGCTTGTCCAAGGTTACACAGCAGACTAGTAGTGGAGCCGGGATTAGACCACACATCCTCTGACTTCCAAGCCCGGGCTCTTGCCACTAAGTCAGTCTGCTTCCAGTCCAATGACAAGAAGGATAAATCCATGAAATCTCAGACTCCTCAGACTGGAGAGAATTTCCAGGGCTTAGCTTGTCTCTCCTCCAGACTCATAATTTTCTCCCAGGCTTTGGTCTTTGTGATTCAGGTTCATTTATTCATTCAATCATATTTATTGAGTGCTTACTGTGTGCAAAGCATGTGCCAAGCACTTGGGAGAGTAGAATATAACAACAAACAGACATTTTCCTGCCCACAACAAGCTCACAGGCTAGAGGGGGAGGTAGACATTAATATAAATAAGTAGATAAATAAATTACAAATATATACAAATATATACTTATGTACTATGGGGATGGGAGGGAGGATGAATGAAGGAGCAAGAGCGGTACAGAAGGGAGTGGGAGAAAAAGAGAGGAGGACTTTGTCAGGGAAGGCTTCTTGGAGGAGAATGTGCCTCCAATAAGGCTTTGAAGTTGGGGAGAGCAGTTTATCAAGGCCCTACTGAGAGCTCACCTCCTCCAGGAGGCCTTCCCAGACTGAGCCTCTCCTTCCTCTCCCCCTCCTCCCCCTCTCCATCCCTCCCGCCTTACCTCCTTCCCCTCCCCACAGCACCTGTATATATGTATATGTGTTTGTATGTATTTATTACTCTATTTATTTATTTTATTTGTACATATTTATTCTATTTATTTTATTTTGTTAATATGTTTTGTTTTGTTCTCTGTCTCCCCCTTCTAGACTGTGAGCCCACTGTTGGGTAGGGACCGTCTCTGTATGTTGCCAACTTGTACTTCCCAAGCACATAGTACAGTGCTCTGCACACAGTAAGCGCTCAATAAATATGATTGAATGAATGAATCTGCCTAGTCGGAGGAGGGAGGGCATTCCTGACCAGAAGTAGGATGTGGGAGAGAGGTTGACAGCGAGATAGATGGGATAGAGGTATAGTGAGAAGGTTAGCATTTGAGGAGCAACGTACACTGGCTGGGTTGTAGTAGGAGAGTATTGAGGTGAGGAAGGAAGGGGCAAGGTGATTAAGTGTGGAAAACATGTTCTGAACGTTTTTGAAGGGAAATGATTTGGGCAGCAGAATTGAATATGGACAGGGGTGAGGAGAGATAGGATGCAGGGAGGTCAGCAAGCAGCCTGATGCAGTAATCAAGGTTTAATAGAATAAGTGCTTGATTATGGTCTCGCCTTTAACCAGAACACTTACTCTCACTGAACACAGATGTCCTGGGTGAGTCTAAAAATTTCAGTGTACCTATAATGGAGGCTCCACAGACAATGGACCTAGGCTAGAACTAGGGGCATCATGGAGATTTGGAGAAGAGTTCGGTTCTACCTTCACAACATTGCTAAAATCTGTCCTATCCTCTAGTGGGTAGAGCACGGGCCTGGGAATCAGAAGGTCATGGGTTCTAATCCTGGCTCCACCACTTGTCTGCTGTGTGACCTTGGGCATGCCACTTAACTTATCTGGGCATCAGTTACCTCATCTGTAAAAAGCAGGGATTAGGAGTGTGAGCCCTAGATGGGACAGGGACTGTGTCCAACCTGATTAACACATATCTTCCCCAGTGCTTAGAACAGTGCTTGGAAAATAGTAAGCATTTAACAAGTACCAAGTACCATCCAAACTGTTACCAGGCTTATCCAAACACTTATCCTATCCCACCTTGACTACTGCATCTGCCTCCTCACCGACCTTCAGGCCTCCTCTCTCTCTCCACTCCAGTCCATATTTTCCTCTGCTGCACGAATCATTTATCAACAAAAACTTTCAGTTCATGTCTCCCTGCTCCTCAAGAACCTCTAATGGCTGCTGATCCACTTCTGCATCAAACAGATACTCCTTACCACTGATTTTAAAGCACCCAATCGGCTGGCTGGACCCTACCTCATCTCACTAATCTCTCATTGAGGCCCAGCCCACACACTCCACTCCTCTAGCGCCAAATTTCTCACTGTTCCCTGATCTTGTCTATCTAGCCACCGACGCTTTTCCTTATAGCATTTCCTCCTAACCTGGAATTCCCTCCCACTCTGTATTCACCAGACCACCACTCTTTCCATCTCCCAAGTATTACTAAAATCACATCTCCTCTAAGAGGCCTTCCCTGATTAAGCTGTCTTTTCCCCAGCTCACTCTTCCTTCTATATCATCTGTCGCACTTCAATCAGTGACCGTTGGACACTAGACATTCTCCCCAACCCCAATCCCACAGCATTTATGTAAATACCTTTGAATTATATATTATACATCACTTATTTTTTCATATTAATGACTGTTTCTTCTACATCTTAGAGACGAATAGCCAGAAGAGGGGAGAGAGGCTCGAAGTAAAAAAAAAAACCAGCACAGAGGCTGATATTGGCCTAGTAGTTAGAGCATGGGCCTAGGATTCACAAGGACATGAGTTCTAATCCCGATTCTGCCAGGCTGTGTGGCCTTGGGCAAGTCGTTTCACTTTTCTGGGCCTCAGTTACCTCATTTGTAAAATGGGGGTTAATGCTGTGAGACCGATTTGGGACAAGGACTGTGTCCAACCTGATTAGCAGTGTGGCTTAGTGAAAATAGTATGGGCTTGGGAGTCAGAGGTCATGGATTCTAATCCCCTCTTCCAACTGTCTGCTATGTGACCTTGGGCAAGTCACTTAACTTCTCTGTGCCTCAGTTCCCTCATCTGTAAAATGGGGATTAAGACTGTGAGTCCCATGTGGGACAACCTGATTACTTTGTATCCACCCCAGCGTTTAGAACAGTGCTTGGCAAATAGTAAGCGCTTAACAAATACCATTATTATTATTACTATTATCATTGGTTTGTATCTTTTTTGGCGCTTAGAACAGTACCTGGCACAAAGCACTTAATAAATACCATCATCATCATCATCATCAGGGGAGAGAATGAGAACGGGAACCAGGATGGAGTACATCATTTTGAATCAAGATGGGTGGGAGCGAATCTGGGGAACATTTTGGAGGGAAAACTGCTTGATTTGGGGACAGATTCAATGTGGGAAGTAGGGGAGAAAGACGAGTTAAAATGACACCAGGGTTACGAACTGCAGGACAAGGAGAACGGTGGAGCAGCGATGTAGAAATTAGCAGGTGATCAGACCTTGGTCCCACTGCTTGCTTCCTGCTTTTTGCCCCGGGCCGGGGAGTTTGTGCACCGGGGAAAGGGGACGCCGCAGTACTGTGATTAAACTCCTAGCGCAGAAATACAGCGATGTTTGGTTTGGGTCCGCAGAATCCAGAGTCAAGTGGAAGAGCTCCTTCTTCTCCCGAGAGACCGAATATCCCTGTGGGACATCTCCTTCTTCAGTGAATCCGAATATTGCTAGTATAATGGATCAGCCACAGCTCCTGGCCCGGGTGCTGCCGGTACCAATACATAATAATTATGCTATGGTATTTGTCATGAAGGTGGGGTGTGGGAAGAGTGGTAGCGGGAAGTCCCTCTCTTGGCCCCCGCAATCCTAGTGGCCCCTAGAGCGGGAGGAAACCCTCATATACCGCCGGCAGGCACACCCCACCTTGCACTGGTTCAACAGTAAAAACACGGTTCTCCTTCCTAAGGGCACTATCCGCTTAATGATCTCTCCCACGGGAGGGATCAACAGAAGCCTCTTAGCATAGTGGATAGAGCACGGGGGAAGGTCAAGGGTTCTAATCCCTATCTGCCACTTGTCTGCTGTGTGTCATTGGGCAAGTCACTTCACTTCTCTGTGCCTCAATTCCTTATCTGTAAAATGGGGATTGAGCCCCGCGTGGGACAGGGACTGTGTTCAACCCGATTTGCATATATCCATCCCAGCACTTAGTAGAGTGCCTGGCACATAGTAATACTTAACAAATGTTCTAATTAAATTCCTCCGGGATTAGCTCTGGTGATTAATACCTATTAGGGCCTATTGTTACTCGCTTCCCCCACCCCACCCCGCCTACCCCCGGGTGGATAGCCTAAGGGAGAAGAAGGGGGAGGAGGGTAAAGCGACAAGGATTGTAAAAGACTCCTGAGGACAACAAGCTGCTAAATATCTTTGAATTACATATTATCAATTACTTATTTATTCATTTAATGTCTATCTCCTCTACATTCAGTCATTCATTCATTCAATCGTATTTATTGAGCGCTTACTGTGTGCAGAGCGCTGTACTAAGCGCTTGGGAAGTACAAGTTTGCAACATATAGAGACCGTCTCTACCCAACAGCGGGCTCACAGTCTAGAATGGGGAGACAGACAACAAAAAAAACCCCATATAAACCAAATAAAATAAATAGAATAAATATGTACAAGTAAAATAAATAGAGTAACAAATACGTACAAACATATATACAGGTGCTGTGGGGAGGGGAAGGAGGTAAGGCGGGGGGGATGAGGAGGGGGAGTAGGGGGAGAGGAAGGAGGGGGCTCAGTCTGGGAAGGCCTCCTGGAGGAGGTGAGCTCTCAGTAGGGCTTTGAAGGGAGGAAGAGAGCTAGTTTAGTGGATGAGTGGAAGGAGGGCATTCCAGGCCAGAGGTAGGACATGGAACAGGTGTCAATGGTGGGACAGGCGAGAATGAAGCCCAGTAAGGAGGTCAGCGGTGGCAGAGGAGCAGAGGGTGCGGGCTGGGCTGTAGAAGAAGAGAAGGGAGGTGAGGTAGGTGGGGGCAAGGTGATAAAGAGCTTTGAAGCCGAGGGTGAGGAGTTTTTGCCTGATGCGTAGGTTGATTGGTAGCCACTGGAGATTTTTGAGGAGGGGAGTAACATGCCCAGAGCGTTTCTGCACAAAGACGATCCGGGCAGCGGTGTGAAGTATGGATTGAAGTGGGGAGAGACAGGAGGATGAGCTTACTGAATGCAGGGCACTGTACTAAGCTCTTGGGAGACTACATTGTAACAATAAACAAACACATTCGCTGCCCAAAATGAGTTTACAGTCAAAAGAGGGAGACAGACATTAGTATAAATAAAAAATTACAGATATGAACATAAGTTTTGTGGGGCTGGGGTGGGGGTGAATTGTAAACTCATTATGGGCAGGGAATGTGTCTCCTAATTCTGTTGCATTGTACTCTCCCAAGCGCTTAGTAGAGTACTCTGCATATAGTAAGCAATCAATAAATACGATTGATTGATTGATTGATAGCTGGCAGCAGAAAAAGTTTGGGATAAAGCCCATCACAGTGTCATGCTGCCCCCTCCTGCTGGAGACCTAGAGAAACCCACTGAAGCAGAGAGTGAGTTGAATGAACTGGAGAAGGTAAGAGGGTTGTGCAGGATGGGGGAAAAGTTCCAGGAACGATGGAAGGGAAGTTGGGAGAAGGGAGATGCTTTCTATGAGAGGAACAAGAGAAATGGAGTGGGAAGGCTGCTGGTGGGACAGAAGAAACAGGGACCAGGAGAGCCCATCACTGATAGGGACATTTTGGGTAGGAGAGTGATGCGTTTAGGAAATAATTTTAGGAGGTGTCTGTAGTATCTTAGGGTAGGATAGCCAGAAGTGGAGAGAGAACATGAAGGCAGGAAGACCAGCACAGAGGCAGATGAAATAGTCCAAGGGAAGGGGATGGGGGCTGAAACAAGGGTGGAGTACACCATTTTGAATCAGGATTGGTAGAAGTGAGATCCGAGAAACATTTTGGAGGGGAAATGGCAGGATTTGGGGCAGATTCAATGTGGGAAGTAGGGTACAGAGAGGAGTCAAAATGACACTAGGATTACGAACTGCAAGGACAAGGTGAATGGTGTAGCAGCGATGGTAGATGAGGCCTCCGTTCCCCCTCCCTGCTTCCTGACCAGGGCCGGGGGAGGTTCATGCATGGGGCCGAGGGGATGCTACAGCCCTGTGGTTTTACTGCTCACGCAGAAATACAGCGATGACTGGCTCGTGTCTGCAGAAGCCAGGGTCGGGGGAAGTGCGCCTTCTCCTTCCGAGAGACTGAGTATCCCTACGGGACGTCTCCTAAATCAGTCAAGTCTACGTTGTTAGAATAATGGATTAGCCGCAGTCCCAGTCCCGGGTCCTGCCGGTACCAGTACATCTGTTCGTGGTCATGTTCTGTTCACAGCTCAGAGTCACCTTCTCCTCAGTCTGGACCAGCCGGTATATGGGGGACTGGGTGACTCTGCCATCTGCAACTCCGGCGTCCGCGGGGCCTGTGGGGGAAGGAGAGAGAAGGCAGGAGGCAGAGGCGGGGGGGGTCAGACGCTGCCAGGGAAAGGGCTGGAGCTGGGGCCCGGACAGCCCAGCCAGGGGATTTCCCAGCTGTGCCCAGGACTCACCTGCTCCCAGGACACAAATGGCCACCAACCACACTGGCCTGGGGCCCATGGTGGGGTCCGGGCCGGACTGGGAAATCTCCCACTCAGGGCTGATTCCTCTGACCCAATTGGCTGTGCCTGTCTGTGATGTCACAAACTTGTATCTTCCTCATATGCTGGCTGGGTGTCCTATGCAGGGGGACTGTGAGTGGGACTGCAGAGTGTCTAGCACAGCCGGCTGTGCCCAGCAGGTACACAGCACAGGAGCACCGAGGGCACTTAACAAGTGCTACTGGTCATGATGATGATGATTAATATGATATTGGGGGTCGCTGTAAAAGACCTTGGATCTTTAGGGGTCACTTAACCCTTTCCTAGCCCCAGTTACCCCAAAGTCACTTCTAAGGGACTGTAGGGCCCTGGGTACTCACTCATTTGGCTTGGATTATTCATTCATTCATTCATTCATTCATAGGGACCGTCTCTATATGTTGCCCACTTGTACTTCCCAAGCGCTTAGTACAGTGCTCTGCACACAGTAAGCGCTCAATAAATACGATTGAATGAATGAATCGTATTTATTGAGCGCTTACTGTGTGCAAAGCACTGTTCTAAGTGCTTGAGAGAGAACCATATAACAAAAAACAGACACATTCCCTTCCTACAATGAGCTCACAGTCTAGAGGGGGTGACATACATTAATATAAATAAATAAATAAATTCCAGATATAAACATAACTGCTGTAGAGATGGGAGGGAGGACGAATAAAGGGAGCAAGTCAGGGCGACGCGGAAGGGAGTAGGAGAAGAGGAGAGAAGGGCTTAGTCAGGGAAGGCTTCTTTGAGGAGATGTGCCTTCGATAAGGCTTTGAAGTGGGGCAGAGCAATTATTTGTCTGATGGGAGGGAAGGTGTTAAAGGCTAGAGGTAGGATGTGGGCGAGAGGTCGGCAGCGACATAGACGAGATCGAGGTACAGTAAGGATAGAACCAGAGGAATGAAGTGTGCTGGCTGGGTTGCAGTAAGAGAGTAGTGAGTTGAGATAGGAAGGGGTAAGGTGATTAAGTGCTTTAAAGCCAATGGTGAGGCATTTTTGTTTGATGCAGAGGTGGATGGGCAACCACTGGAGTTTCTTGAGGAGTGAGGAAACATGGTCTGAATGTTTTTGAAGGAAAATGATCAGGCAACTGAGTGAAGTATGGACTGGAGTGGGGAGAGACAGGAGACAGGGAGATCAGCAAGGCGGCTGATACAATAATCAAGGCAGGATGGCATAAGTGCTTTCATTAATGTGGTAGCAGAGTGGGCAGAGAGGAAGGGGCAGATTTTGGTGATGTTGTGAAGGTAGAACTGACAGGCTTTAGCGATGGCTTGATTATCTGTAGAGAGAGGAGTCAAGGATAATGCCAAGGTTACAGGTTTATGAGACAGGAAGCATGGTGGTGCCATCAACAGTAAAGGGAAAATGAGTGGGAGGACAGGGTTTGGATGGGAATATAAAGGGTTCAGTTTTGGACATATTAAGCTTGAGGTAACGAGAGGACAACCCTGCCCTCCCAAACCCTCCCAAACCCTGCCGTCTCCCTGAGTTTCCCATCACTGTAGACGGCATTACCATCCTTCCTGTCTCACAAGCCTGCACCCTTGGTGTCATCCTCGACTCCGCTCTCTCGTTCATCCCTCACATCCAATCCATCTCCAAAACCTTCTGGTCTCACCTCCACAACATCGCCAAGATCTTCCCATTCCTCTCCATCCAAACTGCTACCTTGCTGTTTCAGTCTCTCATCCTATCCCGACTGGATTACTGCATCAGCCTCCTCTCTGATCTCCCATCCTCCCGTCTCTCCCCATTTCAGTCTATATTTCACTCTGCTACCCGGATCATCTCTGTGCAGAAACACTCTGGGCATGTTACTCCCCTCCTCAAAAATCTTCAGTGGCTGCTTGTCAACCTACGAATCAAGCAAAAACTCCTCACCTCGCCCCCTCCTGTCTCACCTCCCTTCTCTCCTTCTACAGCCCACCCCGCACCCTCCGCTCCTCTGCCTCTAACCTCTTCACTATACCTCGTTCTCACCTGTCCCACCGTCGACCCCCGGCCCATGTCCTTCCCCTGGCCTGGAATGCCCTCCCTCCACACAACCGCCAAGCTAGCTCTCTTCTTCCCTTCAAAGCCCTACTGAGAGCTCACCTCTTCCAAGAAGCCTTCCCAGACTGAGCCCCCCTTTTCCTCACCTCCTTCCGCTCCCCACAGCACTTGTATATATTTGTACAGATTTATTACTGTATTTATTTTACTTGTACATATTTACTATTCTATTTATTTTGTTAATGATGTGCATATAACTTTAATTCTATTTGTTCTGACGATTTTGGCACCTGTCTACATGTTCTGTTTTGTTGTCTGTCTCCCCCTTCTAGACTGTGAGCCCGTTGTTGGGTAGGAACCGTTTCTATATGTTGCCGACTTGTACTTCCCAAGCGCTTAGTACAGTGCTCTGCACACAGTAAGCGCTCAATAAATACTGTTGAATGAATGAATGAATGAAGTGTGGGTCCTTGCCTCAATTTTTACTGGAGGGCTCAGCCTCCTCCACTCCAAGGCTGCTATCCCAGACCGCCCCGCCTCCCACCCTGCGCGCGATTGGGGTGGGGTGTGGAGAAGACGTGGGTTGTGGAGCCCCTCGGCCCTTCTTTCTAGCTTGATGTGAGGCCTCCTATGTGAGGGGAGGGGAGGGTCCTGAGGACTCGGCGTCCTTTCCTTCCTCCTTTCCTCCTTCTGTCCGCCGCGGCGGCGATCCCAAGCCCCCGCTGTGGGGGAGGAGGGGTGGAGGAGGCGGGGTGGCGGAGACCTTCCCTTAGCCTCAATCTTTTGGCCTTCGTCTTGCCTAGCGGACGCTGGTGTGTGTGTGTGTGTGGGGGGGGGGGGGCGGTCAGCGGCCCTTCTCTCTGGATAGATTTTAGGCCTCCGAGTGGGGGAAGGGAAGAAGGGCTCGGGGTCCCTAACCCAGGTAGATCTTAGTTTTATTTATATTCCTATTAGAGCCTTAGGAATAATATTTAGGAGCTTACACGAGAAAGTACCCAAAATTTCACGCTTTAAAATGTTGCAACATCCATTCATTTCAGGTCCTCACCCTTCCTCGGCCCCCACATAAAACTCTCTCTCTCTCTCTCTCTCTCTCTCTCTCTCTCTCTCTCTCTCTCTCTCTCTCTCTCCCTCCCTCTCCCTCTCCCTCTCCCTCTCCCTCTCCCTCTCCCTCTCCCTCCCTCCCTCTCTCCCTGATTTGCTCTTCCTAAAGCATGGTGGCGGGAAATCTCTCTCTTGTCCCCCAGAGCAGGAGGAAACTCTCAAACACCCCCGGCAGGCACTTTCCGCCTCGCACTTGTTCACCAATAAAGAACACCGTTCTTCTTCCTAAACGCACTATCATTTTAATGATCTCTCCCAACGGCAGAATCAGCAAATTCCTCCTGGATTAGCTCGGGCGACTAAAACCTATTAGTGCTGATCGCTCCACCCCCCTCTCCCTTCTCCCCTTGAAGCATGGGCTAAAGGAGAAGAACCGGGAGGAGGTTGAGGTGGCCCGGATTGTAAAGGACCCTCAGTATAACCAGACTGCTTTCATGGGGTCCCGTTCAAAGGCAGCTTTCCCTTTGAGAGGCAGTCATGCCGGCCAGTCTAAACAAATAAAAATGATGCACTTACTATATGCCCAGCACTGTACTAAGCGCTGGAGTAGATACAAGATAATTGGGTTGGATACAGTCCCTGTCCCACATAGGGCTCACAATCTTAATCCCCATTTTACAGATGAGGTAACTGAGGCACAGAGAAGTGAAGTGACTTTCCCAAGATCACACAGCAGACAAGGGAGGGCTGCGGGGGGGGAGGGGGGGGGAGCCGGGATGAGAGTGGCTTAGTGAAAAGAGCCCGGATTTAGGAGTCGGAGGTCAGGGGCTCAAATCCCAGCTCTGCCACTTGTCAGCTGTGTGACTTTGGGCAAGTCACTTCACTTCTCTGGGCCTCAGTTATCTCATCTGTAAAATGGGGATTAACACTGTGAGCCCCATGTGGGACAACCTGATCACCTTGTATCCTCCCCAGAGCTTAGAACAGTGCTTTGCACATAGTAAGTGCTTAACAAATGCTATCTTTATTATTATTATTTCTCATTCATTCATTCATTCAATTGTATTTATTGAGTGCTTACTGTGTGCAGAGCACTGTACTAAGCGCTTGGGGAGTACAAGTTGGCAACATGTAGAGACAGTCCCTACCCAACGACGGGCTCACAGTCTAGAAGGGGGAGACAGACAACAAAACAAAACATGTGGACAGGTGTCAAGTCATCAGAATAAATAGAAATAAAGCTAGATGCACATCATTAACAAAATTAATAGAATAGTAAATATGTACAAGTAAAATGAATAGAGTAATAAATTTGTACAAACATATATACAGGTGCTGTGGGGAGGGGAAGGAGGTAGGGTAGGGGGGATGGGAAGGAGGAGAGGAAAAAGGAGGCTCAGTCTGGGAAGGCCTTCTGGAGGAGGTGGGCTCTCATTAGGGCTTTGAAGGGAGGAAGAGAGCTAGCTTGGCAGATGTATGGAGGGAGGGCATTCCAGGCCGGGGGAAGATGTGGGCCGGGGGTCGATAGCGGGACAGGCAAGAATGAGGCACAGTAAAGAGGTTAGCAGCTGAGGAGCTGAGGGCACAGACTGGGTTGTAGAAGGAGAGAAGGGAGGTGAGGTAGGAGGGGGCGAGGTAATGGAGAGCCTTGAAGCCAAGAGTGAGGAGTTTTTGCTTGATGCGTAGGCTCACTGGCAGCGATTGGAGATTTTTGAGGAGGGGAGTAACATGCCCAGCGCGTTTCTGCAAAGAGATAATCCAGGCAGCAGCCTGAAGTATAGACTGAAGTGGGGAGAGACAGGAGGATGGGAAATCAGAGAGGAGGCTGATGCAGTAATCCAGCTGGGATAGGATGAGAGGTTGAACCAGCAAGGTAGCAGTTTAGATGGAGAGGAAAGGGCCCTCTTACTCTAACCACTAGACCATGCTGCTTACAAATCTGTTGGTGAGGTTGAGCCAGGGATACAACATTGGAGTCTACAGAAGGGCCCTGTAAAACTCCCTGGGAAGCTGTGTGGCCTATTGGAAAGAGCCTAGGGCCCTGGGAGATAGAAGGACAGGGTTCGAATGTAAGCTCTGCCACTTGTCTGCTATGTAACCTTGGGCAAATCAGCCTGGAAGCCCCGCGTGGGACAGGGACCACATCCGGCCTGAGTAACTTGGTTCTACCCCAGCGTTCAGAACAGTACTTGACATCTAGTAAGCCCTCAACAAATGCCATTGTCATGAACATCGCTTAACTTAGCTGTGCCTCAGTTTTCTCATCTGCAAAATTGAATTCAGTACCTGTTCTCCCTTCTTAGACTCTGAGACCCATGTGGAACATGATGATCTTGTACCTACCCCAGCGCTTAGCACAGTACTTGGCATATAGTAAGCGCTTAACAAGTACCCCTTTTTTTTTGAGAAGTGGTTTCTGGGGTTTTGGAGAAAGTTCTTTGCCCCTACTCAGTCCTGATGTGCGGGTTCCTTATCAGCCTTGCTACCTTCCAGGGAGGTGCCTCGAGGGAAACCTTGTGTATATACCTATAATTCTGTTTCTCTATTTTGATGGTATTGACGCCTGTCAACTTGTTTTGTTGTCTGTCTCCTCCCTCTAAACTGTGAGCCCGTTGTTGGGTAGGGATTGTCTCTACCTGTTGCCGAATTGTGCTTTCCAAGTGCTAAGTACAGTGCTCTGCACACAATAAGCGCTTAATGAATACGGTATGGGAAGCAAGTAGCCTTGAGCTTCAGTGTACACGTCAATACAGACAGCTGTATACTTACCCTTCCCCTGCACCGTCCCTCTGTGGACTGGTGGCAGAGCGGGGAGGGTTTGTGTGTAGAGAGGCGGGGAGGCTGCAGTGCTGTGTCTGCACTGCTGGCACACAGGAACACTGAGGAGTTGCCCAACTCTGCTGAGCTGATGTTCAGGGTGCAGCCGCCGGAGCTCGGACATCCCGGTTGGAAGCAGTGCGGGACGGTCATGTGTTCTGAAAGCTCCCGATATCCAAAGTAAAACATGAGGCTTAGTCCCTGTCCCGGGTCCTGCCGGTACCAGTACATGTAATTGTGGCTCTGGTCATGCTCACAGCTCAGCGACACGGTCTGTCCCCGGCTGGTGACCAGGTGTCTGGGGGTCTGGGTGACTCCGGCGTCTGCGGGGCCTGTGGGGGAAGAAGACAGAAGTCAGGTGGCAGAGGCTAGGGGCCAGACGCTGGCAGGGAAAGGACTGGAGCTGGGCCCTGGACAGCCCAGCCGGGGGGTTTCCTGTCTGCTCCCAGGTCTCACCTGCTCCCAGGACACAAACGGCCACAAACCATACTGGCCCGTGGCCCATGACGAGGAAAGAGAACTAAGGGTGTAAAGACTGTAGCCACTTAGGGGAAAGAGTTCAGGTGGAGAAGTTCAGAGGCAAAGTTCTGTGTCACACTGCCCCCCTCCTGGTGAAGACGTGAAGAGCCCTGCGGAGATGGAGGGGGTGAGGCAAGGGCTGATAATAATAATAATAATGGCATTTATTAAGCGCTTACTATGTGCCAAGCACATGATGGGGGGAGGGTGGGATCTGGGGGAGAGGGCAAGATCTAAACCTTAAAGAAGAGAAATGAGTTGCCAAAGGTCACACAGCCAACAAGTGGTGGGGCCGAAACGAGAACACTAGTCCTCTGACCCTCATGCCCGTGTTCCTTCCACTGTGCCACCTTGCTCCTGCATTTAAGACGTGAGACTCGCATGGGTACTGGCCTGAGCCCCTTAACATGACTCCTTCCTCAACAGGGAGAAGCAGAGTGTTCTCTTAGAAGCAGCGTGGCGTAGTGGATAGAGCATGGGCTTGGGAATCAGAAGGTCATGGATTCTAATCCCGCCTCCACCACTTGTCTACTGTGTGGCTTCACTTCTCTGGGCCTCAGTTACCTGATCTGTAAAATGGAGATTGAGACTGTGAGCCCCATGTGGGACAGGAACTGTGTCCAACCCAATTTACTTGTAATAATAATGATGGTTTTTGTTAAGTGCTTACTATGTGCCAAACACTGTTCTAAGCACTGGGATATATACAAGTTAATCAGGTTATCCCACGTGGGGCTCACAGCCTTAACCCCCATTTTACAGATGAGGTAACTGTGGCATAGAGAAGTTAAATGACTTGCCCAATGTCACACAGCTGACAAGTGGTGGAGGTGCGATTAGAACCCACTAATGATGGCATTTATTAAGTGCTTACTATGTGCAAAGCACTGTTCTAAGCACTGGGGAGGTTACAAGGTGATCAGGTTGTCCCACAGGGGGCTCACAGTCTACATCCCCATTTTACAGATGAGATAACTGAGGCACAGAGAAGTTAAGTGATTTGCCCAAAGTCACACAGCTGACAATTGGTGGAGTGGAATTTGAACCCATGACCTCTGACTCCAAAGCCCGTGCTCTTTCCACTGAGCCATGCTGCTTCCCACTACCTCTGATTCCCAAGCCTGTGCTCTTTCTACTAAGCCACACTGCTTCTCCCAGCGCTTAGTACAGTGGCTGGCACATAGTAAGCACCCAACAAAAACCACAAATATTATTATTATTATTATCGTACCCTGGGGGCAGCTCTGGGCTGTGGGAGGGGCAGAACACCTGGGGTCTGAGCCCCTCCTCTGGTGCCCTGGGGACTGGCATCGGTCTGTGCCTGCTTTCTGTGTTGGGCTGGGAGGTTTGTGCACGGAGGCCAGAGGATTGTGCAGCGCTGTGTCTGTACTGCTGGCACACAGGTAAAACGCCGAGTCGCTGGTCGAACTGTGCTTCACGTGCAGGTGACAGGACTTTTTCTGGAACCACGAGACGGAGAACCGAGAGCTGTCATTAGATTGCATTTCCTGCACGGGCTGTTTGCTCTGGAAGGACATTAGTAACTCTAATCCTTTCCCCGCGCTCTGCCGGTACCAGAACAATCCATTGTGCGAGGAAATAGGCACACAGCTCAGAGTCACGGTCTGTCCCCGGCCGGTGACCAGGTGTCTGGGAGTCTGGGTGACTCCGGCGTCTGCGGGGCCTGTGGGGGAAGAAGAAAGAAGTCAGGTGGCAGAGGCTGGGAGCAGAGGCTGCCAGGGAAAGAGGCCGAGAGATTTTCCCATCGGCGCCCAGGACTCACCTGCTCCCAGGAGGCAAACGGCCACCAACCACACTGGCCCGGAGCCCATGGCAGGGTCGGGGCCGGACTGGACGTCTCCCAGCTCAGGGCTGTTTACCCCGGAGTGTGGAGTTTAAACTCCTCAGGTCCCATTGGCCAAGTGTGTGATGTCACACTGTGCTCTCTTCCTCATAGGCTGTGTTGGGTGCCTTGCACAGAGGTGGGCATACCCTTCATGGCCTGGAGGAGATTTGAATTTCCAGCAACTACCTGTGTCCCAGCCTGGTCCGGTTTCATTGGCTCTGATCTCCACCTCTCCTGCTGCATGTGCCTGGAGAAAAACGACCCAAGTGCACTGTTGAATCAGACGTTCTGCATTGGCATTTCTCCCTTCCCTTGCCCACGGACCTTCTCCTCTCTCCCATTTCTCCAGAGACTGATTGTGTCCCTCCCTCTGTGACCCAGCCCCCTCCCTGCCCACTCTCCTGATCATGCCAGAGCTGGATGCTGTGCAGAAATGGGAAGGTGTCTGAGTTCGGAAATCCAGATGTGTGTGGCTGTGTCTCTGTGTGTGCATGTGTGTTTGTATGCGTCTGTGGGTGAAGAGGGCAGGTAAGTCTGTGTTGTTGAGATTCTAGAGAGAAAGTGGGGTTATGAGGTACGAAAATTGTTTGTTCGTTATTCTGGTGGTGGAAGTGGTAGCGGGTGGGGTGTGTGTGTGTGTGTGTGCGTGTGTGTGTGTATGTGTGTTAGAGAAGCAGCATGGCTCAATGGAAAGAACCCTGGCTTGGAAGTCAGAGTTCTAATCCTGGCTCCATCACTTGTCTGCTGTGTGACTTTGGGCAAGTCACTTAACTTCTCTGTGCCTCATTGACCTCATCTGTAAAATGGGGATTAAGACTGAGCCCCGTATGGGACAACTGATGACCTTGAATCTATCCTAGCGCTTAGAACAGTGCTTGGCACATAGTAAGCGCTTAACAAATACCATTATTATTATTATTATTATTATTATTGCCAAATGAGGGTGCAGGAACAGTAAAACCAAGGTTCTTGGGCCTCTGGGTGATTTTTTCTAAAAATCTCATGTGACCTTTGTCCCTGGACCCTGGCTGTGACTCCACTGTTTCATAGATGCAGCAGTGTGGCCAGATGGATAGAGCACATATTTACTCTTCTATTTATTTTGTTAATGTTGTGCATCTAGCTTTATTTGTATTTATTCTGATGACGACACCTGTCCACATGTTTTGTTTTGTTGTCTGTCTCCCCCTTCTAGACTGTGAGCCCGTTGTTGGGTAGGGACCGTCTCTATATGTTGCCAACTTGTACTTCCCAAGTGCTTAGTACCATGCTCTGCACACAGTAAGAACTCAATAAATACGATTGAATGAATGAATGAACAAGCCTGGGTGTCAAAAGACCTGTATTCTAATCCTGCTCTGCCACTTGTCTGCTGTATGAACTTAGTGAAGTCACTTCAATGTGCCTCACTACCATCATTTGCAGAAGGAGGACTAAAGCCCTGCCTCTCCTACCTACAATGTGAATCCAGTGAGTGGCAGGGTCTATGTCCAACCTGATTGTCATGGGCCTACATCAGCACTTAGTATAGTGTTTGCAATACCATAAGTGCTTAGCAAATAATAATAATAATTTTGGTATGTGCTAAGCGCTGACTATGTGCCAAGCACTGTTCTAAGTGCTGGGGTGGATACAAGATAATCAGATTGTCCCACCTGGGGCTCACAGTCTTAATCTCCATTTTCCAGATGAGGTAACTGAGGCACAGAGAAGTTAAGTGACTTGCCCAAAGTCACACAGCTGACAATTGGTGGAGCCAGGATTTGAACCCATGACCTCTGACTCCCAAGCCAGGGCTCTTTCCACTGAGTCACGCTGCTTCTCTAAATGCCACTATTGTTAATTTTATTGTTATTATCAATATTATTACTGATGGAAATGCATGAGACCGCAGTGGAACCCAGTTTGGGTCCTAGACTAGATGTAATGGTGATGACTGGGAGGCTCAATTTTGGGGCGATTTAGTCCATGCCTGTTCCTTCTGTGGGCAACGGCATGAACTCTGTGTTCAACTGGTCTCTGTTCCCCACAGCCTGCTCTCTGCCATCTCACTTCCTGCCACGGGCCAGGACAAGTTCGTGCACAGGGCAGAAGACACCCTGCCACACTGTGCCTCCTGCTCGCGCAGAAATACAGTGCTGAGTCTGCCGTCTTCACAGCGGAGTGTTTGAGGAAGAAACTCTGTTTTTCAGTCCGATCGACATCAAATTCTCCTGCGGCATCTTCCTTGTTCTTGTCGTCTTTTCCAAATGAAGAATACATCAGCTGCAGGCCCTGACCTTGATCCTGCCGGTACCAGTACATTTCTTCATGACTCATGGTCTGTTTACAGCTCAGCTCCACCTCTGTTCCCGTCTGGACCAGCAGGTGTCTGGGGGTCTGGGTAACTCCTGCGTCCGTGGGGCCTATGGAGGAAGGAGAAAGAAAGCAGAAGATAGAGCGCAGGGGCCAGACGCTACCAGCAAAAGGGCTGAAACTGGGGCCTGGCCAGTCCAGGCTGGCATTTCCCATCTGCTCCCAGGACCCACCTGCTCCCAGGAGACAAACGACCACCAGCCACACCGACCCGGGACCCATGGTGCAGGTAGAGAATGATGCAGTTGAGAATGTAGCCACATTTGGGGGAAGAGTTAAATGTAGAAAAAATCAGAGCTAAAAACTGTCAAAAGGTAATTCTGCCCCCTCCTGGGGGAGAAGTGGAGAGACCTGCTGAGGTGGAGGGGGAGAGCCAGAGGCTGGTAGGGGTTGGAAAACAGTGTCAGCGGCAGAAGGCAAAGAGTCGGAGCATGGGGAGGTGAGAGAAGAGAGATGGTTTCTGATGGAGGAATGGGAAACTGATCAGACTCTTAATAATAATAATAAAATAACAATTGTGGCATTTGTTATGTGCTTACTATGTGCCAGGTACTGTACTAAGCACTGGGGTAGTTACAGTTAGAGGTTAGACATAGCCTCTGTCCCACATAGGGCTCACAGTCTTAATCCCCATTTTATAGATGAGGTAGCTGAGGCACAGAGAAGTTAAGTGACTTGCCCAAAGTCAACAGCAGACAGGTGTCAGAGCTGGGTTTAGAACCCAGATCCTATAACTCCTAGGCCCATGCTGTATATACTAGGCCATGTTGTTTCTCATTTCCCTTACATTTCCCTGCTACTGGGGCAGAGAAAGCCAAGGTGTTTGATGTGGCTGCTGACCTTGGTTTCTTGGAAATGAAAAGGAGTAAAAATTCCCACTAGGATCATCTAGGTTGGGGTGACTGTGTCTCTGCTCCTGTCCCTGTCCCTGCCCTAGAGCTGGTCCCAGGACCACAATCACCAGCCCTTGTCCAGGGATTGGAGGCTAAGCCAGGTCTGTGGGCCTTCAAGCCCCTGCCAGCCTCCTGCTTCCTGACCTGAACAGGGAAAGTTCATGCACAGGACAGAGGGAAGGCTGCAGTGCTATGGTTAACTGCTCACATAAAAATATAGCAATGACTGGTTCGTACCCACAGGCTCCAGGGTCAGAGGGAAGGGCTCCTTCTCCTCCCGAGAAACCAAATATCCCTGTGGGATGTCTCCATCCTGGATCTGGTCTTTTGCCTGGGAAAAATGGATCAGCAGCAGCCCCAGCCCTGGGTCCTGCTGGTACCAGAATATAGAGAAGCAGCACAGCGTAGTGTAGTCAAAAGGTCATGGGTTCCAATCTTGGCTCTGCCACTTGTCTGCCATGTAACCTTGGGCAAGTCACTTCACTTCTGTGTGCCTCAGTCACCTCATCTGTAAAATGGGGATTGAGTCTTCATGTGGGACAGGTACTGTGTCCAACCCGATTTGCTTTTATCCACTTCAACGCTTAGTACAGTGCCTGGCACATAGCGCACAAAGCAACAATTACTACTACTATTATTATTATTATTGTTGTTGATGATACGTCTTGCTTCTCGTCCTGCTCACAGCTCACAGCCTCTATGCCAGCCTAGTCCTCCTCGACCTCCAGGTGCCTTTGACACTGTCCACTACCTGCTTCTCCTGGAAACATTATCCAATCTTGGTTTCACTGACACTGCCCTCTCCTGTTTCTTCTCATCTCTCTGGACGTACATTCTCAATCTCCTTCACGGGTTCTTCCCCACCTCCTACCTCCTGTCTCACAAGCCCATAACCTTGGCATTATTCTTGACTCCTCTCTGTCATTCAACCCACATATTCAATCCATCACTGAATCCTGTCAGTCCCACCTTCACAACATCACTAAAATCGCCTTTTCCTCTCCATCCAAACTTTTATCAAGTTAATACAATCACTCATCCTATCCCACCTGGATTACCTCATCAGCCTTCTTGCTGACCTCCCAGCCTTCTGTCTCTCTCCACTCCAGTCCATACTTCATTAAGCTGTCTGGATCATTTTCCAACAGAAACGTTCAGGACATGTTTCCCCACTCCTCAAAAACCTCCAGTGGTTGGCCATCGAACTCTGCATCAAACAAAAACCCCTCACCATTTGCTTTAAAGCACTCAATCGCCTTGTCTCTTTCAACCTAACTTCGCTACTTTTCTACTACAACCCAGGCTGCACACTTCGCTTGTCTAATCTTAACCTTCTCACTGTACCCCAATCTCGTCTATTTTGCTGCCAACCCCTTGCCGACATCCTGCTTCTGACCTGGAACGTCCTCCCTCCTCAAATCTGACAGTGACCCTCCCCCGCCCTTCAAAGCTTTACTGAAGGCACCTCTCCCCCAAGAGGCCTTCCCTGATTAATCCCCCCTCCTCTTCTCCCATTCCCTTCTGTGTCACCTGACGTGCTCCCTTTGTTCTTCCCCTCACCCAGCCCCACGGCATTTATGTACATTCCTGTGATTTATTTATTTGTATTGATATCTGTCTCCCCACCCCTGCCCCCGTTCCCATACTGTAAACTCATTGTGGGCAGGGAATGTGCCTGTTTATTATTTTATTGTACTCTCCCAAGTGCTTAGTACAGCGCTTTGCACACAGTGAGTGCTCAATAAATATGTTTGAATGAATGAGCTCAGCATCACCTTCTTCCCCATCTAGCCAGCGGGTATCTGGGGGTCTGGATGATTCCGGTGTCCCTGGGGCCTGTGGGGGAAGGAGAGAGAAGTCAGGAGGCTGAGGCTGGGGGCCAGATGCTGCCAGGGAAAGGGCTGGAGCTGGGGCCTGGACAGCCCAGCCAGGGGATGTCCCCTCTGTGCCTAGGATTCAGTCACCAACCGGGGATCCATGATGGGGTCAATCAATCAATCAATCAATCAGTGGTATTTACTGAGCACTTACAATGAGCAGAACTGGAATGAGGTGTCTCCCACCTCCCTTTCCTCCTCACCCGTCCACTCCCTACCCCTTGTCCTGTGTGGCATCTGGACTCTTCCAATGCACTCTCTTCCCCATAGGCTATGTTGGGTGCCTTGCACAGGAGGAGGATATCTGAATTCCCAGACATAATCTCTGCCCCAGAGTGGTGCAGTTCCATTGGCTCTGCTCCCCGTCTTTCCCTCTCCTTGAGTCCAGAGAAATAAACCATTTTCACTCTTCCATTAGACTTTCCCCTTTGATGTTTCTCCCTGTCCATGCCCATGACCCTTCTCCTCTCCCCCTCTCCCATTTGCCTGACTGTGCCCTTGCCCCTTCTCTGCACTGCTTCCTGGCCATGTTGCATATGGAATCTGAGCGGCAGGGTATGGATTTGAAGTGTGTGTATTTGTGTGTTTCTGTGTATGTTTGAGGGAGAGATGCTGGGGGAGAAAGTGGGGTCAGGAGGTACTAGAATCAATCAATCGTATTTATTGAGTGCTTACTGTGTACAGAGCACTAGAACTAGAATCCTTTGCTTCTTTCCCTGGTCGAGGAGGTGGTGGCAGGTTCATTAATTCATTCATTCAATCGTATTTATTGAGTGCTTACTGTGTGCAGAGCACTGTATTAAGCTCTTGGAAAGTATAATTTGGCAGCAAATAGAGACAATCCCTGCCCAACAATGGGCTTACGGTCTAGAAGGGAGGAGACAGACAATAAAACAAACAAAACAAGTAGACAGGCATCAATACCATCAAAATATGTAAATAGAATTATAGATATATTCATTCATTCATTCAATTGTATTTATTGAGCACTTACTGTGTGCAGAGCACTGTACTAAGTGCTTGGGAAGTACAAGTTGGCAACATATAGAGATGGTCCCTACCCAACAGCGGGCTCACAGTCTAGAAGGGGGAGACAGACAACAAAACAAAACATATTAACAAAATAAAATAAATAGAATAAATATGTACAAGTAAAATAGAGTAATAACTATGTACAAACATATATACATTCATTCATTCAATCGTATTTATTGAGCGCTTACTATGTGCAGAGCACTGTACTAGAGCACGGGCTTTAGAGTCAGAGGTCATGGGTTCAAATCCCCGCTCCGCCAATTGTCAGCTGTGTGACTTTGGGCAAGTCACTTTAAATTCTCTGTGCCTCAGTTACCTCATCTGTAAAATGGGGATTAACACTGTGAGCCCCCCGTGGGACAATCTGATCACCTTGAAACCTCCCCAGTGCTTAGACCAGTGCTTTGTACATAGTAAGTGCTTAATAAATGTCATTATTATTATTATTATTTTTATTACTAAGTGCTTGGGAAGTACAAGTTAGCAACATGTAAAGACAGTCCCTACCCAACAGCAGGCTCACAGTCTAGAAGGGGGAGACAGACAACAAAATAAAACATATTAACAAAATAAAATAAATAGAATAAATATGTACTAGTAAAATAAATAGAGTAATAAATACGTACAAACATATATACATATATACAGGTGCTGTGGGGAGGGGAAGGCAGTAAGGCAGGGGGTATGGGGAGGGGAGGAGGAGGAGAGGAAGGAGGGGGCTCAGTCTGGAAAGGCCTCCTGGTGGAGGTGAGCTCTCAGTAGGGCTTTGAAGGGATGAATATTATTGTATGACATATATATATTATATATATATAGTATATATTCGGATGAATATTATTGTATGATATATATATAGCATATATTCTCATGTAATAATAAGCCCACACCAGGCCTCTCGATTGCCCCAACAGGAGCAAGTTTGGTGCCTTATGGTGGGGCTCGCCTCCCAGCCCGCGGGCGACATTCCCATACAAATCATTAATTAAATAAATAGAATAATAAATATGTACATATATACACAAGTGCTGTGAGGCAGGGAAGGGCATAGAGCAGAAGGAGGGAGTTGGGGCAAAGGGGAGGGGAGAAGGAGCAGAGGAAAAGGGGGGCTTAGTCTGGGAAGGCCTCCTGGAGGAGGTGAGCTCTCAATAGGGCTTTGAAGGGGGGAAGTGTGTTAGTTTGGCGGATGTGAGGAGGGAGAGCATTCCAGGCCAAATATAGGACGTGGGCCAGGGGTTGATGATGGGACAGGCGAGAATGAGGCCCAGTGAGGAGGTTAGCAGCAGAGAAGCGGAGTATGCAGGCTGGGATGTAGAAGGAGAGAAGGGAGGTGAGGTAGGAGGGGATAAGGTGATGGAGAGCTCAGCAGAGAATTGTGCGCAAGTGGGGCTGCAGGAGTTGTACCGTGAATGCTCCCAAGCCTTTGCGACCTAAGACCCCCACCACCCCCCCGCAACCTTAACCCTTGATCCCGCCTCTTCCATGGATGGAAATGTGTGTGGCCACCGCGGGCCTCATCTTCAACCATTCCCACAGACTCACTGGCAAAGGAGGCAGTGTTGGCTTCCTTCTCAGGCCCCAATGCTACTTTCACACCATTCCACCTTCTCCATCCCTTTCTTTTCCTTCCTTAGAAGCCCATATCATCTGCCTCTTCTCCCCACTCCAGATTCTAGTAATGGTCATCTACTGCCCCGCAGGTCCCATCTCCACCTCCTTTAACCATCTTTATCCGTTAGCCACATTCTTTCTCTTTTACATTGATTTTAGGGGATTTCAATATCTACATAGTTGTTTCTGATGAACCTTTTGCTGCCTGCTTTCTGTCACTTCTCAACTCCACTAACCACCTGCAGCACCCTACCTCACCCACTCACCAACTTGGACACACACTCGATCTCATCAACTCTAGCCATTTCACAATCTGTACCCTCACCAACTCTGAAATCCTTCTATCTGACCCAAACCTCCTCACCTGCCTTCTCTCCCACACACTTCCTCCCCACATATCTGTGCTGTTCCCCTACAGAAACCTCCTATCTCTTGACCTCATCCAATTTTCTCACCTCATCATGCTCCATTTAGCCTCCATAACCAAGCTACCTTCCCTCAATGACCAAACTGACATTCTCAACACCACCCTCTCTACTGAACTCAACTCACTCGCTCTCCTATCCCTTCATTGATCTTGTACCACTAACCTATATCACTAACCTATAGCCCTGGATCACCTTCACAGTCTGCCTCCTCACTCTTGTGCACAAGCCGCAGCATGCTTGTATCAGAAATTCATTCATTCATTCAATCGTATTTATTGAGCACTCAATGTGTGCAGAGCACTGTATTAAGCTCTTGGGAGATAACAAGAAACACAGAAATGTAGTCAGGCCGACTTTGTCCACTTCAAATTTAACCATGCATGCTTTACCTCCACCCTCTCCTCTGCCCGACAAAATTATTTCTCCATCCTTATTGACAGTCATGCTCAACGCCCTTGCCAGTTGTTCCAGATGTTTAAATCCCCCCTCAAATCCACTGCCCCCCCACGCCCCCAATTCCTTGTCCCTAATGACCTGGCCATCTATTTTATTGAGCAAATTGACACTACCAGGCATGATCTCCCTAAAATATCCCCTGCTTCTCCCAATCCCTTCCCAGTCCTGCCCCTTCTTCAACTCGCCCATCTTTCCCAGCAGTATCTCTGGAGGCGATCTCCAGCCTTCTCTCAAAATCCACCCCCTCCACCTGCATATCCGACCCTATTTCTTAGGACCTTATCAAAATACTGGCCCTCTACCTTGCCTCTCTAACTGCCATCTTCAGCTGTGTTCTCCCGAGGGCTTGGCACAGGACGCTGCACACATCAAGTTTTCAATAAACAGGATTGATTGAACGATTGATTCCCTGCCACCTTGTTGGCAAGGAACGTGTCTATAAACCCTGTTGTATTGTACTTTCCCAAGTGCTCAATACAATGCTCTGTACACAGTACATGCTCCATAGTTACCATGGGTAGATAGATTGATTGATAAAGGACAGGGAGTTTTCATCCCCATTTTATAGATGAGGAGACTGAGGCCAGGAGAAATTCCTGGGATCCTAAGGGAAAGCAAATTTGCATGTGAGAGTGCCGGACTTCTGGAGGGGCTACTGGAGGGAGGCAGAGAGCCTGAGAGGTAGATGTGTGTGTGTGTGTGTGTGTGTGTGTGTGTGTGTGTGAGTTATCACACACCTGTTCTTTAGAACGAGTGTGCACCTGCACTTGTTAGTGACCTGCCTCCTCTCCCACCACCCATCTGCCCCTGCCCCCCCGGCCCACCAGCATGATGTGATGACCAGTGCAGCTGTCATGACCTTTGTGCCTGGGGAACTCCCTCGTGTGACCATTCAGAGAGGCGGGGAGAGGTTTGTTGTCACTTGCTGGTCACTGCTTTGAACTGTCCTCCTACATTCCATTTTGTCTCTGTCTGACTCTCATTTCAGAGGTGATAGGGTCAATTAGGGGAGCAGTGTGGTTTAGGGAAGAGAGCATGGCCTCCAGAGTAAAGGAGACCTAGTTTCTTATCCCAGCTCTCCCACTTGCCAGCTGAATGACCTTAGGCAAGTCACTTAACTCTCTGGCCTATTTCCTCATCTGCAAAATGGGAGTTTAATATGTGTTCTCTTTCCTCCCTAGGCTGTGAGCTCCATGTAGTACACCAACTTAAGCTGTGTCTTCCCCAGCGGTTAATTCAGTGTTTGGCATAAATTCCAGTCAGTTCACAGAGCAACAGAAATTTATCTGTCACTGACCCCACGCATCAGGATGCACAACCCTGGACAAAGCAGAGATATCACACAGTGCTCATGTCACTTTTTCTGTTCCCTCTATTTTCCTGCCAGCAATCAATAAATACGATTAAATAGAATAGCTTCCACACAAATCCCACGATTTTGGAAGGCAGTGGAGTGCACACTATTTTGGAGAGAACAGGGGTGTTTGATGTGGGTTTTATGTTTGACTTCTTGGAAAGAAAAATGAGGAAAAATTCCCAATGGGAAGGCTGGGGCCCAAGGTGATTGAGTCTCTATCTCGGCTCCTGCCCCTGCCCTATAGCTTGTCCCTGGCCTAGACGTCCCATCCTATTAGCAGCATGGCTCAGTGGAAAGAGCCTGGGCTTTGGAGTCAGAGGTCATGGTTTCAAATCCCGGCTCTGCCAATTGTCAGCTGTGTGACTTTGGGCAAGTCACTTAACTTCTGTGGTCCTCAGTTCCCTCATCTGTAAAATGGGGATGAAGACTGTGAGCCCCACATGGGGCAACCTGATCACCTTGTAACCTTCCCAGCGCTTAGAACAGTGCTTTGCACATAGTAAGTGCTTAATAAATGTCATTATTATTATTATTATTATTAATGTCTGTTTCCCGCTCTAGTCTCTAATCTCTTTATGGGCAGGAAATGTATTAGGTATTTCTGCTGTACTATACTCTCCCAAGCGCTATGTACAGTTCTCTGTACGTAGTAAGTGGTCAATAAATACAATTTATTGATTGATTGTGTCCCAGGTTGAGGCAGTCCCGTGGGTCTTCAGTCCCCTCCCGGTCTCCTGCTTCCTGCCCCGGGCCGGGGGAGGTTCGTGCATGGGAAGGAGGGGACGAAGCAGCGCTGTGGTTAAGCTGCTCACGCAGAAATACAGCGAAGAGTGTCGTCTTCACAGCCGAGTTTTCGAGGGAGAAACTCCGCGTTTCTGACTGCATGACGTCAAATTCTCCTGCGGCTTCACCCTTGGTCTTATCTCCTTCTCCAACGGAATAACGGATAAGCTGCAGCCCCTGTCCCAGGTCCTGCCAGTACCAGTACATGGCATTGTGATTGTCGTTCTGCTCACAGCTCAATGTCACCTTCTTCCCCGTCCGGGACAGCAGGTGTCTGGGGGAGGGTCTGAGTGACTACAGCGTCTGCGGGGCCTGCGGGGGAAGGAGACAGAAATCAGGAGGCAGAGCCCGGGGGCAAGACATTGCCTGGGAAAGGGCTGGAGCTGGGACCTGGACAACCCAGCCGAGGGATTTCCCTTCTGCACCCAGGACTTACCTGCTCCCAGGACACAAACGGCCACCAACCACACTGGCCCGGGGCCCATGGCGGCGGCGGGGCCGGACTGGGGCGTCTCCCTACTCGAGGCTGTTTCCCCCGAAACGTGAGGCTTGGACTCCTCAGGTCCAATTGGGTGTACTTGTCTGTGATGTCACAATCTCATCTCTTCCGCATAGGCTAGGTGGAAGTCCTATGCATAGGGCCTGTGAATGGGACTCCAGAGTGTCCAGTACAGAGAGCTACACCCAGCAGGCACCCAGAACAGAGTACCGAGGGTGCTTAATTGACACTGCTGGTCATGGCAGTGATGATGACAATAATATTGGGGAAAGGACCTTGTATCTTTGGGGGTCACTTAGCCCTTTCCTAGCCCCAATGACCCCAGACCCACTTGTAAGAGACTGGCGGCCCTTGGGTATTCATTTGCGCAGCTTGGATTATTAGCGATTTAAGAATAATATTTAGGGGTTTACACGAGCAAGTTCCCTAAATTTCACCCTTTAAAATGTTGCAACATCCGTTCATTTCAGGTCCGTACCCTTCTTTAGCCCCGACTAAACACACACTCACACACACACATACACACACAAACACATGCCCACTTTCCCTGGCTAGCTCTTCCTAAAGCAAAGGAGTGGGTGGGAAGAATGGTGATGGGGAGTCTCTCTCTTACCCCCCGCCACTATAGTGGCCCCCATAGCAGGAGGAAACACATACGTCGCCAGCAGGTACGTGCTACCTCGCACTGGTTCAACAACTGATAGCACGATTCTCCTTTCTAAACACGTTATCCACTTAATAGAAGCAGCATGGCTCAGTGGAAAGAGCCCAGGCTTTGGAGTCAGAAGTCATGGGTTCAAATCCTGGCTCCGCCACTTGTCAGCTGTGTGACTTTGGGCAAGTCACTTAACTTCTCTGGGCCTCAATTCCCTCATCTGTAAAATGGGGATGAAGACTGTGAGCCCCATGTGGGACAACCTCATGACCTTGTATCCCCCCCAGCACTTAGAACAGTGTTTGGCACATAGTAAGTGCTTAACAAATACCAACATTATTATTATTATTAATAATAATAATAATAATAATAATAATAATGATCTCCCAACTGAGGGATCAACAATTAGCTCTGGTGATTAATGTCTATTAGGGTTGATCTCTACCCCCTGCCCCCGCAGGAAATTGGCTAAGAAGGGGAAGGAGGCTATGAGGCGGCCCAGATTGTAAAGGACTCCTTAGGACAACCAGGCTGCTTTCATGCAGCCCAGTTCTCTGCAAATTAAAAACCAGCGTCCCCTTTGAGAGGCAGTCGCAGGGGTCGATCTAAGAAAAGCAGCTCTGCTGGTAAGGTCAAGATGGGGGTGCAACTTTGGGGTCAACAGAAGGCCCCTGTACACTTCCTCGGAAGCAGCATGGCCTAGTGGAAAGACCCTAGGGCCCCGGGAGCCAGAAGATCCGGATTCTAATTTGGGCTTTGCTACTTGTCTACTGCCTGACCTTGGGCAAGTCAGTTACTGAGATGGTGAGTCACCTATGAGACAGGGATCATGTCTGGCCTGATTAACTTGGATCTACCCCAGCGTTCAGAACTGTGCTTGACATCTAGTAAGAGCTTAGCAAATATGCATTATCATCACCATCACAACTTTTCTGTGCGTCAGTTCTCTCACCTGCAAAATTGGATTTAATACCAGATCTCCCTTCTTCTTTGACTATGAGCCCCATGTGGGACATGATGATCCTGTACTTACCTCAGAGCTTAGTTGAGTGCTTGGCATATAGTAAGCATAACAAGTATCACATTGCTCTGCCATTTGTCTGCTGTGTGAACATAGGGCCCCGCTAGACCGTGAGCCCATCATTAGGTAGGGACTGTCTCTATATGTTGATGATTTGTACTTCCCAAGCGCTTAGTACAGTGCTCTGCACATAGTAAGCACTCAATAAATACGATTGAATGAATGAATGAATGAATGAATAGGCAAGTCACTTCACCTTTCTGTGCCTCAGTACCCTCATTTATAGAATGGGGATTAAATCCCAGCTCTCTCTCCTACTTGTAATGTGAGCCCAATAAGTAACAAAGTCTATGTCCAAACTGATTTTCTTGGGCCTACACCAGCGCTTAGTACAGTGCTTGGCATATTGTATGTGTTTAACAAATGTCACTACTGTTAATGCTATTATTATTATCACTATTATTATTAATGGACATGCACGAGACATGTCCATCTTGGATATGTCCAAGACTGAGCTCCTTATCTTCCCTCCCAAGCCCTGCCCTCTCCCTGACTTTCCCGTCACTGTGGATGGCACTACCATCCTTCCCATCTCATAAGCCCGCAACCTTGGTGTCATCCTCGACTCCGCTCTCTCATTCACCCCACACATCCAATCCATCACCAAAACCTGCCGGTCTCACCTCCACAACATCGCCAAGATTCACTTTTTCCTCTCCAGCCAGACTGCTATCTTGCTGGTTCAATCTCTCATCCTATCCCAACTGGATTACTGCATCAACCTTCTTTCAGATCTCCCATCTTCCTGTCTCTCCCCATTTCAGTCTATATTTCACTCTGCTGCCCAGATTATCTTTGTACAGAAATGCTCTGGGCATGTCACTCCCCTCCTCGAAAATCTCCAGTGGCTGCCTGTCAACCTATGAATCAAGCAAAGACTCCTCACTCTTGGCTTCAGGGCTCTCCATCACCTCGCCCCCTCCTACCTCACCTCCCTTCTCTCCTTCTACAGCCCAGCCCACACCTTCCGCTCCTCTGCTGCTAACCTCCTCACTTTGCCTTGTTCCCGCCTGTCCTACCATCGACCCCTGACCCACGTCCTTCCCCTGGCCTGGAATGCCCTCCCTCCACCCATCAGCCAAACTAGCTCTCTTCTTCACTTCAAAGCCCTACTGAGAGCTCACCTCCTCCAGGAGGCCTTCCCAGACTGAGCCCCCTTTTTCCTCTCCTCCTCCCCATCGTCCCCTCTGCCCTACTTCCTTCCCCTCCCCACAGCACTTGTATATATTTGTACAGATTTCTTACTCTATTTTACTTGTACATATTTACTATTCTATTTATTTTGTTAATGATATGCATATAGCTATAATTCTATTTATTCTGACGTTTTTGACACCTGTCTACATGTTTTGTTTCATTGTCTGTCTCCCCCTTCTAGACTGTGAGCCCGTTGTTGGGTAGGCACCATCTCTATATGTTGCCTACTTGTGCTTACCAAGTGCTTAGTACAGTGCTCTGCACACAGTAAGTGCTCAATCAAGACGATTGAATGAATGAATGAGGCTACTGTGAAGCCGGGTTTGGGACCTTGATGAGATGAATGGTGATGACCTGAAGACTCAGATCTGGGGCAACTCTGTCCATGCCCATTCCCTCCGTGGGCAAGGGCATGGCCTCTGTGCTCAGCTGGACTTTATGTCCAGCAGTCCGCTCTCTGCCATCCCACTTCCTGCCACGAGCAAGGGCACATTTGTGCATGGGGCAGAGGGGAACCTACTGCACTGTGGCTGCTGCTCACACAGAAGTAGAGCGACAAGTCTGTCGTCTCCACAGAGGAGTGTTTGAGGAAGAAACTCTGCAATTTTGTCCGATCAACATCAAATTTTCCTATGTCATCCTTGGTCTTGTCTCCTTTTCCAAAGGAGGAATACATCTGCTGCAGGCCCTGACTTGGATCCTACCAGTATCTGTGCATTCAGTCATGATTCATGGTCTGTTCATAGCTCAGTGTCCCCTCCCTTTCCTTCTCAGCCAGCAGATAATATCTGAGGGTCTGGGTGACTCCAGCATCTGCGGGCCTGTGGGGGAAGGAAAGAGAAGTGAGAAGGCAGACGCTGTGGGCCAGACGCTGCCAGGGAAAGGGCTGATGCTGGGGCCCTGACAGTCCAGCCAGGGGATTTCCCATCTGTGCCCAGGACTCACCTGCTCCCAGGAAACAAACCGCCACCAACCACACTGGCCCAGGGCCCATGACAGAGGTAGAGAACTGATACAGTCAAGAATGTGGCCACTTTTGGGGGAAGAGTTAAGTGTAGAAAAGTACAGAGCTAAAAGCTGTCAAAAGGTCATACTGTCTCCTCCTAGTGAAGTGGAGAGACCTGCTGAGATGGAGGGGGAGAGGCAGGGGCTGGTTGTAGTCAAGTAGCAGTGTCAGAGGGAGAAGAAAAGGACTGGAGGATGAGGAGGTGAGAGGAAAGATGGTTTCTAGTGGAGGTATGGGAGAAATGGAATTTGGAACTGAACAAAGCCTTATAATAATGATAATAATAATTATAATTGTGAAATTTAAGTGCTTACTATGTGTCAGGCACTGCATTATGCTCTGGGGTAAACGTAAAATAATCAGTTTAGACATATAGTCCCTGTGCCACTTGGGGCTCACAGTCTTAAGCCCACTTTACAGATGGGGAAAATGAATGAGTAAAAATTCCCAATGGGAATGCCCAGGTGTTTGTGTTTTGGGCTGGAGGGGGTTGTCACAGGTCTATGTCCCACCTCTGCACTCCAGGTGGTCTCAGTGATTCTGACAGTCACCTCTACGGACTGTGTACTGAGTCCCTGTAAAAGAACCCCCATAAGTTACGACCCTCAGCCCCAGCACCGCAGCCTAGATACCTGGAGAAGGAGGCAACATGCCAAGGGACATGAAGCAGGGCAATTCACGGGAGCCGGTTGTCCTAGGGCCCAGTCATCTCTCACCGGTGCCTGGACCAGTGGCTCCTTCGACATCGGGAGCAGGGTTGGCAGGCCTCCACTGTTCTTTAAACTCCCCTTTTTGCCCTTTCCAATGTCCCATGCTCCACTCCTAGTTTCCTCATCAACAACATCATTTTGGGAGGTCTGGGATGTTCTGAGGATGTATTTGAATATTTTGGGGGTGTTCTTTGGCTGAGGGTTTGTGCAGTCCAGGCACAATGCGATGGCCAGTGCAGCTGTCATGACCTTTGTGCCTGGGCAACTCTGTCATGTGATCATCCAGAGAGGCGTGGAGAGTCTTCTTGTTACTAGCTGGTTATTGCTTTCAACTATTCCCCTACATTCCATTTTGTCTGTTTGACTCTCATTTCAGAGTTGATAGGGTCAACTTGGGGAGCAGCATAGTTTAGTGGAAAAAGCACGGCCCACAGAGTAAAGGAGACCTGGTTTCTTATCCCGGCTCTGCCACTTGCCGGCTGAATGACGTTGGGCAAGTCACTTAACTCTCTGGCCTGTTTCCTCATCTGCAAAATGAGCATTCAATATATGGTCTCTTTCTTTCCTAGACTGTGAGCACCATGTAGGACACCAGCTTATGGTTTCTCTACCCCAGCAGTTAATTCAGTGTTTGGCACAAATTCCAGTCACTACACAGAGAGGCAGACATTTATCTGTCACTGACCCCACCCACCAGGCTGCACAACCCACGCCAAATCAGAGACATCACACAGTGCTCATGTTGCTTTATCTCTTCACTCTATTTTCCTGCCAGCTCCCGCACACCCTGATCATAAATCCCATGGTTTTGGAAGGCAGTGGAGTGCACACTGTCTTGGAGAGAATGGAGGCATTTGATGTGGGTCTTGGGTTTGACTTCTTGGAAAGAAAAATGAGAAAAAAAATCCCACTGGGAAGACCCAGGCCCAGGGTGACTGTGTCTCTACCCCTACCCTTGCCCTCCAGTTTGTCCCTGGCCTAGACTTCCCATCCCATTATAAATTATTTATTTATATTAATGTCTGTCTCCCATTCTAGACTGTAATCTCTTTATGGGCAGGGAATGTGTTTGGTATTTCTGTTGTGCTGTATTCTACCAAGCACTTGGTGCAGTTCTTTGTACATAGTAAGTGGTCAGTAAATACCATTTATTGATTGATTGTGTCCCAGGTTGAGGCAGTCGTGTGGGCCTTCAGCCCCCTCCTAACCTCCTGCTTCCTGCCCTGGACCGGTGGAGGTTCGTGCACAGGGCAGAGGGGACACCGCAGCACTGTGGTTACACTGCTCGCACAGAAATACAGCGAAGAATCTGCCATCTTCACAGCAGAGTTTTCGAGGGAGAAACTCTGCGTTTCTGACCGTGTGACGTCAAATTCTCCTGCAGCTTCGCCCTTGGTCTTCTGTTCTCCAACGGAATAATAGATGAGCTGCAGCCCCTGTCCCTGGTCCTGCCGGTACCAGTACATGGTGTCGTGGTTCTGGTCCTGTTTACAGCTCAGTTTCACCTTCCTACCTGCTTGGGCCAGCAGGTGTCTGGGGGTCTGGATGACTCTGGCGTCCGAGGGGCCTGCGGGGGAAGGAGAGGGAAGTCAGGAGGCAGTGGTCAGGGGCCAGATGCTGCCAGGGAAAGGGCTGGAGCTGGGGTCCGGACAGCCCAGACGAGGGATTTCCCGCCTGCGCCCGGGACTCACCTGCTCCCAGGACACAAACGGCCACCAACCACACTGACGTGGGACCCATAGCGCAGATAGGGAACTAAGTGTAAAGAATAACTGTAGCGCGTTGTGCGCAAGGATTGTCTCTCTTTATTGCTGTATTGTACTTTCCAAGCGCTTAGTACAGTGCTGTGCACACAGTAAGCTCTCAATAAATACGACTGAATGAGTAAATGTAGCCAATTAAGAGAAAGAGTTTAAGGTTGAGAAGTTCAGAGGCAAAGTTCTCAGTGTCACACTGTCCCCTCCTGGTAGAGATGGGAGAGACCCGCTGAGATGAAGGGGGTAAGGCAGGGACTGATGATGTGGGGAGGGCCGGAGCCGGGGGGAGACATTCAATCAATGTCAATTCATTCAATCTATTTATTGAGCGCTTACTGTGTGCAGAGCACTGTACTAAGCGCTTGGGAAGTTCAAATCGACAACATGTAGAGACAGTCCCTACCCAACAGAGGGCTCACAGTCTAGAAGGGGGAGACAGATAATAATAATAATAATAATGGCATTTATTAAGCGCTTACTATGTGCAAAACACTGTTCTAAGTGCTGGGGAGGTTACAGGGTGATCAGGTTGTCCCAGGCTCACAGTCTTAACCCCCATTTTACAGATGAGGTAACTGAGGCACAGAGAAGTGAAGTGACTTGCCCAAAGTCACACAGCTGACAGATAACAAAACAAAACAAGTAGGAGCAGGGTCTAAGGCAAGGTGAAGTGATTTGCCCAGGGTTACACAGCCAACAAGTGGCGGAGCAAGAATGAAAACCCTGTTCCTCTGACTCTCGGTCCCATGCTCTTTCCAATGGACCACCCTGCTCCAGCATGTAAGAAGTGAGAAGTACATGGGCACTGGCCTGAGCCCCTTAAGCTGACTCTCCCCAAGAACTTCCAGTAGCCACCCATCCACCTCCCCATCAAACAAAACTTCCTCGCCAGTGGCTTTAAAGCATTCAGCCACCTTTCCCCTTCCTACCCACCTCATTTCTCTCCTACTACAACCCAGCCCACACACTTTGCTCCTCTAATGCTAACCTTCTCAATGCACCTTGATTTCTTCTATCTCACCTGCATCTTCTCTCCCAAGTCCTACCTCTGGCCTGGAACGCCCTCCCTTCTCATATCTGGTGGATAATTACTCTTTCCCTTCAAAGACTAAGGGAAGACACATCTCGTCCATGAGGCCTTCCTTGACTAAGCCCTTTTTCCTCTTCCTCTTCTCCCTTCTGCATCTCTGTCTTGTTCCCTTCACTCATCTCCCCCGCTTCCAATCCCATAGCTCTTATGTACAGATCTGTAATTCACTTAATGTCTGTCTCCACCTCTATCAATCAATCAATCGTATTTATTGAGTGCTTACTGTGTGCAGAGCACTGTACTAAGTGCTTAGGAAGTACAAGTTGGCAACATATAGAGACAGTCCCTACCCAACAGTGGGCTCACAGTTTAGAAGGGGGAGACAGAGAACAAAACCAAACATACTAACAAAATAAAATAAATAGAATAGATATGTATAGGTAAAATAAATAAATAGAGTAATAAATATGTACAAACATATATACATATATACAGGTGCTGTGGGGAAGGGAAGGAGGTAAGACGGTGGGGATGGAGAGGGGAACGAGGGGGAGAGGAAGGAGGGGGCTCAGTCTGGGAAGGCCTCCTGGAGGAGGTGAGCTCTCAGTAGGGCCTTGAAGGGAGGAAGAGAGCTAGCTTGGCGGATGTGGGGAGGGAGGGCATTCCAGGCCAGGGGGATGATGTGGGCCAGGCGTCGTCGGCGGGACAGGCGAGAACGAGGCACGGTGAGGAGATTAGCAGCAGAGGAGCAGAGGGCGCGGGCTGGGCTGTAGAAGGAGAGAAGAGAGGTGAGGTAGGAGGGGGCGAGGGGATGGACAGCCTTGAAGCCCAGGGTGAGGAGTTTCTGCCTGATGCACAGATTGATTGGTAGCCACTGGAGATTTTTGAGGAGGGGAGTAACATGCCCAGAGCGTTTCTGGACAAAGACAATCCAGGCAGCGCCATGAAATAGAGAAGCAGCGTGGCTCAGAGAAGCAGCGTGGCTCAGTGGGAAGAGCAGGGGCTTTGGAGTCAGAGGGCATGGGTTCAAATCCCGGCTCTGCCACTTGTCAGCTGTGTGACTTTGGGCAAGTCACTTCACTTCTCTGGGCCTCAGTTACCCCATCTGTAAAATGGGGATAAGACTGTGAGCCCCCCATGGGACAACCTGATCACCTTGTATCCCCCCAGCGCTTAGAACAGTGCTTTGCACATAGTAAGCGCTTAATAAATGCCATAATTATTATTATTATCATTATTAAGTATGGATTGAAGTGGGGAGAGACACAAGGATGGGAGATGAGAGAGGAGGCTGATGCAGTCGTCCAGACGGGATAGGATGAGAGTTTGAACGAGCAGGGTAGCAGTTTGGATGGAGAGGATAGGGCGGATCTTGGCAATGTTGAGGAGCTGAGTCCAGCGGGTTTTGGTAACGGCTTGGATGTGAGGGGTGAATGAGAGAGCGGAGTCGAGGATGACACCAAGGTTGTGGGCTTGTGAGACGGGAAGGATGGTAGTGCCGTCAACAGCGATGGGAAAGTCAGGGAGAGGGCAGGGTTTGGGAGGGAAGACAAGGAGTTCAGTCTTGGACATGTTGAGTTTTAGGTGGTGGGCAGACATCCAGATGGAGATGTCCTGAAGCCAAGAGGAGATGCGAGCCTGGAGGGAGAGGGAGAGAGCAGGGGCAGAGATGTAGATCTGGGTGTCATCAGCGTAGAGATGC
The DNA here is from genome assembly GCF_015852505.1 of Tachyglossus aculeatus. NCBI lineage: Eukaryota > Metazoa > Chordata > Mammalia > Monotremata > Tachyglossidae > Tachyglossus > Tachyglossus aculeatus. Next base: position 175,650,608 of record NC_052067.1, read on the forward strand.
TTGTTTTGAGCAGGAAATGTATCTGTTCATTGTTGTATTGTACTTTCCCAAGCACTTAGTATAGTGCTCTGCACATAATAAGAATTCAATGAATACGAATAAATGAATAAATCGATTAAGGACTCCTTCCTCAGCAGGGAGAAGCAGAGTGTTCCCATAGCCTGGGGCCATCTCTGGGCTGTGGGAGCAGCAGATGTGCACAGATAGAGGGCAAGGGAGCAGCATAGCCTAATGGTAGAGAACAGGCCTGGGAGTTGGAGTGACAAGGGTTCTAATGCCTGCTCAGTTGCTTGTCTGCTGTGTGACCTTGAGCAAGTCACTTCACTTCTCTGTGCCTCAGCTACCTCATCTGTAAAATGGAGATTACAACTGTGAGCCCTATGTGGGACAAGGACTGTCTCCAACCTGATTAGCTTGCTACCCCAGAGCATAGAACAGAGGCTGACACATAGTTAGTGCTTAACAAGTACCAGCATTGTTGCTATTGTTGTTGGGAAAGCAACTGGGGTCTGACTCCCACCCATCCCCCCAGCCCTGGGCCTGGCATAGGTCTGTGCCTGCTTCCTGTGCTGGGAAGGGAGGTTTGTGCACGGAAGTCAGAGGGCTGTGCAGTGCTGTGTCTGCACTGCTCGCACACAGGTAAACGGCTGAGTCACTGGTCAAGCTGGGGTTCAAGTGCAGGTGGCAGGACTTTTCCTGGAACCATGAGATGGAGAACCGAGAGCTGTCGTTAGATTGCATTTCCTGCACTGGCTGTTTGTTCTGGAAGGACATCAATAACTCCAATCCTTTCCCCATGCGCTGCCGGTACCAGACCAATACATAGTGCGAGGAAATAGGCACACAGCTCAGCATCACGTTCTGTCCCTGGCTGGTGACCAGGTGCCTGGGGGTCTGGGTGACTCCAGCGTCCATGGGGCCTGTGAGGGAAGAAGACAGAAGTCAGGAGGCAGAGGCTGGGGGGAAGGGGCTGGAGCTGGGGCCAAGCCAGCTCAGCTGGGGGATTTCCTGTCTGTGCCCAGGACCCACCTGCTCTCAGAACACAAACAGCCACCAACCACACTGGCCCGGGGCCCATGACGGGGTTGGGGCGGACTGGGCCTTCTCCCAGCTCGAGGCTGTTTCCCCCTGAAATGTGGGACTTGGGCTCCTCTGATCCAACTGGGGTGTGTCTGCTTGTGATGTCACAATCTTGTCTCTTCCCCATTGGCTGAGTGGGTGTCCTATGCAGGGGGGCTGTAAGTGGGATTGCAGAGGCCCCAAATGTTTAGTACAGCCAGCTACTCTGTGACAGGCACTGTACTCAGCACTGGGGTAGACACAAAATAATCAGGTTGCACACATTCCAATGTTCCACATGGAGCTCACAGTCTTAATCCTCATTTTACAGATGATGGAACTGAGGCACAGACAAGTTAAGTGACTTGCCCAAGGTCATCCAGCAGACAAGTGGTGGATCAGGATTAGAACCCAGGTCAGCTGACTCCCAGACTTGTGCTCTTTCCATCAGTTCAAGCTACTTCTTAGTTACTAACCAAAGTCAGCTTTTATTAGAGAGGACTCAGCTCCTATTGTGAGGGCCTAGTTTCTTCAAACTAGAGAAGCAGCATGACTCAGTGGAAAGAGCATGGGCTTTGGAGTCCGAGGTCGTGGGTTCGAATCCCGGCTCCGCCACATGTCTGCTACGTGACCTGGGGCAAATCACTTAACTTCTCGGAGCCTCAGTTACCTCATCTGTAAAATGGGGATGATGACTGTGAGCCCCACACGGGACAACCTGATCACCTTGTATCCCCCCAGCACTTAGAACAGTGCTTTGCACATAGCAAGTGCTTAACAAATGCCATTATTATTATTATTATTATTCAAAATGTTAATATGGGATGTAAGTAGCCATGAGCTTCAGTATACACGTCAACACTGACAACAACATGCCTACTCCTTCCCCACATCCTCCCTCTGTGGTGGAGGGGTGAAGAGGGTTTAGGTCCAGAGAGGTGGGGAGGCTGCAGCACTGTGTCTTCACTGCTGGCACACAGGAACACCGAGGAGTCGCCCAGCTCTGTGGCACCGATGTTCAGTGTGCAGCTGCCAGCTCTCGGACAGTTCGGTTGGAAGCGTTGTGGGACCATCATGTTTTCTGAAAGCTTCTGATATAGGAAGTAAAACATGAGGTTTGGTCCCTGCTCCAGGTCCTGCCGGTACCAGTACATGTAATTGTGGCTCCGGTCATGCTCACAGTCCAGCTGTCCTCAGCTGGTGACCAGGTGTCTGGGGATCTGGGTGACTCTGGCATCCATGGGGCCTGTGGGGGAAGAGAGAGAAGTCAGGAGGCAGAGGCCGGGGGCCAGATGCTTCCAGGGAAAGGGCTGGAGCTGGGGCCCGGACAGCCCAGCCGGGGGATTTCCCGTCTGTGCCCAGGACTCACCTGCCCCCAGGACACAAACAGTCACCAACCACACCGGCCCGGGGCCCATGATGGGGTCGGAGCCAGACTGGGCCTTCTCCTGGCTTCGCGCTGTTTCCTGCTGAAATATGGGGTGTGGACTCCTCTGGTCTAATTGGGCATATCTGTCTGTGATGTCACAATCTTGTCATAGACTGGGTGGGTGTCCTATGCAGGGGGGCTGTGAGTGGGACTGCAGAGTTCCCAATGATAACAATAATAATAATAATAATGATAATGGTATTTGTTAAGTGCTTACTAAATGCCAAGTACTGTTCTAAGCCCTAGGATAGATACAAGGTTATCAGGTTGTCCCACGTGGGGCTCACATTCTTAATCTCCATTTTACAGTTGAGGTAACTGAGGCACAGAGAGGTTAAGTGACTTGCCCAAAGTCACATAGCTGAGAAGTAGCAGAGTGGGGATTAGAACCCACCACCACCGACTCCCAAGCCCTTGCTCTTTCCACTAAGCCACGGTGCTTCTTCACAACCAGTGTCTAATACAAGCATCTAGGAAGCAGCATGGCCTAGTGGCAAGAGCACGGGAGCTTGAGAGCCTTAGGTCGTGGATTCTAATCCTGCCTCCACCACTTGTCTGCTGTGTGACCTTGGGCAAGTAAGTGCTTAACAAATACCATAATTATTATTATTATTATTACAGCCATCTGCACCCAGCACTGCACCCAACACTGAACACTGGGCTCTGCTACTTCTCTACTGTCTGACCTTGGGCAAGTCAGCTACGTAGATTGTGAGCCCAATATGAGACAGGGACCGTGTCTGGCCTTATTAACTTGGATCTACCCCTAGCATTTAGAACAGTGCTTGACACTTAGTAAGCGCCTAACACATGTCCATTATCATCATCATCATCACTTAACATTTCTGGGCCTCAGTTCTCTCATCTGAAAAATTGGATTCAATACCAGTTCTCCCTTCTTCTTAGACTGTGAGGCTCATGTGGGACATGATGATCTTGTTCCTAGCTCAGAGCTTAGTACAGTACTTAGTAAGCGCCTAATGAGTACCACAATTTCTATTTGGAGGAGTGGTTTCTGGGGTTTGGGAGAAAGTCCTTTCCCCCGATCAGTCCTGCAGTGTGGGTTCCCTATCGGCCTTGCTACCCTCCAGTGAAGTGCCTCGGGGGAAACCTGAAGCCAGCTCGCCGCAGCTCAGGTGGGCGCCCTTGTATCTGCCCTCGACAGGCGGGAGCACGTATCCGTCCTGCCCCGAGCACGTGCTGCTCGCAGCCTTAGCTATTTCATCCATTGGTCCAGTCCACAACCCCAACCCCAGCACTGATTCTATCAGCCCTCTTGCCCTCCTCCTTACAGTGCGATCCTTCCTGACCCAGCGTTGGTCTCTCAGCTGTCAGTCTGCTCTCACCACTTGTCACTGGTGGATGGGCTGGAAATCAGTGTGCCACGGTTTCTGGTTCTGAGCATGCCTGACTCTTACACCTTCCTCCACTGTTCCCACCAGAGTGAAATCCCCTGCAGGTGCTCCTTGGTGATCTCGAAGATGCTTCCTGATCCCCCCCCCCCCCCCCGTGGTGTCCACCCCTGCCATCACCAGGGGATCTAGGCAGCCCCCTCAGGCTAAGAGTCGGGGATCACAGGGAGCTGGAATGGATTCCGGGGTTATGGAAGGAGGCACCATGGGGAAGGAGGAGGAAATATGAGCTGCTGTAGCTGGACTTGGGGCGTGAGAGGAGAATGAAGATGGGTGAAGGGTAGGAGCAGAGGAGATAAGCTGGGTTTGATCTGTGGCAGGCCGGAGGTGTCCCATCATCATCATCATCATCAATCGTATTTATTGAGCACTTACTGTGTGCAGAGCACTGTACTAAGCGCTTGGGAAGTACAAGTTGGCAACATATAGAGACAGTCCCTACCCAACAGTGGGCTCACAGTCTAAAAGGGGGAGACAGAGAACAAAGCCAAACATACTAACAAAATAAAATAAATAGAATAGATAGGTACAAGTGAAATAAATAAATAGAGTAATAGATATGTATAAATATGTACATGCAGTCTCATGACTGCAGTGCCTGCACTTTTGTGGCAGGTATGTGCTCTAGCCTCAGGTTACGGTGGAGGGAGTAGAGGGGAAGGCAGCTGGATTGTTTGCCCAGGCCTGGGCAGGGGGAAGGAGTGGCGAGTGGGGGCAGAGGTGCTGGTTGCTAGTGTCAGTCTAGCAGTACACAGAGTAAATTCATTCATTCATCGTATTTATTGAGCGCTTACTGTGTGCAGAGCACTGTACTAAGCGCTTGGGAAGTACAAGTTGGCAACGTATAGAGATGGTCCCTACCCAACAGCGGGCTCACAGTATAGAAGAGGGAGACAGACAACAAAACAAAACATATTAACAAAATAAAATAAGTAGAATAAATATGTACAAGTAAGATAAATAAAATAATGTTGGGTAGGGACTGTCTCTATATGTTGCCAACTTGTACTTCCCAAGCGCTTAGTACAGTGCTCTGCACACAGTAAGCGCTCAATAAATATGATTGATGATGATGATGATAAATAAATAGAGTAATAAATATGTACAAATATATATACATATACAGGTGCTCTGGAAAGGGAAAGGAGGTAAGGTGGTGGGGATGGGGAGGGGGAGGAAGAGGAGAGGAAGGAGGGGGCTCAGTCTGGGAAGGCCTCCTGGAGGAGGTGAGCTCTCAGTAGGGCTTAGAAGGGAGGAAGAGAGCTAGCTTGGCAGATGTGCGGAGGGAGGGCATTCCAGGACGGGGGAGGACGTGTACTGGGGGTCGACGGCAGGACAGGCGAGAACGAGGCACAGTGAGGAGATTAGCGGCAGAGGAGCGGAGGGTGCGGGCTGGGCAGTAGAAGGAGAGAAGGAAGGTGAGGTAGGAGGGGGTGAGGTGATGGAGAGCCTTGAAGCCGAGGGTGAGGAGTTTTTGCCTGATGCATAGGTTGATTGGTAGCCACTGGAGATTTTTGAGGAGGGGAATAACATGCCCAGAGTGTTTCTGCACAAAGACGATCCGGGCAGCAGCATGAAGTATAGATAGAAGTGAGGAGAGACAGGAGGATGGGAGATCAGAGAGGAGGCTGATGCAGTAATCCAGTCAGGATAGGATGAGAGATTGAAAGAGGAGGGTAGCAGTTTGGATGGACAGGAAAGGGCATGTTGGCGATGTTGCGGAGGTGGGACCGGCAAGTTTTGGTGACAGATTGGATGTGAATATTTACTCAGTAAATATTATTGATTGATAAGGGGGAAGGGTCAGCATAACCCAGTAGAAAAAAAAACAGGCCTGGGAGTCAGAGGACCTGGGTTCTAATCCTGGCTCTGCCACTTCATTATCATCATCATCAATCGTATTTATTGAGCGTTTACTATGTGCAGAGCACTGTACTAAGCGCTTGGGAAGTACAAATTGGCAACATATAGAGACAGTCCCTACCCAACAGTGGGCTCACAGTCTAAAAGGGGGAGACAGAGAACAAAACCAAACGTACTAACAAAATAAAATAAATAGAATAGATATGTACAAATAAAATAAATAAATAAATAGAGTAATAAATATGCTTGCTGTGTGACCTTAGGCAAATCACTTCACTTCTCTTTGCCTCATTTTGCTTATCTGTAAAATGCAGATTAAATATACCTCCCTCCGATATAGACCTTGAGACCCATGTGGGAAGGGGACTATGTCTAACTTGATTAGCTTGTATCTACCCCAGAGTTTAGTACAGTGCCTGGCATAGTAGTCAGTGCATAATAAGTAACATTTTTAAAAGAAGAAAACATGGGGTTTGCGTGCAATGTGAACTATCCTGAGTCCCAGATGCTCAGCTCGTACAAACTCTTCAGCTTTTGGGGTTTTTTAAATGGTATTTATTAAGTATTTATTTTATGCCAGGCGCTGTACTAAGCACTGGGGTAGACAAAAGATAATCAGGCAGTCAGATTGGACACAGTCCATATCCCTCATGGAGATCACAGTCTTAATCCTCATTTTACAGATGAGGGAATTGAGTCACAGCGAGGTTAAATGACTTGCCCAAAGTTAAGCAGCAGATAAGTGGCAGAGTGGGATTAGAACCCAGGTCCGCTGACCCCCAGGCCTTTGCTCTTTCCATCAGGCCATGCTGCTTTTTAGTTGGTAATCATAGTCAGCTTTTAATTAGGGAAGGCCTAGCTCCTAATGTGGGGATTTAGTTTCTTCATAAAGTTGATATGGGACACAAGGAGTCTTAAGCTACAGTGTACAAGTCAACACTGACAGCTGTATAACTGCTCCTTTCTTGTTCCCTCCCTCTGTGTAGCTGGGGTGGGGAGGGTTTGTGCGCAGAGATGCGAGGAGGCTGCAGTGCTGTGTCTCTACTGCTGGCACACAGGAACACCGAGGAGTCGCCCAGCTCTGCGGCGCTGATGTCCAGGGTGCAGTCACCGGAGCTCGAACAGTGAGGTTGGAAGCGGGGTGGGACTGTCACATTTTCCGAAATAGCCCGAAATGTCAAGTAAAACATGAGGTATGGTCCCTGCCCCAGGTCCTGCCGATACCAGTACATATAATCATGGCTCTGGTCATGCTCACAGCTCAGTCTCACGTTCTGTCGCTGCCCGATGACCAGGTGTCTGGGGATCTGGGTGACTCTGGCATTCACAGGGCCTGTGGGGGGAGAAGACAGAAGGCAGGAGGCAGAGGCCAGGGGCCACACCCTGCCAGGAAAAGGGCTGAAGCTGGGGCCTGGCCAGCTCAGTTGGGGGATTTCCCATCTGTGCCCAGGACTCACCTGCTCCCAGGACACAAACGACCAACAACCATACTGGGCCAGGGCCCATGGTAAAGTTGGAGCAGGACTGGGCCAGCTTCCAGCTCAGGGCTGTTTCCCCAGGGTGTGTGGGTGGGTTTGGGGCTCTGAGCTACTCCAGCCCCTCTGGGCGGGGTCTGTCTGTGACATCGCTGTCCCTCCCTCCCCAGACAGCCCAGGCCCTTCTGCAGAGAGGAGCAGGTTTCCCCTTGGGGTTGGGCTTGGCTACTGAAACCAGTCGGTCAGTCAGTCAATTGTATTTATTGAGCACTGTACTAATCGGAGCACTGTACTAATCACCTGGGAGAGTACAATATAACAATAAAACAGATACATTCCCTGACCACAGTGAGCTTACAGTCTTGAGGAGAACTAATTCACTGCTTCCCGGGCTCAGGCACAACTGTCTAACATATAAACTGTCCTGGGCCGCTCAGCTCCCACCTTAAACCCCACATTGCTCGAATGTCTCCATTCTTCACTGCCTTGTGGTGGGTGCTGGGGTAGGTGGTCAGGCCTCGTGACAACCATCCTCTGGGCAAGGTGGGTCCCCAGGTCTGGGAGAGGAGCTGAAAGAATGGGAAGGCCTGGAGCCATGCCCTGATAGACACCTCAGGTGCATAATTAAAATTGATTTAACTAATTAATGAAATTATGAATAATAGCATCTATTGTCTGGGTCAGTACAGACATGGGGGATTGAACTTCTGCAGGCCAGGGAGGGAGAGTGGCCCTTCCTTGGCTCCCCAGAAACCAGCTCCCTGGAAGCAGCCCTGGCTCACCAAATCCCACGGCCTCCTATAATAATAATAATGGTATTTATTAAGCGCTTACTATGTGCAAAGCACTGTTCTAAGCTCTGGGGAGGTTACAAGGTGATAAAGTTGTCCCACAGGGGGCTCACAGTCTTAATCCCCATTTTACAGATGAGGAAACTGAGGCCCAGAGAAGTTAAGTGACTTTCCCGAAGTCACACAGCTGACAATTGGCAGAGCTGGGATACAAACCCACGACCTCTGACTCCAAAGCCCGGGCGCTTTCCACTGAGCCACGCTGCTTCTCTACACTGCTTCTAGCATAATCATCATCATCATCATCATCATAATGGTATTTGTTAAGTGCTTACTTTGTGCCGAGCACCGTTCTAAGTACTGGGGAGGATACAAGGTAATCACATTGTCCCACGTGGGGCTCACAGTCTTAATCCAACATCGCCAAGATCCGCCCTTTCCTCTCCATCCAAACCACTACCCTGCTCGTTCAAGCTCTCATCCTATCCCATCTGGATTACTGCATCAGCCTCCTCTCCAAACTGCCATCCTCCTGTCTCTCCTGACTTCAATCCATACTTCACGCCACTGCCCAGATGATCTTTGTCCAGAAATGCTCTCGGCATGTTACTCCCCTCCTCAAAAATCTCCAGAGACTACCAATCAACGCATCAAATAAAAACTCCTCACCCTCGGCTTCAAGGCTCTCCATCACCTCGTCTCCTCCTACCTCACCTCCCTTCTCTCCTTTTACAGCCCAGCCCACACCCTCCGCTCCTCTGCCGCTAATCTCCTCACTGTGCCTCGTTCTCACCTGTCCCGCCGTCAACCCCTGGCCCACGTCATCCCCCTGGCCTGGAATGCCCTCCCTCCGCACATCTGCCAAGCTAGCTCTCTTCCTCCCTTCAAAGCCCTACTGAGAGCTCAACTCCTCCAGGAGGCCTTCCCAGACTGAGCCCCCTCTCCCACTCCTCCCCCTCCCCATCCCCCCCATCTTACCTCCTTCCCCTCCCCACAGCACCTGCATATATGTACATACGTTTGTACGTATTTATTACTCTATTTACTTATTTTATTTGTACATATTTATTGTATTTATTTTATTTGTTAATATATTTTGTTTTGTTCTCTGTCTCCCCCTTCTAGACTGTGAGCCTACTGTTGGGTAGGGACCGTCTCTATATGTTGCCAACTTGTACTTCCCAAGCGCTTAGTACAGTGGTCTGCACACAGTAAACGCTCAATAAATACGATTGAATGAATGAATGAATCCCCATTTTACAGATGAGGTACCTGAGGCTCAGAGAAGTTAAGTGACTTGCCCAAGGTCACACAGCAGACATGTGGGGGAGCCGGGATTGGAATCAATCAATCAATCAATCAATCGTATTTATTGAGCGCTTACTATGTGCAGAGCACTGTACTAAGCGCTTGGGAAGTACAAATTGGCATCACATAGAGACAGTCCCTACCCAACAGTGGGCTCACAGTCTAAAAGGGGGAGACAGAGAACAGAACCAAACATACCAACAAAATAAAATAAGTAGGATAGAAATGTACAAGTAAAATAAATAAATAAATAAATAAATAGAGTAATAAATATGTACAACCATATATACATATATACAGGTGCTGTGGGGAAGGGAAGGAGGTAAGACGGGGGGATGGAGAGGGGGACGAGGGGGAGAGGAAAGAAGGGGCTCAGTCTGGGAAGGCCTCCTGGAGGAGGTGAGCTCTCAGCAGGGCCTTGAAGGGAGGAAGAGAGCTAGCTTGGCGGATGGGCAGAGGGAGGGCATTCCAGGCCCGGGGGATGACGTGGGCCGGGGGTCGATGGCGGGACAGGCGAGAGCGAGGTACAGTGAGGAGATTAGTGGTGGAGGAGCGGAGGGTGCGGGCTGGGCAGTAGAAGGAGAGAAGGGAGGTGAGGTAGGAGGGGGCGAGGTGATGGAGAGCCTTGAAGCCCAGGGTGAGGAGTTTCTGCTTGATGCGCAGATTGATCGGTAGCCATTGGAGGTTTTTGAGGAGGGGAGTAATATGTCCAGAGCGTTTCTGGACAAAGATAATCCGGGCAGCAGCATGAAGTATGGATTGAAGTGGAGAGAGACACGAGGATGGGAGATCAGAGAGAAGGCTGGTGCAGTAGTCCAGACGGGATAGGATGAGAGCTTGAATTAGCAGGGTAGCGGTTTGGATGGAGAGGAAAGGGCGGATCTTGGCAATGTTGCGGAGCTGAGACCGGCAGGTTTTGGTGACGGCTTGGATGTGAGGGGTGAATGAGAGAGCGGAGTCGAGGATGACACCAAGGTTGCGGGCTTGTGAGACGGGAAGGATGGTAGTGCCGTCAACAGAGATGGGAAAGTCAGGGAGAGGACAAGGTTTGGGAGGGAAGACAAGGAGCTCAGTCTTCGACATGTTGAGCTTTAGGTGGCGGGCAGACATCCAGATGGAGATGTCCTGAAGGCAGGAGGAGATGCGAGCCTGGAGGGAGGGGGAGAGAGCAGGGGCAGAGATGTAGATCTGGGTGTCATCAGCGTAGAGATGATAGTTGAAGCCGTGGGAGCGAATGAGGTCACCAAGGGAGTGAGTGTAGATTGAGAACAGAAGGGGACCAAGCACTGAACCTTGGGGAACCCCCACAGTAAGAGGATGGGAGGGGGAGGAGGAGCTTGCAAAAGAGACTGAGAAAGAACGACCGGAGAGATAAGAGGAGAACCAGGAGAGGACGGAGTCTGTGAAGCCAAGGTCAGATAACGTGTTGAGGAGAAGGGGGTGGTCCACAGTGTCAAAGGCAGCTGAGAGGTCGAGGAGGATTAGGATAGAGTATGAGCCGTTGGATTTGGCAAGCAGGAGGTCATTGGTGACCTTTGAGAGCGCAGTTTCCGTGGAATGAAGGGGACGGAAGCCAGACTGGAGGGGGTCGAGGAGAGAGTTGTTGTTGAGGAATTCTAGGCAGCGCATGTAGACAACTCGTTCAAGGAGTTTGGAAAGGAATGGTAGGAGGGATATGGGACGATAACTAGAAGGTGAGGTGGGGTCAAGAGAGGGTTTTTTTAGGATGGGAGAGACATGGGCATGTTTGAAGGCAGAGGGGAAGGAACCAGTGGAGAGTGAGCGGTTGAAGATGGAAGTTAAGGAGGGGAGAAGGGATGGAGCGAGAGATTTCATAAGATGAGAGGGAATGGGGTCAGAAGCACAGGTGGCCGGAGTAGCACTTGAGAGGAGGAAGGAGAGTTCCTCTGAGGATACCGCTGGGAAGGATGGGAGAGTAGCAGAGAGTGTTGAGAGCCGGGGGGTTGGAGAAAGGGGGGAAGAGACTTTGGGGAGGTCGGACCTGATGGATTTAATTTTGTTAATGAAGTAGGAGGCCAGATCGTTGGGGGTGAGGGAAGGAGGAGGGGGAGGAACCGGGGGCCTGAGAAGGGAGTTGAATGTACGGAAGAGCTGGCGGGGGTGATGGGCATGGGTGTCAATAAGGGCTGAGTTAAGGCAGGAAAGGATAAACTTGAAGTGAACGAGGTTGGCATGGTGTTTAGACTTTCACCAGCAGCGAAACCCATGACCTCTGACTCCCAAGCCCGTGGTCTTTCCACCGAGTCATGTTACCTCTCTAGCATCCAATGGGGGCAAGTATGGAAAGTCATTGGATGGTGCCAGTACAGAAACAGCAAGGTCTAGTGGAAAGAATAAGGGCCTGGGAGCCAGAGGACGTGGATCTTAATCCTGCCTATGCCACATGTCTGCTATGTGACCCTGGGCAAGTCCCTTCACTTCTCTTTGCCTCAGTTACCTCATCTGTGAAATGGGGATTAAGACTGTGAGCCCCGTGTGGGACAGGGTCTGTTTTAGAGAAGCAGCGTGGCTCAGTGGAAAGAGCATGGGCTTGGGAGTCAGAGGTCATGGGTTCAAATCCCGGCTCCGCCACTTGTCAGCTGTGTGACTTTGGGCAAGTCACTTCACTTCTCTGTGCCTCAGTTCCCTCATCTGTAAAATGGGGATGAAGATTGTGAGCCCCCCGTGGGACAACTTAATAACCTTGTATCCTCCCCAGCGCTTAGAACAGTGCTTTGTACATAGTAAGCACTTAATAAATGCCATTATTATTATTATTATTATTGTTATGTCCAACCTGATTACCTTGTATCCACCCCAGTGCTTAGAACAGCACTTGGCATATAATAAGCGCTTAACAAATACCACAATTATTATTAGTACTATGAGACTTTGGGGATTCACTCTTTTGAGTTCCCAAAACTATTCCTATCATTCACAGGTAACAGTTGAGTTTGCTTGGACTCCTATTGGTGGCTGATCACTAAATTCCAGGGGTCCAATCTCACACAGAGACTTTATTGACTGCTTCAGGTAGGAATTGGCTGAAATGACCCACAAATAATAGCTGTGGTATTTGTTAAGTGCTTACCATGAATCAATCAATTAATTAATCAATCAATCGTATTTATTGAGCGCTTACTGTGTGCAGAGCACTGTACTAAGCACTTGGGAAGTACAAGTTGGCAACATACTATGTGTCAGGCACTGTATTAAGTGCTGGGGTGGATACAAACAAATCAGGTTGGGCACAGTCCATGCCCCATGTGGGGCTCCCAATCTCAATCCCCATTTTACAGATGAGGTAACTGAGGCACAGGTCAAACAGCAGACAAGTGGCAGACCTGGAATTAGAACCCGTGACCTTCTGGCTCCCATACTGGCCCATACTCTATGGGTCACTTTTTCAAAACAATTCTTAACCTTCCCACCCAAACCCTCTCTTCCAAACAACTTTCCCAACACTGTAAACAACAAGCCCGTAACCTTGGCATTATCCTCGGCTCATGCCTCTCCTTCAACTTGCCTGGTTAATCTGTCAAAAAATCCTGTCAGCCCTACCTTCAAAACACCTCTAGAATCCACCCCTTCCTCTCCAACCAAACTGCTACCACCCTGTCCAGGCTCTTATCCTATCCCACTTTGATTACTGCATCTACCTTCTCAATGACCTCCCTGCCGCCTGTCTCTCTCCACCCTAGTCCAGGTGATTTTTCTAAAATATCATTCTTTGCACATCTCTCCACTCTACAGAAACCTCCAGTGATTGCCCACCCACCCCTGCATCAAACAGAAACTCCTCATCATTAGCTTTAAAGCATTCAATTAGCTCACTCCCTCTTACTTTTCCTCACTTATCTCCTACTGCAAACCATCCTGCACACTTGGCACCAATCTACTTAGGGAAGCAGCGTGGCCTAGTGGAAAGGGCCCGGGCCTAGGAGTCAGAGGACCTGGGTTCTAATGCTGGTTCCACCACTTGTCTGCTGGGCAAGTCACTTGACTTCTCTGTGACCCAGTTTCCTCATCTGTAAAATGGGGATTAAATCCTACTCCCTCCTACTTAGACTATCATCATCAATCGTATTTATTGAGCGCTTACTATGTGCAGAGCACTGTACTAAGCACTTGGGAAGTACAAATTGGCAACATATAGAGACAGTCCCTACCCAACAGTGGGGACTGTATCCAACAGAATTGTCTTGTAACCACTCCATCACTTAGGTCAGTGCTTGGCACATAGTAGGAATTTAACAAGTACCAAAAGTATCGTTACTAATTACTGTACCTTAATCTCACTCCCATGTCAATCAATCAATGGTATTTATTGAGCACCTACTACATACAGAGCACTGTACTAAGTGCTTGTGAGAGTACCATACAACAGAATTAGCAGACACGTTCCTTGCCCATAATTTTACAGAGGTTGTCATCATTATCTGGTTCAGGTTCTTCCTCCCACCTGGCACTCTCTCCAGTTTCATATCTGACAGTTCTCCCCATCTTCAAAGCCCTACTAAAATTATATCTCTTCCAAAAGCTTTATCCAATGAACCTCTCATTTTCTTGATTTATAATAATGACTGTAGTATTTGTTAAGTGCTTACTATGTGCAAGGCAATGATCTAAGCTCTTGGGTAGATATAAGATAATTGGTTTGGACACAGTTCCTGTCCTACATAGGGCTCACAGTCTTAATCCTATTTTACAGATGAGGAAAATAAGGCACAGAGAAGTGAAGTGACTTGCCCAAGCTCGCACATCGGACAAGTTGGCAGAGAGGGATTACAACCCATGACCTTCTGATTTCCAGGCCCATGTTCTATCCACTACACTCCCTTCTGCATCTCTTTTGCATCTCAGCGTGGCTTAGTGGAAAGAGCACAGGCTTGAGAGTCAGAGGATGTGGGTTCTAATCCTGGCTCTGCCACTTGTTTGCTCTCTGACCTCGGGAAAGTCACTTAACTTCTCTGTGCTTCAGTTACCTCACCTGTAAAATGGGGATTAAAAGTGTGAGCCCTAGGTGGGACAACCTGATTGCCTTGTATCTCCCACAAAGCTTAGAACAGTGACTAGCATATAGCATATAGTACACACCAATTTACTTGTTTTGTTTTGTCGTCTGTCTCCCCCTTCTAGACTGTGAGCCTGTTGTTGGGTAGGGACCGTCTCTATATGTTGCCGATTTGTACTTCCCAAGCTCTTAGTACAGTACTCTACACACAGTTAGTGCTCAATAAATGTGATTGAATGAATGAATGACTAGTAAGAACTTAACAAATACCGTTATAACAATAATAATAATAGTAATGATGGCATTTGTTAAGTGCTTACTATGTGCAAAGCACTGTTGTAAGCACTGGAGGGGATACAAGATGATCAGGTTGTCCCACGTGGGGCTCACAGTCAATCCCCATTTTACAGATGAGGGAACTGAGGCTCAGAGAAGCTAAGTGACTTGTCCAAGGTCACACAGCAGACATGTGGTGGAGCCGGGACTCGAACCCATGACCTCTTACTCCAAAGCCTGTGCTCTTTCCACTGAGCCATGCTGCTTCTCTATTATCTGGGTCTGTATTGCTTTCCCTTTCTGTAATTTATCTTATTGTCTGTCTGACCCACTAGATTGCAAACCCTTCAGGACAGGGACTGTGTCTAACCACCCTCCTGTATTGTACCCTACCAAGCACTTAGTATGGCCCTCCATACACAGTAAGCGCTCAGTAAATACAATCGATCGATTGAAATAGTCATAATGAGTGTCATGGGCTTGGCTGATGGCTCTAGTAGCTTTGCAGACTGGGACTGGACTGAGCTGAGAAATGAAAACTCAGTCAATCAATCAATCGTATTTATTGAGCGCTTACTATGTGCAGAGCACTGTACTAAGCGCTTAGTCCCAACAATAACAACGACATTGGGTTCTTCCGCTGCTCCCCCTCCTCTTCCTGCTTTGCGGTTCCTCCCCGGGGGGGCTGTGCACTGAGGGTGCCCAGGGGCAGGGGGGCGGGGGTCTGTGGCCAGGGTGGTGGACACTGCTTTGGATCAGGAAGCCTGCAGCTCCGTGGGACTGTGTGTTACTGCTGACACACAGATACATGGAGGTCTGGTCGGGGCTGGCGGACTCCACTGTCAGGAGAAAGGATCATGTCTCAGACCAGGAATCATGGTAGCCCTTGCCATGTCCCCGGGTGCAAGCAGTGCAACATCTTGGAAGTAGTAGATCAGCTGCAGCCCCAGCCCTGAGTCCTGCCGGTACCAGCACATGTAATCATGCAATTCCCACACTGTAAGCTCGTTGTGGGCAGGGAATGTATTGTACTCTCCCAAGCGCTTAGTCCAGTGCTTTTCACACAGTAAATGCTCAATAAATTCCATTGATTGATTGATTGATCGATTGATCATAGCTCACTAGGGGCCGATGTTGGAGAAAGAAGACTAATGTAGTCAAGACTGTAGTCGCCTCAGTGGAGAACAAGTTAACAAACAGATAATAATAGTAATAATGAGACTGTGAGCCCACTGTTGGGTAGGGACTGTCTCTATGTGTTGCCAATTTGTACTTCCCAAGCGCTTAGTACAGTGCTCTGCACATAGTAAGCGCTCAATAAATACGATTGATTGATTGATTTGTTAAGCACTTACTATGTGCCAGGCACTGCAGCATAGCATAGAGGATAGAGCATGGACCTAGGAGTAAAAAGGTCTTGGTTCTAATTCTGACTCCGCCACTTGTCTGCTGTGTTACCTTGGGCAATCCCTTCAATTCTCTGGGTCTGTTACCTCATCTGTAAACTGGGGATTGAGATTATGAGCTCACATGGGACAGGGACTGTGTCCAACCTGATTTGCTTGTATCCACCCCAGTGCTTAATACAGTGCCTGGCACAAAGTAAGTGCTTAACAAATACCACAATTATAGTTATTATTACAAGCTAATCATGTTGGACACAGTCCATGTCCCAAATGGGGCTCACGGTCTTAATCCCTATTTTACAGCTGCAGTAATGGAGGCACAAAGAAGTTTAATGACTTCTCCAAGGTCACACAGCAGACAAGTAGCATTGCCTAGACTAGACCCAATACCTTCTGACTCCCGGGCCCATGTACTATCCATTAGACCACACTACTTCTCAATAGGCCATGCTGCTTCATAGTTAACAGTTGAGAAACAGCATGGTTTAGCAAAAAGAGCACAAGCCTGGGAGTCAGGGGACCTGAGTTCTAATCCTGCCTCTGCCATTTGCCTGCTGTGTCACTCTGGGCAAGTATCTTCACTTCTCTGTGCCTGTTGCCTCAGCTGTAAAATGGGGATTAAGTTTGTGAGCCCCTCGTAGCATATGGAGTGAGTCCAACCCGATTATCTTGCATCTAACCCAGGTCTTAGTACAGTGCCTGGAATGTAGTAAGCACTTAACAAATACCATTTAAAAAAAGAAGAAACAATGTTCAGATGCAAAAACTGTCACAGTGTCATCCTGCCTCCTGCTGGTGCAGAGCTAGAGAAACCTGCTGAGAAGGACGGGGGAGAAGGCATGGGCCAGGGAGAGAGGGGAGGCAGTGTTCAAAGAGAAGGTAAAGATCTGGGGGTGGGGATTTGGGAGAGGAGAGATAGGGAGGTGGGAGAGGAGTGGAAGAAATGGAATGTGAAGGGTGCTGGTGAGTGAGGAGTAGTAGGAACCAGCAGAGAAGGAGGAATTGGCTCTGTGCAGGCAGCTGGGGAGCTGGCGTAGGTGGTGTGTCTCTGTGAAGGGTGGTAGACAGAGTGCAAGACCCCAAACATGGCACCAAGGTTAGGGACTGCAGGATAAGGAGGGTGTGGTTGCCAGAGATGAGAAGGTTCAGTGTTTGCTATATTGAGGTTACAGTCCCTGAAGGACACCCCTGTGCAGATGCCATGGAAGCAGGGAAACGTGAGATTGTAAAGCAGTTGGAGGTTGGGCTCGTGAGGCTTTTGTGGGAGCCATGGGCACAGTGGCTTACATGATATGAACTGATGCACTCCCTGGAAAGGTATGAGTATCATGAGGAGGTGGAAGATCCAGAACAGCACCTGGTGAGAATGTGGTGGAAGGGAGGCAGGAAAGAAAGGGCTGTCCATGTGGACCCGCTGATCACCACTGGTGACTGAAGGACCTTTCTGAAGGCAGATCTCCCTGGACAAATGCCAAGGAGCCTCAGCAAATTCTTCTCCATCCCTATCAAAGAACCCGGCAGTTCCCCACAGTGGGGATGGGAGACAAAAGCATTTGATGCGGATCCTGGCTTTGGCTCCTTGGAAACACAAAGGAGTAAAAATTCCCACTGGGAATGTCCAGGTTGGGGGTGACTGTGTCTCTGTAGCTGCCCCTACCCTCCAGCTGGTCCCAGCACTTGTCCAGCCCTAAGCCAGGCTGCTGGGCCTTCAGCCCACTCTGGGGGTCCTGCTTCCTGCCCCGGGCGAGGGGATGTTTGTTCACAGGGTGGAAGGGATATTACAGCTCTGTGGTTAAACTAACCGCTCATGCAGAAATACAGCAAAGAGTCTGTTGTCTTCAGGGCGGAGTCTTTGAAAGAAAAACTCTGCATCCTGACTGTGTGACATCAAATTCTCATGAGGCTTCACCCTTGGCCTCCTGTCCTTCTGCAATGGAGTAATAGATGAGCTGCAGCACCTGTCCTTGGTCCTGCCGGTACCAGTACATGGTGTAGTGGTTCTGGTCCTGCTCACAGCTCAGAGTCACGTTCTGTCCCTGTTTGGTGATCAGCTTTCTGGGTGTCTGGGTGACTCTGGCATCCACGGGGCCTGCCAGGGAAGGAAATAGAAAGTAGGAGGCAGAGGCCAGGAGCCAGACGCTGTCAGGGAAAGGGCTGGAGCTGGGGCCCGAACAGTCCAGTCGAGGGATTTCCCTTCTGTGCCCAGGACTCACCTGCTCCCAGGACATAAATGGCCTCCAACTACAGTGGTCCAGGACCCATGGCCGGGAAAGAGAACTAAGGATGTTAAGAATGTGTCCACTTAAGGGGAAAGAATTAAGGTGGAAAAGTTCAGAGGCAAAGCTCTCAGTGTCACACTGCCCCTTCCTGGTGAAGACATGGAGAGACCTGTTGAGTTGAAGGGGGTGAGGCAGGGGTTCATGATGCAGGGAGGGCAGGGTCTGGTGGCGAGGGGATGGTCTGAGGCCCAGAGAAGTGAAGTGATTTGCCCAAGGTCACACAGCCGACAAGTGGTGGGGCCAGAATGAAAATCCTCGTTCTCTGACTCTCATTTAAACACTGCATTAAAGATCTGAGACGGTGCCAGTGCCCATGCACCGTCCTGAGCCCCTTAAAATGACTCCTTCTTCAGCAGGGAGAAGCAGAGTGTTCTCATAGACTGGGGACATCTCTGGGCTGTGGGAAGGGCAGGTGTGCATAGTGAGGAGGCAGGGGAGAGCAGCTGGGATCTGAGCATCTCCCATGTCCCCTTGGAGCCTGGCATCGGTCTATACCTGCTTTCTGTACTGGGTGGGGAGGTTTGTGCATGGAGGATAGTGTGCTCTGCAGCACTGTGTCTTCACTGCTGGCACACAGGTAAAATGCTGAATCGCTAGGCGAGCTGTGGTTCACGTGCAGGTGGCAGGACTTTTCCTGGAACCATGAGACGGAGAACCGAGAGCTGTCATTAGACTGCATTTTCTGCGTGGGCTGTTGGTTCTGAAAGGACATCAATAACTCTAATCCTTTCCCTGTGTGCTGCCGGTACCAGAACAGTCCATAGTGAGAGGAAATAGGCACACAGCTCAGCATCACATTCTGTCCCCCACCGGTGACCAGGTGTCTGGGGGTCTGGGTGACTCCAGCATCCGCGGGGCCTGCGGGAGAAGGAGACCTAAGTCAGGGGGCAGAGGCCAGGGGCCAGATGCTGCCAGGGAAAGGGCTGAAGCTGGGGCCCAGACAGCCCAGCCTGGGGATTCCCCAGTTGTGCCCAGGACTCACCTGCTCCCAGGACACAAACAGCCACCAACCACACTGGCCCAGGGCCCATGGTGGAGTCGGGGCTGGACTGGGAGGTCTCCCAGTTCAGGGCCGTTTCCCCACAGAATGTGGGGCTTGGACTCCTCAGGTCCCATTGGCCGAGTGTGTGGTGTCACAATGTGCTCTCCTCCTCATAGGGCGCATTGGGTGCCTTGCACAGAGGTGGGCGTGTCCTCCAGGGACAGAAGGAGGAGATCTGAATTTCCAGCAACAACCTCTGTCCCAACCTGGACCAGTTCTGTTTCCTGTTGGTACCTGTGCAGAAATGGGGAGGGGGGTCTGAGGTCGGGGGAGGGGGGGGGGGGGCAGGGTGTGTGTGTGTGTGTGTGTGTGTGTGTGTGTGTGTGTGCACTTGCATGTGTTTGTGTGCGTCTGGGAGTGAAGAAGGCAGATCTGTGTAGAAGACATGAATTATGAGATAAGAGAATTGTTTGCTCGTTTCTCCATTGGTAACAGAGGGGTGTGTGTGTGTGTGTGTGTGTGTGTGTGTGTGTGTGTGTGTGTGTGTGTGTGTGTGTGTGTGTGTGTGTGTGTGTGTGTGTGTGTCACCAGAAGGGGATGGAGGAACGGTAAAGCCCCAGGTCCTTGGCCCTCTGTATGATTTTTTTCATTATCTCATGTGACGTCTAGACTCTAGACTAGACCTCCCTCTAGACTGTGAGCTCGTTGTGTTTAGCGATTCTCTCTTTATTGCTATATTGTACTTTCCCAAGCTCTTAGTACAGTGCTCTGCATACAGTAAGTGCTCAATAAATAAGATTGAATGAATGAATGAATGAATGACATTTGTCCCTGAACCCTGGCTTGTGACTCTCACTGTTCCATAGATGCAGCAGTGCAGCCACATAGATAGAGCCTGGGCCCGGGAGTCAGAGGACCTTGGTTCTGATCTCAGCTCTGCCACTTCTCTACTGTATGATCTTGAGGAAGTCACTTCCTTTCTCTGTGCCTCAGTACCCTCCTCTGTAGAATGGGAACTAAAGCCCTGCCTTCTCCTACTTATAATGGGAGCCCAGAGAGTGACAGGGTCTATGTCCAACTTGATTACCTTGGGCCTATACCAGCACTTAGAACCTTGCTTGGCATATCGTAAGTCCTGCAAAAATGCCACTGTTATCATTATTGTTATTATTACCATTATTATTATAATTAAGTACACTATGCGGAAGTGGAGCAGGATTTGGTTCTTGTCAAGAGATGAAACGGCGATTCATTCATTCAATCGTATTTATTGAGCACTTACAGTGTGCAGAGCACTACGCGCTCGGGACGTACAAATCGGTGATGACAAGGGAAGCTCAGATCTGGCGATTCCGTTCATTCTCACTCCCTCCGTGGGCGGGGGCACAGCCCATGCTCAGATGGGCTCTCTGCTATCCCACTCCCTGCCACGGGCAGGGGTACATTTGTGCACAGGGCTGAGGGGAACCTGCCACACTGTGGCTGCTGCTCACACAAAAATAGAGCGACGAGTCTGTCATCTTCACAGCGGAGTTTTTGAGGAAGAAACTCTGCGTTTCTGTCCGATTGACATCAAATTCTCCTGGGGCTTCACCCTTGGTCTTGTCTCCTTTTCCAAAGGAGGAATACATCAGCTGCAGGCCCTGACCTGGATCCTGCCGATACCAGTACATTCGTTCATGACTCATGGTCTGTTCACAGCTCAGCGTCACCTCCGTCCCCATCTGAACCAGCAAGTGTTTGGGGATCTGAGTGACTCCAGCATCCGCAGGGCCTGTGGGGGAAGGAGAGAGAAGTCATTCATTCATTCATTCAATCGTATTTATTGAGCACTTACTGTGTGCACAGCACTGTATTAAGCGCTTGGGAAGTACAAGTTGGCAACATATAGAGACAGTCCCTACCCAACAACGGGCTCACAGTCTAGAAGTCAGGAGGCAGAGGCCAGGGGCCAGATACTGCCAGGAAAAGGGCTGGAGCTGGGGCTCGGCCTGTCCACCCAGGGGATTTCCCGTCTGCGCCCTGGACTCACATGCTCCCAGGATACAAACGGCCACCAGCCACACTGGCCCGGGGCCCATAGCGGGGTCGGGGCCGGACTGGGGGATGTCGCAGCTCAGGCCGTTTCCCCCCAGAATGTGGGACTTGGACTCCTCAGGTCCCATTGGCCGTGTTTATGATGTCACAATCTCTTCTCTTCCCCACAGGCTGCATTGGGAGGCTTGCACAGAGGTGGGCGTGCCCTGCAGCCACAGGAGGAGGAGGAAATCTGAATTCCCAGACACAACCTCTGTCTCACACTGGTCCAGATCTGTTGGCTCTGCTCCCTACCTCTCCCACTGCTTGTGCCTGGAGAAATGAGCCCCCTGCACTCTTGAATCAGAAGTTCTGTGTTAGCATTTCTCCCTGCCCATGCACCTTTTCCTCTCTCCCATCTCTTCTGTGACTGACTGTGTCCCGCTCACTGTGCCCCCACCGCCTCCCTGCCCAATCTCCTGATCATTCTAGAGATGGACCACGTGCAGAAATGGGGAGGGGAGTCTGAGGTCTGAAGTCTGAAGTGGTTTTTTGGGTTTTTTTTGTTGTTGTTGTTGTTGTTGTTGTTGTTGTTGTGTGTGTGTGTGGGGGGGGGTGCATTTGTGCACACCTGTGCAGGTTTTTGTAGGAGAGATTCTATGAAGAAAAAGGGGTTATGAGATATGAATTGTTTGCTCATTTCTCTGATGGTGGAGGTGGTAGCAGGTGTGTGTGGGGATGGGTGTGTGTGTGTGTGTGTGTATGGTGTAGGTGTGTAAGTGTGTGTGTGTGTGTGGGGGGTAGATGGGGATAGAGACACAGTAAAGCCTGAGGCTCTTGGGCCTTTGGGTGACTTTTTCTAAATAACCTTTGTCCTTGAACCCTGATCTGTGACTCCACTGTTCCACAGATGGAGTGGGGGCCACATGGATAGAGCATGGGCCTGGGTGTCAGAGAACCTGGGCACTAATCCCAGCTCTGTCACTTAGCAGCATGGCTCAGTGGAAAGAGCCCAGGCTTGGGAGTCAGAGGTTATGGGTTCTAATCCTCGCTCTGCCACATATCTGCTGTGTGATCTTGGGCAAGTCACTTAACTTCTCTGAACCTCAGTTACCTCATCTGTAAAATGGGGATTAAAGACTGTGAGCCCAAGGTGGGACAATCTGATCACCTTGTATTCCCCCCCCCCCCCCAGTGCTTAGAACAGTGCTTCAAACATAGAGAGCACTTAACAAATGCCAGCATTATTACTTGAGAAGCAGCATGGTTTAGTGGAAAGAGCCCAGGCTTGGGAGTCAGAGGCTGTGTGTTCTAATCCCAGCTCCTCCATTTATAAGCTTTGTGACTTTGGGCAAGTCACTTAACTTCTCTGTCCCTCAGTTATCTCATCTGTAAAATGGGGATTAAGACTGTGAGCCCCACCTGGGACAACCTGATTACCTTTTATCTACCCCAGTGCTTAGAACAGTGCTTGGCACATAGTAAGCACTTAACAAATACCATTATTATTATTATATGACCTTGAGCAAGTTACTTCACTTCTCTGTGCCTCAGTATTCTCATTTGCAGAAGGGGGACTATAGCCCTGCTCTCTCTCCTACTTATAATGTGAGCCCAGTGACTGACAGGGTCTGTGTCCAATTTAATTGTCTTGGGCCTACACCAGTACAGTGTTTGGAATATCATAAGTGCTTATCAAATGCCACTATTATTATTATTATAAGTAATTATGTAATTATTGTTTTATTATTACCATTGATGGATATACATGAGGCTACAGTGGAGCCAAGTTTGGGTCCCTGACAAGATGAATTGTGATGACTGGGAGATTCAGATCTGGGTGACTCTGCCCATGCCCATTCCCTCCGTGGGCAAGGGCACAGCCTCAGTGCTTATCTGGGCTTTATGCCCAACAGTCCGCTCTCTGCCATCCCACTTTCTGCCATTGGCAGGGGCATGTTTGTGCACAGGGCAGAGGAGACCCTGCTGCACTGTGCCTGCTGCTTGTGCAGAAATACAGCAACGAGTCTGTCATCTTCACAGAGTAGTGTTTGTGGATGAAACTCTGCATTTGTGTCCAATCTACATCAGATTCTCCTGGGGCTTCACCCTTGGTCTTCTCTCCTTTTCCAATGGAGAAATGCATCAGCTGAAGCCCCTGACCTGGATCCTGCCAGTACCAGTACATTCATTCATGGCCTATAGTCTGTTCACAACTCAAAGTCACCTACATCCTCATCTGAACCAGTAGGGTCTGGGGATCTGGGTGATTCTCCCACCTGTAACATCCCGGTGGGGAAGGAAACAAAAAGCAGGAGCCCTAGCCCTGGGGCCAGAGGCTGCCAGGGAAAGGACTGGCGCTGGGGCCCAGTCAGCCCAGCTGGGGGTTTTCCCCTCTGTGCCCAGGACTCACCTGTTCCCAGGAGGCAAACCACCACAAACAACGCTTGCTTGGGGCCCTTGGCAGGGGGGGAAGAGAACTGAAGCAGTCAACAGTGTAGCCACTTTGGGGGGAAGAGTAACGTGCAGAGATGGCAAAAGGTCTTACTGCTCCCTCCTGGTGGAGCAGTGGAGAGACCTGCTGAGATGGAGGGGGGAAACCAGGGGCTGCTGGTAGGGTGGGAGAGCAGGGTCGAGGAGAAGATTTATTCATTCATTCATTCATTCAATCGTATTTATTGAGAGCTTACTGTGTGCAGAGCACCGTACTAAGTGCTTGGGAAGTACAAGTTGGCAACATATAGAGATGGTCCCTACCCAACAATGGGCTCACAGTCTAGATGGGGGAGACAGACAACAAAGCAAAACATGTGGACAGGTGTCAAGTCATCAGAATAAATAGAAGTAAAGCTAGATGCAC
This sequence comes from Tachyglossus aculeatus, assembly GCF_015852505.1. Taxonomy (NCBI): domain Eukaryota; kingdom Metazoa; phylum Chordata; class Mammalia; order Monotremata; family Tachyglossidae; genus Tachyglossus; species Tachyglossus aculeatus. Next base: position 175,674,778 of record NC_052067.1, read on the forward strand.
ATCATTAACAAAATAACTAGAATAATAAATATGTACAAGTAAATTAGAGTAATAAATCTGTACAAATATATATACAGGTGCTGTGGGGAGAGGAAGGAGGTAGGGCAGGGGGACAGGGAGGGGGAGAGGAAAGAGAGGGCTCAGTCTGGGAAGGCCTCCTGGAGGAGATGAGCTCTCAGTAGGGCTTTGAAGGGAGGAAGAGAGCTAGCTTGGCAGATATGCGGAGGGAGGGCATTCCAGGCCAGGGGGAGGACGTGGGCCGGGGGTCGACAGCGGGACAGGCGAGAAAGAGGCACAGTGAGGAGGTTAGCAGTGGCAGAGGAGCAGAGGGTGCCGGCTGGGCTGTAGAAGGAAAGAAGGGAGGTGAGGTAGAAGGAAAGAGGGGCGAGGTGATGGAAAGCCTTGAAGCCGAGAGTGGGGAGTTTTTGTCTGATGCATAGGTTGACTGGTAGCCACTGGAGATTTTTGAGGAGGGGAGTAACGTGCCCAGAGCGTTTCTGCACAAAGATGATCCGGGCAGCAGCATGAAGTATAGACTGAAGTGGGGAGAGATAGGAGGATGGGAGATCAGAGAGGAGGCTGATGCAGTAATCCAGTCAGGATAGGATGAGAGATTGAACCAGCTGGGTAGTGGTTTGGATGGAGAGGAAAGGGCATTTCTTGGCAATGTTGCGGAGGTGAGACCAGCAGGTTTTGATGATGAATTGGATGTGAGGGGTGAACCAGAGAGCAGAGTCGAGGATGACTCCAAGGTTGCAGGCTTGTGAGATGGGAAGGATGGTAGTGCTGTCAACAGTGATGGGAAAGTCAGGGAGAGGGCAGGATTTGGGAGGGAAGATAAGGAGTTCAGTCTTGGACATATTGAGTTTTAGATGGCGGTCAGACATCCAGATGGAAATCATATTTATTGAGCACTTACTGTGTGCAGAGCACTGTACTAAGCTCTTAGGAAGTACAAGTTGGCAACATATAGAGACGGTCCCTACCCAACAATGGGCTCACAGTCTAGAAGGACTTTATCTTCTCTACCTTCCTCTTTATTTCCATCTGGAAGTCTGACCGCCATCTAAAACTCAGGAGCAGGAGGAGGAGGAGGAGGAGGAGGGAGTCCTGTTTGGTTGCCATAGAAAACTCCCTGAAGATGGCACCCCTTGGACAAATAAGCAGGAACCTCAGCAAGCTCTTCCCCATCACAGCTGGCACACTTTATTTTTAATGCTTTTGTTAAGGCCTTACTATGTGTCAGGCATTCATTCATTCATTCATACTTAAAAAGTGCTTACCGTGTGCAGAGCACTGTACTAAGCGCTTGGAAAGTACAATTCGGCAAAGGATTGAGACAATCGCTGCCCAACAACAGGCTCACAGTCCAGAAGCGGGGAGACAGAAAACAAAACAAAACAACTAGACAGGTATCAATAGCATCAAACTAAATAAATAGAATTATAGATATATACACAATATATATAACATATATATACAATGAAATAAGCACTGGGGTGTATACAAGCTAATCAGATTAGAACAGTCCCTCTCCCACTAGGGTCACAATCTTAACTCCTGGTTCCTTACTCAGGAGGAAGAAGCTGAGGGTGCTGGGAACGGAGGACACAGCAAGGCGTCGAGGGTCTAGGGTCTCTCTGTGCTGTTCTGACTGAGGAATTAGCTGAAGTGGCCCACAAATGGCAAAGGACTTGGTTGCTGACTGTAGTAGCATTGTAGGCCAAATCTGGCCCCAATCACAATCCAACAACCTTGACAACAATAATAACAATAACTTGGACAACAAAAAATTGACAAGAATGTCAGTTCTTGTTGCTGAGTCCTGATCTCTGTCCTGATCACTTGCCCTTCCTCTTCTCCTCCCCCTTCCCATGGTGCTCTGTGCCTCCTCCTGGGGGCTGAGTCAGATGTGGTTCAGGAGATGTTGGGCCTTCATTGGGAAAGGCGGGCTTGTTCCCACAATTGCAAAAACTGATGGGTCCTTGAGGGACTGGTGTCACCATCTCCCACGATACTGCCTCAAACTGGGGATCTTCCTCACTGCTCTGCCCCCACCCCGGCCCCTGACCACTATTCAGGGTTTTGGGACAACCTCCGCTGACTCTGCTCTCCCTCACTTTCCCTTGCAGATTCTGGAGGACTGCAGGATAGGGTTTGGGGTCGGTGCCCAAAGACCCAACTAGTCCTCCCCAGAATCAGCTGCACTTCAGCCACAGGGTGGCTGTAATGAATCTCTCATGGCATGGAAGGGGCTTTGGGATCCTCAAGGAGACTGTGTGGAGAGAGGGGGGTGGGCATCTGTCCAGGAACTGCTCCTCGATCCTCCTCGATCCTCCTGTACTTACCGTCTCCCCATCACCACCCCACTGCTTCCAGTGGGCCGTACTGTCCCCCAGTGGCTGCTAGGGCATGACCCTGGGCCTCTGTTTTTCTCCAGCTGTCCCAGCCCTAGGCTCTTCCACATCTGGCCCCTCCCCAGCCTGATCACCTCTTTTCTGGACAGCCTAGAACTAGAACCCCTTCTGTTCTTCCCCAACCACCCGCTTCCCATGTCCTTCTTCCCAGCTACTGCAGGGAAAGACCTGTTGGACTCCAACCCTGTCAGGTTCTGCCTCCTGGCCTCCCCCATTCCCTGATTGGGATGTTGTGTCACTGATCACTGCAGCTGCTTGCAGGCCGGACTTTCGCCTTGACTTAGAGCAAAGCTGAGGCCCAGTGAGGGAACTGTCCTCCTGAGAGCAGGGAATGGGCAGGGCTGGGTGAGAAATCCCCAGACTCAGAGCCCAGGGCCAGCTCACCACCTGACCCAGGCGGGCAGGGAGGCCCATCCTCCTGTCTCTCCCCACTTCAGTCTATACTTCACTCTGCTGCCCGGATTATTTTTCTACAGAAACACTCTGGGCATGTCACACCCCTCCTCAAAAATCCCCAGTGGTTGCCTATCAACCTTCGAATGAAGCAAAAACTCCTCATTCTCGGCTTCAAAGCTGTCCATCACTTCACCCCTTCTTACTTCACCTCCTTTCTCTCCTTCTACAGCCCTGCCCATACACTCAGCTCCTCTGCCACTAACCTCCTCTCTGTGCCTCGTTCTCACATGTGCTGCCGTTGACCCCTGGCCCACGTCCTACCTCTGGCCTGAAATGCACTCCCTCCGCACATCCACCAAATTAGCTCTCTTCCTCCCTTCGAAACCCTACTGGGAGCTCACCTCCTCCAGAAGGCCTTCCCAGACTCAGCCCTCCCTTTTCCTCTCCTCCTTCTCCCCTCCCCGTTGCCCCCCTCCCTCTGCCCTACCGCTTTCCTCTCCCCGCAGAACTTGTGTATATTGTACATATTTATTTTTCTATTTATTTTATTAATGATGTGTATATAGCTATAATTCTATTTATTCTGATAATAATAATGACTGCATTTGTTAAGTGCTTACTATGTGTGAAGCACTGTTCTAAGCGCTGGATAATAATGGTTTTTCTTAAGCGCTGTTCTAAGCGCTGGGGTAGATACAAGGTAATCAAGTTTTCCCACATGGGGCTCACAGTCTTCATCCCCATTTTCCAGATGAGGTAACTGAAACCCAGAGAAGTTAAGTGACTTGCCCAAGGTCACACAGCTGACAAGTGGCAGAGTGGGAATTAGAACCCACGACCTCTGACTCCCAAGCCCATGCTCTTTTCACTAAGCGAGCCATACTGTATTGTATCGACACCTGTCTACTTGTTTTGTTTTGTTGTCTGTCTCCCCCTTCTAGACTGTGAGCCCGTTGTTGGGTAGGGACCGTCTCTATATGTTCATTCATTCATTCATTCAATTGTATTTATTGAGCGCTTACTGTGTGCAGAGCACTGTACTAAGTGCTCTGAATGAATGAATAACTAGATGCGTAGTCAGACTAGCCCCTGCTCCCAATGATGTGACAAGCACAGTTCATTCATTCATTCAATCCTATTTATTGAGTGCTTACTGTGTGCAGAGCACTGTACTAAGTGCTTGTGAAGTACAGGTCGGCAACATATAGAGACGTCCCTACCCAACAACGGGCTCAGTTCCAGTTTGCACCTTGCCTAAATAACACTATAAGTTTAATGTCCTTCGGCATATCGCTCCTGTGATCTCAGTCAGACGGGCAGATAGGCTCCAAGCCAAGACCTAGTGATAATACATATTGTTTTAGCCTCGTATTTTTATGGCTATTGATTCACCTAATACTCTGTTGTGTGCCTCTATGTAAAGGGATGTCAGACTTATTGGCCCTCTAGGGCTACTCATGGGTGGACCCTGGAAGTGAGCCAGAGCCTTGCTCTTGCTGTGGCCAGGGTAGAGGGTTGGAGGAAAATAGGCTGAGCTAAAGACCCCCGGCATTAATAATAACTCAACCCCTGGACCCACTTCTTGAGACCAACTTACTTAACATCTATTTCATAAACTAATTCTCTCAACAAATCCACCCCAAAGCCAGCTGCTTATCTCAACCTACCTAGGTGGCGGCCCCCAGCTTAGCGATTAGAGAAGAAAGGAAACCCAAAGAAGAAAGGAAAACCAGAGAAGAAAGGAAACTGCACTATCATCCCCATATGCTAAAACCAAGAAAACCATTTGGTAGTAATAGGTTAGGATATACCCAGAAAAAGCTCGATGTGACGGTCAAGAACAGTATAAGAGGAGGAGAAAATGAGACCAGAGTTGCTGCTCACTGTCCTTCGAAGTGAAGGCAGGGAGATCCCGGGCCTGGGACTTCTTTGGCCGGGGTTGCCCTTGCTGCTCCAGCTCATTAAGGACCTGAACACCGGAGGAGATTGAACACCTCGTGGTAGGAAAATTATAGCCCTGGGTTGTGCGGGGTATAGTTGTGTTCATTGCTATAGCTGAATCTCTGATTTTCTGTTGATTGTATGCTGTATATCAAAATACTTACCTTCTAAGTTGCAGTGATCATTCCCTCAGCGGCCCCAACAAACGAACCCTCTATTATAATAATAATGATGACATTTATTAAGCACTTACTATGTGCAAAGCAATCTTCTAAGCACTAGGGAGGTTACAAGGTGATCAGATTGTCCAAGCTGACAGTTGGTGGAGCCGGAATTTGAACCTGTGACCTCTGACTTCAAAGCCTGGGCTCTTTCCACTGAGCCATGCTGCTTCTCTAATCTTGGGTATTAATTCACTCATTCAATCATATTTATTGATCACTTACTGTGTGCAGAGCACTGTACTGAAAGCTTGGAAAGTATAATTCGGCAACAGACAGAGACAATCTCTACCCAACTGCGGGCTCACAGTCTAGAAGGGGGAGATGGACAACAAAACAATAACATCAAAATAGATAAGTAGAATTATAGATATATACACATTATTAATAAAAATAAATATGCACAAATATACACAAGTGCTGTGGGGAGGAGAAGGAGGTAGAGCAGGGGGAGGGAGTAGGGGCGATGGGGAGGGGAGGAGGAGCAGAGGAAAAAGGGGGCTCAGTCTAGGAAGGCCTCCTGGAGGAGATGAGCTCTCAGTAGGGCTTTGAAGGTGGGAAGAGAGCTAGTTTGGTGGATGTGAGGAGGGAGGGCATTCCAGGCCAGAGGTAGGACGTGGGCCAGGGGTCAATGGCAGAACAGGTGAGAACGAGGCCCAGTGAGGAGGTGAGCAGCCGCAGAGGAGCAGAGGTTGCAGGCTGGGCTGCTGTCACCCCCTCTCCCTCCCTTGAGCCCGTTCTTCCCCTGGACCATCCAAGAGAGGCTCTCGGGGCTATCCAGCAGCTCACAGGAGAGGGGATTTACAGATCTCCTTCCTACCACCCAGAACACACACACACACACACACACACACACACACACACACACACAATCCCCCACCCTCAACCTCTGCCCCCCAAACACTAACATTCATACCCAAACACCCTCTCCCCCAGCCACCCCCACACACACACTGGCATGCACCACACATGCAATCTCACAAACATGCCCAAAACCTAAACAGTGGTGCACACACACAGAGAGACACATACACAACCACACTCCCAGGTGTTGGGGTTATGGTTTGTCGGTCTGTCCCTTCCTCGGGGTCCCACTGCGCAGGATGGGGAGGGGCCGGTGAGGTTCTTAGTCAGCTCTCTGTCCTTTCCAGGCACTGTGTGCCACTCGTAGCGCAGAAGTAGAGGCCACTGTCCCCCGGCTCCAGTTTTGTCACTTCCAGTGAGGAAGACCTCAGTTCTGGGCGTTGGATGGGGAACTTGGTCTCCTCGAACCCCTTCTCGTAGGAGGCTGTGGAACCCAGGTTGGCAGAGGCCATGAGCACCAGATCCTGCCCCGCCAGTTGCCGGTACCAATACAGGTAAGTGGGGTCACTGTCGTTCTGGTAACACTGGATCTTCACCGTGGTTCCGCTCTTCCAGATACCTCTGCTCGGCCACTGCGAGATCAGAGCCCCAAACCCAGGGCCTCCAGGGCAGAGGGCAGTGGGGAGAGAAAGAAAAAGAGGGAGAAAGAGAGGAAGAAAGAGAGGCAAAGGTAGGGAGACACAAAGAAAGGGAGAGAGGTGCGCAGAGAAAGAAAGTCAGGATTCACAGAGAGGCAGGGAGGGATAAGAGTTGAAGACAGCCAGAATGATTTATGGTTTATTAGAAAATACATTGGAAAATACAGGGGAAGCAGAGAGGGTGACAGAGAAGGAGGAAAGAGCAGAGAAAATGAGAGGGGAAGTGAGGGGAGGTCATGGGATGTGGGGCCCCATCCAACGCCCAGAGCCCTGGCTGAAGCGAGAGGGAGCGCGGTCATAGACCCTGTGGTCCTCTCCCAATAGCCTCGGGTCCTGTCGGCCTCCACCTCCACCGGACCTCAGCCTCTGCCAGGTGCAGCTGGGCCTGGCCAACGCCCCCCATCCAGTGCCCCCAGCCTCCTCCAGCCCTCTTCCTCCGGTCCCTTCCCCTGCCGGGTCCCCTTGAGTGCAGCCAGCCGATGGGCACGGACCCCTGCCCCCCGACCCCTCTGGGCTGCCCGTGCGGCCCCCGCTCCGCCCCCTCCCCCGGCCCGCGGCTCCTACTGGGTCCCAGCAGCAGTGGCAGCAGCAGCCGCAGCTGCAGGAATCGCCGCATCCTCCCGCTGCCGTTTCCTCCGTTTGTTGTCCCCTCTCCGGGCCTGGGGCGGCCCCGAGCAGCGTCTGGAGGAGAGCAGGTACCCCCTCCCTCCGCTGTCTGCCCCCAGACTCCTCCCCTTCCATTCCTAGTTCATTCGTTCATTCAATCGTATTTATTGAGCGCTTACCGTGTGCAGAGCACTGTACTAAGCGCTTGGGAAGTACAAGTTGGCAACATATAGAGACGGTCCCTACCCAACAGTGAGCTCACAGTCTAGAAGGGGGAGACAGACAACAAAACAAAACATATTAACAAAATAAAATAAATAGAATAAATATGTACAAATAAAATAGAGTAAAAAAAATGTACAAACATATATACATATATACAGGTGCTGTGGGGAGGGGAAGAAGGTAAGGGGGGGAGGATGGGGAGAGTCCGGGGTCCGGATCCGGGGGTCCAAGGGCCGTGGGCACGGGAGTCCGTGCTTCTCTAGCGGGCGGCTGTGTGCGGGCACATGTGGGCGCTGCCCCGGAACCTGGTCCCGGCCGGCAGGAGCGTCCGGATCTTCATCAGCGCCAACCCCGAAGATGAGGTAACTGAGGCACAGAGAAGTTAAGTGAGCTGCCCAAAGTCACACAGCTGACAGCTGGCGGAGCTGGGATTTGAACCCATGACCTCTGACTCCAAAGCCCGTGCTCTTTTCACTGGACCATGCTGTTTCTCTTGTTTTGTTGTCTGTCTCCCCCTTCTAGACTGTGAGCCCGTTGTTGGGTAGGGACTGTCTCTATCTGTGGCTGATTTGTACTTCCCAAGTGCTTAGTCCAGTGCTCTGCTCAATAAATACAACTGAATGAATGAATGAATAAGGGCAGGGTCCTGTCTGCATGTTCTCCCTCCCGCTCCAGCTTCACCTCGCCCTTGCCAAGACTTCCTGGCCACTTCCACCGGCGGTGGGAGAGAGGTTGGCAGCGGGCCACCCTAAGAGCTGGAGAGCTCTGTTCTGCCCTGGTCGGGTGCCGGCAAACTTCTGGGTCTTCAAGGTGGGCTTGAAGACCCAAAAGAACTAGTTATGCGACCCCCCGAGCAAGCCCTACTGAGAGCTCACCTCCTCCAGGAGGCCTTCCCAGACTGAGCCCCCTTTTTCCTCTCCTCCTCCCCATCCCCCCTGCCCTGCCTCCTTCCCCTCCCTACAGCACCTGTATATATGTTTGTACGGATTTATTACTCTATTTCACTTGTACATATTTACTATTCTATTATTTTGTTAATGATGTGCATCTAGCTTTATTTCTATTTATTTTGATGACGACACCTGTCCACATGTTTTGTTTTGTTGTCTGTCTCCCCCTTCTAGACTGTGAGCCTGTTGTTGGGTAGGGACCGTCTCTATATGTTGCCAACGTGTACTTCCTAAGCGCTTAGTACAGTGCTCTGCACACAGTAAGCGCTCAATAAATACGATTGAATGAATGAATGAGAGGAAGGAGGGGGCTCAGTCTGGGAAGATCTCCTGGAGGAGGTGAGCTCTCAGTAGGGCCTAGAAGGGAGGAAGGAGAGCTAGCTTGGCTGATGTACAGAGGGAGGGCATTCCAGGCCAGGGGGATGACGTGGGCCGGGGGTCGACGGCCGGACTGGTGAGAACGAGGCACGGTGAGGAGATTAACAGCAGAGGAGCGGAGGGTGCGGGCTGGGCTGGAGAAGGAGAGAAGGGAGGTGAGGTAGGAGGGGGCGAGGTGATGGACAGCCTTGAAGCCGAGGGTGAGGAGTTTTTGCCTAGTCTCACATCCCCTGCCTCCTCTCTCCCTAGCTCCCTCCCCTCTCCCTGATCCCCGAATCTGGCTCTGAAGAGTTCACAATTCTTATTCGAGTGTACTTTCCCAAGCACCCAGGGCAGTGTTTTACATACAGGTAGGCGCCTAGGACAGTGCTTGCATATAGTAGACACCCAGCACAGAGCTCTGCACACAGTAGGAGCCCAGGACACTGCTTTGCAAGCAGAAAGTGCCCAGGACAGCACTCTGTATTACAGTAGGAGCCCAAGGCAGTACTATTTGCACAGTAGATGCCCAGCACAGCAATCTACACACAGTAGGCACAGTAGATGATGATGATGATAATAATAATAATAATGGCATTTATTAAGTACTTACTATGTGCCAAGCACTGTTCTAAGTGCTGGGGAGGTTACAAGGTGATCAGGTTGTCCCACGGGGGGTTCACAGTCTTAATTCCCATTTTACAGATGAGGGAACTGAGGCCCAGAGAAGTTAAGTGACTTGCCCAAAGTCACACAGCTGACAATTGGCGGAGCCGGGATTTGGACCCATGACTTCTGACTCCAAAGCCCATGCTCTTTCCACTGAGCCACAATGCTTCTCTAATGATTATGGTTGTCACTGTCACAGATGTGTTTGTTTAGTTTTATTTGTTTTATGGTACTTGTTAAGCATTTACTATGTGCTTTGCACTGTACTAAGCGCTGAAATAGATACTGTGGTGAATGAGAGTGACTACATCTTGTATTATTTGACCTCAGGAGCAACGAGGCCAAAGGATGAATCTATGTTATATTATTTAATAATAATAATAATGACATTTATTAAGCACTTACCATGTGCAAAGCACTCTTCTAAGCGCTGGGGAGGTTACAAGGTGATCAGGTTGTCTCACGGGGGGCTCATAGTCTTAATCCCCATTTTACAGATGAGGTAACTGAGGCACAGAGAAGTGAAATGATGCCCAAAGTCACACAGCTGACAATTGGCGGAGTCGGGATTTGAACCCATGACCTCTGACTCCAAAGCCCGTGCCTTTTCCATTGAGCCACGCTGCTTCTCTTATTTGTCGCCGGGAGCAACAAGGCCAAACGACGATTTAGAGGAGAAACTGTATTATCTCTCTGAGGAGTTTTGGGGAGAGGAACTGAATTGTTTTGCAGAAGGCTTAAGGAGGGGCTAAATAGCTCCGTTGGGCAGGAAAAGTGCTGCTGGATAGGGCCATGCCCGCGGGGGATTAAACCGGAGGGGTCACCTTCCTCTCTGTTTACCAGGTAACCAGCTAACGAGCAGAAGACAGTAAACAGACCCCCTGCTGCAATCCCCGAAAACAATGGATAAAAGAGGGAAAGAACTGGCCCTCTTTGGGCAAGTCACTTAACTTCTCTGTGCCTCAGTGACCGCATCTGTAAAATGGGGATTAAGACTGTGAGTCCCCCATGGAACAGCCTAATCACCTTGTAACCTCCCCAGTGCTTAGAACAGTGCTTTGCACATAGTAAGTGCTTAATAAATGCCATTATTATAATTATTATTATAGAGAAGCAGCATGGCTCATTGGAAAGAGCACGGGCTTTGGAGTCAGAGGTCATGGGTTCAAATCCCGGCTCTGCCAATTGTCAGCTGTGGACTTTGGACAAGTCACTTAACTTCTCTGGGCCTCAGTTACCTCATCTGTAAAATGGGGATTAAGACTGTGAGCCCCAAGTGGGACAACCTGATTCATTCATTCATTCATTCATTCATTCATTCAATTGTATTTATTGAGCGCTTACTGTGTGCAGAGCACTGTACTAAGCGCTTGGGAAGTACAAGTTGGCAACATATAGAGATGGTCCCTACCCAACAGTGGGCTCATGACCTCTGACTCCAAAGCCCAGGCTCTTTCCACTGATCCACACTGCTTCTCCAATTACCTCTGACATTCTTCTTCTCATACAGTTGAAGAGATTCTCATACAATTCTCATATAACTTGTACTTCCCAAGCGCTTAGTACAGTTCTGTGTAATCAATCAATCAATGAATCATATTTATTGAGCGCTTACTGTGTGCAGAGCACTGTACTAGCGCTTGGGAAGTACAAGTTGTCAACATATAGAGACAGTCCCTACCCAACAGTGGGCTCACAGTCTAAAAGGGGGAGACAGAGAACAAAGCCAAACAAACTAACAAAATAAAATAAATAGAAGAGATTTGTACCAGTAAAATAAATAAATAAATAAATAGAGTAATACATATGTACAAACATATATACATATATACAGGTGCTGTGGGGAAGGGAAGGAGGTAAGATGGGGGGGTGGAAAGGGGGACGAGGGGGAGAGGAAGGAAGGGGCTCAGTCTGGGAAGGCCTCCTGGAGGAGGTGAGCTCTCAGTAGGGCCTTGAAGGGAGGAAGAGAGCTACCTTGGCGGATGGGCAGAGGGAGGGCATTCCAGGCCCGGGAGATGACGTGGGCCGGGGGTCGATGGCGGGACAGGCGAGAACGAGGCACGGTGAGGAGATTAGCGGCGGAGGAGCGGAGGGTGCGGGGTGGGCTGTAGAAGGAGAGAAGGGAGGTGAGGTAGGAGGGGGTGAGGTGATGGAGAGCCTTGAAGCCCAGGGTGAGGAGTTTCTGGCTGACGCACAGATTGATTGGTAGCCACTGGAGATTTTTGAGGAGGGGAATAACATGCCCAGAGCGTTTCTGGACAAAGATAATCCGGGCAGCAGCATGAAGTATGGATTGAAGTGGGAAGAGAAACGAGGATGGGAGATCAGAGAGAAGGCTGATACAGTAGTCCAGACAGGATAGGATGAGAGCTTGAACGAGCAGGGTAGCGGTTTGGATGGAGAGGAAAGGGCGGATCGTGGCAATGTTGCAGAGCTGAGACTGGCAGGGTTTGGTGACGGCTTGGATGTGAGGGGTGAATTAGAGAGCGGAGTCGAGGATGACACCAAGTTTCCGGGCTTGTGAGATGGGAAGGATGATAGTGCCGTCAACAGAGATGGAAAAGTCAGGGAGAGGGCAGGGTTTGGGAGGGAAGACAAGGAGTTCAGTCTTGGACATGTTGAGTTTTAGGTGGCGGGCAGACATCCAGATGGAGATGTCCTGAAGGCAGGAGGAGATGCGAGCCTGGAGAGAGGGGGAGAGAGCAGGGGCAGAGTTGTAGATCTGGGTGTCATCAGCGTAGTGATCATAGTTGAAGCTGTGGGAGCGAATGAGGTCACCAAGGGAGTGAGTGTAGATCAAGAACAGAAGGGGACCAAGCACTGAACCTTGGGGAACCCCCACAGTAAGGGGATGGGAGGGGGAGGAGGAGCCTGCAAAAGAGACTGAGAATGAATGACCGGAGAGATAAGAGGAGAACCAGGAGAGGACCGAGTCTGTGAAGCCAAGGTCGGATAGCGTGTTGAGGAGAAGGGGGTGTTCCACAGTGTAGAAGGCAGCTGAGAGGTTGAGGAGGATTAGGATAGAGTAGGAGCCATTGGATTTGGCAAGGAGGAGGTCATTGGTGACCTTTGAGAGGGCAGTTTCCGTGGAATATAGGGGACAGAAGCCAGACTGGAGGGGGTCGAGGAGAGAGTTGGTGTTGAGGAATTCGAGGCAGCGCGTGTAGACAACTTGTTCAAGGAGTTTGGAAAGGAATGGTAGGAGGGATATGGGGCGATAACTAGAAGGTGAGGTGGGGTCAAGAGAGGGGTTTTTTAGGATGGGAGAGACATGGGCATGTTTGAAGGCAGAGGGGAAGGAACCAGTGGAGAGTGAGCGGTAGAAGATGGAAGATAAGGAGGGGAGAAGGGATGGAGCAAGAGATTTCATGAGATGAGAGGGAATGGGATCAGAAGCACAGGTGGCCAGAGTAGCACTTGAGAGGAGGGAGGAGAGCTCCTCTGAGGATACTGCTGGGAAGGATGGGAGAGTAGCAGAGAGTGTTGAGAGCCGGGGGGGTTGGGGAAAGGGGGGGGAGTGACTTTGGGGAGGTCGGACCTGATGGATTTAATTTTGTTAATGAAGTAGGAGGCCAGATCGTTGTGGGTGAGGGAAGGAGGAGGGGGAGGAACCAGGGGCCTGAGAATGGAGTTGAATGTACGGAAGAGCTGGCAGGGATGATGGGCATGGGTGTCAATAAGGGAGGAGAAATAGTTTTGTCTGGCAGAGGAGAGGGCTGAGTTAAGGCAGGAAAGGATAAACTTGAAGTGAACGAGGTTGGCATGGTGCTTAGACTTTCACCAGCAACGTTCGGCAGCACGAGCATAAGAGCTAAGGAGGCGGACAGTGGCAGTGATCCAGGGCTGTGGATTAGTGTACGAGAGTGGCGAAGGGAAAGGGGAGCAAGTGAGTCTAGCTGAGTAGAAAGGGTAGAGTTGAGAGCAGTAATCTGATCATCAAGACTGGGTAGAGAGGAGAGGGAGGCGAGGTGGGGTGTGAGGCGCTCAGAAAGATGGATGGGGTCAAGAGAGCGGAGATCTCTGTGAGGGAGTAATATGGATTTACAGGGGAAAGGAGTGTGAGTGAGGAGGCAGGTGAGAAGATTATGATCAGAGAGAGGGATTTCAGAGTTGGTGAGGGTGGACACAGTGCAGCGGTAGGAGATGATGAGGTCAAGGGTATGACCAAGTTGGTGAGTGGGTGAGGTGGGGTGGAGCAAGAGGTTGGCAGCGTGATCACCTTGTATCCTCCCCAGCGCTTAGAACAGTGCTTTGCACACAGTAAGCGCTTAACAAATACCATTATTATTATTATAACACTTATTAAGCGCTTACTATGTTCAAAGCACTCATTCATTCAATCGTACTTATTGAGCATTTACTGTGTGCAGAGCACTGTACTAAGCACTTGGGAAGTACAAGTTGGCAACATATAAAGATGGTCCCTACCCAACAACGGGCGCACAGTCCAGAATGGGGAGACAGATAATAAAACAAAACATGTGGACAGGTGTCAAGTCATCAGAACAAACAGAAATAAAACTAGATGCACCACATTAACAAAATAAATAGAATAGTAAATATGTACAAGTAAAATTAATAGAGTAATAAATCTGTACAAACATATAAACAGGTGCTGTGGGGAGGGGAAGGAGGTGGGCGGGGCGGATGAGGAGGGGGTGAGGAAAAAGAGATGTTACCAGAGATGGGGCACAGTCACTATTCCGGGAAGCAAACATTGCTTCAATGTCCCAGGAAACATGAAAGTTCAGGGACTGCATGGGGTGGTCGTTGTCCACTAGCGGACTTGACATGACTGACTACGTTTTGTGTATGCTGACAGTAACCCTCCATTTGTGCAGGCTGAGAGAATTTACATCCCTATTAACGAGAATTTACATCCCTATAAACGATAATTTACATACCTATCTATGCAAAACGTCCTGCACAAGGCCTTGGGAATGGAGAACAAAGATAATTTGTAACATCCTGCCGGTCCCAATTGAATTCCTGAAATTTCCAAATGCCCCACTCCCATGTTGCTGTAACTCAATAAAAGACACAGTGATATTGGGATCGGGGCTGCTTGTAACTCGTACCTCTCCCGAGAGGTGAACGGGTAGGTAGCCACTTTTCTTCTTTACTGCTCTATCTGAACTCACGTCTCTGAGTCATTTTTCCTATCTGTGTCACCACCCTGGGTACAAGAACCCTGTGGCCGATTTACACCGATTAACCTATTTTGCACCCTACTTATCGATAACAGTGGCCATTTTTTTTTCTCTTTAATCTTGCATTTTGTCCTAATCCCTTTCGTGCAACAGGAGATACATGTCTCTGGTTGGTAGCGAAACCCTAGGGGCTTTGAGACTGGGGCACAGTGAGCAGCCAGAACTGTTGAATAATTTAACTGAGCTCTCCAATAGGGGAAAAGGAAAGACAAGAAATCTGAAATGAAAGGAGGAAGGGAGAGAAGCTTAGAAGTGGGGAGCATCAGGGGTAAAGGTAAAGATCTGGGGGATGATGAGGTGGGAGATGAGAGATGATTTCTAGTGGAGCAGTGGAGTGTGAAGACTGCTGGTGACAGGAGAGACTGGGACCAAGAGAGAAGGTCCAGCGCTTAGAACAGTGCTTTGCACACAGTAAGCGCTTAACAAATGCCATTACTATTAAGGAGGGATTGGCTCAATGCAGGAACTTGAGGGAGCTGGAGTAGATGGTGGGTCTCTGTGGAGGGAGAATCATCCCTTCGACAGCAGCAACAGGGAGAGTGAAGGAAATTCCCACATAAGAAGAGGGTGGGAAGTTGGCAAGGGTGGGACTGATGGTGATTTCTCAGGAACTAAAGTAGGGGATGGGAATCAATCAATCAATTGTATTTATTGAGCACTTACTGTGTGCAGAGTGCTGTACTAAGCGCTTGGGAAGTACAAGTTGGCAACATATAGAGATGGTCCCTACCCAACAGTGGGCTCACAGTCTAGAAGGGGGAGACAGAGAACAAAACAAAACAAATTAACAAAATAAAATAAATAGAACAGATATGTACAAGTAAAATAAATAAATAAATAGAGTAATAAATGCGAACAAATATATATATATACATATATACAGGTGCTGTGGGGAAGGGAATGAGGTAAGGTGGAGGGGTGGAGAGGAAGGAGGGGGCTCAGTCTGGGAAGGCCTCCTGGAGGAGGTGAGCTCTCAGTAGGGCCTTGAAGGGAGGAAGAGAGCTAGCTTGGTGCTTGTAGGGAGGGAGGGCATTCCAGGCCAGGGGGATGACGTGAGCCGGGGGTCGACGGCGGGACAGGCGAGAACGAGGCACGGTAAGGAGATTAGCGGCAGAAGAGCGGAGGGTGCGGACTGGGCTGGAGAAGGAGAGAAGGGAGGTGAGGTAGGAGGGGGCGAGGTGATGGACAGCCTTGAAGCCCAGGGTGAGGAGTTTCTGCCTGATGCACAGGTTGATTGGTAGCCACTAGAGATTTTTGAGGAGGGGAGGAACATGCCCAGAGCGTTTCTGGACAAAGATAATCCGGGCAGTGGCGTGAAGTATGGATTGAAGTGGGGAGAGACAAGAGGATGGGAGATCGGAGAGGAGGCTGATACAGTAGTCCAGACAGGATAGGATGAGAGCTTGAACGAGCAGGGTAGCGATTTGGATGGAGAGGAAAGGGCGGATCTTGGCAATGTTCTGGAGCTGAGACCGGCAGGTTTTAGTGACGGATTGGATGTGAGGGGTGAACGAGAGAGCAGAGTCAAGGATGACACCAAGGTTGCGGGCCTGTGAGACGGGAAGGATGGTACTGCCGTCAACAGTGATGGGAAAGTCAGGGAGAGGGCAGGGTTTGGGAGGGAAGACAAGGAGTTCAGTCTTGGACATGTTGAGTTTTAGGTGGCGGGCAGACATCCAGATGGAGATGTCCTGAAGGCAGGAGGAGATGCAAGCCTGGAGAGAGGGGGAGAGAGCAGGGGCAGAGATGTAGATTTGGGTGTCATCAGAGTAGAGATGATAGCTGAAGCCTTGGGAGCGAATGAGGTCATCAAGGGAGTGAGTGTAGGGAAAGCAATGTCAGTCAGATTATGTCTTCATCTTCATTGTTATCATCATTGTCACATTCATTCATTCATTCAATCGTATTAATTGAGCATTTACTGTGTGCAGAGCACTGTACTAAACGCTTGGGAAGTCCAAGTTGGCAACATATGGAGACGGCCCCTATATAACAGTGGGCTCACAGTCTAGAAGGGGGAAACAGACAACAAAACATATTAACAAAATAAAATAAATAGAATAAATATATACAAGTAAAATAGAGTAATAAATACGTACAAACATATATACAGGTGCTGTGGGGAGGGGAAGGAGGTAAGGCGGGGGGATAGAGGAGGAGAGGGAGAGGAAGGAGGGGGCTCAGTCTGGGAAGGCGTCCTGGAGGAGGTGACTCTCAGTAGGGCTTTGAAGGGACATAATAAGAATAATAATAATGGCATTTGTTAAGCGTGTACTATGTGCGAAGCACTGTTCTAAACCCTGGGGGGATACAAGGTGATCAGGTTGTCCTACGTGGGGCTCACAGTCTCCACCCCCATTTCACAGAGGAGGTAACCGAGGCCCAGAGAAGTTCAGTGGCTTGTGGGTTCCCCGCAAGCGCTCCCGGGGAGAGGGGCAGTGCCAGGAAGGGCCCCAGAGAAGCGCCCCCGAGAGGCGCTTTACTATTCTATTTATTTTGTTAATGCTGTGCATCTAGCTTTAATTCTATTTGTTCTGATGACAACATCAAGACTTGACATTACTTGTTTTTGTTCTCTGTCTCCCCCTTTTAGACTGTGAGCCCACTGTTGGGTAGGGACTGTCTCTATATGTTGCCAACTTGTACTTCCCAAGCGCTTAGTACAGTGCTCTGCACACAGTAAGCGCTCAATAAATGCGATTGATTGATTGACACCTGTCCACATGTTTTGTTTTGTTGTCTTTCTCCCCATTCTAGACTGTGAGCCCGTTGTTGGGTAGGGACCGTCTGTATATGTTGCCAACTTGTACTTCCCAAGCGCTTAGTACAGTGCTCTGCACACAGTAAGCGCTCAATAAAAACGACTGAATGAGTGAATGAATGACTCTTATCTCTCCGGTCGTTCTTTCTCAGTCTCTTTTGCAGGCTCCTCCTCCCCCTCCCATCCTCTTACTGTGGGAGTTCCCCAAGGTTCAGTGCTTGGTCCCCTTCTGTTCTCAATCTACACTCACTCCCTTGGTGACCTCATTCGCTCCCACGGCTTCAACTATCATCTCTACGCTGATGACACCCAGATCTACATCTCTGCCCCTGCCCTCTCCCCCTCCCTCCAGGCTCGCATCTCCTCCTGCCTTCAGGACATCTCCATCTGGATGTCCGCCCGCCACCTAAAGCTCAACATGTCGAAGACTGAGCTCCTTGTCTTCCCTCCCAAACCTTGTCCTCTCCCTGACTTTCCCATCTCTGTTGACGGCACTACCATCCTTCCCGTCTCACAAGCCCGCAACCTTGGTGTCATCCTCGACTCCGCTCTCTCATTCACCCCTCACATCCAAGCCGTCACCAAAACCTGCCGGTCTCAGCTCCGCAACATTGCCAAGATCCGCCCTTTCCTCTCCATCCAAACCGCTACCCTGCTAATTCAAGCTCTCATCCTATCCCGTCTGGACTACTGCATCAGCCTTCTCTCTGATCTCCCATCCTCGTGTCTCTCTCCACTTCAATCCATACTTCATGCTGCTGCCCGGATTATCTTTGTCCAGAAACGCTCTGGACATATTACTCCCCTCCTCAAAAACCTCCAATGGCTACCGATCAATCTGCGCATCAGACAGAAACTCCTCACCCTGGGCTTCAAGGCTCTCCATCACCTCGCCCCCTCCTACCTCACCTCCCTTCTCTCCTTCTCCAGCGCAGCCCGCACCCTCCGCTCCTCCACCGCTAATCTCCTCACTGTACCTCGCTCTCGCCTGTCCCGCCGTTGACCCCCGGCCCACGTCATCCCCCGGGCCTGGAATGCCCTCCCTCTGCCCATCCGCCAAGCTAGCTCTCTTCTTCCCTTCAAGGCCCTGCTGAGAGCTCACCTCCTCCAGGAGGCCTTCCCAGACTGAGCCCCTTCTTTCCTCTCCCCCTCGTCCCCCTCTCCATCCCCCCGTCTTACCTCCTTCCCTTCCCCACAGCACCTGTATATATGTATATATGGTTGGACATATTTATTACTCTATTTATTTATTTATTTATTTATTTTACTTGTACATTTCTATCCTACTTATTTTATTTTGTTGGTATGTTTGGTTCTGTTCTCTGTCTCCCCCTTTTAGACTGTGAGCCCACTGTTGGGTAGGGACTGTCTCTATGTGATGCCAATTTGTACTTCCCAAGCGCTTAGTACAGTGCTCTGCACATAGTAAGCGCTCAATAAATACGATTGATTGATTGATTGATTGAGTGAGGCGGCGGAGCGACGAGTCCCAGCTCGCCTTTTGTTCCCCGCCGAAGGCTGGAAGGGCCCCCAGAACTACAACTCCCATCGTCCCTCGGGGCCGCCGGCCCTGTCACGGGGGCGTCCCCGAGAGGGAGGGATCGCCGATTGGCTCCCTCGCCCCCGAGCTCGCGTCTGTCATTGGCCAGGGGCGCGGCGGGGGGCGGGGCCCGAGGGAGGCTGAGGGCCCAAGATGGCGGCGGGGCCGGGGTCCAGCCTCAGCCTGAGAGGCCAGGCTGGGGGTCACTGTGGTGACGGGGACCGCGGGCCTTTCCCCCCGGGGCTTCGCTGGTGCGGGATGAGTGAGATGGGATCTGGAACAAATCTGGTCAACTGAGAGTAGGCTAGACTGGAAAGGAGAGGGGCTGCAGGCAGGGAGACCAGTCATCAGGCTGATAATAATCATAATGGTTATTTAGGGGAAGCAGCGTGGCTCATTGGAAAGAGCACGGGCTTTGGAGTCAGAGACCATGGGTTCAAATCCCAGCTCCACCACCAGCTCCACCACTTGTCAGCTGTGTGACTTTGGGCAAGTCACTTCACTTCTCTGGGCCTCAGTTCCCTCATCTGTAAAATGGGGATGAAGACTGTGAGCCCCTCGTGGGATAACCTGATTACCTTGTATCTACCCCAGCGCTTAGAACAGTGCTCTGCACATAGTAAGCGCTTAACAAATACCAACATTATTATTATTATAATGATGGCATTTGTTAAGCGCTTACTATGTGCAGAGCACTGTTCTAAGCGCTGGGGGGAATACAAGGTGATCAAGTTGTCCACATGGGGATCAAAGTCTTAATCCCCATTTTCCAGGTGAGGTAACTGAGGCTCAGAGAAGTGAAGTGACTTGCCGAAGGTCACACAGCAGACATGTGGCAGAGCCGGGATTCGAACCCATGGCCTCTGACTCCAAAGCCCGGGCTCTTTCCACTGAGCCACGCTGCTTCTCTAAAGCACTCTTCTAAGAGCTGGGGAGGTTACAAGGTGATCAGGTTGTCTCACGGGGGGCCTCACAGTCTTAATCCCCATTTTACAAATGAGGTAACTGAGGCACAGAGAAGTGAAGTGACTTGCCCGAAGTCACACAGCTGGCAATTGGCGGAGCCGGGATTTGAACCCATGGCCTCTGACTCCAAAGTCCGTGCCCTTTCCACTGAGCCACGCTGATGCGGTATTCCAGGGTAAAGAGGAGTTGGGCTGGAACCAGAGGGATGGCTGTTAGGGTAAAGGGTTTCAGGGGCGGATCTGGGAAACATTGGGAGACAGAATGGCAGGATATGGGGACTGACTCAATGTTGGAGGTGGGATAATAATAATAATAATGATAATAATAAATTGTGGTATGTGCTTACTCTGTCCCAAGCACTGTAATAAGTGTAATAGGAGAAGTAGCGTGGCTCAGTGGAAAGAGCCCAGGCTTTGGAGTCAGAGGTCACGGGTTCAAATCCCGGCTCCGCCAACTGTCAGCTGTGTGACTTTGGGCAAGGCACTTCACTTCTCTGGGCCTCAGTTACCTCATCTGTAAAATGGAGATTAAAACTGTGAGCTCCTGTGGGACAGCCTAATCACCTTGTAACCTTCCAGTGCTTAGAACAGTGCTTTGCACATAGTAAGCGCTTAACAAATACCATCATCATCATTATTATTATTAAGTGCTGGGGCAGACACAAAATAATCAGGTCCCACATGAGGCTCACAGATTAAGTAGAAGGGAGACCAGCTATTGAATACCCATTTTGCAGATGAAGGAACAGAGACACAGAGAATCAATCAATCAATCAATCGTATTTATTGAGCTCTTACTGTATGCAGAGCACTGTACTAAGCGCTTGGGAAGTCCAAGCTGGCAACATATAGAGACAGTCCCTACCCAACAGTGGGCTCACAGTCTAGAAGGGGGAGACAGAGAACAAAACCAAACATACTAACAAAAGAAAATAAATAGAATAGATAGGTACAAGTAAAATAAATAAATAGAGTAATAAATGTGTTCAAACATATATACATATATACAGGTGTTGTGGTGAAGGGAAGGAGGTAAGATGCGGGGGATGGAGAGTGGGACGAGGGGGAGAGGAAGGAAGGGGCTCAGTCTGGGAAGGCCTCCTGGAGGAGATGAGCTCTCAGTAGGGCCTTGAAGGGAGGAAGAGAGCTAGCTTGGCAGATGGGCAGAGGGAGGGCATTCCAGGCCCGGGGAAGGACGTGGGCCGGGGGTCAGTGGCGGGACAGGATGGATGAGTAGGTGCGAATGAGGTTGTCGTTAATGTAACTTGGTGATAACAAGGGCCTTTTTCCCGAGGTGGGGGTGGGGGGAGTCAGGACTGGACCGGGAAGGGGGGTTGGGGGGCACTATAAGGAAGGTCGCTTAAGTGGGTGGGGGTGGAAGCAGGGGGCGTCTATGGCGGCACTCGGAGGAGAGGAGCCTTCTGGGAGCAGCGGGGGCCACGCGGTGTGATGGCGGGTGGGTGGGCCTCTCGGGAACGGAGTCCCAGGCGTCTATGGTGGGCCTCTCTGGCGCTCTGAGGAGAGGATCCTTCCGGGAGCAGCGGGGTCCATGCAGTGTGATGGTGGGCCTCTCGGGAACGGAGTCCCGAGCGTCTATGGGGGCGCTCTGAGGAGAAGATCATTCCTGGAGCAGCGGGGGCCACGTGGTGTGGTGGCTGGCGGGGGGGGGAGGGGCGGCGGGCGGGCATTTTGGGAACAGAGTCCCGGTCGTCTATGGCGGTGCGCTCTGAGGAGAGGATCCTTCCAGGAGCAGCAAGGCCGCGCGGTGTGATGGCGGGCGGGCCTCTCGGGAACGGAGTCCCGGGCGTCTGTGTGGCGGGCGTCTGTGGTGGCGCTCTGAGGAGAGGATCCATCCGGGAGCAGCGGGGGCCACGCGGTGTGATGACAGGTGGGCCTCTCGGGAACGGAGTCCCGGGCGTCTATGGCGGTGCTCTGGCAGGTTACCTGCCTCAAGTCACACAGCAGACAAGTGGCAGAGCAAGGAGTAGAACCAAGGTCCTTTGACTCTCAAGCCCAAACACGTTCCACTAGGCAACAATGTTTCTCACTGGGAAGCAGTCAGGAAGACAGAGAGGAATCAAAACAAGACTATGGTTAGTAGTTACCTGAGGAAGAGAAGGAAGATGGTGGCATAATTGGCTCTGATGGGAAAGTTAAGGGGAAGAGCATGTGTTGGAGCACAGATAAGGAATTCCATGTTTTCTGTATTGACTTTAAAGTCCTTCAGGGTTAACTACATGAAGATGTTCTGGAAGCGGGAAGGCAAGTGAGATTATAAAGGAGGTCGAGGCCAGGCTGGTGAGGTCAAAGAGGGAGTCTTCAGCTCAGAGGTGAAGGGTGTCATCATGTGATTTCCCCATGAGAGTAAGTGTGGATTGAGACGAGCAGGGGACCCGGACCTGAGCCTTGTGGGGCACCCATTTTGGTGGGGAGAGTGGGGGCCAACCAGGTGGTCCGGGTGGTCACTTTAGGTTGCTACATGGCCTTTCTGAACACAGTAAACCCTGAACAAATGACCAGGAACCTTAATCAGCTCCTTCCTATTACATCTAGGATGCAGAAATTTCCCTGAGGAGGGAAGTTATTGGCTGTGGATCCTGAATTTAGGTTCTTGGAAACATGAATGAGTAAAAATTCCTACTGGGAATGCCCAGAGGGTGTATGCATGTTTTGGGTGTGAGGTGGTGTCCCGAGGTGACCCTGGGGTACCGGCCATCTCAAGGTCAAATACTATCTCGTGACCACCTGAGGCAGCAGGTGGAACTTGGAAGTGAGGGTGGGATACCGCCCCCACGACCAAATCTGCTAGATTGACAGCCCAAGCCGGGAATACAGAAGGTGTCCTTCGCCCCCGTGCCAATCAAATTAGGTATGGAGGAGGAGGGAGGGCAGAGATTGGATAGACCAAGGGCAGAAGCTGGAATGGCCTAGGGGCACAGGCAATAAATACCTGTCAGCTCTGACCTTCGGGGCCAGAACACGGAGACACTCAGCAGCAGGAGGGGCTACTGCAGTAACCGCAGTGGCCCATGTGTCTCTCTCTCTGCCCAGAAGGCCAGATGCCTGCTCTGCAACCAGAACCAGCACACTGAGGCAAGGGCCGCGGGATGGGTGAGTGTCTCATGGGTGGCACCCAGGTGCCCCGCTGCTGATGGGAATCATGAGTGGATTCCTCCCATGTAGGGAGAGCACATGGTGAGAGCTAGCCGCCCACCACGTGTGCGGGTAATGGAATGAATTCCTCCCACATGGGAAAGTAAGTGGATTCTTCCCGAGTGGGAAGTGCACATGGGTGAGAGCTAGCCGCCTTATCCACGTGCGATTAACATATGATTGTGTTCCTCCCATTAGGGAAGCTCGAATATTGCTAATGGATTACATTCCTCCCGAAAGGGAAGCTCAATCCATTGCGCCTAAACAACTACATAATTCAATTTGCCTCGCAGAATAAATTTTATATAAAACTCAGGCTTTCCATCCCCGGCATCCCTCTCTCTCTCTCTCTCTCTCTTGCCTCGCCAATTACTGAATGAACCCGTCCCTGGATGACAGGTGGGTGACTGGACTCTCCCTCAGCCCTGTCCTCCAGGTGGTTCCAGTGTTGCTGACACTCATCTCTATGGACTGTGTACAGGGGTCCCTATAAGAGAACATCCAGAAGATCCAACCCCCAGCCCCAGCACCCCAGCCTAGATATCCAGAGGAGGAGTCACATGCCAAGAGGCATGAAGTAGGACTGTTCACAGGAGACAGATGTCTTGAGGCCCGGTGATGGCACAGTGGGAGCCCAACCAGTGGCCCCCTCTGACACTGGGAGTAGGGTTGAGAGGCCCCCACTATTCCCTAAGTCCCTCTTTTTACTCCTTCCATTGTCCTACGGTCCACCCTCGGTTTCCTCATCAATGACATTACTTTGAGCAGTCTGGGGTGTTCTGAGGATGTTTAAATACTTTGGGGGTGTCCCCTGGCTGAGTGTTTACACAGTCTTGACATGATGGGATGGCCAGTGCAGCTGTCAGAACTTCTGGGCCTGGGAAACTCACTCTTGTAACCATCCAGTGAGGCAGGGTATCTACTTGTCACTCACTGGTTACTGCTTTCAACTGTCCCCCTCCATTCTGTTCTGTCTCTGGCTGACTCTCATTTCAGAGGCAAAAAGGACATGATGGGGAGCAGCATGGTTTAGTGGAAAGAGTGCGGGTCCTGAAGGCAAGGAGACCTGCCTTCTTATCCCAGCTCTGCCACTTGCTGGCTGTATGCCTTTGCCAAGTCGCATAACTGTCTGTCCTGAGTTTCCTCATCTGCAAAATGGGGGTTCACTATCTGTTCTTTTTCATCCCTAGGCTGTGAACCCTGATTAGGATACCAGCTTATACTGTGTCTCTTCCAGTGGTTAATTCAGTGTTTGGCACAAAGTCCAGTCACTCCACAGAATGAAACACATTTATCTTCCACTGGCCCCACACACCATTCATTCATTCATTCATTCATTCAATCGTATTTATTGAGCGCTTACTGTGTACAGAACACTGTACTAAGCGGTTGGGCAGTACAAGTTGGCAACATATGGAGACGGTCCCCACCCAACAACAGGCTCACAGTCTAGAAGGGGGAGACAGACAACAAAACAAAACATGTAGACAGGTGTCAAAATAGAACAAATAGAATTAAAGCTATATGCACATCATTAATAAAATAAATGCCAAATATGTACAAGTAAAATAGAGTAATAAATCTGTACAAATATATATACAGGTGCTGAGGGGAGGGGAAGGAGGTAGGGCGGGGGGGATGGGGAGGAGGAGAGGAAAGAGGAGGCTCAGTCTGGGAAGGCATCCTGGAGGAGGTGAGCTCTCAGTAGGGCTTTGACGGGAGGAAGAGAGCTAGCTTGGCGAATGTGTGGAGAGAGGGCATTCCAGGCCAGGGGAAGGACGTGGGCCAGGGGTCGACGGTGGGAAAGGCGAGAACGAGGTACAGTGAGGAGGTCTGCAGCAGAGGAGTGTAGGGTGCGGGCTGGGCTGGAGAAGGAGAGAGGGCCAAAGAAGAGGCATCACATAGTGCTCATATTGCTTTTTCCAGTCTCTCTATTTCCTTGCAGCTCACACACGCTGATCACAAATCCCACCCTTGTGGAAGGCAGTGGAGTACAAACTTTCTTGGAGAAAATGGAGGTGTTTGATATGGATCTTAAGGTTGACTTGCTTCTAATGATCTGGCCACCTACTTCACTGAGAAAATTGGCACTACCAGGCATGATCTCCATAAAATCTCCCCTGCCCCTCCTCCAATTCCTCCCTGCTCCTGCCCTTTCTTGAACTCTGACACCTTTCCCAGCAGTATCCCTAGAGGAGATCTCCTGTCTTCTCTCAAAATCCACCCCTTCCAACCTATGCTAAATCAGTTGGACCACAAGCACAGGGGAGGCAGTAAAGAATCTCTCATGGAGTGGAATGGGCTTTGGGATACTCAGGGAGACTGTGTTGAGAGAGGAGCATGGGTGTGTGGGGAAATGCTCCCCGGCTCTCCTGACCTTACTGTCTCCCCACCCTCTCCCGGCTGTTTCCAGAGGTGCCACACCTCCCCCCAGTGACCGCTAAGGGATGACCCTAGACCTCTGCCTTTCTCCAGCTGTCCCAGCCCTAGTCCCCACCCCAGGTGGTCCCTCTTCAGCCTGGCCAACTCTTTTCCTGGACACAAGGAATGCTGTCCTGCTCTCCCCATCCCACTCCCTCCACACCTCCTTCTCCCCAGCTGCTGCAGAGAAAGGCCCCTTGGATCCCAAATCTGCCAAGTAAGTCCTGCCTCCTGGCCCTCCCCTATTCCCTGATAAGGGTATTGGCTCACTGGTGAGTATGGCTACTTGCAGGCCAGACTGTCACCTTGGCTCAGAGCAAAGCTGAGGCTCAGTGAGGTGACTGGTTCCCCTGAGAGTGGGGGATGGGTAGGGTTGGATGAGGAACCCCTAGACTCAGATTCCAGGGCCAAATCACCCCCTGACCCAGGTGGGCAGGGAGGACTAGGTACATTCTCAGACTGGCCCCCGCTCCCACTGACTTTACCCCATCTCTTTCCCCTTCTCTCTTCCCCTCCCAGACAGACCTCCGGAGCCACTCTGCCTCTCCCAGGGGAGGAGCCTCACCATCCCCATCCTACCACCCAGCACATGCACATGCACATAATCTCTCACACACACACACACACCCCAACTCCGACACACAACCCCTACCAACACACTGACAAGCATACCCAAACAGCTCCCCTCCCCAAGCACTTAAACCTACTGGCATGCATCACACACAATCTCCCAAACACACTCAACACCTACAAACTGGCACACATACACAAGCAATCTCTCTCATACAGTCCCACAAAATCTCACACTCAGGTTTCAGGACTGTAGTTTGCCCCTCCCCCGGGGTCCCACTGCCCGGGGTGGGGTGGGACCAACGAGATTCTTAGCTGTCTGTTCGCCATCTGGCACTGTGTGCCACTTGTAGCGCAGAAGTAGAGGCTGCTGTCCCCCGGCTCCAGCTCTGTCACATCCAGGGATGAAGACCTCAGTTCTGGACGTTTGATGGGGAACTTGCTCTTCTCAAACCCCTTCTCATAGGAAGCTGTGGAGCCCAGGTTAGCCAGGGCCATGAGCACCAGACCCTGACCCACCAGCTGCCAGAAAAAGAGAGAGAGAGAGAGAGAGAGAGAGAGAAAGTGAGTAAGAGTGTGTGTGTGTGTGTGTTAGGGAGAGAGGTGCGTAGATAAAGTCAGGATTCACAGATAGGCAAGGAGGGAGAGACAGTTGGAGAGAGCCAGCATGGTTTATGGTTTATTAGAAAATTCATTGGAAAATACAGGGGAGGGCAGGAGGGTGACAGACAAGGTGAAAGGAAAGAGGAGAGAATATGAGGGGAGGCAGGGAGGGTGACAAAGAGGGAGAGAAGGAAAAGGAGAGAAGATGAGAAGAGAGATGAGGAGAGATGGGGAAAGGGAGAGGTGGTCAAGTGCCAGGAGCCTCGGGTCATATCAGCCTCCACTTCCCCTGGACCTCAGCCTCTGCCAGTTGCATCTGGGCCCAGTCCCCGCGCCATGGGAGCTTTCAGTCTCCTCCAGCCCTCTCCCTCTGACCCCTTCCCCTGCCGGGTCCCCTTGAGTGCGATCAGCCGATGGATGTGGACCTCTGCCCCCTGACTCCTGAGCCCTCTGAGCTGCCAATGCACCCCCGCTCCACCTCCTCCACTGGCCCGCGACTGCTACTGGGCCCCAGCAGCAGTGGCAGCAGCAACTACAGCTGCAGGAATTGCTGCATCCTTCCGCTGCTGTTTCTTCTGGTTGTTGTCCCCTTTCTGGATCTGGGCCAGCTCTGAGCAGCGTCTGGGGGAGAGCAGGTACCCCCTCCCCACGCTGTCTGCCCAGATTCCTCCTCTTCCGCTCCTTGACCCACCTCCCCCACCTTCTCCCTCCTTTGCTCCCTCCCCTCTTTCTGATCCCCAAATCTATGCCTGCAGAGTTCATATCTCTTAGTTGTACTCTTCCAAACACATAGGACAGTAATTTGCACGCCGTAGACACCTAGAACACTGCTTCCTCATAGTAAGTGCCCAGCACAGAGCTCTGAATACAGTAGGAGCCCAAAAAATGATCCACACATTTTAGAAGCCCAGGACACTCTTCTACAAAGTTGCATAGACAGCTTTCTGTGCGCAGTAAGAGCCTGAGACATCACTTTTCAAATAGTAGGTACCTGGCCCAGTACAGTTCTTCACAGAGTGAGTGTCTAGCACAGCACTCTGCAGAGAATAGGCACTCAGTAGATGATGATGATTGTTGTCACTATCACAGAAATGAAATCCTAATAGAAAGAAAATTCATGTATGTGTGTTCAGGACTCCAGGATGAGGAGACTGGAGGTGGGCAGAGAGCCTGAGAAGTAGACAAAGATGTCTCGGTCTCTGTGTGTGTGTGTGTATGTGTGTGTGTGTGTGTGTGTGTGATGATTACTGCATCAATCAATCAATCAATCAATCAATCGTATTTATTGAGCGCTTACTATGTGCAGAGCACTGTACTAAGCGCTTGGGAAGTACAAATTGGCATCACATAGAGACAGTCCCTACCCGATAGTGGGCTCACAGTCTAAAAGGGGGAGACAGAGAACAGAACCAAACATACCAACAAAATAAAATAAGTAGGATAGAAATGTACAAGTAAAATAAATAAATAAATAAATAAACAGAGTAATGAATATGTACAACCATATATACATATATACAGGTGCTGTGGGGAGGGGAAGGCGGTAAGGCGGGGGGATGGAGAGGGGGACGAGGGGGAGAGGAAAGAAGGGGCTCAATCTGGGAAGGCCTCCTGGAGGAGGTGAGCTCTCAGCAGGGCCTTGAAGGGAGGAAGAGAGCTAGCTTGGCGGATGGGCAGAGGGAGGGCATTCCAGGCCCGGGGGATGACGTGGGCCGGGGGTCGATGGCGGGACAGGCGAGAGCGAGGTACAGTGAGGAGATTAGTGGTGGAGGAGCGGAGGGTGCGGGCTGGGCAGTAGAAGGAGAGAAGGGAGGTGAGGTAGGAGGGGGCGAGGTGATGGAGAGCCTTGAAGCCCAGGGTGAGGAGCTTCTGCCTGATGCGCAGATTGATCGGTAGCCATTGGAGGTTTTTGAGGAGGGGAGTGATATGTCCAGAGCGTTTCTGGACAAAGATAATCCGGGCAGCAGCATGAAGTATGGATTGAAGTGGAGAGAGACACGAGGATGGGAGATCAGAGAGAAGGCTAGTGCAGTAGTCCAGACGGGATAGGATGAGAGCTTGAATTAGCAGGGTAGCGGTTTGGATGGAGAGGAAAGGGCGGATCTTGGCAATGTTGCGGAGCTGAGACCGCATCAGCCTCCTCTCTGATCTCCCATCCTCCTGTGTCTCCCCACTTGAGTCTATACTTTGCTGTCCAGATTATCTTTGTACAGAGATGCTCTGGGCATGTCACTCCCCTCCTCAAAAATCTCTAGTGGTTGCCTGTCAACCTATGAATCAAGCAAAAACTCCTCATTCTCGGTTTCAATCAATCAATCAATCAATCATATTTATTGAGCGCTTACTGTGCAGAGCACTGTACTAAGCGCTTGGGAAGTACAAGTTGGCAACATCTAGAGACACTCTCTAGCCAACAGTGGGTTCACAGTCTAGAAGGGGGAGACAGAGAACAAAACCAAACATATTAACAAAATAAAATAAATAGAATAGATATGTACAAGTAAAATAGAGTAATAAATATGTACAAACATATATACATATATACAGGTGCTGTGGGGAAGGGAAGGAGGTAAGATGGTGGGGATGGAGAGGGAGACGAGGGGGAGAGGAAGGAGGGGGCTCAGTCTGGGAAGGCCTCCTGGAGGAGGTGAGCTCTAAGTAGGGCCTTGAAGGAAGGAAGAGAGCTAGCTTGGCGGATGTGCGGAGGGAGGGCATTCCAGGCCAGGGGGATGATGTGGGCCGGGGGTCGACGGCGGGACAGGCGAGAACGAGGCACGGTGAGGAGATTAGCGGCAGAGGAGCGGAGGGTGCGGGCTGGGCTGTAGAAGGAGAGAAGGGAGGTGAGGTAGGAGGGGGCGAGGTGATGGAGAGCCTTGAAGCCGAGGGTGAGGAGTTTCTGCCTGATGCGCAGATTGATTGGTAGCCACTGGAGCTTTTTGAGGAGGGGAGTAACATGCCCAGAGCGTTTCTGGACAAAGACAACCCGGGCAGCGGCATGAAGTATGGATTGAAGTGGGGACAGACACGAGGATGGAAGATCAGAGAGGAGGCTGATGCAGTAGTCCAGACGGGATAGGATGAGAGCTTGAACGAGCAGGGTAGTGGTTTGGATGGAGAGGAAAGGGCAGATCTTGGCTTCAAGGCTGTCCATCACCTCACCCACTCCTACTTCACCTCCCTTCTCTCCTTCTACAGTTCAGCCCACACCCTCCGCTCCTCTGCCGCTAATCTCCTCCCCGTGCCTCGTTCTCCCCTGTCCTGCCGTCGAACCCCGGCCCACATCCTCCCCCTGGCCTGGAATGCCCTCCCTCCCCACATTCGCCCAGCTAGCTCTCTTCCTCCCTTCAAAGTCCTATTGAGAGCTCACCTCCTCCAAAAGGCCTTCCAAGACTGAGCCCCCTTTTTCCTCTCCTCCTCCCCATCCCCCCGCCCTAACTCCTTCCCCTCCCCACAGCACTTGTATATATTTGTACAGATTTAGTACTCTATTTTACTTGTACATATTTACTATTCTATTTATTTTGTTTATGGTGTGCATATAGCTATAATTCTATTTTAACAGTTTTAACACCTGTCTACATGTCTTGTTTTGTTATCTGTCTCCCCTTCTAGACTGTTGTTGGGTAGGGACCAACTCTATATGTTGCTGACTTGTACTTCCCAAGCGCTTAGTACAGTGCTCTGCACAAAGTAAGCACTTAATAAATATAATTGAATGAATGTGTGTGTGCATGTGTGTACATGTGTGTGTGATATCACATGCCTGTTCTTTAGATCGAGTGTACATCTGAACTGGATGGTGACCTGCCTCCTCTCCCACCACCCATCTTGCATCTGCTTTCTGTCCCCACCTCCCAGGGGCCATTGGTGTAGGGACGTCTCTCCCTCCCTGGGCTGGTGACGAGGCAGGGAGGGTTTGTGCGTGGAGAGGTGGGGAGGCTGTAGCACTGTGTCTTTACTGCTGGCACACAGGAACACCGAGGAGTCACCCAGCTCTGTGGCACTGATGTTCAGGGTGCAATCACCAGTGCTCAGACACCCTGTTTGAAAGCGGTGCGGGACTGTCATGTTTTCCGTAACTTCCCGATTCAGCAAGTAAAACATGAGGTTTGGTCCCTGCCCCGGGTCCTGCCGGTACCAATACATGTAATTGTGGCTCTGGTCGTGCTCACAGCCCAGGGTCACATTCTGTCCTCGGCTGGTGACCAGGTGTCTGGGAGTCTGGGTCACTCCGGCATCTGTAGGGCCTGTGGGAAAAGGAAAGAGAACTCAGGAGGCAGAGGCTGGGGGCCAGACACTGCCAGGGAAAGAGCTGGATCTGGGGCCCGGCCAGCCCAGCTGGGGGATTTCCCATCTGTGCCCAGGACTCACCTGCTCCCAGGAGACAAACAGCAACCAACCACACTGGCTCGGGGCCCATGGAGGGGTCGAGGGCTGGACTGAGCGTCTTCCAGCTTGGGGCTGTTTCCCCTGGAGTGAGGGGTGGGTTTGGGCTCTGAGCTGCTCCAACCCCCTCTGGGTGGGGCCTGTCTATGACATCGCTGTCCTTCCCTGCTCTGATCTGATTTGCATGTATCTACCCCAGCACTTAGTACAGTGACTGGCAAACAGTAAGTGCCCAACAAATTCCACAAAAAATAAACAAACCCTGACCTCTGGATGAAGGGCTGCCTAGATGGACCCCAGAGGCCTCCCGCATCCTCGACTGCTCCACCCCCTTCCAGTGCCCAAATTGCTCTTCTCTGTCTAGCCTACACTGCCTGGGGTGGGCACTAGTCCAAATGGCTGGTTCTCTGATCCTCCAATCAATCAATCGTATTTATTGAGCGCTTACTGTGTCCAGAGCACTGTACTAAGCACTTGGGAAGTACAAGTTGGCAACATATAGAGACGGTCCCTACCCAACAGTGGGCTCCCAGTCTAGAAGGGGGAGACAGAGAACAAAACCAAACATATTAACAAAATAAAATAAATAGAATAGATATGTACAAGTAAAATAAATAGAGTAATAAATGCGTACAAACATATATACATATATACAGGTGCTGTGGGGAGGGGAAGAAGGGGGAGAGGAAGTCGGGGGCTCAGTCTGGGAAGGCCTCTTGGAGGAGGTGAGCTCTCAGTAGGGCTTTGAAGGGAACATCACACAGTGCTCACGTTACTTTGTCGGTTCCTTTACTTTTCCTGCCAGTCCTCACACACTAATCAAAAATCCCACCATTTAGGAAGGCAGTGGAATGCACAAGACAGAGAATGGAGGTGTTTGATGTGGGTCTTGTGTTTGACTTCTTGGAAAGAAAAATGAGGGCAAATTCCACTGGGAAGATCCAGGCTAGGGGTAATTGTGTCTCTGCCCCTCTTCCCCCTCTCCAGCTTGCCCCTGCCCATTATCCAATGAGTCGGAGGCTGAGGCAGGTCTGTGGGCCTTCAGCCCTCTCCGGGCCTCCTGCTTCCTGCCCCGGGCCGGGGACGGTTCATGCACGGGGCGGAGGGGAGGCTGCAGCGCTGTGGTTTCACTGCTCGCGCAGAAATACAGGGAAGAGTCTGTCGACTTCACAGCGGAGTTTTCGAGGGAGAAACTCTGCGTTTCTGACCGCGTGACGTGAAATTCGCCTGCGGCCTCACCCTTGGCCTTTTCTCCTTTTCCAAAGGAATAATAGATGAGCTGCAGCCCCTGTCCCAGGTCCTGCCGGTACCAGTACATGTTATCGTGATTGTCGTTCTGCTCACAGCTCAGTGTCACCTTTTTCCCCGTCAGAGTCAGCAGGTGTCTGGGGGTCTGGGTGACTCCTGCATCTGCGGGGCCTGCGGGGGAAGGACACAGAAGTCAAGAGGCAGAGGCTGGGGGGCCAGATGCTGCCAGGGAAAGGGCTGGAGCTGGGTCCCGGACAGCCCAACCGGAGGATTTCCCACCTGCGCCCAGGACTCACCTGCTCCCAGGACACAAATGGCCACCAACCACATTGGCCCAGGGCCCATGGCGGGGAAAGAGAACTAAAGAAGTAAAGATTGTAGCCACTTAAAGGAGAAGAGTTGAGTGGACACGTTCCGAAATAAAGCTGTCAGTGTCATAGTGCCCCTTCCTGGTGGAGACGTGGTTAGACTTGCTGAAATGAAGGAGGTGAGGCGTGGGTTGGATGATGCAGGAGGAGGAGGGCCGGGGGAGAAGTGAAAGAGCAGGTTGGTGGGGAGGTGGGAGAGGAGAGATGATTTGTAGTAGAAGAGTGGGAGAAATGGAGTGTGGAGACTACTGGTGAGGGAGAAACAGACACAAGAGGGAAGAAAGATAGTCTTACTGCAGGCAGCCGGGCAGTTGGGGTGGATGGCACGTCTCCGTGGGGGGAGAATCAACATAAGGAGTGCAGTGAGGGGGAAAGAGGAGAAAGATCCCACCTATGGGAGAGGGCGGGAGGCTGCCAAGGTTGGGGGGATGATGAAGTTAAGGATGTTTTTAAGGTAAGTGACTTGCCCAAGATCATACAGCAGACTAGTGATGGAGACAGGTCATCTGACTCCCATGCCTGTGCTCTTTCCACGAGGCCACACTGCTTCTCACTTTGGACTGCACTACCACTTTTCCTTGTGGTAATGACCCCAGAGCCACTTAGAAGAGATTGGATGTCCAGAGATGTCCCCTGTGTCTTAGCACCCTCTTCTTGTGTTGTCCAAGGTTTAGAAATGCCCAAACTTTCCCCTCTTAGATTGCTGCGACAATTCCATGACTTTCCGAGTGATAGAAGTCCCCGGGTTCCAGGTAGCGGGTTCTGCTTCCCTATAGTAGTTCCTGGGAGGTCGAGGAGGTTCCTTTCCCCTGCTCCTGGGTGGAGGGGAATGCTGCAGCGCTGTGGTTACACTGCTTGTGTAGAAATATAGCAGAGTCTGTCGTCTTCACAGCTGAGTTTTTGAGGGAGAAACTGCGTTTCTTACTGCATGACGATAAATTCTGCTGCAGCTTTGCCCTTGGTCATCAGTCATTATCAATCATATTTATTGAGTGCTTACTATGTGCAGAGCACTGTACTAAGCCCTTGGGAAGTACAAATTGGCCAGTACCAGTACCTGTAACTGCGGTTCTTGTCTTGCTTACAGCTCAGCCTCACCTTCTTCCCCATCCGGACCAGCAGGTTTCTGGGGGTCTGGGTGACTCCGGCATCCGTGCGGCCTACAGGGTAAAGAGAGAGGAGGCAGAGGCCGGGGCCAGATGCTGCCAGGGAAAGGGCTGGAGCTGGGGCCTGGCCAGCCCAGCTGGGGGATATCCCTTCTGCACCCAGGACTCACCTGCTCCCAGGACACAAACGGCCACCAACCTCAGTGGCCTGGGGCCCATGGCAGGGACAGGGTCAGATTGGGGCATCTCCCAACTCAGGGCTGCTTCCCCTGCAGTGAGGGGTGGGTTGGGGGCTCTGTGCTGCACCAAGATCTCTGGGTGGGGCCTGTCTGTGACATGACTGTCCACCCCGGTCTGACAGCCCAGGCCTTTCCTCAGAGAGAGGCAGGTGCCCCTCAGGGCCAGGCCGAGATTTTCATTCCCCAACTCCCTGACTCCAGGTCTTACAGGAAGCGTTTCCATGAGACAGGGTCCAGGCAGAGCAGGGCAAACCGAGGACCCACCTGGACTGCTCAGCACCCCCCCTCCCCCCCGCACCCCTGCCCTTTGATTCCTCAGTCTGGTCATCTCTGTTCTACAGTGCCAGGGGCAGAAACTGGTTTTCTGATCCTCCAGGCAGAACTAATAGCCTCACACTCCTTCCCCCACCCTAAGGGAACTGGAAGAGGAGCTGAAATGAGAGGGAGGCCCAGGGCCACCTCAGTGATGGCCACTGAAGCCACCGGATCCATCCACATCCTCTAGGAGAATCTCCAGCATCCAGTGTTCAGGCAAATGACTCAGAAACACTGAATCTGGAGGCCTGTCCTGGAAGTGGAAGATTTCAGGCTGTATCAGGGGAGCGTGAGGGCCAAGCTAAGCCCACCCTCTGTTCC
Source organism: Tachyglossus aculeatus (assembly GCF_015852505.1). Taxonomy (NCBI): domain Eukaryota; kingdom Metazoa; phylum Chordata; class Mammalia; order Monotremata; family Tachyglossidae; genus Tachyglossus; species Tachyglossus aculeatus. The sequence goes on from NC_052067.1 coordinate 175,709,268, forward strand.
AGGTGGGAAACAAAAGTCAGAAGTCAAAGGAAAAGAGAGTCTTTCTCCTGAGCTCCAAATCTCCTCTACAGATGGCATCAGCCACTCAGTGATGGTCCCTCCATGACGCAGCCATGTGCAGTAGAGGATTATGGAAAAGGAGGAGGAGACTAGTAGTTGGGGGTGAAGCCCACACCCACGGCCACCTGGGGTAGTGTTGTGGATGAGCCATCAGAGGGTCCAGCCCAGGAGAACACCATCCATAAGGCTTGGGCATGAGAGAGAGATTGTTTCTTCGGGGTCATCGGGATCCTCCAAGAAGAGCTGTGGTTGATGGGGTGTCTGCAGATTAGAAGAACCCGAACCAGAAAACTGTAGTGAAAAACTTGGGTTCAGGGACAGGGAAGCTTCCTCTTTGTTAATGGTATAATTGTAGTTATTTGTTAAGCTTTTTCCATGTACCAATAATTAATTCTTTCATTCATTCGTATTTATTGAGCATTTACTATGTACAGAGCACTGGACTAAGTGCTGGAGAGAGTACAATATAACAATAAACAGACACATTCCCTGCTCACACCGAGCTTACAGTCTAGAGGGGTGACAGACACAAATAAATAAATTACGGATATGTGTGTAAGTGCTTGGAAGGGGAATGAATAAAGAGAGCAAGTTAGGGAGACACAGAAGGGAGTGGGAGAAGAGGAAAAGGGGCTTAGTCAGGGAAGGCCACTTCGAGGAGATGTGTCTTCAATAAGGCTTTGAAGGTGGGGAGAGTAATTGTCTGTCAGATTTGACAGTGTTCCAGGCCAGAAGGGAAACATAGGCAAGGGGTCAAGGTGTTCCAGGCCAGAAGGGAAACATAGGCAAGGGGTCGACAGTGAGATAGATGAGATGGAGTCACAGTGAGAAAGTTTGTGTTAGAGGAACAAAGTTTGCAGGCTGAGTTGAGGTAGGAGAGTAGTGAGGTGAGGTAGGAGGGGGCAAGGTAATTGAATGCTTTAAAGCCCATGGTGAGGAGTTTTTGTTTGATGTGGAGGTAGATGAGCAACTATTAGAGTTTCTTGAGGAGTGGAGAAGCATGTCCTGAAAGCTTTTATAGAAAAATGATCCGGGCAACAGAGTGAAGTAATGGACTGGAGTGGGAGAGACAGGAGGCTGGGAGGTCAGCAAGGAGGCTCGTACAGTAATCAGGGTCAGAGAGGATAAGTGACTGTATTAACGTGTAAAATTTTGGATGGAGAGGGAAGGGAGGATATTAGCGATATTGTGAAGGTGGAACCGATAGCATTTAGTGATGAATTGAATAAGTGAGTTGAGTGAGCAAGAGGAGTCAAGGATAATGCCTAGGTTATCGGCTTGTGAGACAGGAAGGATGGTGGTGCCACCTACAGAGATGGGAAAGTCATGGAGAGGGCAAGGTTTGGGAGGGTAGATAAGGGAGTTCTGTTTTGGACATGATAATCTTGAGGTGAAACCAGTGTGCTAAGCACTGGGGATGATGCAAGATAATGAGATTGGACACAGTCCCTGACCCTCATAGGGCTAATAGTTTAAAAGAGAAAGGAAAACAGGTATTTAATCCCCATTTACAGATGAGAGAATGGAGGAACAGAGAAGTTAAGTGACAGCTGAATTCACACAATAGTCAAGAGACAGAGCTGGGATTAGAACCCAGGTTTCCTCACTCCCAGGCCTATTGTTTTAATATTAGGCCATTCTGCTTCTCAGCTTTATGGGAAGGGTTTACCATTCAGGGATTTATTGACAATCACTCAATCAATCTATTAATTAATCTATTAATTATATTCATTGAATGCTTTCTGGGTGAAGAGCACTGTACTAAGAGCTTGGGAGAGTACAATGTAACAGAGTTGGTAGGCACTTTCCTTGACCAAAACAAGCTGATAGTCTAGAGGGAAAGATCGACAATATAAATGAATGAATTATGGGCATGTACATGAGCACAGTGAGCTGAAGGAGGGGTGAATAAAGGGTGAAAATCCAAGTGCAAAGGTGACACAGAAGGGAGTCGGAGTGGATGGAAAAGGGGGCCTAGTTGGGGAAGGCTTCTTGGAGACGTGCCTTCAATAAGGTTTTGAAGGTGGGGAGGGACTGCCTGAGGGATGTGAAGAGGGAGGGTGTTACAGGCCTGAGGCAGGACTTAGGTGAGGGGATGGCAGCAAGTTAGATGAGATCAGGGTACAGTGAGTAGGTTGGCGTTAGAGGAGCCAAATGTGGTGGTTGGGTTGTACTAGGAAATTGTGGCTCCCTCTCACTGTTCCATCCCCAACCCCATTCCCACTCCCAGCCCTGGCCGTTATTCAGGGTTTTGGGACAATACTCGCTGACTCTCTGCTCTCCTTCATTTTCTCTTGCAGACTCTGGGGGACTGGACCGACCTCCGCCCCCTCCAAATCCCTCCTGGAGGGCTGCAGAGCAGGGTTTGTGGTAGGTGCCCAATAGACCGAGCTAGTCCTCCCCAGAATTGGCTGAACTTCAGCCTCGGGGGCGGCTATAAAAAAATCTCTAGCTGGCATGGAATGGGCTTTGGGATCCTAGGGGAGACCGTGTAGAGAGAGGGGGGTGGGGGTCTGTGCGGGAACCGCTCTCCGACCCTCTTGTCTTTACTGGCTCCCCAACCCACCCCACTGCTTCCAGTGGGGTCACACTGCCCCACAGTGGCTGCTAGAGGACGACTCTGGGCTTCTGCCTTTTTCCAGTTGTCCCAGACCCAAGCCCCACCTCAGCAGGTCCCTCCCCAGCCTGACCACCTCTTTTCTTGGACACGAGAACGACCTTTCCATTCTCCCCAGATCGCTCTCTCCCTGCCTCCTCCCCAGCTGCTGCAGGGAAAGGCCCCTGGACCCAACCCTGCCAGGTCCTGCTCCATGGCCTTCCTCCATTCCCCAGTAGGGATGTTAGGGCACTGGTCAGCGTGGCTGCTTGCAGGGTGGGCTGTCGCCTTTGCCCTGAGCAAAGCTGAAGCCTCATGAGGGGACTGCTCCTCCTTACAGCAGGGGACAGGCAGGGCTGAGTGAGAAGCCCCAGGCACGGAGCTCAGGACCAGCTAAGCTCATTCAGCCAGACCGGCAGGAAGGATTGGGTGCAAAGCTGGACTGGTCCCTGCTCCCAACAACTTCGCCCCCCTCTTTCCTGAGCCCCTCTTTGCCCTGGACACTCTCAGACAGATCCCCGAGGCCACCTTGCCTCTCTGCGGGGGAGAAGCCTCACCACCCCCAACCTAGCACCCAGCACACAAACACACACATAAACACACACAAACCCCCAAAACAACTCCCCCAAGTACGCACACATACACACACACTGGCATACACCACATATGCAATCTCAGACACATATCCAACACCTACACACTGGTATGCGCACAGCCACACAATCTCACACATACAATCTCACACTCTCAGGTGTCAGGGCTGTGGTTTCCCCTCCACCAAGGTCCCACTAACCAGGGTGGGGCCAAGCCGGCGAGGTTCTTGTTCAGCTCTCTGTCCCCCATCAGGCACCGTGTGCTACTGGTGGCACAGAAGTAGAGGCCGCTGTCCCCCGGCCCCAGCTCTGTCACCTCTAGGGATGAAGACTTCCGTTCTAGGCGTTGGATAAGGAACTTGGCATTGCTGAACCCCTTCTCGTAGGAGGTTGTGGAGTCCAGGTTGGCTGAGGCCATGAGCACCAGACCCTGTCCCGCCAGTTGTCGGTACCAGTACAGGAAAGAGTGGGCACTGTTGTTCTGGTAACACTGGATCTTCCCCGTGGTTCTGCTCTTCCAGATACCTCTGCTTGGCCACTGAGAGATCAGAACCCCAAACCCAGAGCCTCCAGGGCAGAGGGCAGTGGGGAGAGGGAGAGAGAGAGAGATACAGAGATAGGGAGAGAGGTGTGTAGTGAATGAAAGGATTCACAGAGTGGCAGGGAGGGAAACAGTTGGAAAGAGTGATAATTGTTTGTATTTTGGAATATGAGAAAATACAGGGGAGATGGGGAGAGTGACAGGGAGAGAGGAAAAAGGAGAGAAGATGATGAGAGGCAAGGGAAAGGTGGCAGAGAGACAGGGAGAGAAAAAAGAGGAAATAAGATGAGATGTGATGGGTGGTAATGGAAGGTGGACGGGGGTGAGGTGACAGAGGCTCTGGCTGAAACGGAAGGAACACTTTTTTAGACCCGATGGTCCAGTCCCAGGAGCCTCAGGTCCTGTCAGCCTCCACCTCCATAGGATCTCGGCCTCTATTAGGTGCAGCCTAGCCCAGCCTCCACTCCACCAGAGCCTCCAGCCTCCTGCCAGCCCTCTCCCTCCGGCCCCTTCCCTTGCTGAGTCCCCTTGAGTGTGGCCAGCCGATGGGCACGGACCCCTGGCCCCCCCCGACCTCTGAGCCGCCCGTACGGCCCCCGCTCCGCCCCCTCCCCCGGCCCGCGGCTCCTACTGGGCCCCAGCAGCAGTGGCAGCAGCAGCCGCAGCTGCAGGAATCGCCACATCCTCCCGCTGCTGTTTCCTCCACTTGTTGTCCTCTCGCCGGGCCTGGGCCAGCTCTGAGCTGTGTCTGGGGGAGAGCAGGTACCCCCTTCCCCCCGCAGACTGCCCCCGGACTCCTCCCCTTCCGTTCCTGATCCCATCTTCCCCACCTCCTCCCCCTCTTGCTCCCTCTCCTCTCCCTGATCCTGAATCTTCCCCTGAAGAGTTCATATCTTACTTAATTATACTCTCCCAAGCCCCCAGTACGGTGTTCTAACACACGGTAGGCATTTAGGGCAGTGCTTGCACATAGTAGGGGCCCAGCACAAAGCTTTGCACAGAGTAGACACCCAGCACAGACCTCCACATACTTCAGGAGCCCAGGACACTGCTTTGTCAACAGAAGACGGCTAGAACAGCTTTCTGCATGCAGTAGGAGCCCAGAAAAGCACTGGTCACTTGATAGGTGCCCAGTACAGTACTCTGCACAGGGTAGACGTTCAGTAGATGCTGATGATGTTGGTCACGGTCACAGAGGTGGGATCCTAATACAAAGCAGCTTCAGGTGTGAGTGTGACGGACTCCAGGTTTGGACTGCTGGGAAAGAGGCAGAGAGCCTGAGAGGTAGATGGGGCGGGGGGGGGTGGAGGGTGTGTGTGTGTGTGTGTGTGTGTGTGTGTGTGTGTGTGTGTGTGTGTGTGTGTGTGTGTGTGATCACGTTTGTTCTTTAAAACAAGTGTGCATTTTCCCTGCATAATGACCCGTCTCCTCTCCCACCACCCATCTGCACCTGCCTTCAGCCCCCACCACCCAGGGGGCGTTGGGGTAGGGGCGTCCCCTTCATCTGTGGGCTGGTGTTGGGGCGGAGAGGGTTTGTGTGCTGAGAGACAGGGTGGCTGCAGCGCTGTGTCTACACTGCTGGCACACAGAAACACCGAGGAGTCGCCCAGCTCTGCAGGCCTGATGTCCAGGGAACAGTCACCGGCACTCGGACAGTGCGGCTGGAAACGGTGTGAGACTGTCAAGTTATCCAAAAGCTCCCGATTTCCAAAGTAAAACATGAAGATTGGTCCCTGCCCTGGGTCCTGCCGGTACCAGTACATGTAGTTGTGGGTCCGGTCATGCTCACAGCTCAGCGTCACATTATATCCCGGGCCGGTGATCAGGTGTCTGGGGGTTTGGGTGACTCTGGCATCCGCGGGGCCTGCAGGGGAAGGAGAGAGAAGTCAGGAAGCAGAGGCTGGGGGCCAGATGCTGCCAGGGATAGGGTTGGAGCTGGGGCCCAGACAGCCCAGCTGGAGGATTTCCCGTTTGCACCCAGGACTCACCTGCTCCCAGTACACAAACGGCCACCAACCACACTGGCCCGGGGCCCATGGCGGGGAAAGAGAACTCAGGAAGTAAAGACTGCAGCCACTTAGGGGAGAAGAGTTAAGTATAGAAAAGTTCAGAAATAAAGCTGTCAGGGTCAGAGTGCCTCTTCCTGGTGAAGACGTGGATGGACTTGCTGAGATGAAGGGGGTGAGTCATGGGTTGGATGATGCAGAGAAGGCAGGGTCAGGGGAAGAAGTGAAAGAGCAAATGGAAGGGGAGGTGGGAGAGGAGAGACGGTTTGTTGCAGAGGAGCAGGAGAAATGGAATGTGGAGGCTGCTGGTGAGAGAGGAGAAACAGGAACCAGGAGAGAAGGAAGGATTGGCTCACTGCAAGGAAACAGGGCAGCCGAAGTGATTGGTGGGTCTCCGTGGGAGGAGAATCAACATAAGAACTGAGGAACACAAAATGTGAAGGGAAGAGGAGAATGTTCCCACCCATGGGAGAGGATGGGAGGCTGGAAAGGATAGGGGGCTGGCATCGTTGAAGATACTCTTAAGGTAAGTGCCTTGCCCAAGGTCACACAGCAGACTAGTGGCAGAGTCAGGATCAGAACCAGTGTCAGAACCAGAGTCAGGGTTAGAAGCAGCATGGTGTAGTAGTTAGACAATGGGCCTGGAAGTCAGAAGATCATGGCTTCTAATCCCGGCTCCACCACTTGTCTGCTGTGTGACCTTGGGCAAGTCCCGGAGAAGCAGCGTGACTCAGTGGAAAGAGCCCGGGCTTTGGAGTCAGAGGTCATGGGTTCAAATCCCGGCTCCACCACTTATTAGCTGTGTGACTTTGGGCAAGTCACTTAATTTCTCTGGGCCTCAGTTACCTAATCTGTAAAATGGGGATGAAGACTGTGAGCCCCCCGTGGGACAGCCGGATCACCTTGTTAACCTCCTCAGTGCTTAGAACAGTGCTTTGCACATAGTAAGCACTTAATAAATGCTATCATTACTATTATTATATAACTTTTCTGTGCCTGTTATCTCATCTGTAAAATCAGGAATTGAGACTATAATCCCCAAGTGGGACAGGGACTGCATCCAACCTGATTTATTTGTATCCACCCCAGCATTTAGTACAGTGCCTGGCACAAATTAAGCACTTAACAAATACCATAATAGTAATAATTACTATTATTAACCCAGACCCTCTGACTGCCAGGCCTGTACTCCTTCCACTCGGCCATGCTGCTTATCAATTTGACCCTTTCCTAGTGGCAGTGACCCTGGAGCCACTCAGAAGAGAATGGATGTCCAGAGGTGTCCCCTGTGTCTTAACACAATCTTCTTGTGTTGTCCAAGTTTTAAAATGCCTCATAGAAATTCCCTCGAGTGATCCTTCAAATTTCCTCCCTTAGATTGCTGCCACAATTCCACGATGTTCAAAGTGATGGAAGCCCTCGAGTTCCAGGTAGCGGGTTCTGCTTCCCAAGGGTTTGTTTCTGGGGGATCGGGGATGTTCCATTCCCTTGCTCTGCAGTAATCTTTCCCAATGGTCAATGGTCTCACACACCGGGCTCACAGAGATCCTACAGACTCGAACCTTAGCCGAGCGTTAATTGCCTTGTTTTATGCTGTCAAGTCGTCTCCGACGCATAGAGACTCCAATGACACATCTCTCCCAGAACGCCCCACCTCCATATCGTTCTGGTAGTGTATCCAGAGTTTTCTTGGTAAAAGTCCGGAAGGGTTTATTGTTGCCTCCTTCCGCACAGGAAACTTGAGTCTCCGCCTTCGACTCTCTCTCATGTGGCTGCTGCCCAGTACAGGGGAGCTTTGACTTGTAGCAGATTGCCTTCCACTCCCTAGCCACAGGCCAAACTAGGAATGGAATGGCTAGGCCTCTGCTTGACTCTCCCTTCTGTACTCGAGACTGGTAGGGGACTGGAAACTTTCCAGGTATGATCCTGAAAGAGGGGGCATTAATTAGTTAAGGTTTAACACAACATGACCCTGTGTGGAAGTTTATTTCCCACATACTGTCAATGTAAGACTTAAAGAGCCCCAGACATTGAGCATAGACAGGATCGACACCAGCAGAAGATCGAAGGAGCAGAACTTCCTCTCCTGCTCCTCCCCTTCCCCTGCTTTTCCCATCTCCAGGGGCCATTGGAGGAGGGGCATCTCTCCTTCCATGGGCTTCCTGCCCTGATGGGGGAGGTTCATGCATGGGGCGGAGGGGCCGCTGCAGCGCTGTGGTTTCTCTGCTCGCGCAGAAATACAGCGACGATTGGCTCATGTCCGCAGAACCCAGGGTCAGGGGGAAGAGCGCCTTCTTCTCCCGAGAGACTGAATACCCCTGCGGAATGTCTCCTTGCTCAGTGGAGTTCACATCAAGAGAGTAAAGGATCAGCCGCAGTCCCAGCCCTGGGTCCTTTCGGTACCAGTACATCCATTCATGGTCCATATTCTGTTCACAGCTCAGAGTCACCTTCTCCTCAGTCTGGATCAGCTGGTATCTGGGAGTCTGGGTGACTCCGGCGTCCATGGGGCCTGTGGGGGAAGGAGAGAGAAGTCAGGAATCGGGCTGGGGGCCAGACTCGGCCAGGGAAAGGGCTGGAGCTGGGGCCCGGCCAGTCCAGCCGGGGGATTTCCCTTCTGCGCCCAGGTCTCACCTGCTCCCAGGAGACAAACAGCCACCAGCCACACTGGCCCAGGGCTCATGGCGCAGATAGAGAACTGAGGCAGTCAAGAATGTAGCCACTTTTCGGGGATGTTAAGTGTGGAAAAGTGCAGAACTAAAAGCTGGCAAAAGGTCGTACTGCCACCTCCTGGTGCTGAGAGAGAGGGAGAGAACCACGGCCTGGAAGGGCTCAGGGAGAAGTGTCAGGAGGACAAGGCAAAGAGCTGAGGGATGAGGAGATGAGAGAGGAGAGATGGTTTCTAGCAGAGGAACGGGAGAAATGGACGATGGAGGCTGCTGGTGAGAGAGAAGCCGGGATCAGGTGAGAAGGAGGGATTGGCTCAACGCGGAAAGCCGGGAAGCTGGGGTAGATGGTGGGTTTTCATGGAGGGAGAATCAGTATAGAGGCAGCATTGAGGGAAAGAGAGAAGAAAGTTCCCAACCAGGGGAGACCAACCAGGGGAGAAGATGACAGAGTCTGGAAAGGATGAGATTAATGGTGATTCCTCAGGAACCAAGAAGAAGAATGAATAACTTTGATAGGATTCCCTCATTGTCCTTATGCTTATCATCACTGTAGTCATATAGCTTTAGTGGGAGGGGAGTGATGTCTTCTGGCAAGTGCCTCAGGGAGACAATCTATATTACTGGACTACTGAGAATAGCACAAGCGGAAGAGGAGAGAGGCTCGAGGCACGGAGCTCAGTACTCACTGTACTTCAATCTCCTCTAACTGCCGACCTCTTGCCCACTTCCTGACCTGAAATGACTTACCTCTCTCTTCATATCTGACAGATTATTACTCTCCCCTCTTTCAAAGCCTTATTGAAGGCACATCTCCTCTAAGAGTCCTTCCCTGACTAAGCCCTCTTTTCCTTTTCTTCCATGCCCTTTTGCATCCCCCTGATTTGCTCCCAACCCCACAGCACTTATGTACGCACTTATGTACGTATCCATAATGTATTTATATTAATGTCTGTCTCTCCATCTAGACTGTAATCTCTTTGTGGGCAGGGAATGTGTCTGCTATAATGTGCTACCTTTCCCTCCCAAGCACTTAGTGCAGTGCTCTGCACACAGTAAGTGCTCAATAAATATGATTTATGGATTGACTAATTGATAGGTTGATTGCAGTAATCAAGGGAGAGGGGTAAAGGCTAGAGCCAGTTTGGTGGTCATTATGGTGAAGGGTGGCAGGGGCAGATCTGGGAAATATTGTGGAGAAGAAATGGTGGGTTGTGGAGACAGAATCAATATGGGAGGTGGAGAAAGAGAGGAGTCCAAACAAGACCAAGCATTGGACCTGCAGGGGGAGCAAAATGGTGGAACTGTGATAGGAAGACGAGCAAAGGAAAAAATCATGCATTTGTCATACTGAGTTTCAGATCCCAGAAGGTCACCCATTCGGAGGAGACCTGGAGGCCGGAGGAGACATGGCTGTGTAAAGCCGATGGAGGTTGGGCTGGTGAAGACAATGTAGGGGTCATCGGCTCAGAGGTAGAGGGTGAGGTGCTCAGTAATTCCATTAATTGATTGATGGGTAGATGGAGGTCAGGCTGGAGGGTTTGATTTGGGAGTAAGCTCAGAAGCGAAGCCTAATGCCTTGGGACTGGGTGAAGTCACTGAGTGACTGTTTGAGGAACGAGAAGTGCAGAGGAGCCAGAGCAGAGCCTTGTGGGACACCAACTGGGGAGGCATGGAGCAGGGGCTGTCCAGGGGGTCCCAGGGGTGACCCTTGGTGGCTGTTAGGTTAGCTTCAGGTTAGTCCCTGAAGCTAGCAACCCCTGGACAAATGACCAAAAACTTCAGCCAACTTAGCCACAGTCCCATCTGAGATTCTGAAATTTCCTGGACACAAAGGACGAGGGAACAAAGATGATACATGTGGATCCAGGGCTTGACATCTTGGAATTATGAATAAGTAAAAATTCTCTGTGGGCTCTCTAGACTGTAAGCACCTTGTAGGCAGGGAATGTGTCTACCAACTCCGTTTTAATGTATTCTTCCAGGCACTTGGCACAATGCTCTTCACACTGTAAGCCCTCAATAAATACTACTGATTGATTAAGTTATTGATTGACCTGTTACCAATTCATTCATCCATTCATTCAATCGTTTTTATTGAGTGCTTACTGTGTGCAAAGCAATGTACTAAGCACTTGGGAAGTACGAGTTGGCAACATATAGAGACAGTCCCTACCCAACAGCGGGCTCACAGTCTAGAAAGTGGGCTCACAGTCTAGAAGGGGGGAGACAGACAACAAAACAAAACAAGTAGACAGGCACCAATAACATCAACATAAATAAATAGAATTATAGATATATACACATCATTAATAAAATAAATAGAATAATAAATATGTACACATATACACAAGTGCTGTGGGATGGGAAGGGGGAAGAGCAGAGGGAAGAAGTCAGGGTGATGGGGAGGGGAGGAGGAGCAGAGGAAAAGGGGGGCTCAGTCTGGGAAGCCCTCCTGGAGGAGGTGAGCTTTCAGGAGGGCTTTGAAGGGGGGGAAGTGTGTTAGTTTGGCAGATGTGATGAGGGAGGGCATTCCAGGCCAGAGGCAGGACGTGGGCCAGGGGTCCACGGCAGCACAGGTGAGAATGAGGCACAGTGAGGAGGTTAGCATCATCATTATCATCATCATCAATCGTATTTATTGAGCGCTTACTATGTGCAGAGCACTGTACTAAGCGCTTGGGAAGTACAAATTGGCAACATATAGAGACAGTCCCTACCCAACAGTGGGCTCACAGTCTAAGCAGAGAAGTGGAGTATGTGGGCTGGGCAGTAGAATAAGAGAAGGGAGGTGAAGTAGGAGGAGGCAAGGTGATGGAGATCTTTGAATGCAATAGTGAGGAGTTTTTGCTTTATATGAAGGTTGATAGGCAACCACTGGAGATTTTTGAGGAGTGAGGTGACCTGCCCAGAGCGTTTCTGTAGAAAGATAATCTGGTCAGCAGAGTGAACTATAGATTGAAGTGGGGAGAGACAGGAGGTTGGGAGATCAGAAAGAAGCCCCACTGAGCATGTGGAGAACCAGCTGCAGAATGAGAAACCAAAGGAAAACAGACAAACAGCAGGGCCCAGTGGAAGAAGCAAAGGACTGGGACTCAAGAGACCTGGATTCTAGTCCTGGCTGGGCTACCTATTCTACTATCTGAGCTTTGGAATCTAGGTTTAGATTTAAGAATAATGTAGAAAGAAAACAGTTATCCAGGCATTCCCCAACTCCCATTTTGCCAGTATGACCATAACTTGATTTGTTCATCACCCCACAGTGTCATCCCCCTCCCTGAGTGTGGCAGCAACCACCAGTCACTGCATCAAGTGACAGACATTTATCACCAACAGGGCTGCACAGTCTAGGCTAAAGCAGAGACTCCACATGGGGCTTAGGTTGCTTCATTTGATCCCTCTATTTTCCCTCCAGCTCCCACATTCACTGATCTTATTTTTTTGTTGTTATATTTAAATACTTACTCTATGTCAGACACTGTACTAAGCACTGGGGCAGATGGAATTTAATCACGTTGTACACAATTCATGTCCCACACGGGTATCACAGTCCACTTTACATCTCCATAGCTGAGGTAACTGAGGGACAAGAGAAGTTATGTGATTTGCCCAAGGTCACACAGGAGAAAAGTAACAGAGGCAGAACTATAATCCAGCTCTTTCTGACTTCCAGGAACATATTTCTTTTCACTAGGTACACTACTTCTCAAATCCAGTGCTTTTGTAGGCAGTGAGCTGCACAGTTTCTTTGAGGGAGTGAAGATGTTTGATGTGGATCCTCAGTTTGGGTTCTTGGAAACACAAATGAGTAAAAATTCCCCCGGGGGGCGTTCAGGTGGAGGGTGATTGTATCTGCCCCAGCCCTGCCCTCCAGCTGGTCCGGGGACCAAGGTCTCCAGCCCTTGTTCAGAGAGGCCGAGGTTGAGCCAAGTCTCTGGGCTTTCAGGCCCCTCACGGCTTCCTGCTTCCTGCCCTGGGGAAGGGGGAGGTTCATGCACAGCATGGAGAGGAGGCTGCAGTACTGTGGTTAAACTGCTTGTGCAGAAATGTAGTGAAGAGTCTGTCGTCTTCACAGTGGAATTTTCAAGGAAGAAACTCTGCATTTCTGACTGCCTGACATCAAATTCTCCTGCAGCTTCACTCTTGGTCTTCTCTCTTTCTCCAATGGAGTAATAGAACTCCAGTGCTTAGAACGGTGCCTGGCAAATAGTAAGTGCTTAACAAATACCATCGTTATTATTATTATAATAGATGAGCTGCAGCCCCTGTCCTGGGCCCCGCCGGTACCAGTACATGGTACTATAGCTCTTGTCCTGCTTATAGCTCAGAGTCACTTTCTTCCCTTTCAGAGTCACCCGATGTCTGGGAGATTGGGTGACTCCAGCTTCCACGGGGCCTGCCGGGGAAGGAGAGAGAAAGCAGGAGGCTGGGGGCCAGGCCAGCCCAGCTCAGGGATTTCCCATTTGTGTCCAGGACTCGCCTGCTCCCAGGACACAGATGGCCACCACCTCACTGGCCCAGGGCCCATGGCGGGGTCGGGGCCAAACTGGGGGGACTCCCAGCTCAGGGCTGTTTCCCCTGGAGTGAGTGGTGGGTTTGGGGCTCAGTGCTGTTCCAACCCCTCTGGGTGGGACCCATCTGTGACATCACTGTCCCTCCCTGCCCAGGCCCCGTTAGGCAGGCACCCTCATCAGGGCTGGCTGAGATGCTCATTCCCCTACTCTCTGACTTAGGGCCTAGCACGAGGCTTTTCTATGAGCTAGGACCCAGGCAGAACAGGACAAACTAGGGCCCCTCCTGGACTGCTCAGCACCCACTTTTCCTCAATCTGGTCTTCTCTGTCTGGTCTACACTGCCAGGGGTGGACACTGGTTCTTGGAACTTCCAGGAAGAACCAGAAGCCTCACACCCCTTCCCCCACCCTGGGGAAGCTGGAAGAGGAGCTGAAATGAAGGGGAGGCTCAGGGACATGTCAGTAATGGCCACTGCAGCCATTTGGTGGGTCCATGTCTATTAGGAGAATCCCCAGCATCCAGTGTCTGGGGGATCGACTCAGAAACAGTATCTCTGGAAGCTTGTCCTGGAAGTGGAGACTTCAGGTGGCAGCAGGGGAGTGTGAGGGCCAACCTAATTCTGCTTTCTGCTCCAGATGGGAAAAAAAAAACTCAGAAGTCTCAGGAAAGGGGAGTTATTCTCCTGAGCTCCAAAACTCCTCTACACTTACCGAGGGCTCCTCCATGACACAGCCAAATGCGGGAAAGGATTATGGGAAAGGAGGAGAGGACTGGTAGTTGGGGATGAAGCCCATGCCCACAGCCACCTGAAGTAGTGTTGGGGTAGAGCCATCAGAGGATTCAGCCCAGGAGAACACCTGAGAGTGAGGCTGTTTCTGCAGGGTCATCAGGGCCCTCCGAGAAGAACTGTAGTTAATGGGGAATCTGCAGATTAGAAAAACCCCAACCAGAAAACTGTAGTGAAGAACTTAGGGTCTGGGACGGGGAAAGCGTCATCTTTGTTAATGATATAATTGTAGTTATTTGTTAAATTCTTTCCATGTACCAAGCATTCATTCATTCAATCATATTTGTTGAGTGCTTACTGTGTGCAGAGCACTGTACTAAGTGCTTGGGAGAGTACACTACAAATAAGCAAACACATTCCCTGCCCTTACCAAGCTTACAGTCTAGAGGGAAGACAGACATAACACAGATACATAAATTACAGATATGTACATAAGTGTTGTGGGGCTGGGAAGGGGAATGAATAAAGGGAGCAAGCTAGGGAAACACAGAAGGGGGTGGGAGAAGAGGAAAAGGGGCTTAGTTAGGGAAGGCCACTTGGTGGAGATAATAATAATAATGATGGCATTTGTTAAGTGCCTACTATGTGCAAAGCACTGTTCTAAGTGCTGGGGAGATTACAAGGTGATCAGGTTGTCCCATGGGGGGCTCCGAGTCTTAATCCCCATTTTACAGATGAGGTAACTGAGGCACAGAGAAGTTAAGTGATTTGCCCAAAGTCACACAGCTGACAATTGGCGGAGCCGGGGTTTGAATCTCTGACTCCAAAACCCGTGCTCTTTCCACTGAGCCACACTGCTTCAACAGATGTGTCTTCAACAAGGCTCTGAAGGTGGGGAGAGTAACTATCTGTCAGATTTGAGGAGGGAAGGCATTCCAGGCCTGGGGGTGGAGTGGGGGCGAGGGGTCAGCAGTGAGATAGACAAGATCGAGTCACAGTGAGAAGATTAGCATTAGGGGAGTGAAGTGTGCTGGCTGAGTTGTAGTAGGAGAGTAGTGAAGTGAGGTAGGAGGGAGCAAGGTGATTGAATGCTTTAAAGCCAAGTTTGATGCAGAGGTGGATGGGCAACCACTGGAGTTTCTTGAGTGGAGAAACATTCCTGAATGCATTTTTTAGAAAAATGATCCGGGCAGCTGAGTAAAGTATGGACTGGAGTGGGAGAGACAGAAGGCTGGGAAGTCAGCAAAGAGGCTGATATAGTAATCAAGGCCTGAGAGGATAAATGATTGAATTAACATGGTAGCAGTTTGGATGTAGAGGAAAGGGAGGATTTTAGCAATGTTGTGAAGGTGGAACCGACACAATTTAGTGATGGATTGAATATGTGGGTTCAATGAGAGAGAGGAGTCAAGGATAATGCCTAGGTTATGGGCTTGTGAGACAGTGATGGAAAATCATGCGGAGGGCAAGGTTTGGGAGGGATGATAAAGAGTTCCATTTTGGACGTGTTAAACTTGAGGTGAAAGCAGTGTGCTGAGACCTGGGGATGGTACAAGATAATGAGATTGGACATAGTCCCCGCCCCACTCATAGTTTAAGAGGGAAAGGAAAGCAGGTATTTAATTACCATTTACAGATGAGGAAACTGAGGCACAGAGAAAGTAAGTGACTTAGATGAGATCACACAATAGTAAAGTGAGAGCTGGGATTAGGTTTCTTCACTCCCAGGCCTACACTTTTAACACTAGGCCATGCTGCTTCTCAGCTTATGGGGAGGGTTTACCATTCAGGGATTTATTGACAGTAGTAAGTTGACTAATAAATTCAGAGTCAGTTATGATTGATGTTGTCCACATTTTGGGCAAGCAGAGACTGTGGGACTCATGTGATCGGGCACAAGCGCTACTGCAGTGTAGAGATGGAAGGGAGGCTCTCTCCAGGCCCCAAGCAACCTGGGGTTCTAATCTCAGCTCTGCCACGGGTCTGCTTTGTGACTTTGGGCAAATCACTTGAATTCTCTGTGCCTCAGTTACCTCATCAGTAAATTTGGGATCAAGATTCTGAGCCCCTTGTGGGACAAAGACTCTGCCCAACCTGATTAGTTTGGACCTACCTCAGCACTCAGTACAGTGACTGGCACATAGTAAGACCTTAAACAATTCCACAAAAAAAGCTCTGCGCTCTGGGAGAAGTGTTGATTCATTCAATCGTATTTATTGAGCGCTTACTGTGTGCAGAGCACTGTACTAAGCACTTGGGAAGTACAGTTGCCTAGCTGGATCCTAGAGACCTCTGGCATAATCTGGGGTTCAAGTCTGAAAATCATGGATGGGGGAAGCTGTTTAAGGTCTGAGGGTCATGATGTCTCTTTACTGAGGAGGAAGAAGCTGAGGGCACTGGAAGCCGGAGGCACCAGATCGTTTCGAGCGTCTAAGGTCTCATCAAATTTTTTCGAGTGAGGACTTAGCTGAAGTGACCCACAGATGGCCATGAACTTGGCTGCTAGCTGTAGTAGCACTATGGGCCAAGACTGGACCCATCTGAGAAATAAAATCCAATCAGAGCACAACAACCTTGACAACATTACCAACAATCTTGACGACAGTACCAACACCAATACTTTTATATTGTTATATTGCATTCTCCCAAGCACTTAGTACATTGCACTGTGCACAGTAAGTGCTCCATAAATACAACTTCAGTCCATACTTCACTCTACTGCCAAAATTATCTTGCTAAAGAAACATTCTGGGCATGTCACCCCCACTCCTCAAAAATCTGTGGTGGTTGCCTATTAACCTCCTTGTAGGAAAAACTATTGGCTTCAAAGAGCTCCATCACCTTGCTCCCTCTTACCTCACCTCCCTTCTCTCCTTCTACATCCCAGCCCACACACTCCGCTTCTCTGGTGCTAACCTGCTCACTGGGCCTCATTCTTGCCTGCCCTGCCATCAACCCCTAGCCCATGTCCTGCCTCTGGCCTGGAACACCCTCCCTCCCCAAATCTGCCAGTCACACTTCCCCCTTCAAAGCCCTACTGAAGGCTCATCTCCTTCAAGAGGCCTTCCCAGACAAAGCCCTGCTTTTCCTCAGCTCCCCCTCCCCTCCGCATCGCCCTGACTCTCTCCCTTTGCTCCGCTTCCACTCCCTGCACCACAGGACTTGTGTATATATGTACATATCTATAATTCTATTTATTTATATTAGTGCCTGTTTACTTGTTTTGATGTCTGTCTCCCCCCTTCTAGACTGCAAGCCTGGTGTGTGCAGGCTTTATCTCGCTTTATTGCTGAATTGTACTTTCCAAGCGCTTTGTACAGTGCTCTGCACACAGGAAGTGCTCAATAAATGATTGAATGAATGAATGAATGAGCACTGTTTTTAAGCGCTGGGGTAGATACAAGGTAATCAGGTTGTCCCACGGGGGGCTCACAGTTTTAATCCTCATTTTACAGATGGGATAACTGAGGCACAGAGAAGTTAAGCAACTTGCCCAAGGTCACACAGCAGACAAGTGGCAGAGCCAGGATTAGAACCCACATTCTCTGATTCCCAAGCCCTTCTCTTTCCACTAATCAATCAATCAATCAATCAATCGTATTTATTTAGCGCTTACTATGTGCAGAGCACTGTACTAAGCGCTTGGGAAGTACAAATTGGCAACACTAAGCCATGATGCTTCCCTCTCCCACCATGAGTCTGCACCTGCCTTCCACCCCCACCTCCCAGGGGCCGTTAGGGTAGGGACTTCCTTCCCTCTGTGGGCTGGTGTTTGGGTGGGGAGGGTTTGTGTGCAGAGAGACGGGGCAACTGCAGCGCTGTGTCTGCACTGCTGGCACACAGGAACACCGAGGAGTCACCCAGCTCTGTGGTGGTGATGTCCAGGGTGCAGTTGCCGGTGCTTGGACAGCGTGGTTGGAAGCAGTGTGGGATGGTCAGGTTGTCCAAAAGTTCCTGATTTCCAAAATAAAACATGAAGTTTGGTCCCTGCCCTGGGTCCTGCCGGTACCAGTACATGGCATTGTGGCTCTGGTCATGCTCACAGGTCAGCATCACATTCTGTCCTCGGCTGGTGACCAAGTGTCTAGGGGTCTGGGTGACTCTGCCATCTGTAGAGCCTGTGTGGGAAGGAGAGAGAAGGCAGGAGGCAGAGCCCAGGGGGCAGATGCTGCCAGGGAAAGGGCTGGAGCTGGGGCCTGGCCAGCCCAGGTTAGAAATTTCCCATCTGCGCTCAGGACTCACCTGCTCCCAGGACACAAACAGCCACCAACCACAGTGGTCCGGGGCCCATGGCATGGCCAGAGATGGACTGAAGCATCTCCCAGCTTAGATCTCTTTCTCACTTGAGTGTGGGACTTGGACTGCTTAGGGCTTATTGGGCAGATCAGTCTGTGATGTCACAATGCCTTCTCTACCCCATAGGCTGGGCTGGGCCCTTTTCACAGGTGCCCTGGGGCCAGCTGGTCTGGACAGGTGTAATTCATGTCTCCCTGTCAGCTAGGGAAAAAGGGAAAGGTAAGCAAGGAGGCAAGGAGAATTCTTGATATCTGGAAAATGACCCTTTTGGTGAAAAGAGGAAGGGAGTTCATTTGCTCAGAAAAGAGACTTGTGCGGATACAATCCTGGACCTTAGACACCCAATGAGCGTTTCAAGTTTCAGTCCCAGCCAGTCTCTGGAGAGACTGATGACCTTTCAAATCCTCTGGGCATAAAAGCTGGCTAGAGAACTGCAGGTTAGGAAAGGACAAAATGACATGATCCAGGGCACAAAGGGGTTGGTTTGCCTACATTTCCAAGAGGTCACTGGGGCACTCCGGGAGGAGTTTGACCTCTCCACCCTAGAGTCAGACCTGGAACGGAGCTTTGTCTTCCTAAAAGATTCTCTAAAAGAAAAGTCTCTTGTGCTTGCTGTGTGATGCTCCTTGACCTGTTTCTACCTATGACCCTGCCAGAAGAAGATTTCCATGTGGATGAATTGTTTCTCTTTTATTTTCCCATATCTGTTAGAAAACAGTCCAGGCAAATAAGGACTATCTTTGAAGAACAGAGAGTCAACACTGTGGACCACCCCCTTCTCCTCAACACGCTGTCCAACCTTGGCTTCACAGACTCCATCCTCTCCTGGTTCTCTTCTTATCTCTCTGGCCATTAATTCTCAGTCTCTTTTGTGGGCTCCTCCTCCCCCTTCCATCCCCTTACTGTAGGGGTTCCTCAAGGGTCAGTTCTTGGTCCCCTTCTGTTCTCTATCTACACTCACTCCCTTGGTGAACTCATTCGCTCCCATGGCTTCAACTATCATCTCTACGCTGATGACACCCAAATCTACATCCCTGCCCCTGCTCTCTCCCCCTCCCTCCAAGCTTGTATCTCCTCCTGCCTTCAGTACATCTCCATCTGGATGTCTGCCCGCCATCTAAAGCTCAACATGTCCAAGACTGAACTCCTTATCTTCCCTCCCAAACCCTGCCCTCTCCCTGACTTTCCCATCACTGTTGATGGCACTACCATCCTTCCCGTCTCATAAGCCCGCAACCTTGGTGTCATCCTCGACTCTGCTGTCTTGTTCACCCCTCACATCCAATCCGTCACCAAAACCTGAGGAGGTGACCTCCGCAACATCACCAAGATCTGCCCTTTCCTCTCTATCTGAACTGCTACCCTGCTCGTTCAGTCGCTTATCCTATCCCGACTGGATTACTGCATCAGCCTCCTCTCTGATCTCCCATCCTCCTGTATTGCCCCACTTCAGTCTGTACTTCACGCCGCTGCCCAGATCGTCTTTGTGCAGAAGCGCTCTGGGCATGTTACTCCCCTCCTCAAAAATCTTCAGTGGCTACCAACCTACACATCAGGCAAAAACTCCTCACCCTTGGCTTCAAGGCTCTCCATCACCTCGCCCCCTCCTACCTGGCCTCCCTTCTCTCCTTCTACAGCCCACCCCACACCCTCCACTTCTCTGCCGCTAACCTCCCCACTGTGCCTTGTTCTCACCTGTCCCGCCGTTGACCCCCGGCCACGTCCTCCCCCTGGCCTGGAATGCCTTCCCTCCACACATCCGCCAAGCTAGCTCTCTTCCTCCCAAGCCCCACTGAGAGCTCACCTCCTCCAGGAGTCCTTCCCAGACTGAGCCCCCTCCTTCCTCTCCCCATCCTCCCCATCCCCCCACCTTACCTCCTATCCCTTCCCCACAGCACCTGTATATATGTATATGTGTTTGTACATATTTATTACTCTATTTTATTTGTATATATTTATTCTATTTATTTTATTTTGTTAATATGTTTTGTTTTGTTGTCTGTCTCCCCCTCTAGACTATGAACCCACTGTTGGGTAGGGACCATCTCTACATGTTGCCAACTTGTACTGCCCAAGCGCTTAGTACAGTGCTCTGCACACAGTAAACGCTCAATAAATACAATTGAATGAATGAATGAATTAGAACCCAGGTCCTTTTGAGTACCAGGCCCATACTCTATCCACTAGGCCATGCTGCTTCACTGGTGGACTGCTTAAGAAGTACAGAATAAAAAAGTGACACATTCCCTGTCCACATGTATCTTATACTTCAACCGGGGAGATAAGTACTTTCAGAATGTTATCAAGTCAAATGTTAGGAAGCCTCTTTAACCTTAATTAATCCTGGTGTGTTTTTTTATCATAAACCTATGTAATTTCAGTTGAGTCCTTGTGTATGCATTTATTTGTATTATAGATTAAAAATTGACTTTGTCTGGGAACCTCATTCAGCCATGATTACCAGGGCATTTGCAGAGCTTGCCAATGGATTCTGTCCAGTGCCTTTTCCTCTAGGGTGAGTTCACTATAGGAAGAGTCATATTCATTTAAATTTTAATCCTGGTTCAGTGTAAATCGGTAAATGGGACCCCTTACTAACCTCAACAGCAAGTCTAATAGGAAGGATCAATCAATCAATGGTATTTATTGAGAGCTTACTGTGAGCAGAGCACTGTATTAAGTGCTTGGGAGACTACAGAGTTGGTAGAGATGTTCCCTGCCCACAATGAGCTTAAAATTTAGAGGGGATAGGGCTCAGGACCCAGTGTCCACCTGAAAGTAGGAGAAAAGGAAGCAATTTGAGGAAGTTAGACATTAGAACAAATAACAGGATATTAGGGGAGGATGAAGGTTGGGGAGAGGATCTGGGGGTTAGTCCTGGAAATATTACCAAAGAGAGGTATGAGCATCCTTTGGAGATTTTGGAAAAGTAAAAATGGAGATTCTGGAACTCTGTAACTCTGGACTGACTTGCATCAGTTCTTTCAGGAGGCAAGGAGATGTCTTCTTGACGTCTGTCCTGCTCATTCCTAAGGTTCTAGGGTGCTGGTCCCTGGTGATATTTATTCTGGCACTTATTCAGCACTGCACCAAGCATTGTGCTACGTGTTGGCGTAGTTACATGCTGAGTCCCCAACAGTCAGAGTCCCTGACCCACATTGTTTCTCTTGGCCTTTAATAATGACAAAAATAATTATGGTACTTGTTAAGTGTTTTCTATGTGCCAAGCACTGTTCTAAGTGTTGGGGTAGATACAAGTTAATTTGGTTGGACACAGTCCCTGTCCCACCTGGGCCTTACACTCTTAATCCTTGTTTTACAGATGAGGTAATTGAGGCCCCGAGGAGTTAAGTGACTTGCCCAAGGTCACACAGCAGACATGAGGCAGAGCTGGGATTAGAATCAATCAATCAATCAATCAATTGTATTTATTGAGCGCTTACTATGTGCAGAGCACTGTACTAAGCGCTTGGGAAGTACAAGTTGGCATCACATAGAGACAGTCCCTACCCAACAGTGGGCTCACAGTCTAAAAGGGGGAGACAGAGAACAGAACCAAACATACCAACAAAATAAAATAAGTAGGATAGAAATGTACAAGTAAAATAAATAAATAAATAAATAGAGTAATAAATATGTACAACCATATATACATATATACAGGTGCTGTGGGGAAGGGAAGGAGGTAAGACGGGGGGATGGAGAGGGGGACGAGGGGGAGAGGAAAGAAGGGGCTCAGTCTGGGAAGGCCTCCTGGAGGAGGTGAGAAATTAGAAATTAGAAATCAGGTCCTTCTGACTTCCAGGCCTGTCTGTGCTCTGTCCACTAAGCCATGCTGCTATGGGAGCTGCTGGGCATTGAAGTGTGCCCCCAGGGGCTGAGTGAGGCCCCCCAACTCAGGGCCTGACCACCAGTTTCCTCCAGGGGAGTTTCTACAGAAAGGGAATAGGTGGGGCAAGGGGGTATATCTAAATGGAGAGAGGGTGGGCGGAGCTGGGGTGTTTTTGCACAGAGGTAGGGTGAATGTGCAGTGCTGTGCCTGGGCTGCTGGTACAGAGATAGACTGCAGAGTCCTCGCGCTCCACGACACTGATGAGCAGAGTGGCTTGAGAAGTATCCCCACACTCAGGATAGAAGCAGGCTAGTTTGCTCTGGTTTTCTCTGAGAACTTTCTGAAACAAGGAAAACATGCCCACGGGCTCCTAGTTCAGGTCCTGCCAGTACCAGTACATGTAATTGTGGTTCATGTCTTGTTCACAGCTCAGTGTCACGTTCTGTCCTCTGATGGTGACCAGGTGTCTCGGGGGTCTGGGTGACTCTGGTGTCCATGGGGCCTGTGGAAGAAGGAGAGAGAAGGCAGGAGGCAGAGGCCGGGGACCAGATGCTGCCAGGGAAAGGGCTGGAGCTGGGGCCCAGCCAGCCCACCTGGGGGATATCCTGTCTGTGCCTAGGACTCACCTGCTCCCAGGACACAAACAGCCACCAACCACACTGGCCTGGGGCCCATGGCAGCGTTGCAGCCAGACTGGGCCATCTTGCTGCTTTCACTGGGTACTCTAGGATGATATTCATTCATTCATTCATTCATTCATTCAGTCGTATTTATTGAGCGCTTACTGTGTGCAGAGCACTGTACTAAGCGCTTGGGAAGTACAAGTTGGCAACATATAGATACGGTCCCTACCCAACAATGGGCTCACAGTCTAGAAGGGGGAGATATGGGGGCGGAGCTCCGGGTTGCCTTGTCAGGCGGTCTGTTGGTGACTTTGCTGTTACTCGATGCCCTGCACTTCCCCAGCAGAAAAGCAGCCATCCTTGAAGTGGGGTCAGTTTCTGGTTTCATTCATTCATTCATTCATTCATTCATTCATTCATTCATTCATTCATTCAATCATAGTTATTGAGCTCTTACTGTGGGCAGAGCACTGTACTAAGCGCTTGGAAAGTAGAACTGGGCACCAGATAGAGACAATCTCTACTCAACAACGGGCTCACAGTCTAGAAGGAGGGAGAAGGAGGGAGACGGACAACAAAACGGAACAAAACAAGTAGACAGGCATTAATAATAATAATAACTGTGGTACTTGTTCATTCATTTAATCATATTTATTGAGCGCTTACTGTGTGCAGAGCACTGTACTAACTGCTTAGAGAGTACAATATAACATACATAAGGCTCTCCAACAAAGGGCTATTCCTGTCCTTGTTTTCTCTAATTCTTTCTGACCTAGGTGTGTGACTTGGGTCCCTCCCAGTGATCAGGCTGCTCTGTTCTTGGTAACCTATCTCTCTCTGACCACACCTAGACACTATGATCTGTCTCCAGACGAGAATGGTTTCTGCCTTTCGAACTGTGTGCCAGGAGAGGACAGAAATTCATTCACTCAATCGTATTTATTGAGCATTTACTTTGTGCAGAGAACTCCACTAAATGTTTAGGAGAGTACAATGCAACAATAACACTTAGTACAAAAATAACACAGCATTTGGTACAGTGCCAAGTGTTAAGTACAATGCTTTGCATACAGTAAACACTCAATAAATACGATTGAATGAATAATAACAATAATGATGGCATTTATTAAGCGCTTTCTATGTGCAAAGCACTGTTCTAAGAGCTGGGTAGGTTACAAGGTGATCAGGTCGTCCCTCAGGGGGCTCAGTCTTAATCCCCATTTTACAGATGAGGTAACTGCGGCCCAGAGAAGTTAAGTGACTTGCCCAGAGTCACACAGCTGACAATTGGTGGAGCTGGGGTTTGAACCCAGGGTGAGCCCCTTCCTTCCTCTCCCCCTCATCCCCCCTCCATCCCCCCATCTTACCTCCTTCCCTTCCCCACAGCACCTGTATATATGTATATATGTTTGTACATATTTATTACTCTATTTATTTATTTATTTGACTTGTACATATCTATTCTATTTATTTTATTTTGTTAGTATGTTTGGTTTTGTTGTCTGTCTCCCCCTTTTAGACTGTGAGCCCACTGTTGGGTAGGGACTGTCTCTATATGTTGCCAACTTGTACTTCCCAAGCGCTTAGTACAGTGCTCTGCACACAGTAAGCGCTCAATAAATACGATTGATGACCTCTGACTCCAAAGCCCGTACTCTTTCCACTGAGCCACGCTGCTTCTCTAATGAACAATGACAGACACAATCCTGACCACAACGAGCTTACAGTTGCCCATGCAATGTCCTGGGGGTGATGGGAGTGTGATGATGCCAGGGAGCCCAGTCAGGTAAGGGATGGGGGATTTTTTTCCAGAATCATGGGCCAAGGATGGGAATTTGGGACTGCCCACCAGGTGTGAGAGCTTGGACTGGGATTCCCAGACTCTAGGCCTCTGAGGGCCTCCTCTCCCCTTCCCCCAACCCTCACAGCCAGAGAATCTCTGGCCACTTGACCCAAATTTGGGGGGAATGGAGCTGGAGAGGTGGTGAGGCCTGGAACTTTCATTCACAGTGCATTACTTCCCCCTGCAGGCCGCGAAGGTGGGGAAGTCTGATTCATTCATTCAATCGTGTTTATTGAGCACTTACTGTGTGCAGAGCACTGTTCTATGCGCTTGGGAAAATACAATACAGCAATAAAGCGAGACAAGCCCTGCCCACAACAAGCTCACAGTCTGGGGACAGGGGGGATGAGGAGAGACAGACATCAATACAAGTTATCAGACATCGATATAAATAAATAAAATTACATGCAGACAGAGCATTGAGGGGGCAGGCAGGGAAAGCCTGGGGGCTAAAGACTTGGCTGGAACAGAGATACTGAGGTGGGGCTTGCTTTCTAGCATCCACTGGCACACACGGGGTGGGGCTTGTGTAAAGTTGATTGTGGGGCAGATGTGGGAGGGCACAGGTGGATAAGGATACTTCACTATGCTGCCCAGATCATCTTTCTACAGAAATGTTCAGGAAACGTCACCCTCCTCAAAAATCCCCAGGGTTTGCCTATCCACCTCCGTACCAAACAAAAACTCCTCACCACTGACTTTAAAGCACTCTGTCACCTTGCCCCCGCAACTTCACTTCACTTCTCTCGTTCTAAAACCCATTCCACATACTTCACTCCTCTAGTGCTAACCTTCTCACTGTGCCACCATCTCACCTGTCTCACCACCAACCCCTGGCCCACGTCCTGCCTCTGGCCTGGAATACTCTCCCTCCTCATATCCGCCAGACAATTACTCTCCTCCGCTTCAAAGCCTTATTGAAGTCAAATCTCCTCCAAGAGGCCTTCCAAAAAGCCCCACTTTTCCTCATCTCCCACTTCCTTCTTCGTCACCCTGATTTGCTCCCTTTGCTCTCCCGCCGGCCCACAGGACTTATGTATATTTCTGCAATTTTATTTGTTTGTATTGATGTCCATTTATTTGTAACGATGTCTGTCCCCCGGCACGGCCCCCCCCTCCCCCAGACTGTAAGCTCATTGTGGGCAGAGACTGTCACTGTTTATTGTCATATTGTACTTTCCCAAGCACTTAGTACAGTGCTCTGAACACAGTAAGCCACACTCTAATAAGGGGCCAGTTGGAACAGAGGGTCAGAGCAGCACAGTCCCCAAGGGGAAACTTCAAAACACAACAGGGACATTTTGTGGGAATCTCTGCCCAAGGAGTGGTCATAATCCCTTCCTCACCCTGTTTCTCTTTCCCTGGTTCCTGCACTTTGAAGTTTGGCATGTATGCACAGTCAGTCAGTCAATCACATTAATTGAGCACTTACTGTGAGTACAGCACCATACTAAGTGCTTGGGAGAGTACAGTACAACAATAAATGGACACATTCCCTGTCCACAATGAGGTTATAGTCTATAGGGGAAGACAGACATTAATAGAAATAAATTAATTACGGATACGTACATAAGTGCTGTGTGGCTGAGTGGGTGGGGTGAATAAAGGGAGCAATTCAGGGTGACACAGAAGGGAGTGGGAGAAGAGGAAAAGAGGGCTTAGTCAGGGAAGGCCTCTTGGAAATGTGCCTTTAATGAGGATTTCAAGCAACGAGTCATTGTTGGATATGAGGAGGGAGGGCACTTCCAGGCCATTCATTCATTCATTCAGTCAGTCAGTCATTCAGTCTTATTTATTGAGCGCTTATTGTGTGCAGAGCACTGTACTAAGTGCTTGGAAAGTACAATTCAGCAATAGAGACAATCCCTGCCCACACTGGGATTATAGTATAGAAGGGGGAAAACAGACATCAAAACAAGTAAACAGGCATCAATATAAATAAATAGGCTTAGAGATGTATACACATCAAAACAAGAGGCATCAATATAAATAAATAGAATTATAGGTATACACATATGTACATAAGTGCTGTGGGGCCAGGTGGGGAAGAGCAAAGGGAGTGAATCGAGGTGACGTGGAAGGGAGGGAGGGCTGAGGAAAACGGGGGCTTAGTCTGGGAGGAAAAGGGGGGGCTTAGTCTTAGGCCAGAGGCAGGATGTGGGTGAGAGGTCAGTGGTGAGATATATGAGATCGAAGTACCATGAGAAGGTTAGAGCTGGAAGAGCAAAGTGTGCAGGCTGGGTCCTAGTGCACAGGAGAGTTGGGGCTGAGCACAAGGCAGGATTACAGGATTAACTCCCTGAAAGCCTCAGGGCTGCTCCCTCTAAGGGACTCTCATGTCACCCATGAGGTCACTAAATCATACTTTGGATGATGTTCCTTGCACCATCACAGGCTTCAGTTGATCCTGCCCCTACCCACAAGAAATTCCTTGGTCTTGTTGGGGAAAGCAGATCAGGTTGGGGTGGGGTGAGAAGTTGATGGGGTGGGCTGATGTGGGTTGGCTGAGGCAGGACAGAAAACCAGGGGAGATGTCAAGGCCCTGACTTTCACCAGCCCAGACAGCCTCTCTTTGGGCCCCTGGAGAAAGAGACAGGTGGTGGCCAGGTGAAACTGGCAGACATTCCCAGATTTCTGCTGACCCCCCACAGCTTGTCTTGGTGCCCGTGCCAAGAATCAATCAATCAATCAATCAATCAATCAATCAATCATATTTATTGAGTGCTTACTGTGTGCAGAGCACTGTACTAAGCGCTTGAGAAGTACTAGTTGGCAACATATAGAGACAGTCCCTACCCAACAGTGGGCTCACAGTCTAGAAGGGGGAGACAGAGAACAAAACCAAACATATTAACAAAATAAAAAAAATAGAATAGATATGTACAAGTAAAATAAATAAATAAGTAAATAGAGTAATAAATATGTACAAACATATATACATATATACAGGTGCTGTGGGGAAGGGAAGGAGGTAAGACGGGGGGATGGAGGGGAGGCCGAGGGGGAGAGGAAGGAGGGGGCTCAGTCTGGGAAGGCCTCCTGGAGGAGGTGAGCTTTCAGTAGGGCCTTGAAGGGAGGAAGAGAGCTAGCTTGGCGGATGTGCGGAGGGAGGGCATTCCATGCCAGGGGGATGACGTGGGCCAGGGATCGATGGCGGGACAGGCGGGAACGAGGCATAGTGAGGAGTTTAGTGGCAGAGGAGCGGAGGGTGCAGGCTGGGCTGTAGAAGGAGAGAAGGGAGGTGAGGTAGGAGGGGGCAAGGTGATGGAGAGCCTTGAAGCTGAGGGTAAGGAGTTTCTGCCTGATGCACAGATTGATTGGTAGCCACTGGAGATTTTTGAGGACGGGAGTAACATGCCCAGAGTGTTTCTGGACAAAGACAATCCGGGCAGCAGCATGAAGTATGGATTGAAGTGGGGAGAGACACGAAGATGGGAGATTAGAGAGAAGGCTGATGCAGTAGTCCAGACGGGATAGGATGAGAGCTTGAACGAGCAGGGTAGCAGTTTGGATGGAGAGGAAAGGACGGATCTTGGCAATGTTGCGGAGCTGAGACCAGCAGGTTTTGGCGATGGCTTGGATGTGAGGGGTGAATGAGAGAGCGGAGTCGAGGATGACACCAAGTTTGCGGGCTTGTGAGATGGGAAGGATGGTTGTGCCATCAACAGTGATGGGAAAGTCAGGGAGAGGGCAGGGTTTGGGAGGGAAAACAAGGAGTTCAGTTTTGGACATGTTGAGTTTTAGGTGGCGGACAGACATCCAGATGGAGATGTCCTGAAGGCAGGAGGAGATGCGAGCCTGGAGGGATGGGGAGAGAGCAGGGGCAGAGATGTAAATCTGGGTGTCATCAGCGTAGAGATGATAGTTGAAGCCATGGGAGTGAATGAGGTCACCAAGGGATTGCGTGTAGATCGAGAACAGAAGGGGACCAAGAACTGAACCTTGGGGAACCCCCACAGTAAAGGGATGGGAGGGGGAGGAGGAGCCTGCAAAAGAGACTGAGAATGAACGACCGGAGAGATAAGAAAAGAACCAGGAGAGGATGGAGTCTGTGAAGCCAAGGTCGGATAGCGTGTTGAGGAGAAGGGGGTGTTCCACAGAGTCGAAGGCAGCTGAGAGGTCGAGGAGGATTAGGATAGAGTAGGAGCCGTTGGATTTGGCAGGCAAAAAACCTTGAAACCTAAGGCCTGGGGTCTGTCTGCCATTCCCTTCGGGAGACTCTAGTGTCAGCCTGGAGATCTGTCACCCTTGCTACCTTTTTGGGGAGGGTTTGGTAGGGAAGATCCCAGAGGGCAAATATCAAGGACAGCTTTAGTTAATCGGGGCAGTTTAGGAGTGGGGGAAGCCCTCCCAACTGAGAACCAGACCACCTGGCTGGGTCTGTGGCCATGCTCCCATTACCTACCGCGGCAGCGGGAATTGGGTAAGTAAATCCACCTGGAGGATAATGTCAGTAGGGTGGGTCCTCCCCTCCCGGTGGGTTCCTTGAAGTCTCCTCTGGAGGGTTGAGGGTTCAGGGGCAGGTTGATGATTAACCTCAGCTTTGGGGTTTGCCCACCTGGGCCAGGACCAGATTCTAAACTTATATTCCTCTGCTCCCCCTTGGCCTTGCAGGAGATAAGGCTGGCCTGAGGAGATAAATACTGGCCGGGTCAGCCCTGATCTCCACCAAGGTGACCAGACTCAGAATAACCATGAAGGTCTTCATCCTCTTTGCCCTCCTGGGGGCTGTTGGTGAGTTTCCCTCCAGTCTCTGTCCACTTCCCATTGGGTATCAGAAACTGGCCAGAGACTACAGGCCTCAGAAGTGTGTCTCAGCCTCGGTTCTAGATACCCCCATCCTCACGATGGTAGGCCAGTCCTCCCCAGGATCATGCCCCCCAAGGGTCCTACATGGGCTCTCTTCAGCCCATGCCTGTGTTTACCCAAACCCTGCTTGGTGCTCCACATGGCCTATGCCTGTGTTCCTTAAGGCCTGGACCTGTGCTCTCTCTGCCCTGTGCCTATGTTCTTATTGCTTGTGCCTGTGTTCCCTATGGGCACACACCTGTGCTCCCCAGGCCCCTTGTCTATTCACTGACTCGTTCAGTTGTATTGAGTGCTTCTGTGTGCAGAGCACTGCATTAAGCACTTGAGAGTGCTCCTTACAATCTGTGCCTGACTTCCATAGACCCCATACCTGTGCTTTCTACGGTCTGTACCTGTGTTCCCTACTAGCTGTGCCTGTGTTCCCCATGACACACTCTTGTGTTCCCCAGAGTCTTTGCCTCGACTCCGTACAGTCTGTATCGGGACTCCAAATAAGATGTACCTGCACTTCCTATGGCCTGGGCCTGGGTTGCCCATGGGAAACTCCTGTGCTACCCCAGAACCTTTGACTGTGCTCCCTAAGTCTGTGCCTGAGTTCTGTACAGCCCATACCTGTGCTGTCCAGGACCCGTGTCTCTGTTCCCCAGGGTCTGTGTCTCTGATCCCCAGGGCCTGTGTCTCTGCTCCCAAGTCCTGGGACTGTGCTCCCCAGGGTCTGTGCCTGCATTCCTCAGGGACCAATTCCTCTTCCCCATTGGGAGGCAATGTTCTGTGAGATGGGATGAGAAGGAGGCTCAGGGGCAGCTTGTAGAAACCTGGTTTTCCCCAGGCAGGGGGGAGGGGTAGGAGGCTCAGGAGCAGTTGGTAGAAGTCTGGTTTTCCCCAGATGGAGCACAGGAAAAGGCAGGGAGTGAGAGGATAATTATTGGGCAAATACCTGAGGGGCAGGTGGGAAAAACAGAGCTGAGGGAAGGGGAACAGGTTTGTTATTAGGGTGGCTGATGTTGGTAACAGAGTGTGCCGATAGAGTGCCAGAATAGACTGACCTTTTCATATTTTCTCTTTCAGTCAGGATCACTTGTTGTCCCCAGGGACTCCCAAGGGCAATGGACAAAGGTATCAGTGACAGAATTGGGAGGGAAAGGAAGGTACGTTGGCGGAGAGACACAGAGATAGATGGAGCAAGATGGAGACAGAGACAAGAGTGAGACAAAGGGTCTGAAAGACAAAGACAGAGACAGAGACAGACAGCAAGATGGACAGAGACAATCAATTGATCATTTTTACTGAGTGCTTACTGTGTGCAGAGCACTGTACTAAGAGCTTGGGAGAGTACAATATAACAGAGTTGGTAGGTATAGTCCCTGTCCACAAGGAAGTTACAGTCTGGTGGGGGAGATAGACAATAATAATAATAATAATAATGGCACTTATTAAGGGCTTACTATGTGCAAAGCACTGTTCTAAGCACTGGGGAGGTTACAAAGTGATCAGGTTGTCCCACATGGGGCTCACAGCCTTCATCCCCATTTTACAGATGAGGCAACTGAGGCCCAGAGAAGTGAAGTAACTTGCCCAAAGTCACACAGCTGACAAGTGGCAAAGCTGGGATTTGAACCCATGACCTCTGATTCCAAAGCCCGTGCTCTTTCCACTGAGCCATGCTGATTTTCTTCAATATTAACATAAATTAATAAATTATGGATATATGCATAATTGTTGTGGGGCTGAGGATGGGGTGAATAAAGGGTGCAAATTCAAATACAAAGGAACTGCAGAAGGGAATGGGAGGAGAGGAAATAAGGGCTTAGTCAAGGAAGGCAGACAGAGATAGACATAGAAATCAACCAATCAATCAATGTTATTTAATCAATCGTTCAATCAATGGTATTTATTAAGTGCTTAGTGTGTGCAGAGCACTGCACTAAGCACTTGGTAGAGTAGTATTAAAAATAATAATAATGATGATAGTATTTGTTAAGTGCTTACTATATGTCAAGCACTGTTCTAAGCACTGGGGGAGGTACAAGCTAATCAGGTTGGACACAGTCCCTAACCCACATGGGAATCACAGTCTTAATCCCCATTTTGCAGATGAGGTAACTGAGGCACAGAGAAATTAAATGACTTGCCCAAGGTAACAGAGTAGACAAGCGGCAGAGCTGGGATTAGAACCCAAGACCTTCTGACTGCCAGGTCTGTGCTCTATCCATTATTCATTCATTCATTCGTATGTATTGAGCTCTTACTGCGTGCAGAGCACTGTACTGAGCACTTGGAAAGTACAAGCTGGCAACATATAGAGACGGTCCCTACCCAACAACAGGCTCACAGTCTAGAAGGGGGAGACAGACAACAGAACAAAACATATAGATGGGTGTCCATTAGGTCATACTGCTTCTCCCAGTTGACCATAGGAGCCCATAGTGAGCTTATAGTGTAGATGGGGAGGCAGACTTTAATATAGATAAATAATTTCTGGGTCTGGACATAAGTGCTGTAGGGCTGAACGTGGGGTAAAGCCCAAGTGACGAAAGGGTGTAGATCCAAGTGCGTAGACGATGCAGAATGGACAGGGAGATGGAGAAAAAGGACCTAATTAGGGAAAACATCTTGAAAGAGAAGAGACCTTAATAAGGCTTTGAAGGTGGAGCTGTATATGAAGCTGTATATATGTATATATGTTTGTACATATTTATTACTCTATTTATTTTACTTGTACATATCTATTCAATTTATTTTATTTTGTTAGTATGTTTGATTTTGTCCCCCCTTTTAGACTGTGAGCCCACTGTTGGGTAGGGACTGTCTCTATATGTTGCCAATTTGTACTTCCCAAGCGCTTAGTACAGTGCTCTGCACACAGTAAGCGCTCAATAAATATGATTGATGATGATGATGATGAGAGAGTGGTGCCTGCTGTATATGGAGGGGAAATGAGCACAGCACTGCACTAAGCCAGTGAGAGAGTATAATACAACAGAGTTGGTAGACATGAGCCCTGCCCACAAGGGGCTTACTATCTAGAGAGATGCTGCATGGCCTAATGGAAAGAGCATGGGCATGTGAGTCAGAGAACCTGCATTCTAATCCTGGCTCCATCACGTGTCTGCTGTGTGACATTGGGCAACTTCTCTGTGCTTCAGTTACCTCATCTGTAAAATGAGGATTAAGACTGTGAGCCCTGAGTGGGGCAGGGACTGTATTCAGCCCAATTATAGAGAAGCAGCATGGCTCAGTGGAAAGAGCACGGGCTTTGGAGTCAGAGGTCATGGGTTCAAATCCCGACTCCACCACTTGTCAGCTGTGTGACTTTGGGCAAGTCACTTAACTTCTCTCCCCCTCGTCCCCCTCTCCATCCCCCTGTCTTACCTCCTTCCCTTCCCCACAGCACCTGTATATATGTATATACGGTTGTACATATTTATTACTCTATTTATTTATTTATTTATTTATTTATTTATTTATTTATTTATTTATTTTACTTGTACATTTCTATCCTACTTATTTTATTTTGTTGGTATGTTTGGTTCTGTTCTCTGTCTCCCCCTTTTAGACTGTGAGCCCACTGTTGGGTAGGGACTGTCTCTATGTGATGCCAATTTGTACTTCCCAAGCGCTTAGTACAGTGCTCTGCACATAGTAAGTGCTCAATAAATACGATTGATTGATTGATTGATTGATTCTCTGGGCCTCAGTTACCTCATCCGTAAAATGGGGATTAAGACTGTAAGCCCCCCATGGGACAACCTGATCACCCTGTAACCTCCCCAGCACTTAGAACAGTACTTTGCACATAGTAAGGGCTTAATAAATGTGATTATTATTATTATCTTGTATTTATCCCAGTGCTTAGTACAGTGCCTGGCAAATAGTAAGAGCTTAAGAAATAACACAATTATTATTATTGTAGGAGAAAACGAGACAAACACAGGCAAAAATAATGATAATAAGAAGATGAACAATAATAATAACAGTGGTATTTGATAAGTGCTCACTATATGTTAAATGTTAGGGGGGATACAAGATAGTCCCTGTCCCTTCTAAGTCTTATGGAGAGATTTAGAGACTGACAGAGAGAATGAGAAGGAAAGAGATGAGAGAGAGAGCGACCGAGACAGAAATAAAGACAGACTGAGGGACAGAAAGGAAGAGACAGATACAGACAGTGAGAAGGCCAAAAAGAGGCAGAAACAAAGTTAGGAAGAGATAATGAGGGAGATTCAGAGACAGTGGGCAGAAAAGAGGCAGAGCTAGGGAGACATAGTGAGATCCTCTAAACTGTAAGCTTGTTGTGGGCAGGGATGTATCTACTACCACCTCTGTTGGATGGTACTCTCCCGAGCTCATAATCCAATGCTCTGCACAGAGTAAGTGCTCATTAAATACCACTGATTGGTACTGAGACAGTGAGAGGGAACAGACCAAGGGAGACAGGGACAGTGGCTGAGAGAGAGACAGACAGAGAGAGACAGGTCAACTGTGATGAAGGAAGCATCTAGTCTTCTAGACCGTGAGCCCGTGGTTGGGTAAGGATTACCTCTACTTGTGGCCAAATTGTACTTTCCATGCACTTAGTGCAGTGCTTTGCACACAGTAAGCACTCAATAAATATGATTGAATGAAAGAAGGAAGGAAGCCAGGTGCCAGCAGGCCCCTCCATGGCCTGATATCCAGGATTTTGCCATACCGGCTGCTCCCTTCCCTGGCCCGTTTCTTGGGGATCAGGACCCTGTGCCCCCACCTTTCACCACCCAATGTGGCAGAGAACAGCTAGGCTCCAGGCCCCCGACCCTGTGTTCCAAGTAACCCGCTCCTGACTCCTCCCCCAGTGGCCCAACCCATGGATGACGATGACAAGATCGTCGGGGGTTACACATGCCCGAAGAATGCCCTGCCCTACCAGGTGTCCCTGAACATCGGCTACCACTTCTGTGGTGGCTCCCTCATCAACAGCCAGTGGGTTGTGTCCGCTGCTCACTGCTACAAGTCGTAAGTGTCACCATGGGATATGCGGGTCAGGGGTAGGAGTGGGACAGGGAGGCTGGGGTGAGGAACACCAGCATGGGCTGAGGGGCACGGAGTGGTGGGGCAGAGCAGGGAGGTCAGGGCTAGGGGCACCAGATGCTCCCACCAGCATGGGGGCAGGTATGGAGAGTGGGGCAAGGCAGGGAGCCTGGCACGAGGAGCACCGGACACTCCCACAAGCATGGTGTGTAGGGTGCAAGGTGCAGGAGCAGGGCAGGGAGGCCAGGGAGAGAGGCAGCAGATGCTCCCATCAATTACGGGTGAGGGGCATGGGGTGATGATGATGATGATGATTACGGTATTTGCTAAGCTCTTACTATGTGCAAAGCACTGTTTTAAGCTCTGGGGGGGATACAAGGTGATCAGGTTGTCCCACATGGGGCTCACAGTCTTAATTCCATTTTACAGATGAGGTAACTGAGGCACAGAGAAGTTAAGTGGCTTGCCCAAGGTCCCACAGCTGACAAGTGGAGTCGGAATTCGAACTCATGACCTCTGACTCCAAAGTCCGTGCTCTTTCCACTGAGCCACGCTGCTTTTCCAGCTTCTCCACGCTGCTGAGTCAGGGCAGTGACCCTGGGGTGAGGAGCACCATATGCTCCCACCAGCATGGGGTGAGAGTGTGGGGTGTGGGAGTGAGGTTGGGGTAAGGGGTAGGAAACATTCCCACCACTATCGGGTTAAGGGTGCGGGGTGCCGGGGCAGGGCAGAGTGCCCGGAGCAAGGGACCAGATGCTTCCACCAGCATTGGGTGAGGGGTGTGGAGTGCAGGGGAAGGCCAGGAAGTGGGGTACTAGGTGTTCCCACCAGCATAGGGTAAGGGGTGGAGGGTGCCAGGGAAGAGTAGGGAGGCTAGGGCGAGGGGTACCAGATACTTCCACTAGTACGGGGTGAGGGGTGTGGGGTGTCAGGGAAGGACAGGGAGGCCAGGGCAAGGAGTACCAGATGCTCCCCCCAGCATTGGGGGAGGAAGCCGGTTAGAGACATAGTGAGCCAATGAGCCGAGGAAATCTACTGAGGAATTTAGAGAGTCTCTCATTGTCCTAGGACGGTTCTCGGGGCATCGGGTGTGGTCAGGACCACCTTCCCCAGGGGGCTGTTCGGCATCCCAAGAGCTCCAGGTTTACGGCATGGTCAGTGGCATCGCCGCTGAGCACAAAGGACGTTGAGTCCAGTGGTGTTTCTGCACAAGATTCTTCCTGGGGCTTTCCGTCACTCCCAGGGTGCTTGGAGGTGCTTGCCACCTAGGACGAAAGGAAATCATGACACAGGAGTGAAGGGGGTGGTCCTTAGACCAGAATCAGAAGTTGAAGGTGTTAATCAATCGATGTGATTTATTGAGCGCGTACTGTGTGCCGAGAACCGTACTAGGTGCTTGGGAGGGAACAGTACAACAGAGTTGCTAGACATGATACCTGCCACAAAGATTTCATAGTCTAGAAGGGGAGACAGACATTGAAGCAAATTACAGATAGGTAAAAGGGAGAGGGAGAGTCACTGTTAACTGATTCATTCAATAGTATTTATTGAGAGCTTACTGTGTGCAGAGCACTGCACTGAGATGAAATTGAATGCTGAACCGATTAACTGTTGGATTGATTGACCCATGGGTTGATTGATGGGCTGATTCACTAATGGATCAATTGATTACCAGCCTGGAAACAGAAAGCCACTGAGAAGAGCCCAGATGCTGGGCCCCAAGTGCTGTTGGGTGGAAGTGAAGATATGCACCATCTTGGGGCCCTTGGAGGATGGTGCTCTCAAACAATCGGGTTGATTTTTTGGGCCCAGAGCTAAAGTGGCCTGGGACAGCAAGGTGACCATGGGTTAGGACTGTTCCTGGGCCCAGAGCTAAAGTGTTCTGGGACAATGGCCTGAGGCAGTGAGGTGACAGCTGACTGGGACTGTCTCCCAGACCCAGAACTAAAGTGGCCTGGAGCAGCTAGGTAACCGAAGGTCAGTACTGACTCCTGGGCCCAGAGCTCAAGTGGCCTGGGACAAGGGCCAGGGACAGTGAGGTGACAGCTGACCAAGACTGTCCCCCAAGGCCAGAGTTAAGATGTCCTGGGACGGGGTTTAGGCTTGGGGGCAGGAAGGGCTATGCAGGGGGATGCCCAGGAGAACTACTGAGGGAAACAGAGGCTGCGAGCCCCCCCTCTACCCAACCCAAACATTCCCCCACCCACCCATGGTCCCACCCTTTCCTCTTCCAGCCGCACTGGACGAGCACGACATTGAGGTCTTGGAGGGCACCGAGCAGTTCATAGACTCTGCCTTGGTCATCCGCCACCCCAAATACAGCACACGCAACATCGACCACAACATCATGCTGATCAAGCTGAGCACCCCCGCCGTGCTCAGCTCCCGCGTGGCCGCTGTCTCCCTGCCCTCCAGTTGTGCTCCCGCTGGCACCTCCTGTCTCATCTCTGGCTGGAGAAATATGCTGAGCAGTGGCAGTGAGTGTTCAAGAGGGAGGGCATCACTGAGGCGTGACGGGGAGGAGAGAGCCATTCATAAGAGGCAGGGCAGAAGCCAAGAAACTGGGGTCACAGAAGACAAAATCCCTCCCACCCCTTCTCCCCCTCCCCACCATTGCCACCATCCTCTCCCCTGCCGCCACCATCATTCATTCATTCATTCAATCGTATTTATTGAGTGCTTACTGTGTGCAGAGCACTGTACTAAGCGCTTGGGAAGTACAAGTTAGCAACATATAGAGACGGTCCCTACCCAACAGTGGGCTCACAGTCTAGAAGACCTTCATCACCAAAACCACCATATCATCACCCACTAACACCACCATCACCATGACCACCCCATCTCTGCCCCTGCTCTCTCCCCCTCCCTCCAGGCTCGCATCTCCTCCTGCCTTCAGTACATCTCCACCTGGATGTCTGCCTGCCATCTAAAACTCAACATGTCTAAGACTGAACTCCTTATCTTCCCTCCCAAACCCTGCCCTCTCCCTGACTTTCCCATCACTGTTGACAACACTACCATCCTTCCCATCTCACAAGCCTGCAACCTTAGTGTCACCCTCGACTCCGCTCTCTCGTTCACCCCTCACATCCAATCCGTCATCAAAATCTGCCGGTCCCACCTCCGCAAGATCGCCAAGATCCGCACTTCCTCTCTATCTGAACTGCTACCCTGCTCGTTCAATCTTTCATCCTATCCCGCCTGGATTACTGCATCAGCCTCTTCTCTGATCTCCCATCTTCCTGTATTGCCCTACTTCAGTCTGTACTTCACGCCGCTGCCCGGATTGTCTTTGTGCAGAAATGCTGTAGGAATGTTACTCCCCTCCTCGAAAATCTCCAGTGGCTACCAATCAACCTATGTATCAGGCAAAAACTCCTCACCCTCGGCTTCAAGGCTCTCCATCACCTTGCCCCCTCCTACCTCACCTCCTTTCTCTCCTTCTACAGCCCAGCTGGAACCCTCCACTCCTCTGCCACTAATCTCCCCACTGTGCCTTGTTCTTGCCTGTCCCGCCATTGACCCCTGGCTCACGTCCTCCCCCTGGCCTGGAATGCCCTCCCTCCGCACATCCGCCAAGCTAGCTCTCTTCCTCCCTTTAAAGCCCTACTGAGAGCTCACCTCCTCCAGGAGGCCTTCCCAGACTGAGCCCCCTCCTTCCTCTCCCCCTCCTCCCCCACCCCATCCCCCTGCCTTACCTCCTTTCTCTCCCCACAGCACCTGTATATATGTATATATATGTTTGTACGTATTTATTACTCTATTTATTTTACTTGTACATATTTATTCTATTTATTTTATTTTGTTAATATGTCTTGTTTTGTTGTCTGTCTCCCCCTTCTAGACTGTGAACCTGCTGTTGGGTAGAGACCGTCTCTATATGTTGCCAACTTGTACTTCCCAAGCGCTTAGTACAGTGCTCTGCACACAGTAAGTGCTCAATAAATGCGATTGAATGAATGAATCATCATCCTGACCACAATGTCCACCATTATCAACACCACCATCACCGTGACCATCCCATCATTATCCCCATCAACATGACCTCCATCATCAACACCATCCTCATGATGACCACCTCGTCATCCCCATCACCACAATCATCGACACTGCCATCACCATGGCTATCATCTCTATGACCACCCTATCATCAACCCCCATCACCATGACCACTCCATCATCATCCCCATCACCGTGTCCACCATGATCACCACCAACATCACTATGACCCCCCCACCCCCGACTTCCTTATCACTATCACCACTACGCCCATCTCTCCCCCTCCCCCCGTCACACTCACCACCACTAACAGATGTTTGCTGAGCCCCTTCAGATGCAGAGCGCTGCCCTGGGTGCTGTGTCTGATTCACTGTAGGCTTGCTGGTCCAGCCCACTGTTGGAAAGGGACCGTCTCTATATGTTGCCAACTTGTACTTCCCAAGCGCTTAGTACAGTGCTCTACAAACAGTAATCACTCGATAAATATGACTGAATGAAAGAATGAATGAATCTCATACCTATGATCACTAACCACCATCTGTGCTGGGAAGCTTGCTAGGGGAATCTGAGGACAAGCAAACCCCTCACCCCAGTGGGTAAACTCCCACCAAAAGGGCCAGCCAGCATCAGTAACAGTGAGCTTCCATTTCCAGGACGCCCAAAAGACCTCCCTCCCTTCACAACCCCCTTCTTCCCTGCAGGCAACTAACCCGACCTACTGCAGTGCCTGGATGCTCCCATCCTGGCTGACGCCCAGTGCCACAGCGCCTACCCTGGACAGATCACCAAAAACATGATCTGCCTGGGATTCCTGGAGGGTGGAAAGGACTCCTGCCAGGTTAGACATTGCCCCTTCCCTGCCCTGAGATCAGTCTCTGCCTCCCCCTCCTCTGCTCTGAGATCAGATGCTCCCCCCTCTCCCCTCCCTCAACCTCCACCCCAAGATCAGTCTCCACCTCCCTATCCTGGCCCTGAGATCATATGCTCTCATATGCACCCATCTTTCAGAGCTCCTCACACCCCACCTCGCCACCCTCTCCTCTCTACCCAGTCTTGATGATCAGATTACTGCTCTCAACTTTACCTTTTCTACTCAGCTAGATTCACTCGCTCCCCTTTCCCTTCGCCACTCTTGTACCACTAACCCACAGCCCTGGATGTCCGCCAATGTCCGCCTCCTTCGCTCTTATGTTTGAGCTGCCGAACGCTGCTGGCGAAAGTCTAAACACCATGCCAACCTCGTTCACTTCAAGTTTATCCTTTCCTGCCTTAACTCAGCCCTCTCTTCTGCCAGACAAAACTATTTCCCCTCCCTTATTAACACCCATGCCCATCACCCCCGCCAGCCCTTCCGTACATTCAACTCCCTTCTCAGGCCCCCGGTTCCTCCCCCTCCTCCTTCCCTCACCCCCAACGATCTGGCCTCCTACTTCATTAACAAAATTAAATCCATCAGGTCCAACCTCCCCAAAGTCACTTCCCCCCCTTCTCCAACCCCCCGGCTCTCAACACTCTCCGCTACTCTCCCATCCTTCCCAGCAGTATCCTCAGAGGAGCTCTCCTCCCTCCTCTCAAGTGCTACTCCGGCCACCTGTGCTTCTGACCCCATTCCCTCTCATCTCATGAAATCTCTCACTCCATCCCTTCTCCCCTCCTTAACTTCCATCTTCAACCACTCACTCTCCACTGGTTCCTTCCCCTCTGCCTTCAAACATGCCCATGTCTCTCCCATCCTAAAAAAATCCTCTCTTGACCCCACCTCACCTTCTAGTTATCGCCCCCACATCCCTCCTACCATTCCTTTCGAAACTCCTTGAACGAGCTGTCTACACGCGCGGCCTAGAATTCCTCAACAACAACTCTCTCCTCGACCCCCTCCAGTCTGGCTTCCGTCCCCTACATTCCACGGAAACTGCCCTCTCAAAGGTCACCAATGACCTCCGGCTTGCCAAATCCAATGGCTCTTACTCTATCCTAATCCTCCTCGACCTCTCAGCTGCCTTCAACACTGTGGACCACCCCCTTCTCCTCAACACGCTACCCAACCTTGGCTTCTCTCCTTCTAGAGCCCACCCCACACCCTCCCTTCTCTCCTTCTAGAGCCCACCCCACACCCTCCGCTCCTCTGCTGCTAATCTCCTCATCGTACCTCGTTCTCGCCTGTCCCGCCATCGACCCCCGGCCCACGTCATCCCCAGGGCCTGGAATGCCCTCCCTCTGCTCATCCACCAAGCTAACTCTCTTCCTCCCTTCAAGGCCCTACTGAGAGCTCACCTCCTCCAGGAGGCCTTCCCAGACTGAACCCCTTCCTTCCTCTCCCCCTCGTCCCCCTCTCCATCCCCCCATCTTACCTCCTTCCCTTCCCCACAGCACCTGTATATATGTATATATGTTTGTACATATTTATTACTCTATTTATTTATTTATTTTACTTGTACATATCTATTCTATTCATTTTATTTTGTTAGTATGTTTGGTTTTGTTGTCTGTCTCCCCCTTTTAGACTGTGAGCCCACTGTTGGGTAGGGACTGTCTCTATATGTTGCCAATTTGTACTTCCCAAACGCTTAGTACAGTGGTCTGCACACAGTAAGCGCTCAATAAATATGATTGATGATGATAATGCCTCCTCGCCCTGCCCCATCTCTACCCCGAGATCAGTCTCTGCCTCCCTCTCCTGGCCCTGAGATCAGATGTTGCCTTCCCGCTCCCCAACCTCCGCTATGGGATCAGTCTCTGCCTCTCCCTCCTCCATACCAAGATCAGATGCTGCCCCTTCATCCCCCCTGCTTCCACCCCAAGATCAGTCTCTGCCTCCCCTCCTGGTCCTGGGATCAGATGCTGCCCCCTCGCCCCTCATCTCCACACCAAGATCAGTCTCTGCCTCCCCCTCCTCTGCTCCAAGATGGGTCTCGGTGAAGACTCCGGATGGAATTTCCCAGGGTATTGAAATATGTTATGGGGGACATTGAGGGTCTTTACTTTCAGGCTGGCCCCCTGCAAATGTATTAGTAGAGCCCGCCTACCTTCCCCTACCCCACTGAGCCATGTCTGGGGTCAGCACCCATACAGTGGGTGGAGAGGAAGGGGAGGGACACGGGGATATGGAGGTGGGCACAGGGATGGACTCTGGAGGCAGCTGGACAGATTAGCTGCTCACCCAGACGACACAGATGATGCAGATGGTTGCAGGATGCTGCCCAGAGTGGGCCACTGGGAGGAAAGGCATGCCCAGATCTCTGGGGAAGAGGGAAGCCTTGTTCGCCTGGGAGAATTCCTGGAATTTTGATGGGGCCGGCCCTCCAGGGATTGAAGAGTTCCCCATCCATGGTCCCTCCCTCGGTGGAACAGTCCCTGATCTTCCTGATCTCCTTATCAGGATGACTCTGGTGGCCCTGTGGTCTGCAATGGGGAGCTGCAGGGCATCGTCTCCTGGGGCTACGGCTGTGCCTTGAAAGGCAAGCCTGGCGTCTACACCAAGGTGTGCAACTACGTCAGCTGGATCCAGGAGACCCTGGCATCCTACTGAGTGGCCACTGGTCTCTGAGCCCTTCTGGATGGGCTACCCTGGGCCCCTCTGTGGGGAAGCCTGCTGTCTCCTCATCCACTTCCTGCCTTGGAACTAGTTCTAAATAAAAGCTTTTGCCCTTCACTGTGTCTGTCAGAGTGTCCTGCATTGTGTCTGTGAGAGTATCTAGCATTGTGTCCACTAATGTTCCAAATTGTGAGAGTATCCTGCAATATATCTGTGAGAATGTCCTACACTGTAGATGTAATTGTGGCCCACATTGTATCTCTGAGAATGTCCCACTCTGTCTGTGTGAGTGTCCCACGCTGGATGAGAGAAGCAGCGTGACTCAGTGGAAAGAACATAGGCTTGGGAGTGAGAAGACATGGGTTCAAATCCTGCCTCTGCCACTTGTCTGCTGTGTGCCTTGGGCAAGCCACATAACGTCTCTGTGCCTCAGTTAACTCATTTGTAAAATGAGGATTAAGACTGTGAGCCCCACGTGGGACAACCTGATTACCTTGTATCTACCCCAGCACTTAAAACAGTGCTCGGCACATAGTAAGTGCTTAACAAATACCATAATTATTATTATTATCTCAGTGTCCCACACTGTTTCTGTGAAAGTGTCCTGCACTCTGTCTGTGGGATTGTGGATGTGAGAGTGACCCTCGCTGTGTCTATGAAAGCATCTGATACTATGGAAATGAGAGTTTCACACTGTATCTGAGAGAGCATATTGCACAGTATCTGCAAGATTGCCTCATACTGTGTCTGTGACAATGTTCCTAAGTGTGTCTGTGAGAATGTTCTTTGGCGTGTCTGTGAGAGTGTCGACACTGTGGACTTCAGAGTGTCCCACACTATATCTCTGAGAGTGTCCTGCACTGTGTGTGTGTGTTTGGTTTTTTTTAATGGTGTCTGTGCGATTGTTCTGCACTATGTCTGTCAGAAGGCTCGGGAAATGGACTGGTATTTACTGTTCTGGGAATTTGGTATTTCCATGAATTCCTTTATGATAATAATAATATTTGTTAAGCGCTTACTTTGTTCCAGGTACTGTATTAAGAGCTGGCCCAACATCGGGGCTTCAGGGACCTTGGATGTCTGGATCCATGGGGGCTCTGGGTTTGTGGGAGATAGGGGTCTAGAGAGAACCTGGTTCTATACCAGTCTTGAATTTATAGGAGCACTGGATCTATAGGGGATTCATGTCTGAAGGGGTCCTGGTTCTATAGGGATCCTGGATTTATAGGAACAGTGGATTTGTAGGGGATTCAGTCTGAAGGAGACCTAGGTTTAAAGGGGTCCTGACCAGGTCCACAAGAGCTCAATTGGTGGTGGTCCCTTTCCCAAGTCCTGCAGGGGCTGGACTGGCTCCCCATAGTGCTGCAGGCTCAGCAATTAGAAGTGGAGCTGGGACTGGGGCAGGAAGGGATCCACGTGGAGGAGGGGTCCCAGGCTGGTGGTGCAGCCCCCTCATTCTAATAATAATAATAATGATTGCATTTGTTAAGCGCTTACTATGTGCAAAGCACTGTTCTAAGCGCTGGGGGGGATAAAAGGTGATAATAATAATAATAATAATGATGGTATTTATTAAGCGCTTACTATGTGCAAAGCACTGTTCTAAGCGCTGGGGAGGTTACAAGGTGATCAGGTTATCCCATGTGGGGCTCACAGTCTTAATCCCCATTTTACAGATGAGGTAACTGAGGCACAGAGAAGTTAAGTGACTTACCTAAAGTCACACAGCTGACAATTGGTGGAGCCGGGATTCGAAGCCATGACCTCTGACTCCAAAGCCCGTGATCTTTCCACTGAGCCACGCTGCTTCTCTGCTAAGTTAAGTGCTGGTACTAATGTGGTAGCAGTTTGGATGGAAGTTAAGGAGGGGAGAAGGGATGGAGCGAGAGATTTTATGAGATGAGAGGAAATGGGGTTCAGAAGCACAGGTGGCCAGTGGCCCTACAAGTCATCCCCCCATCTCTCCATCTGCCCCTCCTGGCTCCTGGGCTCTGGGCTTTGGTTTGGGTAGGATCAGCCTCTCCTCACCTGTTCTCCTCAGGAAAGGGGGAATGGATGTGGAGCAGGGAACGGGAGCTGGAACATGGGTCAACGAATTGGTCCCTGGAAGGGAATAAGCCTCTCACTGGCCCACACTCTTCGCATCCCAAAGGATTGGATGATGATGATAGTGATGGCATTTGTTAAGTGCTTACTATGTGTGAAGCACTGTTCTAAGTGCTGGAAGGGATACAAGGTGATCAGAATGTCCCATGTGGGGCTCACAGTCTTAATCCCCGTTTAACAGATGAGGTAACTGTGGCACAGAGAAGTTAAGTGATTTTCCCAAAGTCACACAGCTGACAAGTGGCAGAGTCGGGATTAGAACCCATGAACTCTGGCTCCCAAGCCATGCTGCTTCTCTTGGATCTGGGCAAAACTCTGGGAGGAGGCTGGGAATGAACTCAACTCTCTGGAGGACCGATCCTTAGGGAAGACAGAAGAGGCCGATGAGGAGGCTGTGGCTTTATTAGCTTTGAGGATCTGGTGTCTTCCACTGCTGTCAGGGTAATTCATCAGGAGATGCCCAGGCTGTGGGAG
Organism: Tachyglossus aculeatus; assembly: GCF_015852505.1. Lineage (NCBI taxonomy): Eukaryota > Metazoa > Chordata > Mammalia > Monotremata > Tachyglossidae > Tachyglossus > Tachyglossus aculeatus. Next base: position 175,753,495 of record NC_052067.1, read on the forward strand.
ACACCTCTGAAGTGACACCTGGAACTTCTGCCAATCTTCCCAACTTGGCCTTTCTTGTCTGCCAGAAGTTTCAGTATTTCTGAATAAATGAGTAACTTATAATATATAATTTAAAGACATGTACACAAGGGTCTGTGGGGTTGGGGGTAGAGTGAATACCAAACTCCAAAAGTCACAGATCCAAGTGTAGAGATGATACAAAAGGGAAAGGGAGCTAAGGAAAAGAGGGCTTAAATAGGGAAAGGCCTCTTGGAGGAAATGGACAGGGAGGGAGTTCCAGGCCAATGGGAGGACTTTTAGACTGTGAGCCCATTGTTGGGTAGGGACTGTCTCTATATGTTGCCAACTTGTACTTCCCAAGTGCTTAGTACAGTGCTCTTCACACAGTAAGTGCTCAATAAATACGATTGATTGATTGATTGACTTGGGAAAGGGGTTGGCAGAGGGATAGACAAGATCGGGGCACAATAACTAAGCTGATGCTAGAGGAGCAGACTGTGCGGGCTGGACTGGAATTGTAGGTTAATGAGATGAGGCAGTATCATCAATCGTATTTATTGAGCGCTTACTGTGTACAGAGCACTGTACTAAGTGCTTATGGGGCAAGCTGACTGAGTGCTTTAAAGCTGATGGTGAGGAGTTTCTGTTTGATGCAGAAATGGCTGGGCAGCCATTGGAGGTTCTTGAGGAGTGCGGTGACATGGACTGAATGTTTTTGTTGATAAATGATCCATGACCAAAGTGAAGTACCGATTGGAGTGGAGAGAGACAGGAGAACTGGAGGTCAGCGAGGAGGTAGATGCCATAGTCAAGGTGGGTTAGGATAAGTGCTTGGATCAGCATAGTAATAGTAATAATAATAATTATGGTATTTGTTATGTGCTTACTATGTGCCACACTGCTAGAGAAGCAGTGTGGCTTAGTAGAAAGAGCCCAGGCTTGGGAGTCAGAGGTCATGGGTTCTAATCCCGACTCTGCCACTTGTCAGCTGTGTGACTTTGGGCAAGTCACTTAACTTCTCTGTGCCTCAGTTACCTCATCTGTAAAATGGGGATTAAGACTGTAAACCCCAGGTGGGACAACCTGATTACCTTGTATCTACCCCAGTGCTTAGAACAGTGCTTGGCACATAGTAAGTGCTTAAGAAATACCATAATTATTAAACACTGTTCTAAGTGCTGGGGTAGATACAGGATATTCAGATTGCCCCAGGTGGGGTTCACAGTCTAAATCCCCATTTTACAGATGAGGTAACTGAGGCCCAGAGAAGTTAAGTGGCTTGCCCAAGGTCACACAGCAGACAAGTGGCAGAGCCAGGATTAGAACCCATGTCTTCTGACTCCCAAGCCCGTGGAGAGGAAAAGGCAGATATTAGTAATGTTGTGAAGGAAGAAACCGACATGAATTGGTGACAGGTTGCATATGTGGGTAGAATGAGAGAGAAGAGTGAAGGACAATGCCAAGATTATGGCTTGTGAAATAGGGAGGATAGTGATGTTGTCTACAGTGATGGGAAAGATTGGGGGGGATAGAGTTTGGGAAAATGAGGAGTTCAGTTTTGAAAATGTTTAATTTGAGGTGTCAACAGGACATCCAAGTAGATAAGTCTGGGAGGAAGGAGGAAGTGTGAGTCTGCAGGGAAGAAGAGAGGTCAGGGCTGGAAACATAGACCTTGGAATCATCTGCATAGAGATGGCAATCAAAGACATGGGAGTGAATGAATTCTCCAAGGCAGAGGAGGTAGAGGGTGGATAGAAGGAGACCTAAAACAGATCCTTGAGAGGCCTCCTATTGTCAGAGGGTGGGAGGCACAGGAAGATGAGCCATCAGAGAGACAGGAGGAAAATCAAAAGAGGACAATGCCAGTGAATCACAGATGGGATAAAGTTTCAAAGAGAAAGTGGTGGTTTACAGTGTCAAAGGCAGCTGAAAGGTCTAGGAGGATTAGAATGGATTATGGTGAGAAGAAGATCATTGATTACTTTAGAGAGGGCTCTTTCTGTGAAGGGGGCAGAAACCAGATTGGAGGGGATCTTGGAGAGAATTGGAGGAGAGGAAGTGGAGGCAGCAGGATTAAACAACTTCTCCCGATGTTTGGAGAGAAATGGCGGTAGGAAGATGGAGAGTAGCTGGGGTCAAGGAAGGGTTTTTTAGGATAGGGGATACATAAGTAGAGTAGCTTAGTAAATAGAGCACAGGTCTGGGAGTCAGAAGGACCTGGGTTCTAATCCTGACTCTGCCACTTGTCTACTGTGTGACCTTGGGCAAATCACTTCACTTCTCTGTGTCTCAGTTCTCCATCTGTAAAATGGGAATTAAGAGTGTGAGCCCCATTTGGGCCAGAGACTGTGCACCTGGACTGGATCCTCAATATCTTCCACGCTGCCCCTAGCTTCCATGGGGCTGGGACAACTGGTCTACCGGCATTCGCAGCCCATGGGACCAGCAAGGCCTGTTCCTGGGAGCCCATGCTCCCTACAAACTCTCACCATTCTGACACCTAAGACTCATGGGCAATGATTAACCCAGGACGTGGCCCACCTGCCTTGCTGGGATCAGGGTCTCTGGAACTTCCCTGTGAAAGCACATCTGTGGCCTGGGATTTTGAGAGTTTGCAGTCTAGAGATGGTGACGGAGAAACTGAAATGCATTACTGGCAAGGGAATGGAAGAGTGTGAGTATAGGCACATAAGAGTTGTGGGACTAAGACTGAGATGAATATCAAGTGTTTAAGGGATACAGATCCAAGTAAATAAACAATGTAGAGGGGAGGGCAAGTAAGAGAAATGGGGGTCTGGTCAGAGAAGCCGTTTTCAGGGAGGGATTATTTTTTGGAGGATTTTGAAGGAGAGGAGAGTGGTAGTCTGTCAGATCTAAAGGGGCAGGAGTTCTAGACCAGAAGGAAGATTTAGCAGGGGGTCAAGCAACTCTCCCCCTCTACCTTACCTCACCAATCTTTTACCACATCTCGGCTGGCACAGGTCACTCTTTTTTTAAATGGTATTTATTAAGCGCTTACTATGGGCCAGGCACTGTAGTAAGCACTAGGGTAGATAAAAGCTAATTATGTTAGACACACCCCCTATCCCACATGTCGGAGCACATGATCTTAATCCCCACTTTACAGTTGAGGTAACTGAGGCCCAGAGAAGTGAAGTGACCTGCCCAGGGTCACATAGCAGATAACTGGTGGAGCCAGAATTAGAACCCAGGTCCTTCTGGCTCCCATGCCTGGGCTGTACGTATAGACCACACTGATTCCTCTAATGCCACCTGTACCTCGATCACCTCAGTCTTGCCACCGACCTCTTACCCACATCCTTCTTATGGTCTAGAACTCCTGACCCTTTAGATCTGACAGAGTACCACTCTCTCCACCTTCAAAACCCTCCTAAAATAATCCCTCTTCCAAGAGGTCTTCCCTGACTGAGCCCTCATTTCCCCTACTTGACCTCCCTTCTGCATCTCCCATTTGCTTGGATCTGGACTGCTCAAGGCCTTGATATTCACCCCATCCTCAACCCCAATGCACTTGTGTACATATCCCTTTTACTCAGCTATTCCCCTATCTGTAATTTATTTTTATGCCTGTCTCCCCCTCTAGACCCTAAGCTCCTTATGGGCAGGGATCAACCCTGTCGACCAACTGTATTGCACTGTATTGCTTAGTACATTGGTCTGCCCACAGTAAATGCTTAATAAATGAGAAACAGCATGGCCTAGGTATGGGCCCAGGAGTCAGAAGGACCTGGGCTCTAATCCCAGATCTGCTATTTGCCTGTTTTGGGTCCTCGGGTAGGTCCCTTAACTTCTCTGTGCCTCAGTTACCTCATCCGCAAAATGAAGGTTAAGACTTTGAGCCCCACATATGACAGGGACTGGGTCCAACCTGATTACTTAGAACAGAGCTTAGAACAGTGCCTGGAACATAGTAAGTGCCTAGCAGATACCACTGAAAAAATGTAATTTACTGATTGGCAGACTGAAACAGAAGAGAGCAAGGTACAGTAAGTAAGTTGGTATTAGATGAGCAAAGTATGCAGGCTGGGTTGCAGAGGAAATCAGTCAGATAAGGTAAGACGGGGAGAGCTGATTGAGTGTTTTGAAGCCAGATGGTAAGGAGTTTCTGTTTGTTGCAGAGGTGAATGGGCACCTTAGAGGACTGGGGAGTTGAGGGCTGAATGGATTTTTAGGAAAATGATTGGGTTAGCAGAGTGAAGTAGGGACTGGAGCGGGGAGATACTGGAGGCAGGGAAGTCAGTGAGGAAACTGATGTAGTAGTAAAGGCATGAAAGGATAAGTGTTTGGATCCACATGGTAGTAGTGTGGATAGAGAAGACAGGGCAGATTTCAATATTGTTGTGGAAGTAGAACTAACAAAATTGGTGACTGAATATGTTGGTTCAATGAGAGAGATAAGTTGCAGTTACAGGGTTGAGACAGGGAAGGTAGCAGTTCTGTCTACAGTGATCAGAAAGGTAGTGGGGAAGATCAGACTTGGCTGGGAAGTTTAAGAGTTCTGCTCTGGATATGCTGGACATGTTTGAGATGTTTATTCATTCATTCATTCACTCATTCAATTGTATTTATTGAGAACTTATTTTGTGCAAACCACTGTACTAAAGTCTTGGGAGACTAAAATATTAGCAGATGTTGTCAGGGCTAGGCTGAAAGAAATATGAAACTGCACAGAAAGAGAGAGGTTTAGGGTTGAAGAGGTAGATTTGGGAGTCTTCTGCACAGAGATGGGAAGCGAAGCCATGGGAGAGAATGAGTCCTCCAAGGGAGTTGGGGTAGATAGAGAATAGAAAGGAACCCAGAACTGAGCCTTGAGGGACTCCCAGAATTAGTAGTGGGAGGCAGAGGAGAAGCTAGAGAAAGCCAGATAGCTAGGAGGAGAACCAGGAGAGGGCATTGTCTGTGAAGCCAGAGTTAGATAATATTTCCAGGAGGAGGAGGGAGTGGGCAACAGTGTTGAAGGCAGTCAAAAGGTTGGGGAGGATTAGAATGGAATAGCGACTGATGGATTTGGCAAGACGGGGATCATTGGTGACCTTAGAGAGGGCCATTTCCATACAATGAATGGGGCGGAAGCCAGATTGCAGAGTATTAAGGAAAAAATTGGGGAAGAGGAAGTGGAGGGAACAGGTGTAGACAACTCAACCAAGGGGTTCGGAGAAGAATGGTTGGAAGGAAATGGGGTGATAACTGAAGGGAACCACAGGGTCAAGAGAAAGGTTTTTAGTATAGGAGATACTGGGCATGTTTGAAAGCAGTGGGGAGGAAGCCATTAGAAAGTGAACAGTTAAAGATGGCACTCAGGGAGCGATGAAGGGAGAGAACAAGTGTTTTGATGAGATGTGAGGACATGGGGTCAGAGGTGCAGGTGCAGTTTGTGGATTTTGAGAGGAGGTGGGAGATTTCCTCTTTAGATGCTGCTGGTAAGGATGGGAGACTCTCAGCCAATCAATTAATGGTATTTATTGAACATTCATTGTGTTCAGAGCAATGTACTAATCTCTTGGAAGACTATGATATTCAATGAGCTTACAAGTCTGCAGAGGTTACAGACATTAAAATAAATAATTTATAATATATGACATAGATATGTACACAGGTCATGTCTACTAATTCTATTGTATTCTGCCAAGCTTTTAGTACAGTGATCGGCACACAGTAAGCCTCAATGAATGCGACTGACTGATTTGGACCATCGAGAGGGGCCAGAAGGAAATTGGAGTGGAGAAGTGAGTGCAAGAGAGATTTTAGGAAAACGATTCCTGATGGCTTCAATTTCACCCATGAACTAGGTCGCAAGGTCATCAAAGGTCAGCAACCTCTGTAATTATATTTATTTATATTGATGCCCATATACTTATATTGATATCTGTCCCACCCCCCTCTAGACTGTGAGCCTGCTGTGGGTAGGCATTGTTTCTATTGCTGTATTGTACTTTCTAAGCACTTAGTACAGTGCTCTGCACACAGCAAGTGCTCAATAAATATGATTGAATGAATGAATTAATGAATGAATCACATTGAGAAGAAAGGGGGAGAGAATTTAAGGTAGAATTTAAAAGTCTGAAACGTCTGGCAAGGGCAGTGGGCATGAGAGTAAATAAAGATAGAGATTTCTGGGTGGAGTGGAGGGTTTAAGTAGGTGAGGATGAAGTCAAAACATACACGTGCCCCAGGTCCCCCAAGTGGGACAACCTGATCACCTTATAACCTTCCCAGCACTTAGAACAGTGCTTTGCACATAATAAGCGCTTAATAAATGCCATTAGTATTATAAACTCTGATGTCTGGATTTACTCCAGCAGAGCTCTACGGTTCAAGCACAAGGGTGAAGTAAGTATACTGTTGAAGTGATCCAAGGCTACAGGGGAGCATGGAAGTGGAGTTAAGTGAAGAGGGCATTGTTGAGGACATGGATTTATGCATCAAAAGAAGGTAGGTGGGGCATGGAGACCAAAAGGGGTGTGATGAGAAGCAGCATGGCCTACTGGCAAGAGCTTGGGCTTGGGAGTCAGAGGACATGGGTTCTAATCCCAGCTCTGCCACTTGTCTGCTGTGTGACCTTGGGCAAGTCACTTAACCCCTCTGTGCCTCAGTTTCCTCATCTGTAAAATGGGGATTAAGACTGTGAGCCCCACATGGGACAACCTGATTACCTTGTAACTACTCCAGCACTTAGAACAGTGCTCAGCACATAGTAAGTGCTTAACAAATACTATTATTATTATTATTATTGTTATATAACAGAAAGGTTGGAGGGGGTGGATAGATCAGAGGTCCTGGTGGGAAAAAAGGAAATGAATGGGAAGGAAGGCAAATGAGGTGGTTGTGTTTGGACGGAGAAATTTCAGAGAAGTAATGTTGCTGGGCGGAGGAGAGGATAAAGGGCAAAATAAAAGTAGGAGAGGATGAGATTGAGATAGATGAAGTTGACCAGGGGTTAGGATTTCTACCAACAGCACTCCTCAGTACAAGCACAAGAAAGGAGCTCAAGCACATGTATTTATGTAAATTGAAGTATTTAATTGTTTCTTTAGACCACTCTACTTATATTCTACTCTATTTCTCTTAACCAGTAGAGGTTAAATTAAGCTTTTATGAATTTATTTCCACACTCCTTAATAGTCATAGACATATGTCAACTTTATTTTTGTCCCATTGAGTTGCTAATATTTTTATGTATAATCTCTCATGTTAGAGAAGCAGTCTCCTGAAGCCAGGAAATGTGTCATTTGATTATCCTTTATTTCCCGAGGCACCAGTATAGTGCACCACAGAAGTGCACCACAGAAGTGGGCACTCAATGAATATCACTACTTATATACTTATAAGGGGCAAGAGAAGGACTCTGTTTACATGGTTTGTTTTGTTGTCTGTGTCCCCCTTCTAGACTGTGATCCCGTTGTTGGGTAGGGACCGTCTCTATATGTTGCCGACTTGCACTTCCCAAGTGCTTAGTACAGAGCTCTGCACACAGTAAGCACTCAGTAAATATGACTGAATGAGTGAATGACTCCAATAGGGGCAGTGGGGCTATTGGCCTCCCACACCATCACTCAGGGATCAGAAACAGTCACTCTGGCCTGAAGGTTATAGGTCAAAGGGAAACCTAAAGAAAGCCCTTTTCTTCCTGAGTGCTGTGCAGGTTCAGGAGAAGTTAGGCTCCTCCCCCTCACTGCCTTTGCTCTTCTTTTCAGCCAAGCACTCTTTTGTCCAGCACCTCACTGTAGAGTCTTTCACCTCTGACCCTGGCTCACACCATCCCCACAGCCTAGGACTCCCTCCCTAAAGCATCCAAACCACAGCCCTCCCCAGCTCCTAGGATAGCATTTCATTTCCTTCTCTGCAGTTGTCCCTGAGATTCCACTCCACAGCGCCTCTCCCACTGCCCACTCTTCCTAGCCCTCATGCCCTCCACAGGACTCAACACAGCAGAGAGCTGGGGGTTGGGGAGGGATAGACTGAATGCTTCCTGGGGGGAAGAGTCAGTCAGGCCTCCTACCTCTGGATCAGGTCCTTAATATTTCTCACCTTTCCCCCAGCTCCCACAGGGGCTGGGGCCACTGGTCTACCAGCATTCGCAGTCAATGAGAACAACAAGGCCTGTCCTTGGAAGCTCATGTTCCCCACAAACTCCACACCACCCTGGACCCTCGGACTTGTGGGCAATAATTAACCCGGGACGTGGCCCACCTGCTTCCCTGTGATCTGGGTCTTTGGGAATCCCCTGCAAGTGCACACCTGTGGCCAGCATCCTTTAGGGTTCATAGTCTAGAGTCAGAGATGGACACATTGAAATACATTACTGACAAGGGAATGGGAGAATGGGAGAATATGCACATAGGAGCTGTGGGGCTAAGGCTGAGATGAATATCAGGTACTTAAGGGATACACATCCAAGTAAATAACTAATGTAGAAGGGAGGACAAATGGGAGGAAAGAGGGCCAAGATAGGGAAGCCCTTCTCGGGCAGGGATTATTTTAGGAGGCTTTGAAGGAGGAGTGAGTGGTGGTCTACCCATATGAAGGGAAGAGAGTTCCAGGCCAGAAGAAGAATGCGGCAAGGAGTCAATCAATTCTCCCACTCCTACCTTGTCTTGCTGATCTTCTAGTACAACACAGCCCGCACAGATCAGGTGCACAAGGGAATCACTGCCTAAGTAGAAGGGAGAACAGTATTCAATCTCCATTTTACATATGAGGAAGCTGAGGCATAGAGCGGTAACTTTCTTGACCAAGGTCACAGCTGACAAGAGGTCTTTTGACCCCCAGCCCATGCCTTCCCCACTAGGCCACAATGAAACTTAATAAACTATCTTTCCCTGTTCCCCACCTGTCCCATTCTTGATTTCATCAACATCTCAATGTGACTAGCAGATTAAGGAACTAGAACTAAACCAGTCCTTTAGGGCTTGGAAACTGTTCCTGACCCTGATCATCCCCCACCTTTTAATGCATCCCTCCATCTTGACCAGTGCCTTCTCTCCCTGGCCCTCATCTCCTTTACAGGTCCCCAACCTCAGCAGGGAGTTAGTGGAGGGGAGGCTCCACGTTGGTGTGGCAAGGCTGTGGGGGAAGAGTTACCTGGACTTTGTTCTCAGGATCCCCCGCCCTACCCCTAGTTCTTCCAGGCAGGAATCTCTGGGCTACAGGCACTGGTTAAGAGCCCTAGCCCTCGGAGCCCATGTCCCCCCAAAACATCCCACCTTTCTGGTTCCTCGGTCAGGTTCCTGGTATGGGGGACTTGGCCTGCACCCCAGCATCTAGGCAATGATTAACCAGAGAGGTGTCCCACCTGCCTTCCTGAGATCAGGGTCTCTGAGCTGCCCCTCTGAATGCACACCTGTGGCCAGGGTTCTTGAGATAAGGTGGTGGGTCTGGGGGGATAAATACCAGGTCTCTCAGACTGGGGCTCATTCTGGAAACAGACACATAGCAGCCACATGGAGTCTGTCCTGATCTTTGCCCTCCTGGGGGCAGCCAGTGAGTATGGGGCTTCTGCCTCCCCAGGAAATTCCCCAGCATCTATCCAACTGGGGTGGGGAATGGGGAGAGTGGGGAGCGAGATCCTACAGCTGGGAGGGGGGATGGTCCCTAGCCTGAATGGTCGGCAGGAGGTCTTGGGCAAGGAAGTGCCCAAGATTGCCACCAGAGGATCTGGAGACAGCGTAAAAAAATGCCTGGGCTGTCTGGCAGAGGGTCTGGAGGGTTGGGAAAGCCCAGTATAGCTGGCAGTAGGTCTGGAGGTAGGGGACTGCCCAATATTGCGGGCAGAGGGCCTGGAGGGTTGGGACAGCTCAATACAGCTGGCATTGTGTCTGGAGGAAAGGGACTGCCGGGCATGGCCGGCAGTGGTTCTGGAGACAAGAGACTGCCTGGTAAGGTCAGCAGAGGATCTGGAAGCAGGGGACTACCCGACATGGCCGGCATAGGGTGTGGAGGCAGGGATGACCAGACTAGACTGTTCCCTGAGCCCCACTAATTCAGCAACTGAGGCTGCAGGACCCTCAGATCTTTGGGTCTATAGGGGATTTAGATGTCAAGGGATCCAAGTTTGTAAGAGTTTTGCAGATCCAATTACTCACCACCTCTTCAAAGCCTTCCTTATAGAAGGCACATCTCCTCCAAGAGACCTTCCCTGACTAAGCCCTCTTTTCCTTTTTCCTCAGCTCCCTTGTTTTGTCCTGATTTGATCCCACCCTCCCAGCCCCACAGGAACTTACATACATTATATTCATGTCTTTTCCCCCAGTCCAGACTGTAAGATATTTGTGGACAGGGAATGTGTCTGTTAATTTTTATATGGTACTCTCCCATGTGCTTAGTACAGTGCTCTGCCTACAGTAAGCACTCAATAAATATGACTGACTGACTGATCACACTGCATCTACAGGAGAAGCAGGTTTATACAGATGCCTGGTCCACAGGGACTGTAAGGCTACAGGGGCCCCATGGGTTGTTTCATTCCTGGTTCTTCTGGGTCTGGGCTGGCTTCCTCTGGTGCTGCGGGCTCAGCAATCAGAAGCGGAGCTGGGACTGGGACAGGGAGGATCTCAGACCAACAATCTGGCCTGACTCTATGTCCCAGAAGCTCTGGGCCTTTGGAGTGATAGTCAAGGTGGTTGGTGACCTCGGTGCTCTCTCTGTCTCTACCCCAGTTGCTTTTCCTGCTGGAGATGAAGATGGGGACAAGATCGTGGGAGGATACATCTGCCCCAAGAACTCGGTGCCCTATCAGGTCTCCTTGAACACGGGAGGCACCCACCGCTGTGGGGGGACCCTTATCAGCCCCCTCTGGGTGCTGTCTGCTGCCCACTGCTACAAGCCGTGAGTGACCTGCGGATGCCCCCACCCTGTGGGCCAAGGGGACCGGTCCACCCTCCCAGTCCCTTGTCCATCCATCCATTGTGGGGACTGTCGGGGAGCCACAGGGGTTAGGGCTCTGCTGTAAGCACTTGGGCTAGGGCTCAGGAAGATGCATGGATCTGGTTGGAACTGGGTGGAGTCCCAAGCTTAGGGTCCTTTCTGAACCATGCCCCTGATCTGCTCTGACTGAAGGCTCCTGTCCAAGACCCATTCCCTCTAACTGTCGCTCTCTGCCCACCGCAACCTGACCACCAGTCCATTGAGTTGACAAGGTTGGCTTCTGATGGTTGACCAGATGCATCCCATTTCAGGGGTCGGGGTGGAGCTGGGGGTCCTGGATGGGGCTTAGTATCACCCCTGCCCCATCCAGAAGCATCCAGGTGAGACTGGGGGAGCACAACCTGCGGGTGCTGGAGGGCAGCGAACAGTTCATCTCGGTCGCCAAGATGGTCCGCCACCCTGACTTCAATAAAAGGACTGTGGACAATGACATCATGCTGGTCAAGCTGGCCACCCCCGCCACCCTGGACAACCACACCGTGGACACAGTCGCTCTGCCTACTACCTGTGCCCTCCCCGGTGATGAATGCCTGTTGTCCGGATGGGGCAACACCGTGAGCATTGGTGGTCAGTAATGCTGGACTGGACCAGCTCTTGGTGCTCAGGGCCCAGGGCCGGGTGGAGTGATGGTGGTGGGACAACAGAGCCATGGACTAAGTGTGGGGGCTGGTCAGGAGTCATAGTTCATGTGTGCTGCATGGGAGGGCTGGTGGGTTGGGAGTTGCTTTGGGGATAGGTGTTGGGGGAGGGGGTTCTAGTGACCACAAGCCACTATTTTTACACCCTGACTGTATTGAGAAGCCCGGGGTGCCAGGGGCAGGAATGATGGACATTCTTTCCATTCCCTCTGTCTCTTGCAGAAAAAGTCCCGGTCCGGCTGCGGTGCCTGGATGCCCCCGTGATCTCACAGCGCCAGTGCCGGGGCTCCTACCCAGGGAAAATCACAGACAACATGTTTTGTGGGGGATTCTTGAAAGGAGGCAAGGATGCTTGCCAGGTGATGCCCCTGCTCTGGTCTCTTCCCCTCCCCTCTACCCCCTGGCACCCTGCCCTTCCTGTTCATCTCTCTCTTCACCATAGTCACACCTCCTCCACCACAGACAATCCTCACTTCTCTGTTGACCTTTTCTCCACCATGTTCCCCTCTCCTTCATCGTGGACCCTCCCCGTCCTACCTGTCCCAGGGTCCTGAGTCCACTGACATGTCCTGAGGATCATTCATTCATTCATTCATTCAATAGTATTTATTGAGCTCTTACTGTTGGATGAGGCCAGGCTGTATCAGTAGTGTTGGTGGGAGCCCGGGCATAGGCTGACCTCTGAACCTACTTCTCCCAAATCATTCCAAGAGCCCTGGAGCCATGATCCTGGGGATGGAGGTGCAGGAAGGAAGAACTGGAGTTCCAGGTTATCACCAGTGGTATTCACTGAGCACCAGTGGGATGGGCCACACTGGAGTGCGCAGACCCATGGCTGGTCTGAGCGGGTGCTTTCCCTCCAAAGACCAAGGGCTTCCAGTTCTGGGGCTGAGTTCATTCATTCATTCATTTATTCATTCATTCAATTGTATTTATTAAGAGTTTACTGGGTGCAGAGGACTGTACTAAGAACTTGGAAATAATAATAATAATAATAATAATAATGTTGGCATTTGTTAAGTGCTTACTATGTGCAAAGCACTGTTCTAAGCGCTTGGGGGGGGAATACAAAGTGATCAGGTTGTCCCACATGGGGCTCACACTCTTAATCCCCATTTTACAGAGGAGGTAACTGAGGCTCAGAGAAGTTAAGTGATTGCCCAAGGCCACACAGCAGACATGTGGCGGAGCCGGGATACGAACCCCTGACCTCTGACTCCAAAGCCTGTGCTCTTTCCACTGAGCCACGCTGCTTTTTTTTTGTTTTTACAATGCAGCTATAAAGATGGACAATCCCTAACCACAGTAAGCTTACAGTATGGCGGGGTGGGGAGACAGACATCAAAGGAAGTAAATAGACATCAATATAAAGAGAAGCAGTGTGGCTCAGTGGAAAGAGCAAGGGCTTGGGAGTCAGAGGTAATGGGTTCTAATCCCAGCTCTGCCACTTGTCAGCTGTGTGACTTTGGGCAAGTCACTTAACTTCTCTGAGCCTCAGTTACCTCATCTGTGAAATGGGGATTAAGACTGTGAGCCCCCCATGGGACAACCTAATCATCTTGTATTCTCCCCAGTGCTTTACACATAGTAAGTGCTTAACAAATACCATTATTGGTATTATTATTATTATAAATAAATAGAATTATAGATATATACATTTATACATAAGTGCTGCGGGGTAGAGATAGGGGGAGAAGAGCAGAGGGAGTGATTCAAGGTGACACAGAAGGGAGGGGAAGCTGAGGAAAAGGGGACTTAGTCTGGAAAGGCTTCTTGGAGGAGGTGTGCCTTCAATAGGGCTTTGAAGGGGGGAGGAGTGATTGTTTGGCAGATTTGAGGAGAGAGGGTATTCCAGGAGAGAAGTAGGATGTGAGTCATGGGTTGGAGGAGAGACAGGCAAGATCGAAGCACAGTGAGAAGGTAAGCACCAGAGGAAAGCAGTGTGTGGGCTGGGATGTAGCAGGAGAGAAGGGAGGTGAGGTAAAAAGGGGCAAGGTGATGGAGAGCTTCGAAGCCAATAGTGAGGAGTTTGTTTTTTTTTTATATGGAGGTTTATAGGCAACCACTGGAGATTTTTGAAGAGGGGTGTGATATGTTTCTGTATAAAGATAATGCGGTCAGCGGAGTGAAGCATGGGCTGAAGTGGGGAGAGGCAGGAAATTGGGTTGTCAGAAAGGAGACTGATGTAGTAATCTAGTCAGGATAGGATGAGTGATTGTACTAACATGGTAGCGGTTTGGATGGAGAGGAAAGGTCAGATCTTGGCGATGTTGGGAAGGTGAGATCGGCATTCATTCATTCATTCATTCAATCGTATTTATTGAGCGCTTACTGTGTGCAGAGCACTGTACTAAGCACTTGGGAAGTATAAGTTGGCAACAAGGATTTAGTGACAGACTGGATATCTGGGGTGAATAAGAGAGCGGAGTCAAGGTTGATGCTGGCTCTTGTCTCTGAACTGGCCATGGGCTGGGATCTTCCCCTGGCAGGCAGGAGGTTGGGAGGGTAGGTATAACATCTCCTTTTTCTCTGGCAGGGGGACTCCGGTGGGCCCCTGGTCTGCAATGGGCAGCTGCAGGGTATTGTCTCCTGGGGCTACGGTTGTGCTCTGAAAGGCAAGCCTGGTATCTACACCAAGGTGTGCAACTATCTGGACTGGATCCGGCAGACCATGGAAGCCAATTGAGCCAGGACTCTCTCCTGCCCTTTCCCCTTCTGACCTCTAGCCAGCTGTCCCAGGCCCCACCCAAACCCTCATGTTTGTATCCAACCTCCTCCCCTCCAAGCCTCTACCCACAACTGGGATTTAGTAATAAACCTTTTCTCACCATTAGCTGCATCTGTGCCTGTTTCTGCCATACTCATATCAGTCCCCTCCCTATCAGTCATCCCCCCTGTGTCCATTTGCCCTTCCTGGGCTCTGTCTGGGCTCTGGTATGGGTGGGCTGGGCCTTTCCTCACCTGTTCTCCACAGGAAAGGGGGAATGGATGTGGAGCAGGGAACAGGAGCTGGAACATGGGTCAATGAATTTGTCCCTGGAAGGGGATCAGCCTTTCACTGGTCCACATTCTTCGCAACCCAGAGGGGTGGATCTGGGCAAGACTTTGGGTGGAGGCTGAGAATGAACCAACTCTCTGTCCTGGAGGACCAATCCCTAGGGAAAACAGAAGAGGCTGAGGAGGGAGGCTGTGGCTTTGTGAGCTCTGAGGATTCTGGTGTCTCCCACTGCTGTCATGGTAATTTACCTGGAGATGCCCAAGCTGTGGGAAATACTTCTGAAGTGTCATCTGGAGCTTCTGCCAATCTTCCCAACTTTGGTCTCTCTTGTCTGCTAGAAGTTTGAGTATTTCTGAAGTGCAAGCTGGGGGCACTGCCATGTACTAAACAGACGGGAAACTATCAAACTGGTTCAAACACTGGGGGCATTGCCTCATAATAAACTGATGGGAACAACCAAATCATCATCATCAACATCATCAATCGTATTTATTGAGGGCTTACTATGTGCAGAGCACTGTACTAAGCGCTTGGGAAGTACAAATTGGCAACATATAGAGACAGTCCCTACCCAACAGTGGCACTGCCCTCAAATATACAGTTGGGCACCACCAAACCATCCACACTGGGGGCGTTGCCTCAAATTAACTAAATGGGAACCACCGGACCATCCACAGTGGGGACATTGACTCCATACTGCCCTTTATTAAACATATGTCAACCCCCAACCATCTACAGTGGGGCAACTGCCCCGTACTAAATACATGTGAACTGTCAAACCATCTACACTGGGGCACTGCACCATATTAAACAGATGGGAACCACCGAACCATCTACATGCTCCTTTCCCAACGAGTAGTTCTTATTCTATCAACAGAAGCCAACATTCCAACAGGAGAGGCAGAGAATATGAATGCAGAGCTTGGGTGCCGGTGAGGGGTCTGCCCCCTTCCCCTCCTCTCAACCTTCAGGGGGACACTGGGGAGGAGCATGTGGGCTTGGGGCCCACCTCCAAGGGTGCAGCTTCGCCTGAGATCCAGATTCAGCCTCCTTCCTTGTGGGTGAGGGACCAGGGGCTAAGACTGACAGTGTTTAATCAATCAATCAATCAATGACATTTATTGAGTGCTTAATCTGTGCAGAGCACTGTACTAAGCACTTGGGAAAGTACAATACAATAGAACTATCAGACACATTCCCTGCCCACAATGAGCTAACAGTCTAAAGGGAGAGACAGACATTAATATGAATGAATAATATATAATTTAAAGATATGTACACAAGTGCTGTGGGGTTGGAGGTGGGGCAAATATCAAATGTCTAAGGATCACAGACCCAAGTGCATAGATGACACAAAGGGTAGAATGAGCCAAGGAAAAGAGGGCTTAATTGGGGAAAGTCTCTTGGAGATGTGACCTCAATAATGCTTTAAAGGTGGATAGAGTGGTGGTGTGGGGTATATGGACAGGGATGGAGTTGCAGGCCAGCAGGAGGATGTGGGAAAGGGGTTGGTGGAGAGATAGACAAGAGTGGGGCACAGTGAATATGCTGGTGTGAGAGGAGTGGAGTGTGTGGGCTGGGCTGGAGCAGGAGATTAGTGTGGTGAGGCAATATGGGTCCAGTTTATTGAGTGCTTTAAAGCTGTTGGTAAGGAATTTCTGTTTGATGTGGTGATGCATGGACAGTCACTTGAGGTTCTTGGGGTGACATGGATCAAATGTTTCTGCTGATAAATGATCCATGGAGCCAAGTGAAGTATGGATCAGAATGGGGAGAGATAGGAGGCCAGAAGCTCAGCAAGGAGACAGATGCAATAATCAAGGTGGGATAGGATACGTGCTTGGATCAGCATGATAGCAGTTTGGATGGAGAGGAAAGGGCAGATTTTAGCAGTGCTGTGAAGGTAGACTGACAGGAATTGGTGACAGATAGACTATGTGGGTAGAATGACAGAGATGAGTCAAGGGCAACACCAGGGTTATGGATATGTGAGATAGGAGAAGCAGCGTGGCTCAGTGGAAAGAGCACGGGCTTGGGAGTCAGAGGTCCTAGACTTTAATCCCAGCTCTGCCACATGTCTACTGTGTGACCTTGGGCAAATCACTTAACTTCTCTGAGCCTCAGTTACCTCATCTGTAAAATGGGGATTAGGACTGTGAGCCCCACGTGGGACAACCTGATCATCTTGTATCCCCCACAGAGCTTAGGACAGTGCTTTGCACATAGTAAGCACTTAACAAATGCCATTGTTATTATTATTACTGTTACTATAGGGAGGATAGTGATGTTGTCTATAGTGATGGGAAAGAAGGGGGAGGACAGGGTTTGGGTGGGAAGATGAGAAGTTTGGACATGTTTAATTTGTGGTGTCAGCAGGACATTCAAGTAGATATGTTTTGAAGAAAAAAAGAATAGCAGATCTCAGAATCAATCACATAGAGATGGTAATTGAAGCCATGGCAGTGAATGAGTTCCCCAAGGTAATGGGTGTAAAGGATGAAGAGAAGGGGGCCTAAAACTGAGCCTTGAGCAAACCCCTATTGTTAGAGGGTGGGAGGCAGAGGAGGAGGAGCCATCAGAGAGATAGGAGGAGAACCAGGGGCTCCAGTGGCTACCAATCAACCTACGCATCGGGGAAAAACTCCTCACTCTCGGCTTCAAGCCTCTCCATCACCTTGCCCCCGCCTACCTCACCCTCCCTTCTTTCCTTCTACAGCCCAGCCCACACCCTCCACTCCTCTGACGTTAACCTCCTCACTGTGCCTCGTTCTCACCTGTCCCACTGTCGATCCCCGGCCCACGTCCTCCCCTTGGCCTGGAATGCCCTCCCTCTGCACATCTGCCAAGCTAGCTCTCTTCCTCCCTTCAAAACCCTACTGAGAGCACACCTCCTCCAGGAGGCCTTCCCAAACTGAGCCCCCTCCTTCCTCTCCCCCTCCTCCTCCTCCCCATCCCCCCGACCTTACCTCCTTCCCCTCCCCACAGCACCTGTATATATGTTTGTACATATTTATTACATTTATTTTACTTGTACGTTTTTACTATTCTATTTATTTTATTTTGTTAATAAGTTTTGTTTTGTTGTCTGTCTCCCCCTTCTAGACTGTGAGCCCGCTGTTGGGTAGGGACCGTCTCTATATGTTGCCAACTTGTACTTCCCAAGTGCTTAGTACAGCGCTCTGCACACAGTAAGTGCTCAATAAATATGATTGAAAGAATGAATGAATGAACCAAGAGAGAACAGTGCCAGTGAATCCAAGGTTGGATAAAGTTTCACGGAGAAAGGGGTGGTCTACAGCGTCAAAGACAGCTGAAAGGTCTAGGAGGATTCAAATGGAGTAAAGGCCATCAGATTACGGTGAGAAGAAGATCATTGGTTGTCATAGAGAGGTCTGTTTCTGTGAAGGGGGCAGAAACCATATTGGAGGGAATCTTAGAGAGAATTGGAGAAGAGGAAGTGGAGAAAGCAGAATTAAACAACTCTGTGCAGACACTTGAGAGAAATGGCAGGAGGAAGATGGGGCGATAACTGGGGTCAAGGGAGGGTCTTTTTTAGAATAGGGGATACTTAAGAGAAGCAGCATGGTGCAGTGGAAAGAGCTCGGGCTTTGGAGTCAGAGGTCATGGGTTCAAATCCCGGCTCCACCAATTGTCAGCTGTGTGACTTTGGGCAAGTCACTTCACTTCTCTGGGTCTCAGTTCCCTCATCTGTAAAATGGGGATTAAGATTGTGAGCCCCACCATGGGACAACCTGATCATCTTGTAGCCTCCCCAGAGCTTAGTACAGTGCTTTGCACATAATAAGCGCTTAATAAATGTCATCATTAATAATAAATGTCATCATTAAGCAGCGTAGCTTAGTAGATAAAGCACAGGCCTGGGGGTCAGAAAGACCTGGGTTCTAATCTTAACTCTGTCACTTGTCCACTTTGTGACCTTGGGCAAGTCATTTCACTTCTTTGTCTTAGTTCCCTCGTCTGTAAAATGGGGATTAAGAGTGTGAGCCCCGTGTGAGACAAGGACTGTGCACATGCACTGGGTCCTCAAAATCTCCCACCTTGCCCCTAGGTACAATGGGGCTGGGACCACTGGTCTACCAGCATTCACAGCCCATGGGACCAGCAAGATCTGCCCCTGGGAGCACATGTTCCCTATGAGCTCCCACTATCCTGGTCCTTAGGACTTGAGAAGCAGCGTGGCTCAGTGGAAAGAGCACAGGCTTTGGAGTCAGAGGTCATGGGTTCAAATCCCGGCTCCGCCACTTGTCAGTTGTGTGACTTTGGGCAAGTCACTTAACTTCTCTGTGCCTCAGTTACCTCATCTGTAAAATGGGGATTAAGACTGTGAGCCCCCGTGGGACAACCTGATCACCTTGTAACCTCCCCAGCGCTTAGAACAGTGCTTTGCATATAGTAAGCACTTAATAAATGCTATCATTATTATTATTATAAATATTAACCCGAGATGTGGCCCACCTGTCTCCCTGGGATCTGGGTCTCTGGAATTTCCCTGTGAAACCACACCTGTGGCTTGAGACCTTGAGAGTTTGCAGTCTAAATACAGTGATGGAGACATGGAAATATATTACTTACAAGGGAATGAGAGAGTATGAGGATAAGCACATAAGAGCTGTGGGACGAAGGTTGAGATGAATATCAAGTGCTTAAGGGATACAGATCCAAGTAAATAACCCATACAGAGGGTAGGACAAATAGGAGAAATGGGGGTCTAGTCAAAGAAGCCCTTTTCATGGAGGGATTATTTTAGGAGGGTTTTGAAGAAGAGGAGAATGGTAGCTATCTATATGAAGGGAAGGGAGTTCCAGGCCAGAAGGAGGATTTGGCAAAGAGTCAATCAACTCTCCCCCTCCTACCTTACCTCACCAATCTTCTACCACAAGTCAGACAGCACGTCACTCTTTTTTTTGTTTCAAATGGTACTTGATAAGTGCTTACTGTATGCCAGTAACTCTACTAACCACTAGAGGAAAGATCATCAGGTTCGACACAGTCCCTATCCCACATGGGGCTCATGTTCTTAATCCCCACTTTACAGATGACGTAACTGAGGCCCAGGGAAGTGAAGTGACTTGTCTAAAGTCACATGTAGTAAAGTGGTGGAGATGGAATTAGAACCCAGGTCCTTCTGATTCCCATGCCTGCATTCTATGCATTAGGCCACACTGATTCCTCTAATGCCACACTCCTTTAATGCCATACTCCTCTAATGCCAACTGAACCTTGTTCATCTCAGTCTTTCCGCCAACCTCTTACCCACATCCTCCTTATGGCCTAGAACTCCCGTCCCTTTAGATTCAATTCAATTCAATAGTAATTTATTGAGCATGTACTGTGTGCAGAGCACTGTACTAAGTGCTTGGAAAGTTCAAGAGAAACAGAGAAGCAGCATGGCTGCTTAGAGAAGCAGCATGGCTCAGTGGAAAAAGCCCGGGCTTTGGAGTCAGAGGTCATGGGTTCTAATACTGACTCCACCACTTGTCAGCTGTGTGACTGGGCAAGATACTTAACTTCTCTGGGCCTCAGTTACCTCATCTGTAAAATGGGGATTAAGATTGTGAGCCCCCCATGAGACAACCTGATCACCTTGTAACCTCCCCAGTGCTTAAAATTATTATACAGCCATTATTATACAGTGCTTAGAACAATGCTTTGCACATAGTAAATGCTTAATAAATGCCATTAATATTATTATTATTATTATTACAAATCAGCAACATATAGAGATGGTCCCTACCCAACAATGGGCTCACAGTCTAGAAGGGGGAGACAGACAACAAAACAAAACAAGTAGACAGGTGTCAATACCATCAGAATAGATAAATAAAATTATAGCTATATACACATCATTAATAAAATAGAGTAATAAATATGTACAAATATACACAAGTGCTGTGGGCTGGGGAAGGGGGTAGGATAGAGGGAGGGAGTGGGGTTGATGGGGAGGGGAGGAGGAGCAGAGGAAAAGGGGTGGCTCAGTCTTGGAAGGCCTCCTGGAGGAGGTGAGCTTTAGATCTGACATTTAGATTTATTTATTTATTTTACTTGTACTTATCTATCCTATTTATTTTATTTTGTTAGTATGTTTGGTTTTGTTCTCTGTCTCCCCTTTTAGACTGTGAGCCCACTGTTGGGTAGGGACTGTCTCTACATGTTGCCAATTTGTACTTCCCAAGCGCTTAGTACAGTGCTCTGCACATAGTAAGCGCTCAATAAATACGATTGATGATGATCTGACAGAGTACCATTCTCTCCACCTTAAAAACCCTCCTAAAATAATCCCTCTTCCAAGAGGTCTTCCTCGACTAAGCCCTCATTTCCCCTACTCAACCTCCCTACCGCATCACCCATTCGCTTGGATCTGGACTGCTCAAGGCCTTGATATTCACCCCACCTTCAACCCCACCGCACTTGTGTACATATACATACAGAGGTTAGAACAGTGCTTAGCACATAGTAAGCGCTTAACAAATACCCACATTACCCCTTTTACTCACCTATTCTCCTTTCTGTAATTTATTTTTATGCCCGTCTCCACTCTAGACTATAAACTCCTTGTGAGCAGGGATCAACCTGTCAACTAACTGTATTGCACTGTATTTGGGAGACCAAATGCTTAGTACAGTGCTCTGCACACATTAAGCACCCAATAAATGAGAAGCAGCATGGCCTAGGTATGGGCTCGAGAGTCAGAAGGATCTGAGTTCTAATCCCACCTTTGCTACTTGCCTGCTGTGGGTCCTTGGGCAAGTCCCTTACATGGCTCAGCGGAAAGAGCATGGGCTTTGGAGTCAGAGGTCATGGGTTCTAATACCGACTCCACCAATTGTCAGCTGTGTGACTTTGGGCAAGTCACTTAACTTCTCTGTGCCTCAGTTCCCTCATCTGTAAAATGGGGGTGAAGACTGTGAGCCCCCCCGTGGGATAACCTGATCACCTTGTAACCTCCCCAGTGCTTAGAACAGTGCTTTGAACATAGTAAGCACTTAATAAATGCCATTCTAGACTGTGAGCCCGCTGTTGGATAGGGACTGTCTCTATGTGTTGCCAACTTGTACTTCCCAAGCGCTTAGTACAGTGCTCTGCACACAGTAAGCACTCAATAAATACGATTGATTGATTATTATTATTATTATTATTCTCTGTGCCTCAGTTACCTCATCTTGTAAAATGGGGGTTAAGACTGTGAGCTCCACATATACCTAGGCCTTTGTCCAACCTGATTAATTTGTATCTATACCAGAGCTTAGAACAGTGTCTGGTACATGTTGAGGATTTAACAAATGCCATTGACTGACTGGCAGATTGAAACAGAAGAGAGCAAGGTACAGGAAGTAAGTTGGTATTAGATGAGTAAAGTATACAGACTGGGTTACAGTGGGAAATCAGTTAGGTAAGGTAAGAGGGAAAGAACTGACAGTGTTTTGAAGCCAGATGGTAAGGAGTTTATGTTTGTTGCACAGGTGGATGGGTGACCCCTGCAGGAGTGGGGAGAAGAAGATTGAATGGATTTTTAGGAAAAGGATTGGGGCAGCAGAGTGAGGTAGGGACAAGAGTACGGAGAGGCTGGAGGCAGGGAAGTCAGTGAAGAAGCTGATGTAGTATTCAAGGCATGAAAGGATAAGTGCTTGGATCAGCATGGTAGTAGTTTGGATAGAGAAGACAGGACAGATTTTAACATTGTTGTGAAGATAGAACTGACAGAATTTGGTGACTGAATATGTTGGTTCAATGAGAGAGGTAAGTTGTGGTTACAGGGTTGTGAGACAGGAAAGATGGCCGTTCTGTCTACAGTGATCAGAAAGGTAGTGGGGAAGATTAGCCTTTTTTAAAAATGGTATTTGTTAAGTGCTTGCTATTAAGTGACTTGCCCAAGGTCACACAGCTGACAAGTGGCAGAGCCAGGATTAGAACCCACCACCTCTGACTCCCAAGCCCGTGCTACATGTGGCAGAGCCGGGATTGGTTAGGAAGACTTGGTTAGGAAGCTGAAGAGTTCTGCTTTGGGCATGTTGGGCATGTTGGACATGTTTGAGATGTTCATTCATTTGTTTATTCATTCAGTTGTATTTATTGGAGCTTATTTTGTGCAAACCACTGTACTAAGTGCTTGGGAGAATACGATATAACAGATATTGTTGGGGCAAGGAGGGAGGAAATGTGATGCTGCACAGAAAGAGAGAGGTTTGGGGTTGGAGAGGTGAATTTGGGAGTCATATGCACAGAGTTGGGAAGTGAAGCTAGGGGAGAGAATGAGTTTTCCAAGGGCGTAGGGGTAGATAGAGAATTGAAAGGGACCAGGAGCGGAGCCTTGAGGTATTCCCAAAGTTAGCAGTGGGAGGAAGAGAAGGAGCTGGAAAAAGCCAGAGAGTTAGGAGGAGAACCAGGAGAGGACAGTGTCTCTGAAGTCTGGCTTAAAAAATATTTCCAGGAGGAGGGGGTGGTCAACAGTGTTGAAGGCAGTCAAAAGGTTGGGGATAATAGAGGTTGGGGGATTTGGCAAGAAAGGGATCATTGGTGATCTTAGAGAGGGCCATTTCTGTGGAGCGAATGGGGTGGGAGCCAGATTTCAAAAGGCTAAGGAAAGAATTGGGGGAGAAGAAATGGAGGCAGCAGGTGAAGACAGCTAACCCAACGGGCTTGGAGAGGAATGGTCGGAGGGAAATGGGGTGATAACTGGAGAGAACCATAGGGTCAAGAGAGAGTTTTTTAGTATAAGAGATACCTGGCATGTTAGAAAGCAGTGGGGAGGAAGCCATTAGAAAGTGAACAGTTGAAGATGGCGGTAAAGGAGAGGCAAAGGGAACTAGTGTTTTGATGTGATATGAGGGCATGGGGTCAGAGGTGCAGGTGGAGTGGGTGGATTTTGAGAAGAGGTGGGAGATTTCCTCTTTAAATGCTGCTGGTAAGGATGGGAGACTATCAGCCAATCAAAGCAGCATGGTCTAAGGGCAAGAGCCCGGGCTTGGGAGTCAGAGGTCGTGGGTTCTAATCCCTGCTCCACCACTTGTCAGATGTGTGACTTTGGGCGCCACTTCACTTGCTTTGCACATAGTAAGCGCTTGACAAATGCCATCATCATCATCACTTCACTTCTCTGTTCCTCAGTTACCTCATCTGTAAAATGGGGTTTAAGACTGGGAGCCCCACATGGGACAACCTGATTACTTTATATCTACCCCAGTGCTTAGAACAGTGCTTGGCACATAGTAAGCATTTAGCAAATGCCTATTATTATTGTCATTATTATTAGTCATAGACATATTATTATCAAGTTCCATCAAGTCGTTTCCAATTTATAGTGACTATGTAATAATAATAATAATAATAAAAGCACTTGTTAAGCACTTACTATGTGTGAAACACTGTTCTAAACGCTGGGGGGTTACAAGGTGATCAGGTTGTCCCATGTCGGGCTCACAGTCTTAATCCCCATTTTGCAGATGAGACAACTGAGCTACAGAGAAGTTAAGTGACTTGCCCAAAGTCACGCAGCTGACAAGAGGTGGAGCCAGAATTAGAACCCATGACCTCTGCCTCCCGAGCCTGTGCTCTTTCCACTGAGCCACATGTCTTCTCTTCTATGTCTATATTTCTTGAGAACGTCCCATCTTCTGTCATAATCTGTAACCTTTCTAATCGTTCTTCCATTATCGTTGTTATGGTTTCTATCCATCTAGCTGCTGATCTGCCTCTTCCATGTTTTCTTGGACTTTCCTAGCATTAGTGTCTTCTCCAGAGAATTAGTACTCCTAGATGTGTCAAAATACGTTAATCTAAGTTGAGTCATTTGGCCTTCCGAAGACCACTTTGGCTTAATTTGTTCCAAAATCCATTTTTTTTTTCAGGCAGTCCATGGTATCCATAAAAGCCTTCTCCAACACCACATTTCAAAAGAATCGATGCTCTTTCTACCCTGTTTTTTCACTGTCCAGCTTTTGGATGAATTTACATTCTCCTTAATAGTCAAAGACATGTCAACTTATTTTGTACCTCCCGAGTTGTGAATATTTTTATGAATATTGTCTCTCATGTTAGAGAAGCAGTCCCTTGAAGCCAGGGAATGGGTTGTTTGGTTATCCTTTATTTCCCGAGGCCCCAGTACAGTGCACCACAGAAGTGGGCACTCAATAAATATCACTATTTCTGGTAGTCCTTCTCCTCCAAACACATAGGGGCAGAGAAAGACTCCAATAGGGGCAGGCCTCCCATGTCATCAATCAGGAGTCAGAAGCAGTTACTTTGGCCTGAAGGTCATAGATCAAAGTGAAGTCTAAAGAAAGTCCTTCTCTTTCTGAGTGCTGTTCGGGTTCAGGAGAAGTTAGGTTTCTCCCCATCACTGCCTTTGCTCTTCTCTTCAGCCAAGCACTCCTTTGTCCAGCACCTCGCTCTACACTCTTTCACCTCTGACCCTGGCTCAGCCTGGGACTCCCTCGCTAAAGCCTACGACCACTGCCCTCCCTAGCTCCTAGGGTAGCACTTCATTTCCTTCTCTGCAGATGTTTGTTCCTGAGATTCCACTCCCCAGTGCATCCCCCATTGTGCACTCTCCCTGGCCCTCATGTCTTCCACAGAACCCAGCACAGCAGGGAGCTAGGAGTGGGGGAGGGATAGACCGAGTGCCACATGATGGGAGGAGTCAGTCAGACCTCCTGCTCCTGGACCGAGTCCTCAGTATCTCCCACCAAACCGCAAGTTGTTCTGGCCCCTTGGACCTTTGGGCAATGATTAGCCTGGGACATGGCCCACCTGCCTCCTGGGGATCAGGGTCTATGGGATTCTCCTGCAAAGGCACACCTGTGACCAGCATCCTTTAGAATTCACAGCCTAGAGACAGGGATGGACACACTGAAATACATTACTGACAAGGGAATAGGAGAGTGTAAGGATATGCACATAGCTGTGGAGCCAAGGCTGAGATGAATATCAAGTGCTTAAGGGATACACATCCAAGTAAATAACTAATGTAGAAGGGAAGGTAAATGGAAGGAAAGTGGGCCAAGTTAGGGAAGTCCTTTTTGGGGAGGGATTATTTTAGGAGGTTTTGAAGAAGGGGAGAGTGGTGGTCTATCGATATGAAGGGAAGGGAGTTCCAGGCCAGAAGAATGTGGCGAGGAATCAGACAATTCTCCCTCTCCTACCTTACCTCACTCATCTACTACAACCCAGATCACACAGATCAGGCACACTAAAATAAAATAAATATATGATGGCATTTGTTAAGCACTTACTATGTGCAAAGCACTGTTCTAAGCACTGGGGGGATACAAGGTGATCAGATTGTCCCACATGGGGCTCACAGTCTTCATCCCCATTTTACAGATGTGGTAACTGAGGCTCCGAGAAGTTAAGTGATTTGCCCAAGGTCACACAGCAGACATGTGGCAGAGCTGGGATTTGAACTCATGACCTCTGACTCCAAAGCCCATGCTCTTTGCACTGAGCCATGCTGCTCAGTGACACTAGGGAATCACTGTCTAAGTAGAAGTGAGAACAGCATTCAATTCCCTTTGTACATATGAGGAAATTGAGGCACAGAACAGTAAGTGACTTGAACAAAGTCACAAAGCAGACAAGTGGTTTTCTGACCAATGGCCCATACCTTCCCCACTAGGCCACAATGAAACTTGAAAAACTATCCTTCCTTGTTCCCCACCGTCCCATTTCTGACTTCATCAACATCTCAATGTGACTAGCAGATTAAGGAACCAGACCCAAACCAATCCTTTTGGGCTTGGAAACTGTTCCTGACCCAGATCACCCACCACCCTTCAGTGCATCCTTCCATCTTGACCAGTGCCCAGTTTCCTTGGCCCTCAACTCCTTCACAGGTCCCCTACCTCAGCAGGAGTTGTTGGGGGAGGGAAGGTGCCACGTTGGTGTGGGAAGGCTGTGGGGGAAGAGTTACTGGACTTTGTTCTCAGGGTTCCCCGCCCTACCCTGAGTTCTTCCAGGCAGGAGCCCCTGGGCTACAGGCACTGATAATGAGCCCTAGCCCTCGGATCCCACGTCCCCAACAAACATCCCACCTTTCTGGTTCCTCGGTCAGGTTCCCGGTATGGGGGGGCTTGGCCTGCATCCCAGCATCTGGGCAATGATTAACTGGAGACGTGTCCCACCTGCCTCCTTGAGATCAGGGTCTCTGAGCTGCCCCTCTGAATGCACACCTGTGGCCAGGGTTCTTGAGATAAGGCGGTGGGCCTGGGGGAATAAATACGGGGTCTCTCAGGCTGGGTCTCATCCTGGAACCAGACACAGAGCAGCTACATGGAGGCGGTCCTGATCTTCACCCTCCTGGGGGCAGCTGGTCAGTATGGGGCTTCTGCCTCCCCAGGGAATTCCCCAACATCCATCCAACTGGGGTGGGGAGAATGGGATCTTGCAGCTGGGAGGGGGAATGGTCCCTAGTCTCCCTAGCCTGAATGGTTGGCAGCAGGTCTCGGGCAAGGAACTGTCCAGGATTACCACTAGAGGATCTGGAGACAGGGTATCAAAAGCCTGGGATGTCTGGCAGAGGGTCTGGAGGGTTGACACAGCCCAGCACGGCTGATAGAGAGTCTGGAGGCAGGGGACTGCCCAGCAATGCAGGCAGTGGATCTGGAGACAGGGACTGCTCAGCATGGCTGGCAGTGGATCTCGATGCAGGGAACTACGTGGTATGGCCAGCAGAGAATCTGGAGGCAAGAGACTACTTGGTATGGCCAGCAGAGGGTAAGGAGGCAGGTCTGACCAGATGAGATTCATACCTGGTCCCATGGAGTTCAGGACCTAAGGTTGCAGGGCCCCCAGATCTCTGGGTCTATAGGGAATTCAGATGTCAAGGGATCCATGTTTGTAAGAGTTCTGCACGTCCATTTACTCACCCTCCCTTCAAAGCCTTATTAAAGACACATCTCCTCCAAGAGACCTTCTCTGACTAAGCCCTCTTTTCCTTTTCCTCAGCTCCCTTCTGTTTAGCTCTGACTTGTATTAATCCCCGCTCCCAGCCTCACAGCACTTACATACATATCTGTAATTTCTTTTATTTATATTAATGCCTGTTTCCCCTTCTAAACTGTAAGTTATTTGTGGACAGGGAATGTGTCTGCTAATTGTTATATTGTACTTTCCCTTGTGCTTAGTACAGTGCTCTGCCCACAGTAAGCACTCAATAAATACAACTGACTGACTGATCACAATGCATCTACAGGAGTAGCAGATTTATACAGACAACTGGTCCATAGGGAATCTAAGGCTTCAGTGGCTCCATGGGACATTTCCTTCCCAATCCTACTGGGGCTGGGCTGGCTTCCTGAGATTCTGCGGGCTCAACCATCAGGACTGGAGCTGGGACTGTGACACGGAGGGGTTTGTGTGGAGGAGGGGTCACAGGCCGGCAATTTGGCCCCTAACTCCATACCCCTGAAGCTCTGGGCCTTTGGGAAGATAGTCATGGTGGATGGTGACCTCAGTCCTCTTTCTGTCTCTACCTCAGTTGCATTTCCTGCTGGAGATGAAGATGGGGACAAGATCGTGGGAGGATACATCTGCCCCAAGAACTCTGTCCCCTATCAGGTCTCCTTGAACACGGGGGGCACCCACAGCTGTGGGGGGACCCTCATCAGCCCCCTCTGGGTGCTGACTGCTGCCCATTGCTACAACAGGTGAGTGACCTGTGGGTGCTCCCATCCCTGCGGGCCATGGGGACTGGTCAGCCCTCTTTGCTTCATGCCCTTCCATCCATTGTGGGAACTGTCAGGGAGCTGCTGGTGTCAGGACTCTGCTCTAAGCACTTCTTTGAGGGCTCAGGAGGATGCTTAGATCTGGTTGGAAGTGGGTGGGGTCACAAGCTCAGGGTCCTCCCCAAACCAGAACGACAGCCCAGCCCATCCGGCCTGGACCCATTCCCTCCAACTGTCCGCTCTCTGCCAACCATGACCTGACCACCCATCCATTGAGTTGACGAGATTGGCTTCTGATGGTTGACCAGATGCATCCCTTTTCAGGGGTCGGGGGTGGGCTGGGGGTCCTGGATAGGGCTTACCATCACCCCTGCCCCATCCAGACGCATCCAGGTCAGACTGGGGGATCACAACCTGCGGGTGCTGGAGGGCAGTGAGCAGTTCATCTCAGCCGCCAAGATTGTCCGCCACCCTGACTTCAATAGAAGGACTGTGGACAATGACATCATGCTGGTCAAGCTGGCCACCCCAGCTACCCTGGACAACCACACCGTGGACACAGTCGCTCTCCCTACTGCCTGTGCCCTCCCCAGTGATGCATGCCTGTTGTCTGGCTGGGGCAACACTGTAAGCATTGGCGGTCAGTGATGCTGGACTGGACCAGCTCTTGGTGCTCAGGGCCCAGGGCCGGGTGGTGTGATGGTGGTGGGACAACAAAGCCACGGGACTGAGTGTGGGGGCTGGTCAGGAGTCATAGTTCATGTGTGTTGCATGGGAGGGTTGGTGGGTTGGGAGTTGTTATGGGGATGGGGGTTGAGGGAGGGGATTCTGGTGATCATCAGCCGCTATTTTTACATGCTGACTGACAGAAGAAGACTGGGATGCTGGGGTCAGGAATGACAGACACCTGGTTCCCTCCGTTCCCTCTGTCTCTTGCAGAAAAAGTCCCGGCCCGGCTGCGGTGCCTGGATGCCCCCGTGATCTCACAGAGCCAGTGCCGGGGCTCCTACCCGGGAAAAATCACAAACAATATGTTTTGTGGAGGCTTTTTGAAGGGAGGCAAGGATGCCTGTCAGGTGATGCCCCTGCCCTGGTCTCTTCCCCCCCCTCTCCCCCAGGCACCCTTGACTTTCCTGTTCATCTTCTTCTGCACAAGGGTCATACCTCATCCCCACAGACACTCCTCCCCTTCTCTGGTCACCTTTTCCCCATCATTGTCCCTCTCCCTTCATCCTGGACCCCTCCCCACCTTCCAGCCTGCCCCGGGATCCTGGGTCCACTGACATGTCCAGGGGCTGAGACCCAAGGATCAGTTGGAGGAGGCCAGGCTGTGCCAGCAGTGTTGGTGAGAGTCCGGGCACAGGATGACCCCTGTACCTATTCCCCTCAACTCATTCCAAGAACACTGGTGCCATGATCCTGGGGATGAAGGTGCAGGAAGCGGGACCTGGAGTTTTAGGTGAACACCAGTGGCATTCACTGAGCATTACTGGGATGGGCCACACTGGGGTGGACAGACACCATGGCTGGTCTGAGCATATCCTTTTCTTCCAGAGACCAAGGGTTCCCAGTCCTGGGGCCGAGTTGTGTGGTGGCTCCTGTCTCTGCCCTGGCCATGGGCTGTGACCCTACCCTGGTAGGCAGGGGGTTGGGTGGGCAGTTGTAACATCTCCTCTTTCTCTGGCAGGGTGACTCGGGTGGCCCCTTGGTCTGCAACGGGCAGCTACAGGGCATCGTCTCCTGGGGCTATGGCTGTGCTCTGAAAGGCAAGCCTGGCGTCTACACCAAGGTGTGCAACTATCTGGACTGGATCCAGCAAACCATGGAGGCCAACTGAGCCAGGATCCTCTCCTGCCCTTTCCCTTTCTCACCTCTAGCTAGGTGTCACAGCCCCCACCCAAACCTTCTTATTTTTATACAACTCCCTCTGTGCCCCTTCCCTGCTAACCCTCAACCCACATTCAGGATTTGGTAATAAACCTTTTTCTCTCTACTGCCTGTGTTTGTGACTGTTTCTGCCATCCTTGGACCAGCCTCCTCCTTAAAAGCTCTGGTCTGGGAAGGCCTCTACTCACCCGCTTTTCTCAGGGAAGGCGAGGAAAGGGGAACAGATGTGGAGGAGGGAATGGGAGCTGGAATATGGGTCCCAAAAGGGGCAGGGAATGGGGTAGGGAAGGGGGATCTGCCTCTCACTGACTCATATTCTTCATATCCCAGAGGAGCGCATCTGACTATGATTCTGGGCAAAGGCTGGGAATGAACTCACCTCTCTGACCTGGAAGACCAATTTCTAGGGGAGACGAAAGAGGCTGAGTGGGGAGGCTGTGGCCTTGAGAGCTTTAAGGGTCCGGTGTCTCCCATTGCTGTTGGGGTAATTCTCCTGGAGACCCACAGACTCTGGGAGACACTTCGGAAGTAACACCTGGAACTTCTGTCAATCTTCTCAACTTTGGCTTCCCTTGACTGCTAGAAGTTAGAATATTTCTGGAATGCACCTGGGGACACTTCCCCGGGGGCACTGGGGGCACTTGGAAAAGCAGCGTCGTTCAGAAGAAAGAGCACGGGTTTGGGAGTCAGAGGTCATGGGTTCTAATCCCAGCTCTGCCACTTGTCAGCTGTGTGACTTTGGGCAAGTCACTTAACTTCTCTGTGCCTCAGTTCCCTCATCTGGAAAATGGGGATTCATTGATTCATTCATTCAATCGTATTTATTAAGCGCTTACTGTGTGCAGAGCATTGTACTAAGCGCTTCGGAAGTACAAGTTGGATTAGGACTGTGAGACCCATGTGGGACAAACCTGATTACCTCATATCCCCCTAGCACTTAGAACAGTGCTTGGCACATAGTAAACTTTTAACAAATGCCATTATTATTATTATTGTTATTATTATTATTAAGCAGATGGGAACCACCAAACCATCCATCCTGGCGGCACTGTCCCATACCAAAGACATGGGCACCGTGAACAGTCCACACTGTGGACATTGACACAATACTTAACAGTTGAGCACCACTGAATAATCCACAATGGGGCACTGACCCCACACTAAACAGATGAGAGCTACTGAACCATCCACACTGGGACACTGCCCCATACTAAATTTATGGGAACCACCAAGTCATCTACATTAGGGGCACTGCCCCATAGTAAAAGTGTGGGAATAATAATAATAATAATTATGGTACTTATTAAGCACTTACAATGTGTCAAGCACTGTTCTAAGCACTGGGTTAGATACAGAGTAATCAGGTTGGACACAGTCCCAACTGTGTCCCACATGGGGCTCACACTCTTAATCCCCATTTTTTACAGATGAGGTAACTGAGGCCCAGAGAAGTGAAGTGGCTTGCCCAGCATCACACAGCAGGCAAGTGGTGGAGTCAGGATTAGAACGCATTACCTTCCAGCTCCAAGACCTGTGCTGTAACCACTAAACCATGCTGCTTCTCATGGGAATGACCAAACCATTTACACTGGGGTCACTGCATCATACTAAACAGATGGGAACCCCAAATAATCTATAATGGGGGCACTGCACCACAGTAAACAGATGGGATCCACTGAATCTTCTACATGTTACTAGCCCAATAAACAGTTTCCATTCTGAATAGAGAAGCTAACATTTCTGCAGGAGGGTCAGAGTGTAAGAGGAGCATCAATGGTCTAGTGGCAACAGCGCGGGTTTGGGAGACAGAGGTCGTGATTTCTAATCCAGGCTCTGCCACTTGTCTTCTGTGTGACCTTGGGCAAGTCACTTCATTTCTCTGTGCCTCAGTTACCTCATCGGTAAAATGGGGATAAAAACTGAGAGCCCTACGTGGGACAACCAGATTACCTTGTATTTACCCCAGCGCTTAGAACAGTGCTTGGCACATAGTAAGTGCTTAACAAATACCATGATAATAATAATAACGAATACAGAGCTTGGGTCGGGCATTGAAGGGGGGTCTGTCCCCTTAATAATAATAATAATAATGATGGTATTTGTTAAGCACGTACTGTGTGCTGTGTTCTAAGCACTGGTGCAGATACAAGGTAAGTAGGTTAAGCCATGTGGAAACCACAGTCTTAATCCCCATTTTTTACAGATGAGGTAACTGAGGCACAGAGAAGTTAAGTGAATTGACCAAAGTCACACAGCTGACAAGTGGCGGAGCAGAGATTAGAACCCTCTGACTCCCAAGCCCGTGCTCTTTCCTCTTTCTACTTCTCTGTGCCTCCATTACCTCATCCACCCCCTTCCCCTCCTCTCACCCTTCAGGGGGATACTGGTGTGTAGCATGTGGACTTGAGGCCCACCGCCAGTTCTGTAGCTTCCTCCTGCTCATGAGACCATGATTCAGTATCCTTCCTCCTGAGTGAGGGTCCAGGGGCCGAGACTGACAGTGTACCATCAGTCAATCAATCCATGGTATGTATTGAGTGCTTACTATGTGCAGAGCACTATACTAAGTGCTTGGGAGAGTACAAGAAGCAGTGTGAACCAGTGAGAAGCTGGCTTAATGGAAAGAGCACAGGCTTGGGAGTCGGAGGTCGTGGGTTCTGATCCCCGCTCTGCCATTTGATAGCTGTGTGACTTTGGGCAAGTCACTTAACTTCTCTGTGCCTCTGTTATATCATCTATAAAATGGGGATTAAGACTGTGAGCCCCACCTGGGACAACCTGATAATCTTGTATCTCCCCCTCTGCTTAGAACAGTGCTTGGCACCGGCTAAGCGCTTAACAAATACTATTATTATTACAATATAGCAGAATTAGCAGTCACGTTCCTTACCTGCAACAAGCTTACAATCTAGAGAAGGAGGCAGACATTAATAATAACGAATAAGTAACATACAATTTAAGCATATGTACACAAGCGCTGTGGCATCAGGAATGGGGTGAATATCGGATATCACAGATCCAAGTGCATAGATGACTCGAAAGGGAGAGTGAGCCAGGGAAACGAGGGCTTAACTGGGGAAGGCCTCTTGGATAAAATGTGACCTTAATACTGCTTTAAAGGTGTAGAGAGTGGCAGTATGGAGTACACGGAGGGGGACGGAGTTCCAACCCAGGAGTGGACATGGGAAAGGGATTGGCAGTGAGATTGTCGTACAGTGAATAAACCGATGCTAGAAGAGTGGAGTGTGAGGGCTGGGCTGTAATAGGAGATTAGTGACGTGAAGTAGTATGGGGCAACATGCTTTAGTGCTTTAAGCCAATGGAGAGGAGTTTCTGTTTGATGTGGAGGTGGATGGGCAGCCACTGGGGGTTCTTGAGAAGTAGGGTGACATGGACAGAACATTTTTGTTGAAAAATGATCATTGTAGCAGAGAGAAATAGGGATTGGACTGGGAAGAGACACGAGGCCGGGAGAGACAACCGATGCAGTTGTCAAGGTGGGATAGTGTAAGTGCTTGGATCAGTACTGTATGGGCTTGGGAGCCAGAGGACATGGGTTCTAAACCCAGATCTGCCACTTGTCTGTTGTGTGACCTTGGGCAAGCCACTTAACTTATCTGTGCCTCAGTTACCTCATGTGTAAAGTGGGGATTAAGACTGTGACCCCCACGTGGGTCAACCTGATTACCTTGTGTATCTACCCTAGAGCTTAGAACAGTGGTTGGCACATAGTAAGCTCTTAACAAATGCCATCATTATTACTATTATTATTATTATTATTGTAGCAGTTTGAATGGAGAGGAAATGACAGACTTTGGCAATGTTGTGAAGGTAGAACTAACTGGATTTGGTGACAGATTGAATACGTGGGTAAAATGAGAAAGATAAGTTGTGGACCATGCCAAGGTTTCAGGCCCGTGAGATAGGAAGGATGGTAATGTTGTCTACAGCAATGGAAAAGGCAAGGGGAGGGCTGGGTTTGGGTGGGAAGATAAGGTATTCAGTTTTGGACACGTTTCATTTGAGGCGTCGGTGGGACATCCACATATGTGTGTCTAGAAGGCAGGAGGCAATGCAGGAGGAGATTGCAGGGAAGGAGAGAGTTCAGGATTGGAGATGTAGATATGGGAATCATCTGCATAGAGATGGTAAATGAAGCCTTGGAAATTGAAGAATGAGTTCTCCAAGGGAGTGAGCACAGAGGGATAGAAGAGGACCTAGAACTGAGCCTTGAGGGACCCCTACTGTCAGAGGGTGGGAGGCAGAGGAAGAGGAGCACCCAAAAGAAATTGAGAAGGAAAGATAGAAGGAGAACCAAAGAGAGGACAGTGTCAGTGAACCCAAGGTTGGATAAAATTTCGAGGAGAAGGGGGCGGTCTACAATGTCAAAAGTGGCTGAGTGGTCAAAGCAGATTAGGGTGGTTGTCAGATTTGATGAGAAGAAGGTCATTGGTTACCTTAGAGAAGAATGTTTCTGTGGAGTGAAGGGGGCAGAAGCCAGATTGGAGGGACTCTAGGAAAGAATTGGAGGAGAGGAAAAAGAGACAGTGCGTGTAAACAACCCTCTCTGTGGAAGGTTGGAAAGAAATGGTAGGAGGGAGATGGGGTGGTAACTGGAGGGAGCCGTGGGGTCAAAGGAAGGTTTTTTTAGGATATGGGTGACGTGAGCATGTTTGAAAGAGTCGGGGAAAAGGCTGTTGAAGAGTGAACAGTTGAAGATGGCAGTCAAGTAGGGAAGAAGAGAGGGGGAGAGTGTTTTAAAAAGGTAGGCAGGGATGGGGTCAGAAGCACAGGTGGAGGGGGTATATTTAGAGAAGAGATATAGAAAGGAGTGGGAGAAGAGGAAATAAGGGCTTAAAGTGGTACTGACCCACATTAAACAGATGGGAACCACAGGACCACCCACAATGGGGGCATTGCCCCATACTAAACAGATGGGAACTAACGAACTGTTTTCACTGGGGGCACTGCCCAATATTAAATGGGTGGGAACCACTGAACCATACATACGTTCCCTGCCCAAAAGCAGTTCCAGCCGATCAGTATGTACTGGCATTCCAACAGGAAGGGCAGAATGTGTGAATGCAGAGTTTGGGTGTGTAGGGGGGGTGGGTTTTTCCTCTCCCTCTCCTCTCAGCCTGCGGGGGGTGGGGACAGTGAGGTGCATCACATGGACTTGGGGCTCACTTCCAAGGCTACAGATTCCTACTGCTCTGTCCCCTGAGACACAGATCCTTCATTTTGGATGAGGGACCAGGGACCTAGACTGACCATGTACAAAGAGCACATCCCATATCTACCTCACCTCTGTCCTATTCCTGCCCTGCCCCTGCCCCACCTCTGCCTTACCACTGCCCTGTGGCTGCCCCAACCCCGCCCTGCCTCTGTCTTGCATCTGTCTTGCACCAATGTCTTTCCTTCTGCCCCACCTCTTTTGGAAAAGATGAGAGTGTGTTCATCTTTTCCTCACCTGCAGATCCATGTCCCTCCTTGCTCCCCAGATCCTCTCCACACCTGTCCCGATTACTTCCCCCTTACACGCCGGCTCCCCTGGGTCTGCCCCTCCAAATCTGGAATTCCCCAGCTCCTTCACCCTCAATCAATCAATGAATCAATAAAAAGGATTTACTGAGCACCCTCTGAGCAGAGAAAGAAATTAAGCACTTGGGAGCAACCAATAGGGCAAGAGGCAAGATCCCTGCACTTAAGGATGCTATAGACTAGAAGGGGAGACAGATACTAAAGGAGCAGTAAAAGAGTAGGAAGATATGGAACAGATGCTGTGGGGGCCAGGAGAGATACCAAGTGTTCAGAGGTTGTGGTACTTTACTCTCCCAAGTGCTTAGTACAGTGCTTTGTACCTTCTGTCCCTTGACTTGGTCCTCAGTGTCTCCTGCCCTTCCCACAATTCCCATGGGGCTGGGTCCCCTAGTCTACTGGCATTCGAAGCCCACAGGAAGAGCATAGCCTGGCCTTCTTAGCCCATGTCCCCCATGAATCTCCACCTTTCTGGCCCCTTGGACATGTGGGCAATGATTAACCTAGGACATGGCCCACCTGCCTCCCAGGGATATGAGTCTTTGAGATTTCCCTGCAAATGCACACCTGTAGCCAGGGGCCTTGAGAGTTCGCAGTCTAGAGACAGAGACAGACAGAGACATCAAAATACTTATCAACAGGGGACTGTGGGACTAAGATTGGAACAGAGCCTTGAGGAACTCCCACACTTAGCAGGTTGGAGGCAGAGGAAGAGCCTGTGAAAGACAGAGAATGAGCAGCCAGACAGATAGTGGCTGCGTAGCTGATGTTAGGTAATGATTCCAGGAGTTGGTTGACAGTGTCAAAGGTAGCAATAAGGTTGAGAAGGATTAGGAGGGAATAGAGGCTGATGGGTTTGGCAAGAAGGAGGTCACTGGTGACCTTAGAGAGGGCTGTTTCCCTGGATGAAAAGGGCAGAAGCCAGATTGCAGAGGGTCCAGGAGAGAACTGGAGAAGAGGAAGTGGAGGTAGCAGCTGTGGGCTACATACCCAAGGACTTTGTAGATAAATTTTGGGAGGAAAATGGGATGATTACTGGAGGAAGCCATGGGGTGAAGAGAGAGATTTTTAGTGTAGGGGATACTGGGCCTATCTGAAAGCAGTGGGGAAGAAGCCATTGGAAAATGAACAGTTGAAGATGGCAGTCATGGAGGGACGAAGGGAGGAGGGAAGTGTTTTGATGAAGTGCAAGGGCATAGGGTCAGAGGTGCAAGTGGAGTGGGTGGATTTTGAGAGGAGGTAGGATATTTCCTCTTTGGAGACTACTGGGTAAGATGGGAGACTATGAGTCAGTCAATCAATTCACTGTGTGCAGAGCACTGTACTGAGTCCCTGAGAAAGTGTGATACAACAGTGTTGGTAGTCACGTTCCCTCCCCACAACTAGCTTACAGTCTAGTCATCTAGTCTAGTTCAGTCATGTCCAAGACTGAACTCCTTGTCTTCCCTCCCAAACCCTGCCCTCTCCCTGACTTTCCCATCTCTGTTGACGGCACTACCATCCTTCCCGTCTCACAAGCCCGTAACCTTGGTGTCATCCTCGACTCCGCTCTCTCATTCATCCCTCACATCCAAGCCGTCACCAAAACCTGCCGGTTTCAGCTCCGCAACATTGCCAAGATCCGCCCTTTCCTCTCCACCCATACTGCTACCCTGCTTATTCAAGCTCTCATCCTATCCCGTCTGGACTACTGCATCAGCCTTCTCTCTGATCTCCCATCCTCGTGTCTCTCCCCACTTCAATCCATACTTCATGCTGCTGCCCGGATTATCTTTGTCCAGAAACACTCTGGGCATATTACTCCCCTCCTCAAAAATCTCCAGTGGCTACCAATCAATCTGCGCATCAGGCAGAAACTCTTCACCCTGGGCTTCAAGGCTCTCCATCACCTCGCCCCCTCCTACCTCACCTCCCTTCTCTCCTTCTACAGCCCAGCCTGCACCCTCCGCTGCTAATCTCCTCACCATACCTCGTTCTCGCCTGTCCCGCCATCGACCCCCGGCCCACATCCTCCCCCGGGCCTGGAATGCCCTCCCTCTGCCCATCCGCCAATCTAGCTCTCTTCCTCCCTTCAAGGCCCTACTGAGAGCTCACCTCCTCCAGAAGGCCTTCCCAGACTGAGCCCCTTCCTTCCTCTCCCCCTCGTCCCCCTCTCCATCCCATCTTACCTCGTTCCCTTCCCCACAGCACCTGTATATATGTATATATGCTTGTACATATTTATTACTCTATTTATTTATTTATTTATTTGACTTGTACATATCTATTCTATTTTATTTTGTTAGTATGTTTGGTTTTGTTCTCTGTCTCCCCCTTTTAGACTGTGAGCCCACTGTTGGGTAGGGACTGTCTCTATATGTTGCCAACTTGTACTTCCCAAGCGCTTAGTACAGTGCTCTGCACACAGTAAGTGCTCAATAAATACAATTGATGATGATGATGATAGAGGGCAATACAGACATAAATAAAAATAATTATGTATAATTTTCAGCTATGTACAGAGATCATACCCACAAACTCTATTGTGTTGTACTCTGCCAAGCTTATAGTACAGTGCTCTGCACAAAGTAAGCCTCAATAAATACCACTGACTGATTTTGAGTGGGCAGAGGAGGGTGGGAATGAAGAAATGCAAGGGAGATTTTAGGGAGACCATGCCTAATGGCTTCAATTTCATCAGTGAAGAGGGTGGCAAGGTCATTAAAGGTAAGAGATGTGGGGAAAAGGTGGGCAGGGAGTTTAAGTAAGGAATTAAAAGTCTAAAACATCTGGCATGGGCAATGGGCATGAGAGTCAATAAAGTTGGAGATGTATTATTTCTGGGAGGAACAGAGGGCAGAGTTAAAGTAGGTGAGGATGGAGTCAAGATGGATGAGGTTGGGCTGATGCTTGGATTTCTGCCAGGAGTGCTCTGCGGTTGAAGCACAGGAATAAAGAAAGCATACTGTTGAGGTGGTCCAGGGCTACAGGGAAGCATGGAAGTTAAGTGGAGAAGGCATTGTTGAGGACATGGACTTGTGCATCTAAAGAAGATAGGTGGGATATGAAAACCCAATGGGGCATAATGACTTTGGACAGTTGGAATGGGTGGAGAGATCATAAGTCTTGGAGGGGAACAGGACATTTTTGTGGGAAGGAGCTGAGTGGGAAGAAAGGCAAATAAAGTGGTTGTGGTTGGACAGAGGAATTTCAGAGAAGTATTGTTGCTGGGTGGAGGAGAGGGTAAAGGGTAAAGTAAGAACAGGAGAGGATGCGTTTGGGATGGATGAGGTCAAGTGGATGGCTGGATTTCTGCCAGCAGAACTCTGCAGCTTAAGCACAAGAAAGCAACTTGAGCCCATGTATATGTGCCTTTTAATTATTTGATTACTTATTTAGACCACTTTACTTATACATATTTCTGTTTTGCTCAACCAGTAGAGGGTAAGTCAGCCACTTTAGAATATAATTACACCCTTCTTAATAGTCATAAACATAGGTCCACTTTATTTGTGTTACTTGAGTTGTGAATATTTCTATATACTGTCTTCCTTGCTATAGTAGCTCCTTGAAACCAGGGAACCGGTCATTTGGTTATCATTTATTTACCAAGCTCCCAGTAGAATGCCTTGCAGAAATGAATACTCAATAAATATCACTACTTCTGGTAGTACTAGGCAGACATCTAAAGGGAAGGGAACGACTCCAACAGGACAGTGTGGCCACAGGCCTCCCACACCATCACTCAGGGGTTAGAAGGCTGCAAAACTGGCCTGAAGTTCATAGGTCAAAGGGAAGCCTAAAGAAAACCCTTCTCTTCCTTGAGTGCTGTGAGAGTTCAGGAGATGTTAGGTTCCTCCCCCTTGCAACCCTTGCTCTTCTCCCCAGCCAAGGGCCCTTTTGTCCACTACCTTGCTCTCACCTCTTCCACCTCTGACCTAGGCTCACACCCTCCCCGCAGCCTGGGACTTCCTCCCTAAGGCGGCCAGACCACAGCACGTCATTTCCTGCACTGTAGATGTCTTTTCCTGAGATTCCACTATGCAGCGCTCCCCACTGCTCACTTTCCCCCACCCTCATGTCCTTCACAGATGCCCAGAATAGCAGGGAGTTGAGTGGGGAGGGGAGGCTCCAAACTGGGGACATGGTGGGTGTCTGTGGTGGAGGAGTCACTGAGATCTCCTGCCCCTAGACTTAGCCCTCAGCGTCCTCACCCCTAACCTTCCCCCAGTCCTTCTGGGCCAGGACCCCTGGACTACCAGCACTTGTAACAAGGCCTAGCCCTGGGAGTCCACATCCCCTATAAATGTCCCACTATCCTGGCCCCTCAGTCAGGTTTCCAGGCTGGGGGGCACCCAGCTCCTGGCATATGAGCAATGATTAACCTGGGACGTGTCCCACCTGCCTCCCTGAGATCAGGGTCTCTGAGCTCCCCCCTGTGAATGCACACCTGTGGCCAGGGTTCTTGAGATAAGGTGGTGGGTCTAGGGGGATAAATACTGGGTCTCTCAGGTTGGGGCTCATCCTGGAGCTAGACACAGAGCAGCTACATGGAGTCTGTCCTGCTTTTCGCCCTTGTGGGGGCAGTCGGTCAGTATGGGGCCTCTGCGTCTCCAGAGAATTTCCCGGCATCTATCCAATCAGGGTTGGGAAAGTGGGAGATTGCAGCCAGGATGGGGAAGACCAGTTTGGATGGATGGCAGATGGTCTGGAGACAAGGGGCTACCCGGGGTGGCCAGCAGTGGGTCTGGAGACACTGTACAGCGTGGAATGCCTGGCAGAGGAACTAGAAAAAGGGCACTGCCCCATTTGTCTGGCAGAGGGTCTGGAGGGGGGAACCACAAAGTATGGCTGGCAGGGGAACTGGAAGTAGGGGACTGCTAATATGGCTGGCAGAGGGTTTGGAGGCAGGGGACTGTCTGGTATGCCTGGCAGAGTTTCTGGAGGCAGGGGTCCCCCTGCTATAGCCAGTAGAAGATCAGAAGGCAAGGGATTCTCCAGTATGGCTGGCAGAGGATCTTGAGGCAGGGGACTCCCTGGTATGGCTGGCAGAGGGTATGGAGGCAGGGGACTGGCAGTATAGCCGGCAGAACATCTGGAGCTGGGGAACTGCCAGTATGACTGGCAGAGAGTCTGAAGGCAGGGGACTGTCTGGCATGTCTCGCAGAGGGTATGGAGGCAGGGGTCCCCCTGGTATGGCCGGTAGAAGATCAAAAGGCAAGAGACTCCCCGGCATGGTCCGCAGAGGGTCTGGGGGCAGGGGACTGTCCAGAATGGCTGGCAGGGGGTCTGGAGGTGGAGGACTGCTCGGTATGGCTGGTAGAGGGTCTGGAAGAAACTCCTCACCCTCGGCTTCAAGGCTGTCCATCACCTTGCCCCCTCCTACCTCACCTCCCTTCTCTCCTTCTACAGCCCAGCCTGTACCCTCCGCTCCTCTGCCGCTAATCTCCTCACCGTACCTCGTTCTCGCCTGTCCCGCCGTCGACCCCCGGCCCACGTCATCCCCCGGGCCTGGAATGCCCTCCCTCTGCCCATCCGCCAAGCTAGCTCTCTGCCTCCCTTCAAGGCCCTATTGAGAGCTCGCCTCCTCCAGGAGGCCTTCCCAGACTGAGCCTCTTCCTTCCTCTCCCCCTCGTCCCCCTCTCCAAGCCCCCCTTCTTACCTCCTTCCCTTCCCCACAGCACCTGTATATATGTATATATGTTTGTACATATTTATTACTCTATTTATTTATTTATTTTACTTGTACATATCTATTCTATTTATTTTATTTTGTTAGTATGTTTGGTTTTGTTCTCTGTCTTCCCCTTTTAGACTGTGAACCCACTGTTGGGTAGGGACTGTCTCTATATGTTGCAAATTTGTACTTCCCAAGCGCTTAGTATAGTGCTCTGCACATAGTAAGCGCTCAATAAATACGATTGATGATGATGATGATGGAAGCAGGGGACTTACAGTTATGGATGACAGACGGTCTGGAGGCAGAGCACTGCCTGTTATGGATGGAAGAGGGTGAGGAGGCAGGGGTGACCAGACCAAAATGATCCCCAGCCCACACTAATTCAGCATCCGAGGCTGCAGGGCCTCCCAGATCTCTGGGTCTATAGGGGATTCAGATGTCAAGGGCTACATGTTTGTAGGAGATCCAGGTCTTATGGGGGATCCTGGTTTGAGGGGCCCTGCATCTGTAGGCACAGGAGATCTCTAGAGATGCCTGGCCCATAGGGACTCTATGGGGGCTCCGTGGGTGGTACCCTTCCTGGTCCTGCAGGAGCTGAGCTGGCTCCCTGAGATGCTACGGGCTCAACAATCAGGAGCAGAGCTGGGCAGGAAGGAGACCAGTGGAGTTGGGGTCCCAGGCTAGTGATTCGACCCTCGACTCCATGCTCCAGAAGCTCTGGGCATCCAGGAAGATAGTGACAGTGGATGGTGACCTTGGCCCATCTCTCTCTGTTTCTACCCCAGGTGCATTTCCCACTGGAGATGTGGACGGGGACAAGATCATTGGAGGATACACGTGCCCCAAGAATTCAGTGCCCTATCAGGTTTCCTTGAATGTTGGGGGCACACACCACTGTGGGGGGACCCTGGTCAGCCAACAATGGGTGCTGTCTGCTGCCCACTGCTACAACACGTGAGTGACCTCCAGACATCCCTGATCCTGAGGCC
This sequence comes from Tachyglossus aculeatus, assembly GCF_015852505.1. Taxonomy (NCBI): domain Eukaryota; kingdom Metazoa; phylum Chordata; class Mammalia; order Monotremata; family Tachyglossidae; genus Tachyglossus; species Tachyglossus aculeatus. The sequence goes on from NC_052067.1 coordinate 175,795,827, forward strand.
TGTGGGAACCTTTTCACCTGCCCGGCCCCCAAACCATCTGTCCTTCACAGCGACTGTCAGAGGGCTATTGGGGAAGGGGCTCTGCACTAAGCACTGGGCAAAGGCTCAGGAGGGTGAATAGATCTGGTTAGGACTGGGTGGGGTCCCACGCTGGGGTCCTCCCTGAACCAGAATGACAGCCCATCCTGTGCCCCTGCTTTGCTCTGTCTAGGGGCTCAAGTCCGTGACCATTCCTTTCAACAATTCACTCTGTGTCCACCACGATCTGCCCACCTGTCCGTTTATTCATTGAGCACTTACTGAGTGCCAAGCACTGTACTAAGCGCTTGAGAGAGTACAATACAATAAACAGACACATTCCCTTCCCAAAACAAGATAACGGTAAGTGCTCAATAAATAGGATTGAATGAATATAGTCTTGAGGGGCAGACATTTATATTAAAAAAATGTGCCACTGGGATGGGAGGGATGAATAAAGGGAGTAAGTCAGGGCAAAGCAGAAGGGAGTGGGAGAAAAGGAAAGGAGGGCCTAGTCAGGGAAGGTCTCTTGGACCTCCAAAAAGACTTTGAAGGAGAAAAGGTCAGCCTGTGAAGTGCGACCAGATGAGTCCCACCGTGAGGGTCGGGGATGGTTTAGGGGTTCTGGATTGGGCTGAGTGCTGCTCCTGCCCCATCCAGACGCATCCAGGTGAGACTGGGGCAGCACAACCTGCGGGTGCTGGAGGGGAGTGAACAGTTCATCTCAGCCGCCAAGGTGGTCCTCCACCCTGACTACAATAGACAGACCATGGACAACGACATCATGCTGATCAAGCTGGCCACCCCTGCCACCTTGGACAACCGCACCGTGGACACAGTCACCCTGCCCACCACCTGTGCCCTTCCCGGGGATGAGTGCCTGCTGTCTGGCTGGGGAAACACCCTGAGCTTTGGCGGTCAGTGATGCCCGCCCAGCCCAGCCCTTGAGGTCCAGGAATGGGTGGGGTGGTGGGGTCACAAGAGAGCCTCGGAACTGGGAAAAGGGGCCAGTGAGGAGTCACAGCTCAGGTCTGCTGCAAGGGAGGGCCATGAGGGTTGGGGAAAGGGACCCTGGCCACCACCAGCTACAATTTTTGCACCCTTAGCCCGCCAAGAATAGGACTCAGATGCTGGGGCCAGGAATGATGGGCGACTCATCCCCTCCAACCTGTCTTCTGCAGAAAAACTTCCGGCAGAGCTGAAGTGCCTGGATGCCCCTGTGATCTCAGAGCGCCGGTGCCGGAACTCCTACCGGGGGAAAATCACAGACAACATGTTCTGTGTGGGCTTTTTGGAAGGTGGCAAGGACTCCTGCCAGGTGACACTCCTGCCCTCGTTGCTCCTCCTCTTCTCCCAGCCCCAGCACCCCTGCCCTTCCTGTTCACCTCCCTTCAGACAGCCTCATCCTTCTCCTCCCTGCTCACTTTTCCTCTATCCTATGGACACATGTTATTCTTGGTCACTCTTCCTCTTTGCCATGGTCATCCTTACATCACTACTCCCCCTTCCCCCTTTCATCTTGGGTCCTTCCCCTCCTGCCTTTCCCAGGACATGGGACCACTGACCTGTCCAGGGGCCTGGTCCTGTGGGTCATTGGGAGGCAGGCAGGCTTTGCCGGCAGTGTTGGCAGGGAGCCTGGCCAGAGGCTGACCCCTAGGCCTGCTGCCCCCATCTCATTTTGAGGGCCCTGGGGGAGGAGGTGCTATGTGGAGGAGCTGGAGTTTCAGGTGACAATCAGTGGTATTCACTGGGCACCTGTGAGATGGGCCCCACTGCAGTGGACAGACACTGTGGGAGATCTGAGCTGCTCCCAGTCTTGGGGCTGAGCTGTGTGCTGGCAACAATTTATGCCCTGACCACGGGCTGGGACCCTCCCCTGGCAGGTGGGGGCTGGGTGGGCAACTGTGACATCTCCCTTCTCTCTGGCAGGGGGACTCTGGTGGCCCCCTGGTCTGCAACGGACAGCTGCAGGGTATCATCTCCTGGGGCTATGGCTGTGCTCTGAAAGGCAAGCCCGGCGTCTACACGAAGGTGTGCAACTATCTGGACTGGATCCAGCAGACTATGGAGGCCAACTGAGCCAGGACTCTCCCTGGTTCTCCCATAAACCCCACCCCAAATCCTTTTGTGCATTTCTGCCCCCCTTCAGCTCCTCCACACCCACACACCTGGCATACCTGGGACTTGGAAATAAACCTTTTTCTCATCCCAGCCTGTGTCTGACCATTTCTGCTATCCTCATCCCAGCCGCCTCTCTACCATGTGGCTTTCTCTCTCTCTCAGCCACCCTGGGCTCTCGAGGGGGTTGGGGGACTCTCTGAGGATGGTTGTGCTAACTCACTCACTTTGTCTCAAGGTCTGGAGGGGAACCAGAAAGGAGGGGCCCGAGATTATGTGCATTATGTCTACTGCACTCTCTTAAATGCCCATTGCAGTGCTCTGCACAGAGCAGGCTCCCAGTAAATACTGTTGATTGGTTGCCCTGGCCCACCCTTCTGAAATCGTCTTCCTCTCGGCCCTTCCCAGCTCCCTGACTCTCAGCTGTCTCCACAGAGGGAAGGGGCAGGGGTGAGCGCAGGGTGAGGGAGAGGGGAATTCAGTCCAGGCTGCTCTGTGGGTGACTGGCACCCTCCTCGTGCAGGTCACAGATGGAACTGTTTGTGATTAGACTCCAACTACCAGAGAGTAGAAGGCCTTGCCTAGGGCCCCCCATGCCACTCCCAAAGCCCAGTTCTGGTCCCCTTCTGAGGTGTCCCCTATAGCTCTCGCTGTGCACTACAGGAACAGAAATAGCCGGCCGTGTCCATCTGCTTCAGACAGGGGCAGTGAAGCTGCCAGTCACCTTTGGAGTCCCATTGGCACTTAGAGGTCAACAGTGAGGTCAGCCAGAAGTTTGCCAGTGCCATAGGGTTCAAACAGAGCTGTGAAGTCCCCACTGACCCACTGCTGGGACCAGACACACAAGGATGTTGGAGGTACTTCAATTGGCAAGGCAGGGAGAGAGATGCCTCTGGGAGACTTCACAACCAGGGTGACTGAGACACATGGGAAGAGGCCACACCTGGCTGGAAGCTGGAGAAAGAGTTCAGGTTGCAGAGTTGGAAGGAGGCTGGAAACAGGGAGAGGGAGTGGGGAGGAGGCTGGGGCCAGAGAGAGAAGTAGGGAAGAGGCTGAGAGCAGAGGGAGCAGAACCTGGAGACAGGAACTGACCTCTGAGAGGATCTCAGGGTGGAGGGAGAGAAGTTTGGCTGCTTGGACTTTGACGGAATTCACCTCAGCCCCCTCTGCCCCTCACCATCCCCTTCCTCACCACGCCCCAGTCTGGTCCCCACCCCTGTGGCCCAGGTCAGGAGGACTAATTAATCAATTAATAATATTTACTGAGTTCTTACTATGGGGCAGAGCATTGTACTAAATTCTTGGGAGAGTACAAATACGAGTTGTCCCATCTCCTTAGACTGTGAGCTCCATATGGGACAGGGACTGTGGTGGTTTTTTTGGCTGTTTAAGGTATTTGAATGATTGACTGATTAGTTTCCATGACTCTGGAAAAGATCCCTCATTCCTGTTCCCCACTCCATGCATCCACCCCACAGTGCCCAAATCCTCTGCACCCCCACAGGAGGCAGCCTGAGGTCACTGCCAGGAGGACACCTTCACTCCAAGGCCCCCACACAGTCCAGCCTGGCCACCTTGGGGAAGGGACTGCCTCCTCTGGCTCCTCCTCCACTTAGGTCTTCCTGTCACCTCTCCACCTCCCTGGAGGTTAGAGGTAGAGAAGGCCCAAATGCAGAACATCTGGAGCACAAACTGGACCGACTTCAATCCTGGAAGGTCTGTCAATCATCATCATTATCAATCGTATTTATTGAGCGCTTACTATGTGCAGAGCACTGTCAATGAGGGGGTACTCCCTGGCCCTGGGTCCAAGTAGGGTTTAGGTGTGGGGAAGTGGGAGGGCAGTCTTTCTGGGCAATCCCTCAGACTCCATGCTCTGGGAGGCAGTTCGGGGATCTTTCCCCAATTTGGCTGGGCTCCCTGACCCTTGGACAGCCTGGGCCCCAATCCTCCCCACTGTAAAACATTTAGCCGATTGGTACCACCAGAAGCCAACTCTGCAATTGTCAGGGGCCACTGTAACCCTGGGGGTGCATCTCGGTGAGAGTATGTGTGTGTGTGTGTGTGTGTGTGTGTGTGTGTGTGTGTGTGTGTGCGCATGCACGCATTGCATGTGCATGTGTTGTCAGGGTCCATTGGAAAACTGGGGGAGGCCCTCTGCCAACTCTGCATTTGTCAGGAACCACTGGAACATTAGGGATGCATGTGTGTTTATGTGCATGGTCAAGGACCACTGGAACCTTGGGGGAGCCGTGTGTGTGTGTGTGTGTGTGTGTGTGTGTGTGTGTGTGTGTGTGTGCGTGCGTGCGCACGTGTATATGTTCACATGTGTGTATGTTGTCAGGAGCCATTGAAACTCTGGAGGAGGTCCTCTGCCAATTCTGCATTTGTCAGGAACCACTGGAACCCTGGAGGCGCATCTCTGAGAGTGAGTGTATATGTGTGTGTGCAAACGCATATACGTATATGTGTATAAATACCAACTCTGCATTTGTCAGGAGCCACCAGGACCCCAGGGGGCACACCTCTCTGTGTGTGTGTGACATGCATGTCTAAATGTCAACTTTGCTTTGGCCAGAGGTAATTAACCATCCTCTCAGGTTCTCAAGCCCACAGCCATGACATTTTCATTGATACTTCCCTCTCTTTCAACCCCCAGACTCAGCCCACTGTCCAATTCTTGTTTTTATCTTCATGAGATTGCTAAAACTGCTCTCAAGTCAATTTATTCACTCTTATTACCTCTCTTGTCTCTTGCTGACCTCTGGCTCACACCCTCCCCTCTGGCTCCCTCCCACTTCACATCACTACTCTCCCCATCTTCAGATCCCTTCTGAAATCATGTCTCCCCCAGGAGTTCTTAGTTCAGTTCTTGGTCCCCTTCTGTTCTTGATCTGCACTCACTCCCTTGGTGACCTCATTCACTCCCACAGCTTCAATTATCATCTCTACACTGATGATACCCAAATCTATATCTCTGCCCCTGCTCTCTCCCCCTCCCTCCAGGCTCGCATCTCCTACTGCCTTCAGGACATCTCCATCTGGATGTCTGCCCACCACCTAAAACTCAACGTGTCCAAGACTGAACTCCTTGTCTTCCCTCCCAAACCCTGCCCTCTCCCTGACTTTCCCATCACTGTTGACAGCGCTACCATCCTTCCCGTCTCAGATGCCCACAACCTTGGTGTCATCCTCGACTCCGCTCTCTCATTCACCCCTCACATCCAAGCCGTCACCAAAACCTGCCGGTCTCAGCTCCGCAACATTGCCAAGATCTGCCCTTTCCTCTCCATCCATACCGCTACCCTGCTCATTCAAGCTCTCATCCTATCCCGTCTGGACTACTGTATCAGCCTCCTGTCTGATCTCCCATCCTCTTGTCTCTCCCCACTTCAATCCATACTTCACACCGCTGCCCAGATTATCTTTGTCCAGAAATGCTCTGGGCACGTTACTCCCCTCCTCAAAAATCTCCAGTGGCTACCAATCAACGTACGCATCAGGCAGAAACTCCTCACCCTCGGCTTCAAGGCTCTCCATCCCCTAGCCCCCTCCTACCTCACCTCCCTTCTCTCCTTCTACAGCCCAGCCCGCACCCTCCGCTCCTCTGCCGCTAATCTCCTCACCGTGCCTCGTTCTCGCCTGTCCCACCGTCGACCACCGGCCCATGTCATGCCCCTGGCCTGGAATGCCGTCCCTCCCCACATCCGCCAAGCCCTCCCTTCCCCCCTTCAAGGCCCTACTGAGAGCTCACCTCCTCCAGGAGGCCTTCCCAGACTGAGCCCTCTCCTTCCTCTCCCCCTCCTCCCCCGTCCATTCCCCCGCCTTAACTCCTTCCCTTCCGCACAGCACCTGTATATATGTATATATGTTTGTATGTATTTATTACTCTATTTATTTTATTTGTACATGTTTATTCTATTTATTTTATTTTGTTAATATGTTTTGTTTTGTTCTCTGTCTCCCCCTTCTAGACTGTGAGCCCACTGTTGGGTAGGGACCATTTCTATATGTTGCCAAGTTGTACTTCCCAAGTGCTTAGTAAAGTGTTCTGCACACAGTAAGCGCTCAATAAATATGATTGATTGATTGATTGAGGCCTGCCTTGATTGATCTTTCATCTCCCCAGGTTATTTTCCCCTTGAATTTCCACTTCAGCCACTTCCATTGGGTGGATTTGGATATGTTGTGAAGATATAAGCAGCTCTAATAGGTGATGGACTGAATCTGGGGGTTGAAAGAGAGGAATCAAGAACAATGTCAGAGATGTGGGTTTGAGAGACAGGGAAGATAATAGTGTTGTCAACAGTGATAGGGAAGTTCAGAGGTGGAGAGGATTTGGGAGGGAAGCTGAGGAGTTCTGTTTCAGACATGCTGAGTTTAAGGTGCCTCAGGAGTTTAAGGTATTGGTGGGGAAATATCCTGGAGGCAGGAGGAAAAGTGATACTGCAGAGAAGAAGCAATGTGGTCTAGTGGAAAAAGCAGTCCTGGAAGTCAGAGAGGACCTGGGTTCTAATCCCAGCTCTACTGCATATCCAATGTGTGACCTTGGGCAAGTCATTTACCCTCTCTGTGCCTCAGTTCCCTCAACTACAAAATGGGGATTCAATACTTGTTCTCCTCCCTACTTATTCTGTGAGTCCAAAGTAGTGGATCAAACATGGGTCTGGGATTCAGAAGGGTCTGGGTTCTAATCCCAGCTCCACCACTTGCCTGCTGTGTGACCCTAGGTAAATTAATTCACTTCTCGGTGCTTCAGCTTCCTCAACTGTTAAATGGGGATTAAGACTGAAGTGGGCAGGGGGATGGGTGAAGGTGACTTCTCAACTGCACAGCTACAGATACCCCCACCACTCAGGGAGAGGAAATGGCCCATGATCAGCCCAGCTCCTTTTTGCTCAACCCCCTCATAGGCCCGGATCACTGTGCAACAAACTGCAGGTGCAGAAATACATCGCCGAGTCAACCTCTCTCAGATGCTGCCAGCGCAACTCTAAAATCTCCCCTTTCCTCTCGGCTGTCAGGGGCTCTGCCGTGTAATTGACCAAGTCTCCAGCATAACTGCTGAACAGAACGACCGGGGCCTCTCCAGTCCGCTGCAGGTACCAGAACATCTGCGGGTACTTGGAGTCCTCCAACGTGCAGGGCAGGGAGAGGGGTTTCCCCCGGAGACCCCACAGCCAGGGCGGCTGAGACACGTAGGTAGAGGCCGCAGCTGGGAAGAGATGGAGAGGGAGCCCAGGTTACAGAACCGGGAGGGGGCTGGAAACTGGGACAGGAGGAGGAGAAGGCCGGGAGAAGAGAGAAAGAAGAGGTTGGAGGCTGGGAGCAGGATGAGGGGGCAGGGAGGAGGCTGGGGTCAAGGAGAGAGGGAAGAAGGAGGCTGGGATCAGGGAGAGGGGGAAGGAGGAAGCTAGGAGCACGGAAAGGGGGCAGGAAGAGGCTGGACCAGGGAAAAGGTCAGTGAGGAGGCTGGGATCAGGGAGAGGGGCAGAGAGGAGGCAGGGATCGGGGGGGCAGCGGGGGCCAGAGAGGAGGCAGGGATCAGGGAGAGGGGCAGAGAGGAGACAGGGATCAGGAAGAGGGGCAGAGAGGAGGCAGGGATCAGGAAGAGGGGCAGAGAGGAGGCAGGGATCAGGAAGAGGGGCAGAGAGGAGGCAGGGATCAGGAAGAGGAAACAGGGAGGAAGCTGGGAGCAGAGAGAGGGGAGGGAAGGCTGGGAGCAAGAAGAGGGAACAAGAAGCAGGCTGGGAGCAGGGAGAGGGAGTAGGAGCTTAGGTTATGGGGCTAAGCTGGGCCTGAGAGGCAGGGGAAATTTCAGGGTTAGGACGGAGGAAATGACCACCCCCGTTGGGTCGGGGGTCAGCACCTTCCTGGCCAGGCACCCCCCAGGACAGCAACCGTAGAAGCACGGAGATTAGGAAGCGAATCCAGTATTGCGTGAGAACAAGCCCAGCCATGGCTCCAGTCCTGCACAGATTTTGTGCAGTGGGCCGGGTCGGGGGGTGGGGGGGGGCGGAGCCTGGAGTGAATGTTGAAGGGGCTAGGACATCCCCAACCTCAAGCCCTGCAAACCTGACCTTTATCAAGGGGAGACACCGCCCTCCGGCTGGGACTCTCTGGCAGGACAGGCCGCGAAGCTCACCTTCCTCTGCAGCTGGAAGTCAGGCTGTCCTCCCAGAGCCAGGAGTCCGGGACCATGGTGGACCCTCCCCTATCCAAACTTCTGGGAACCGCGGGGACCACACTGTGGGAGTCGGGAGACCGGGGAAAGGACCTGGGTTCTAAACCCGGGTCAGCCAGTTGTCTGCTGTTTGACGTTGGGCAAATCACTTCACATCTCTGTCTCAGTTACCTCATCTGTAAAATGGGGATGAAGACTGTGAGCCCTTGTAGGACATGAACTGTGTCCAACCTGATTATCTTGTATTTACCCCAGTGCTAGTTTTCTTTTTTTTTTTTAGAGAGAGGCTGTGGTGGATGGAGGGGGAAGAGAATGGGGTGCGACGGGAAGGGGGGTTGGAGAGAGAAGAGGCTAGGGTTGGGAGTGGGAGAAAAGGAAGAGCTCGGGGTGGAGGTGGGAGGAGGGGTAGGAGGAAGGGATAGGAGAGGGAAAAGAGCCCGGGGTGGGAGGAAGGGGAAGAATCTGGGGTGGGCATGGATAGAGGGAAAAGAGGTCAGAGTAGGAGTGGGAGAAGGGGGAATTCTTTCATACAGTCCTATTTACTGAGCACTTACTGTGTGCAGAGCACTGTACTAAGCGCTTAGAGCCCGAGGAGGAAGATAGGGTGGGGGGTTTTGGAGCAGGGCTCCATCTGGCTCTGCAGCTGACCCATTAGGCCATTCCAAGGTCACACAGCTGACAAACAGTGAAGCTGGAATTAGAACCCAGGACCTCTGACTCCCAAACATGTGCTCTTTCCACTAAGCCACTCTGCTTCCCGATGCTACCTGCTCAGTCTAGGGGAATAGGGGCCTTGAGGATGCGCCATGGGGCTGGAATACAGTCCTGCAAGTCACAGGACCTGGGTTCTAATATTTGCTCTGCCACTTGTCTGATGTGTGACTTTTGGCAAGTCACCTTCTCTGTGCCTCAGTTCCGTCATCTGCAAAATGGGGATTCAATTCCCATTTTCTTTCTGACTTATTCTATAAACCCTAAATTGGACCTGGTGATCTTGTATGTGAGCCCCCTGTGGGACAACTTCATTCATTCATTCAATTCAATCGTATTTATTGAGCGCTTACTGTGTGCAGAGCACTATACTAAGCACTTGGGAAGTACAATCAATCACTCATATTTATTGAGCGCTTATTGTGTGCAGAGCACTGTACTGAGAGCTTGGGAAGTACAAGTTTGCAACATGTAGAGACGGTCCCTACCCAACAACGGGCTCACAGTCTAGAAGGGGGAGACAGACAACAAAACAAAATATATTAACAAAATGAATAGAATAGTAAATATGCACAAGTAAAATAAATAGAGTAATAAATCTGTGCAAACATATATACAGGTGCTGTGGGGAGGGGAAGGAGGTAGGGTTGGGGGGATGGGGAGGGGGAGAGAAAGGAGGGGGCTCAGTCTGGGAAGGCCTCCTGGAGTAGGTGAGCTCTCAGTAGGTTCATTCATTCAATCGTATTTATTGAGCACCTACTGTGTGCAGAGCAGTGTACTAAGCGCTTGGGAAGTACTAGTTGGGCAACATATAGAGACGGTCCCTACCCAACAGCGGGCTCACAGTCTAGAAGGGGGAGACAGACAACAAAACAAAACATATTAACAAAATAAAATAAATAGATCTTTGAAGGGAGGAAGAGAGCTAGCTTGACGGATGTGCGGAGGGAGGGCATTCCAGGCCAGGGGGAGGACGTGGGCCAGGGATTGACAGTGGGACAGGCGAGAACAAGGCACAGTGAGGAGGTTAGCAGCAGAAGAGTGGAGGGTGCGGGCTGGGCTGTAGAAGGAAAGAAGGGAGGTGAGGTAGGAGGGGGCGAGGTGATGGAGAGCCTTGAAGCCAAGAGTGAGGCTTGATCACCTTGTAACCACCCCAGCGCTTAGAACAGTGCTTTGCACATAGTAAGTCCTTAATAACTGCCATTATTATTATTATTATTATTACCCCAGTACTTAGTACAGTGCTCATCACATAGAGAGCAGTTAACAAATCTCACAGTGATTATTACGTATTAGATTTGGAAGTCACACATGGAAAGGCAGTGGTTGAAGCCGTGTGTGTGTACATTCATTCAATGACTTTACCTCCCTCCTTCCTCCTCATGTTGCTGCTGCTGCCCAGTGGCCTGAAGCTGTGCAGACACCTGCTTCGTTCATTCTCAGTCTCTTTTGCAGGCTCCTCCTCCCCCTCCCATCCCCTTACTGTGGGGGTTCCTCAAGGTTCAGTTCTTGGTCCCCTTCTGTTCTCAATCTACACTCACTCCCTTGGTGACCTCATTCGCTCCCACAGCTTCAACTATCATCTCTACGCTGATGACACACAAATCTATATCTCTGCCCCTGTTCTCTCCCCCTCCCTCCAGGCTCGCATCTCCTCCTGCCTTCAGAACATCTCCATCTGGATATCTGCCCACCACCTAAAACTCAACATGTCCAAGACTGAACTCCTTGTCTTCCCTCCCAAACCTTGCCCTCTCCCTGACTTTCCCATCACTGTTGACGGCACACAAGCCCGCAACCTTGGTGTCATCCTTGACTCCACTCTCTCGTTCACCCCTCACATCCAAGTCGTCACAAAACCTGCCGGTCTCAGCTCCGCAACATTGCCAAGATCCGCCCTTTCCTCTCCATCCAAGCCGCTACCCTGCTCGTTCAAGCTCCCATCCTATCCTGTCTGGACTACTTTATCAGCCTCTTCTCTGATCTCCCATCCTCTTGTCTCTCCCCACTTCAATCCATACTTCACGCCACTGCCCAGATTGTCTTTGTCCAGAAATGCTCTGGGCACGTTACTCCCCTCCTCAAAAATCTCCATATTAACATTTTGTTAATATGTTTTGTTTTGTTCTCTGTCTCCCCCATATAGACTGTAAGCCCACTGTTGGGTAGGGACCATCTCTATATGTTGCCAACTTGTACTTCCCAAGCATTTAGTACAGTGCTCTGCACACAGTAAGCACTCAATAAATACGATTGATTGATTCTCATCCAGCCTCCTCTCCTGAGCCACCGGACTCGGGTGGACCTGGGGAGAAATGAGCTAGAGGTGCTGAGAGCAACCCTGGACCTCCTGGTGGTGCTGACACCGGTGTGGTCTCTGCTTCTGACTCTGATTCAAATCCCAGTTGAGCGCAGCCAGTAGAATGAGCCTAACAGTGATGATGATGCCTTCAGAAGCCTGGTGCAGGTCCGGAAAGGCAGAAATGGAGGAGAAGTTCGAAACGGGACAGGGAATGGAGAGGGAGAGAAAAACTGAAAGACAGGATGGGGAGAGACAGGAGGAAAGGGATCAAGAGGCCTGAAAAGAGGTGTCGATGAGAACACGAGAAGCAGTGTGGCCTAGTTTCAAGAACATGGGCTTGGAAGTCAAAGGACGTGGGTTCTAATCCCAACTCTGCCACTCGTCTGCTGTGTAACCTTGGTCAAGCCATTTAACTTCTCTGTGCCTCAGTTACTCCATCTGTAAAATGGGGATTAAGACTATAAACCTCACTTAGGACAACCTGATTACCTTCTATCTACCCCAGTGCTTAGAATAGTGCTTGGCGCATAGTAAATGCTTAACAAATATTATTGTTATATTCCAGCTGCTTTGAGAGACTGAGACGGAAGGGGGCAGGGGGATGGGTGAGGATGACTTCTTAGCCACACAGCTGCAGCCCTCCCCCTCCACCGCCTATCGACCTCACACCATACAGGGATAGGGATAGCCCCTGCTCCTCCCAGCTCTTTTTGCTCAATCTCCTCACAGGCCTGGATCACCGTGAAACAATACTGCAGGCGCAGAAATACATGGCTGAGTCAGCCTCCCTTAGATGCTGCCAGCGCAACTCAAAAACATCGCGGCCCCTCTCAGCCATCAGGGGCTCTGCCGTGTAATTCACCACGTCTCCAGTGTAACTGCTGAACAGAATGACCAGGGCCTCTCCAGTTCGCTGCCGGTACCAGAACATCTGTGGGTACTTGGAGTCCTTCAACGTGCAGGGCAGGGAGAGGGGTTTCTCCCGAAAACCCCACAGCCAAGGCGGCTGAGACACGTAGGCAGAGGCCACAGCTGGGAAGAGATGGAGAGGGAGCCCAGGTTACAGAACCGGGAGGAGGCTGGAAACCCGGGCAGGAGGAGGAGAAGGCTGGGAGAAGAGAGAAAGAAGTTGGAAGCTGGGAGCAGGATGAGGGGGCAGGGAGGAGGCTGGGAGCAGGGAGAGGGGGAAGGAGGAGGCTCGGAGCACGGTGAGGGGGCAGGAAGAGGCTGGGATCAGGGAGAGGGGCAGAGAGGAGGCTAGGAGCAGGAAGAGGGAACAGAGAGGGGGCTGGAGACAGGGAGAAGGAACAGGGAGCATGCTGAGAGCAGGGAGAGAGAGTGGGAGCTCAGGTTATGGGGCTGAGTTGAGCCTGAGAGGCAAGGGGAATTTCAGGGTTGGGAAGGAGGGACTGACCACCCCTCTTGGGTCAGGGGTCAGCACCTTCTTGGCCAGTCGCCCCCCATGACAGCAGCAGTAGAAGCACGGAGATTAGGAAGCTAATCCAGCACTGACTGAGGGCAGGCCCGGCCATGACCCCATGCCCGGAGCAGACTTTGTGCAGTGAGCAGAGGAGGAGAGGGGGCGGAGGGTATCTGGGGGTGGGGAGGGACAGGGAAAGGGGCGGACCGTCCCCACCCTCACGCCTGCAAACCTGACTTTTATCAAAGGGAGACACCGCCCCCTGCTGGGCCTCTCTGGCAGGACAGGCCGGTGCTAAACCCCATCTGCAGCCTCAATGGAACCATGGTGGCCCAGTTCTCTATTCAAACTTCAGGAAACCGCGGGAAACGGCCGAGGTTGAAATCGTTTTTTTCCCTCCACACAACAGCTTCGCTGGACACCGGACACTGGGTCCCTCCCTCGCTCGGCAGGCTAAGGGAGTCTTCCCAGTCCTTGTTCCCTCTGGCTCAATTTTCATTCATTCATTCAATTGCATTTATTGAGTGCTTACTGTGTGCACAGCACTGTATTAAGATCTTGGAAAGTACAATACAGCAACAGAGACAATCCCTGCCCACAACGGGTTTACAGTCTGGGGGGTTGGGGGGGGGAGACACTTGTCCTTCCCAAGTGCTTAGTACAGTGCTCTGCACACAGTAAGCGCTCAATAAATACGATTGATGATGAGGAGGAGACAGACATCAAAACAAAACAAGTAAACAGGCATCAATATAAATAAATAGAATTATAGATATATACATAAGTGCTGTGTGGTGTGGGAGAAGAGCAAAGGGGGTGAGGTGATGTGGAAGCGAGGGGGAGCTGAGGAAGAGGGTGCTTAGTCAGAGAAGGCCTCCTGGAGAAGGTGAGCTTTCAGTAGGGATTTGAAGTGGGGAAGTGTGATTGTTTGATGGATTTGAGGAGGGAGGCAGTTCCAGGCCAGAGGTAGGACATAGGCCAGGGGTTGATGGTGGGACAGGTGAGAATGAGGCACAGTGAGAAGGTTAGCGGCACCAGAGTTGCGGAGTGTGCAGGCTAGGATGTAGAAGGAGAGAAGGGAGGTGAGGTAGGAGGGGGCAAGGTGATGGAGGGTTTTGAAGCCAATAGCGAGGAGCTTTTCCCTACAGAAAGCATGCATTAAGTGCTCAGCACATGGTAGAAGCTCAGTTCAGCACTTTGGCAGTAATGATTCTGCAGCGGGAACCTGGACACACTTACCCGCTGAGGACACTGGGTTCCCCTCCCGGCGGGGCTCTGGCCAGGCTGTCCAAGGAGAAGGCATCATGCTCTCTGGGGTCGCGGGGCCAAGAGCCTGAAGGATTCTGCCACCGATGTCTGTGTCTCTGCCCTGCATCAGGCTCCTCTCCCTTCTCCCCTTCCTCGGCCTCCTCTCCCCGCCCCGCTCCTCCACCTCCTCATCCCCTCCTGTCCTCCCTCCCTCTCCCTGCTCCTTTCCTCCCCTTCCCCATCTCTGCTTCTCTCCCCCATAGCCCACCCCCAGGCTCCCTGTTTCGCCCTTTGTCTCTCCCTCCTTAATCCGAAGAGATTGGTAGTGCAATGTCTCCGACCCCCCACCCCCACCCCCGGCCCACACACCTCTCATGTTTCTCTCCTGCCAAACTCCCCATGACCCCAATTCTCAAGGTCGCCAGTGGGGGAGACTGGTGGAGATGTGGCTCCACTTTTGGGGCTGGAGTTCTGGGGCTGGGTCTTGGGCACTCCCACAGAAACACAACCACATATCAAAAACGCAACTTCAGAAACACAAAAACACACTTCAGAGTGCTGACACGCCAACACAAACACACCACAAATCTGCCCCCCTTCCCCCACATGCTTAATAATAATTATGGTATTTTTATGGGCTTAATATGGGCCAAGCACTGTACTAAACTCTGGGATAGACAGAAGACAATTCATTCAATCGTATTGAGCACTTATTGTGTGCAGAGCACTGTACTAAGCACTTGGGAAGTACAAGTCAGCAACATATAGAGATGGTCCCCACCCAACAGTGGGCTCACGGCCTAGAAGGGGGAGACAGACAACAAGACAAAACATGTAGACAGGTGTCAAAATCGTCAGAACAAATAGAAGTAAAGCTATATGCACATTATTAACAAAATAAATAGAATAGTAAATATGTACAAGTAAAATACAGTAATAAATCTGTACAAATATATACAAGTGCTGTGGGGAGGGGAAGGAGGTAGGGCGGGGGGGATGGGGAGGAGGAGAGGAAAAAGGGGGCTCAGTCTGAAAAGACCTCCTGGAGGAGGTGAGCTCTCAGTAGGGCTTTGAAGGGAGGAAGAGAGCTAACTTGGCGGATGTGTGGAGGAAGGGCATTCCAGGCCAGGGGAAGGACGTGGGCCAGGGGTCGACAATCAGATCACAATCCTAGTCCCATATGAGGCTCACAGTCTAAGTAGGAAGGAGAACAAGTACCAAATCCCCATTGGGCAGATGAGGAAACTGTGGTCCAGAGAACTCCCTTTCCCTTCACATCACTGCTCTCCCCATCTTCAGATCCTTTCTGAAATCATGTCTCTCCCAGGAGGCCTTTCTTGGTTGATCTTTCATCTTCCCAGCCCATTTTCCCTGTAATTTCCACTTCAGCCACTTCTATGGGGGTGGATTCTGGATACTTTGTGAATATACAATGAACTGGAATTGGTAATGGATTGAATCTGAGGGTTGAAGACATAGAGTAATCAAGAAAAGTGCCAAAGGTATGGGTTTGAGAGATAGGGTAGTTGGAGCAGTTCAAAAGTGGTGAGGAGTTGGGAGGGAAACTGAGAAGTTCTGTTTCAGACATAATAATAATAATGATGGCATTTATTAAGTGCTTACTATGTGCAAAGCACTGTTCTCAGTGCTGGGGAGGGAACAAGGTGATCAGGTTGTCCCACTGGGGGCTCACAGTCTTGATTCCCATTTTACAGATGAGGTAACTGAGGCACAGAGAAGTTAGGTGACTTGCCCAAAGTCACACAGCTGACAGTTGGTGGAGTTGGGATTTGAACCCATGACCTCTGATTCCAAAGCCCGTGCTCTTTCCACTGAGCCACGCTGCTTCTCACCATGTTAAGTTTAAGGTACTGGTGTGGAAAACCAGGAGGCAAGAGTAAATGTGATACTGCAGAGAAGAAGTAGCGTGGCCTAGTGGAAAGAGCACTGTCCTGGAAGTCAGAGGACCTGGGTTCTAATCCCAATTCTGCCACTTGTCTTATGTGTGACTTTGGGCAAGTCACTTACCTTCTCTGTGCCTCAGTTCTCTCATCTGTAAAATGGAGAGTCAATATCCATTCCCCTCCCTACTCATTCTGTGAGCCCCAAGTGGGACCTGGTGATCTTGTATCCACACCAATGCTTAGTACAGTGCTTGTAACATAGTCAGCAGTTAACAAATCCCACAGTGATAATTAGTATTATTAGGTCAGGGCAGGAGTAGTAGATTTGGGAGTCACACGTGGAAAGGCAGTGGTTGAAGCCGTGAGCGTGTATGTTCATTCAATGACTTTACCTCCCTCCTTCCTCCTCATGTGCCTGCTGCCCAGTGCCCTGCAGCTGTTCGGACATCTGCATCTCATCCAGTCTCCTCTCCTGAGCCCCCACAGATGGGCGGAGCTCGGGACTGACAAGCTGGAGGTGCTGAGAGCAGCCCTGGACCTTCTGGAGGTCCTGACACCTGCCTGGTCTCCACTCCTGATGCTGATTCATATCCCAGCTAAGCACAGTGGGGAGAATCACCCCAACGACAATAATGGTGGCTTCGGAAGCCTGGCTCGGCTTCAGAAATTCGGAGATGGAGGAGAAGCTTGTAATTAGAAATAGGAAAGGAAGTGGAGAGGAAGAGAGATTGAGAGACAGGATGAGGTGCGACAGGAGGAAAAATGATCCAGAGGCCCAGAAAGAGGTGTGGATGAGAACACTCAAATTAATCCCAAAAGCTCTGAGGGACTGAGACTTAAGGGGGAAGGGGAATGGGTGAAGGTGACTTCATAATTGCACAGCTGCCGACCCCCTCCATCCCTTTCTAACCCCCAACTCACCATGCAGGGAAAGGAAATGGCCCCTGCTCCTCCCAGCTCCTTCTTGCTCAATCCCCTCACAGGCCTGAATCACCATGCAACAAACTGCAGGCGCAGAAATGGATGGCCAAGTCAGCCTCCCTCAGATGGTGCCAAAGCAGCTGCAAAACATCGCCTTTCCTCTCGGCCATCAGGGGCTCAGCTGTGTAATTTGCCATGTCTTCTCCGTAACTATTGAACAGAACGACTGGGGCCTTGCCGGCCCACTGCCAGTACCATAGCATCCGTGGGTACCTGGAGTCCTTCAACATGCAGGACAGGGAGAGAGGTTTCCCCCATAGACCCCATAGCTAGGACAGCTGAGACACATAGGCAGAGGCTGCGGCTAGAAAGAGATGGAAAGGGAGACCACTTTACAGAACAGGGAGGAGGCTGGGAGCTGGGAGAGGAGGGGGAGGAGGTCAGGAGCAGAGAGAAGGAACAGGGTGAAGGCTGGGAGCAGGAAGAAGTGGAAGGGAGAAGGCTGGGATCAGGGAGAGGAAAGAGGAAGAAGGCTGGAAGCAGGGAGAAGGGGTGGAGAGGAGGCCGGGATCAGGGAGAGGGGACAGAGAGGAGGCTGGGATTAGGGAGAGGGGACAGAGAGGAGGCTAGGAGCAAGGAGAGAGAGTGGGAGCTCAGGTTATGGGACTGAGCTGGGCCTAAGAGGCAGGGGGAATTTGAGGGTTGGGAAGGAGGAAACTACCACCCTTCTTGGGTCAGGGGTCAGTACCTTCCTAGCCTGAGCCCCCTTTTTCCTCTCCTCCTCCCCATCCCCCCGGCTCTACCTCCT
The DNA here is from genome assembly GCF_015852505.1 of Tachyglossus aculeatus. Taxonomy (NCBI): domain Eukaryota; kingdom Metazoa; phylum Chordata; class Mammalia; order Monotremata; family Tachyglossidae; genus Tachyglossus; species Tachyglossus aculeatus. The sequence goes on from NC_052067.1 coordinate 175,813,461, forward strand.
TCCCCTCCCCGCAGCACTTTTATATATATTTGTACAGATTTGTTACTCTGTTTATTTTACTTGTTACATATTTACTATTCTATTTATTTTGTTAATGCTGTGCATATAGCTTTAATTCTATTTATTCTGACGACTTTGACACCTGTCTACATGTTTTGTTTTGTTGTCTGTCTCCCCCTTCTAGGCTGTGAGCCCACTGTTGGGTAGAGACCGTCTCTATATGTTGCCAACTTGTACTTCCCAAGCGTTTAGTACAGTGCTCTGCACACAGTAAGCGCTTAATAAATATGATTGAATGAATGAATGAATGAATGAATGAATGAATGAATGGCCAGTCGCCCCCCAGGGCAGCAGTAGTAGAAGCACGGAGATTAGGAAGCGAATCCAGCATTGGCTGAGAGCGGGCATAGACTTTGTGTGGGTCGGAAGAGGGGAAGGGGCAAAGGGGGTTTGGGGGGAGGGAAGGGAAAGGGGCGGAACGTCCCCAACCTCACGCCCTTCAAACCTGACCTTTATCAAAGGGAGACACCACCCCTCGCTGGGACTCTCTAGCAGGATAGGCCGTGATGCCCACCCCTCTCTGCAGCTGGAGGCCCGGTACGTGCATTCATTCATCCATCCATCCATCCATTCATCCATCCAACCATCCACTCATTCATTCATTCATTCATGAGAAGTATTTTATTTTGTTAGTATGTTTGGTTTTGTTCTCTGTCTCCCCCTTTTAGACTGTGAGCCCACTGTTGGGTAGGGACTGTCTTTATATGCTGCCAATTTGTACTTCCCAAGCGCTTAGTACAGTGCTCTGCACACAGTAAGTGCTCAATAAATACGATTGATTGATTGATTGATTGATTGATTGTGGCTCCGTGGAAAGAGCACGGGCTTTGGAGTCAGAGGCCATGGGTTCTAGTCCCGACTCTACCACTAGTCAGCTGTGTGACTTTGGGCAAGTCACTTCACTTCTCTGAGCCTCAGTTACCTCATCTGTGAAATGGGGATTAAGACTGTGAGCCCCACGTGGGACAACCTGATTACCTTGTATCCCCCCCAGTGCTTAGAACAGTGCTTCGCACATAGTAAATGCTTAACAAGTGCCATTATTATTATTATTCATTCATTCAATTGTATTTATGTAGCACTTAATGTGTGCAGAGTACTTCTGAGCACTAGGGTGAGTACAATACAACAGTATACAGACCCATTCCCTGCTCACAATGAGCTTACCTTCTGGAGTGGGAGAGACAAGGGGAGGCCTAGTCTGGGAAGGCCTCTTGGATGAGATGTGCCTTAAATAAGTTTTTGAAGCTGGGGAGTGTAGTTGTCTGTTGGATTTGAGCAGAAAGGGAGTCCCAGGCCAGAGAAGGACGTGAGCCAGGGCCAGAAGCGAGACAGGTTTGACGAAGCCACAATGAGAAAGTTAGCACTAGAGGAATGAAGTGTGCAGCCTGGGTTGTAGAAGAAGAATAGTGAGGTAAGATAGGAGAGAGCAAGGTGGAGAAGTGCTTTAAAGCCAATGGTGAGGAGTTTTTGTTTGATGTGGAGGTGAATGGGCAACCACTGGAGTTTTTTGGAGTGAGGTGACATGTCCTGAACGTTTTTGGAGAAAAATGATCCTGGCAGCAGAGTGAAAGTTGGACTGGAGTGCGAAGGTACAAGAGGCTGGGAGATCAGCAAAGAGGCTGATGTAGAATTCAGGAGAAGGGGGTAAAGGCAGCTGAAAGGTTAAAAAGGATTAGGGTGGAGTTGAGGCCATTGGATTTGGCAAGAAGGAGATCATTGGTGACCTCTGAGAGGGTGGTTTCTGTGGAAGAAGGGGATGGAAGCCAGATTGACAGGGGTCAAGGAGAGTATTGGAAGAGAGGAATTTGAGACAGAGGGTGTAGACAACTCACTAAAGGAGTTTGGAGAGGAATAGCAGGAGGGAAATGGGGCGATAACTGGAGGGAGTAATGGTGTGAAGGGAGGTTTTCTTTTAGGATAGAGGAGACATGGGCATGTTTGAAAGCAGTGGGGAAGAAGCCATTGGAGATTGAACAGTTGAAGATGGCTGTAAGGGAGGGAAGAAGGGAGGGGGTGAGAGTTTGGTTAAGATGCAAAGGAATAGAGTCTGATGTGCAGGTGGAGGGGTGGCTTTTGAGAAGAGGCAGGAGATATTGCTGGGAACTATGAGAGAGTTGAGGAGGGGGCCAGAAGGGGAGGGACTGAGGAGGAGCAGGTGCGATTTTAGGGAGCTCAGATCTGATAGTTTCAATTTTCTTAATAAAGTAGGTGGTAGGTCATTGGGGGCAAGGGATCGGGGAGACAGGACCTGAGGAGGGAGTCAAATGTATGGAACAACTGGGGAGGGCAAGGGGCATGGGTGTCACTTGTCTGTTGTATGACCTTGGGCAAATTGCTTCGCTTCTCTGTGCCTCAGTTACCTCATCTGTAAAATGGGGATTAAAACTGTGAGCCCCCCATGGGACAACCTGATTACATTGTATCCACCCCAGTGCTTAGAACAGTGAGAACAGCATTTAACTAACACCATTATTATTATTATCATTATTCTGGGAACCACGGAGAGCACACAGTGGGGAATGAGGGAACCGGGGAGAGGGGACAGGGGTAGGAACTAGGGATTAACACTAAGCCACTGTCCCTATGCTCCCAATCAATCCCACTGCCTCTTGCCTGTCACCCCAGAATTAACCCTAACAAGCTCCTTTCCCCCATCGTTCTTGGTTGGAGCAGTAGGGAAGGGTATTGGTGTTCTCAGTATTTCACACACATTTTTGGGTCATAATAACACCTGAAATTGATTTAACTTGTTTATTTCCCAAAGCGGGTCGACATTACCTTTTTTATATAGTATTCGTTAAGCACTTACTATATGCCAGGCACTGTACTAACAGCTGTGGTAGATACAGGATAATTAATTTGGACACAGTCCCTATCCCATATAGGGCTCACAGTCTTCATTCTCATTTTACAGATGAGGTAACTGAGGCAAAGAGAAGTTAAGTGACTTGCCCTACTTCACACAGCAGACAAATGGTAGAGCCAGGATTAGAAGCTAGGTCCTCTGATTCCCAGGCCCACACTCTTTCCACAAGGCCACACTGGTTTTGTCCTCACAACATTGCAGAGTGGAGGGGATAGGCAGGCCTCTGATCCCCATTTTACAAATAAGGAAACTGAGGACCAGATTGGCTAAGTGACCTGCCCCAGGCCTCCCAGCAGCCAATGGCAGAGCTGAGACTGGACCCCAAGACTGGTCCCCAGATCTTCCATTGTCTGGCCATGCCCACTCCCCAGTCTCAGTCTCTCTGGGGATGTTTCCTGGAGAAGTGGGGAGCTAGTGGTCATGGGGAAAGGGCATGGGGATGGGGTAGCAGGACAGCTTGGGAGGTGCCACGGGGAACCAGGGAAGGGCAAGCTTCTGGACCTCAGGCAGACCTCTTCCCCTCCATGCCCTGAGGTTGAGATGCCACCCACTCCCGCTGGCTGAAATAGCAAGGACTCCAGTGGTGAGTCAGAGGGAGGTGGGTAGTGATGATAGGTAATAATAGTAATAATAATGATGATGATGATGGCATTTGTTAAACGCTTACTGTGTGCAAAGCACTGTTCTAAGCGCTGGGGGGAATACAGTGTGATCAAGTTGTCCCATGTGGGGCTCACAGTCTTAATCCCCCTTTTTACAGATGAGGTAACTGAGGCTCAGAGAAGTTAAATGACTTGCCCAAGGTCACACAGCAGACTTGTGGTGGAGCCAGGATTAGAACCCATGACCTCTGACTCCAAAGCCCGTGCTTTTGCCATTGAGCCACGCTGCAATAATGATGGTATTTGTTAAGTACTTACTATGTGCCAGGCACTGTTCTAAGCACTGAGGTAAATACATGGTAATCAGGTTGGACATATTCCCTGACCCACCTGGGGCTCACAGTCTTAATCTCCATTTTACAGATGAGAAAAGTGAGGCCCAGAGAAATGAAGTGACTTGCCCAGGGCCACACAGCAGACAAGTGGCAGAGTAGGGATTAGAACCATGACTTTCTGACTCCCTGGCCTGTGCTCTAACCACTACGCTGTGTGGTTTCGCCCGAGTCAGAACCCCCAAGTCTGTCATAGCAGGGAGTGTTCTCCTGTGGGCGAAGGGCTTTGGCGGGGGCCGGGGCAGAACAAGGCAGGGCAGCAGCTCAGCAGACCGGAATCAAACAGAGCTGAAACTGAGACTCTTGAGATTTCCTGCTGAGGCCCTGGCTTCCCCCAGCCTCTCTGATGACTTCCTGATAACCAGAACTCCCGCCACAGTGCTCTGCACACATACCCGACCAGGCACAGGTCAGAAGGTCATGGTTTCTAACCAGGATCCTCTACTTCTCTGCTGTGTGACCTGGGCAAGTCACTTCACTTCTTTGTGCCTCAGTTACCTCAACTGTAAAATGGGGATTGGAGACTGTGAACCTCATGTGGGACAGGGACTGTGTCCCCCACCCCAGGGCTGAGTACAGTGCCTGGCACATAGTAAGCACTTAACAAATACCACATTTATTATTATTATTATTGTTGTAACTATTTGTCCAGGATGACCCTCTGTACTCAGTACATGTCCAGGACAGCACTCTGTAGATGCTATATGTCCAGGACAGCACTTTGCACACAATAGACTGGCAGCATAGTGTCCTGTAAACAGTAGGCATAGGCACCCAGTTCAGTGCTGTGCATCCAGTAGATAAGCAGCGGTGTTCTGCCTACAGTAGGCATTCCGTAAATGCTCTGCACATGGTAGGCGCCCAGCTTAGTGCCTTGGCAGCAATGGCTTTGCAGCAGGGACCTGGACCCCAGACCCCTGTGGATGCTGGGTTCCCCTCCTGACGGGGTCTTGGTCCACACTGTCCAGGGAGGGGGCTTCGGACTCTCCAGGGTAATGGGTCCAGGAGACTGGGGGATTCAGACACTGCTGTCCGTGCCTCCTCTCTGCTTCTGGCTCCTCCTCTCCCCTTATTCTCTCCACTCCACTCCTCCACTCCTTGCTCCTCCCCCTCCTCATCCCCTCCTCCCCTCCTCCCTCCCCCAATCTCCCCTTTGCTCCTCTCCTCCCCCTTCCCATACCTGCTCTCTCCCCCACGGCCCACCCCCAGCCTCCTTGTTTCACCTTTTGTCCTTTCTTCCTTAATCCGGGAAGATTGGGATCGCAGTGTCTCCAACTCTCCCCCACCCCATGTTTTTCTCCTGCCAACTTCCCCACCCCTGGAACCCCAAGGTCACCACTAGGGTAGAGGGTAGTGGAGATGTGGCTCCACTCCTGGGGCTAGAGTTCTGGGGCTGGATCCTGGATCTGGGACTTGGGGCCAGGGTCCTGGGGTTGGGTGAAGCAGCGTGGTTTAGGGGAAAGAGCCCAGGTGTGGGAGTCAGAGGTGGTGGATTCTAATTCCGGCTCTGCCACTTGTCAGCTGTGTGACTTTGGGCAAGTCACTTACCTTATCGGTGACTCAGTTACCTCATCTGTAAAACGGGGATTAAGACTGTGAGCCCTACGTGGGACAACCTGATTACCTTGTATCTACCCCAGTGCTTAGAACAGTGCTTGGCACATAATGAGCACTTAAATGCCATCATTATTAATAATTGTATTTGTTAAATGCTTACTATGGGCCACGCACTTTACTAAGCTCTGGGATAGACACAACACAATTAGATCACAACTGCTGTCCCACATGTGGCTCACAGTCTAAATGGGAGGGAGAACAGTAGTGAATCCCCACTGTGCAGATGAGGAAACAGTGGCCCAGAGAAGTTAAGTACAAGGTCAAACAACACACAAGTGGTGAAGCCAGGATTAGAACCAGGTCACTGGCTGCCAGGCCTGTGCTTTTTCCACTTGGTAATACTGCTTCTCTACTTCAGTGACCACACATAAACAGACATTCTCCCCTCAAATACAAATATATGCTCCCCCGCACCTCCCCACCCCCGACCTCCAGACACAAACACACACACACACTCTCATTCATTCATTCATTCATTCATTCATTCAATTGCCTTTATTGAGCGCTTACTGTGTGCAGACAACTGTACTAAGCACTTGGGAAGTACAAATCAGCAACATATAGAGACGGTCCCTATCCAACAACAGGCTCACAGTCTAGAAGGCTCACTCTCACGCCTCTATCCCTGGTCATACATACTCATAGAAATTCACTCAAAGTTCATTCATTCATTCATTTATATTTACTGAGCCCTTACTGTGTGCAGAACACTGTACTATGCTCTTGGGAGAGTACAACACAACATTAAATAGATGCATCCCTTGCCCATAACAAGCTTACAGTCTAAAGCAGGGGGGAAACAGACAACAATATGAATAAATAAATTACAGATATATACATAAGTGTTGTGGGCCTGGGAAGGGACACTCTCTCTCTCTCTCTCTCTCTCTCTCTCTCTCTCGGTGTTTCATGCACACACACACGCTCTCTCTCTCTCTCTCTCTCTCACACACACACACACACACACACACACACACACACCCCCCACCCCCCCCATACCTGGTCCTACACACTCCTAAACATTCACTCTCACCCACGGTGTTACATGCCTACACATGACACACATCCACTCTCACACACCTCTATCCCGGGTCACACACGCTCCAAGAGGACATTCTCTCACTCACTGTATTAAATTCATTCATTCAGTCAGTCAGTCAATCAATCAATCAATCGTATTTATTGAGCGCTTACTATGTGCAGAGTACTGTACTAAGCGCTTGGGAAGTACAAATTGGCAACACATAGAGACAGTCCCTACCCAATAGTGGGCTCACAGTCTAAAAGTCAGTCAGTCATATCTATGGAGTGCTTACTGTGTGCAGAGCATTGTACTACTACTAATAACGATGTGGAAGTGTACAGTGTAACAATAATTAGTCACATTCACATGCACACACACGTACATACACACGTACACCAAATCTCTCAGACACCTCTACCCCAGGTCACATACACTTATACACATTCCCACTCCCTGGCAGCCGGTGTCCCTCTGGCTTAGCGTGTCTCTCCCCATCTGCCTGCTTCCCGCCCTCTTGGAGGCAGACTGGAGATCTGATCTGCATTCCCTCCACCCCAGAAAGCGGATTAGGACTCCCCGTTCCACCTCCTCCCTTCCCCGACCCCTTCCCCATGGTTCTGTCTGTCCAGGGATTAGTGCTCAGCCTGTACTTGAAACTACCATTCATAGTCTGCTTCCTCATGTCCCCTGCTCCTGTACCTCCAGCCTGGGAGACAGAGGGAGAGAGGGAGGAAGCGAAGGAAGTAGGGTCCACAAATCCCTGACCTCAACCCTCCCCCTCCCCAGCCCACATGGACTCTTCTCCCTTGCCAGTCTACCCTGAACTTTGATCCCAACTAGCCCCAGTTCTCCAATTGACTCTCCCTGGGTAATTTTTTTAAAATAATATTTGTTAAACACTTACTATGTGTCAAGAACTGTTCTAAGTTCTGGGGTAGATATGAGTTAACTAGGTTAGACCCAATCCCTGTCCCACATGAGGCTCACAGTTGAAGTAGGAGGGAACACAGATATTGAATCCCCATTTTACAGATGAAGGAACTGAAGCACACAGAAGTGAAGTGACTTGCCCAAGGTCACATAGTAGGCAAGTGGCGGAGCCAGCTTAGGACCCAAGTCCTCTGACTTCCAAGGCCTGGGCTCTTTCTACTTGGCCACACTGCCAAACCTCCCCCTTCAGCCTCAGCATCTGCAAGATGGGACTGTCCAAAGCTGCTGGGGATGACTACCAGAGCGGGGTACCTTCCACCTGGGACCTCTGCCAAGTGCTTAGTACAGTCCTCTGCACATGGGAAGGGCTCAATAAATCCCACGATTGATGGGACTGGCTCCCTGGTAACTTTGGCTCTTCTGTTTCCTCGGGAGTTAGAACCTGGATCTGAGCCCTTCAGGAGCAGGGAGGAGAAGGGGCAGGGGCCATGCCACCCCGCTGCTGGAACACTGGTTCTTAGCCCCTTGGTCCTTGTCCGAGCCTTGCGCGGGGGCTCAGTCTGTTGGCTGACCTCCAGCCCCCGCAGGGAAGGGCTGTGCCCCCCTCCCCCACTACCCCTTTCTCTCCGACCCACGTTGTGTAAGCGGCGCCTCCCTCCTGTGGCCCATTCCTCCTCCTGGCCTACTGCCCAGCCCTGCCTAACCCCTGCCCAGCCTCATATAAGCCAGCCTGGGCCCTGCCTGGTCCGAGCAGGCACAGCGGACTCCCAGTGGACATCAGGGGGCAAAGCGGGCACCAGGCCGGCCTCTCCCATTAAGTGGAGTCTCTGGCAGGGCCCGATGGCACTGCCGGCCGCTGCGTGGCCACTGCTCCTGCTCCCGCTCTTTTCTGTCCCCTCGTGGGGCGGCCACATTGGCCCCAAGTCCCCACTGCGCTATTCCCGCTTCCTGGACCCCTCTAACATCATGTATCTGCGTTGGGACTTTGACCCAGACGCCGAGGTCATCACCTTCGACCTGCAGGTCCGCACGGCCGGCTGGGTGGGCCTGGGCATCACCACCTACTACACCAACGTGGGGGCCGACCTGGTGGTCGGTGGCGTCCTACCCAATGGGAGCATCTACTTCTCGGTGAGCCCAGGCTGTGGGAGGGGTCTTGGGGTAGGATGGTCTCACTGGCACGCAGGGGACTTGGGCCCTCTGTCCCCTCAGGCAGTCGACACAGGCTCCAGTGACACTTTCTGTCTCAGATATGACTGTGAATCTGTGTAACCGGTGCTCATGCATATCCATTGGTGCTCAAGAACGGACACACCCCTAGGAGGTGTGTACTACCCAACTATTGCCCAAACATCCATGCACTCACCATCCTGGGAGGGCAGAGTGGTCTGGGGACCACCCCCATCAGGCCTGGCTCTGCCTGGGTCATAGCACAGCCCTGTTCGAACAATCAATCATACAGATAATCAATTTCATTTATTGAGTACTTACTGTGTGCAGAGCACTGTACTAAACCCTTGGGACAGTACCCTGCATTAGGGTATGGAGACATGGTCTCTACCCAAAAGGAGGTCACACGTTACATGGGTACACAGACATTAAAATAAATTACAGAAAACCAGCATGGTCTATTGGAAAGATCATGGGCCTGGGTATCTCAGCTCTAGCACTTACTTGCTGTGTGACCTTGGGCAAGTCACTTTACTTCTCTGTAACTCAGTTCCCTCATCTGAAAAATGGGGATCCAATACCTGTGCTCCCTCTTAAAATGTGAGCCCCATGTTGGATCTGATTATCTTGTATCTTCCCCAGTGCTTAGTACACTGCCTGGCACAGAGTAAGAATTTAACAAAGACCACTATTATTATTACAGATAGGAGAAGAGACAGAGTATAAGGCTATCAACATAAGTGCTGTGGGGCTGGGGGTGGGTGAATAATAAAATGAGAATAATGAAAGTAATAATAATAACAATTGTGGTTTTTTTAAGCACTTGCTAGGTTTCAGGCACTGTTCGAAATGCCGGGCTTAAATCAAGGTAACTGGGTTGGGTACAGTCTCTAACCCTCGTAGAGCTCACAGTCTTAATCTCAGAGAAGCAGCATGGCTTAATGGAAAGAGCCCGGACTTCGGAGTCAGAGGTCGTGGGTTCTAATCCCAGCTTCACTACTTGTAGCCTGTGTGACTTTGGGCAAGTCACTTAACTTCTCTGTGCCATAGTTACCTCATCTGTAAAATGGGGATTAAGACTGTGAGCCCCACCTGGGACAACCTGATAACTTTGTATCTCCCAAAGCACTTACAATGCTTGGCACATGGTAAGCACTTAACAAATAGCATTATTATTATTATTAATAATAATAATGATGATCCATGGCTTAGTGGAAAAAGCATGGGCTTGGGAGTCAGAGGACATAGTTTTTAATCCTGTCTCTGCCACTTGTGTGCTGTGTGACCTTGGACAAGCCACTTATCTTCACTGTGCCTCATTTACCTCATATGTAAAAAGGAGATTAAGACTGTGAGCCCCAAGTGGGACAACCTGCTGACCTCATATCTACCCCAGTGCTTTGAACAGTGCTTGGCACATAGTAAGCGCTTAACAACTACCATAATTACAACAAATACCATAATTATTTTACATATGAGGTAACTGAGGCACAGAGAAGTGAAGTGACTTGCCCAAGATCACACAGAAGACAAGTGGTAGAATTGGGACTAGATCCCAGACCCTTTTGACTCCCAGCCCATGCTCTATCCACTAAGCCACACTGCTTGCTTAAGGGGTACAGACTCCAGGGCCTAAGGAAAGGAGAAAGGGCTGGGGAGATGGGAGATTAGTCAAGGAAGGTTTCTAGGAGCAGATATGATTGTAGAGGCCTTTGAAGATGAAGAGAGAGAAACCATCCAAGACAAAGAGGTTGAAGATGTTGGTCAGGGAGGGAAAGATGGAGGTCAGAGAGGGAAAGTGGGTCATCAGGAAGGGAAAGGTGGTGGTCAGAGAGAGGAAGATGGCAGTCAGGGAGGGAATGAGGCAGTTAGGAAGAGGAAAGTGGTGGTCAGGGTAGGGAAGATGATGGTCCAGGATGGGGAGTAAGTGTTTTTAGGAGGGAGAGGGGATGGGGTCAGAGGCCCAGGGAAGGAGGTAAGGTTTGGTGAGCAGCAGAGGAAGAGGAGGATGACACCAAGTTGGGGAAGCAGATTGGTGTGGATGTGGAGGAGACACTGTAGGGGCACCCTGCAAGAGGCCAGAGGGGCTGGGAAGACTGATGGGGTCTTGGGGCACTTGCAGAGCATGCTTAGAGGGACACTGACATCGGGGCAGGGGACGAGCCTGAATCTCTTGCCCTGCGGGGCCTTCCTGGATCCTGCTCACCCCCTGAAGCCCCCAGCCCTTGCCTCCCACCCCCAGGATCAGCACCTGCTGGATGATGTGACGGTGGAGCCGGATGGGAGTCAGGATGCCCACCTGCAGTCCTTGGTACAGGATTCTGTCTACACCACCATGCGTTTCTCCCGCCCCTTCCGCTCCTGCGACCCCCACGACAGGGACATCACGGTATGAAAAGTGGGGAGACCCCACCTGGCCCTGCAAGCTCCCAGCTTGCCCCAAACCCATCCCTGTCCATCCCCTGCCTGCCCAGGGCATCCAAGGGCAAAGCAAGTGTGGGCATATGAGAGCGGGTTGCTTGTGTGCAGACTGTGTATATGCACAGGGGGCTGCGTGCTTGCACAGTGGTGAGTTGTGTGTGTGAATGTACATGGGTTTGTGTGTGTGCACGGGGGGCTGTGTGTTTCTGTTTGTGGGTTGAGTATGCACACAGGTGGGCTCTGTGTATGTGTGCATGTGTGTGTGAAGGAGCACATTCCCCTGACCCCTGACCCGCCCCTTGCAACTGTCTTCCCAGGAAGACACCATCCGGGTCATTGGGGCCTATGGCCTGAGTGACCAGAGTGGCCAGGTCAAGCTGGAGGCCGAGAGGACATTCGTCAAATCCATCTTCCTGCTGCAGGTCATCCACCCCGACCAGCTGGACTCGCCGGACACCTCCTACATCTATGACATAGGGATCAAGGATGTGAGCCCTTCTCCCCTAATCCCATGCTCCACCACCACCGTCTGTCCCTCGCCCCCTCCATGTCACCCTCCCAACTGCCCACCTCAGACAGGAACTCTGCTCCTCAGGCCCTCCCTCCTGCCCTCAACACTCCTCTTTTGTCATCTTTCTCCTGATCCCCATCTGTCTCCCAGAGGAGATTTCTAACCTGTTCCTTCAATCCACCTACTCTCCCTGCACCTATGATCCTGACCTCTCTCACTTCCTGCTGCTGCTCAAGGAAGCAGCATGGCTTAATGGAAAGATCACGGGCCTGGAAGTCAGAAGAAACTGGGTTCTAATCCCAGCTGCACCACGTGGCTGTTGTGTGACCTTGGGCCAGTCACTTTAACTCTCTGGGCCTCAGTTACCTCATCTGTAAAAAACAGGGATTAAGAGTGTGAACTCAATATGCGACAGGGACTGTGTCCAACCTGATTAATTTGTATCTACCCTAGAGCTTAGGACAGTGCTTGGCACATAGTTAGTGCTTAACAAGTACCATAATTATTATTACCTCCTGAAACCACTTGCTCCAACTCATATCACCTCCTTTCCTGCCTTTCTTCATCCTTTCCCCCTCTGACAGCTCATCCCCTCTGCCTTTAAGCATTCCCAACCTTCCCCCATTCTACAAAATCAGTCAACCAATGACAGTTATTGAGCACTTACTATGTGCAGAGCACTGAACTAAGCACTTGGGAGAGTACAGTACAACAGAATTAGCAGACACTTTCCCTGCCCAAAACTATCTTACAGTCTAGAGGGGGAGACAGCCATTATCATGAATAAATAATTTTAAAATATCTAAAATTTAAAAATATGTACATAAGTGCTGTGAGGTTGGGGGTGGGGTGAATATCTAAATTCCAAAGGTCGAAGATCCAAGTGTGTAGATGACACTCAAGGGAGAGTGAGCCAGGGAAAAGAGGGCTTAATCGGGGAAGGCCTCTTGAAGGAAATGTGACCTTAATAATGCTTTTAAGGTGGAGAGAGTAGTGGTCTGGCATATACAGTTGGGGAGGGAGTTCCTGGCTAGGGGAGGGACATGGGAAAGGGGTCGGGGTTGAGATAAATGAGATTGGGGCACAGTGACTAAGCTGGTGCTATAGGAACAGATTGTGTGGACTAGGCTGTAGTTTGAGATCAGTGAGATGAGGTAGGATAATAATAATAATAATAATAATAATAATAATAATGGCATTTGTTAAGCGCTTACTATGTGCAAAGCACTGTTCTAAGCGCTGGGGGGATACAAGGTGATCAGGTTGTCCCACGTGGGGCTCACAGTGTTAATCCCCGTTTTACAGATGAGGGAACTGAGGCTCAGAGAAGTGAAGTGACTTGCCCAAGGTCACACAGCAGACATGTGGTGGAGCTGGGATTTGAACCCATGTCCTCTGACTCCAAAGCCCGGGCTCTTTCCACTGAGCCACGCTGCTTCTCTAATGGAGGGATAGAGGGAGCTGACTGAAAGCCAGTGGTAAGGAGTTTCTGTTTGATGAGGAGGTAGATTGGCAAGCACTGAAGGTTCTCGAGGAGTGGGAAGACATGGACTGCAGTGAAAGTTTGTAGAAAAATGATCCATGCAGCAGAGTTAAGTATGGACTGAAGTGGGGAGAGACAGGGGGTTGGGAGTTCAGGGAGGAGGCAGAATCAGTAGTCAAGGCAGGATAGGATAAGTGCTTGTATCAGCAGGGTAGCAGTTTGGATGGAGAGGAAAGGGTGGATTTTAGCAATGTTGTGAAGGTAGAACTGACAAAATTTGGTGATAGATTGAATATGTGGTTTGAATGAAAGAGATGAACTGACAACAACACCAAGGTTATGGGCTTGTGAGATAGGGAGGATAATGGTGTTGTCTACAGTGATGGGAAAGACATGGGGGGAACATGTCTTTGGGAAGACATGTTTGGTTGGGAAGATACGGAGTTCAGTATTGGACATGCTTAATTTCATTCATCCCCCCCCCCCACACACACCGTCTTATCTCCTTCCCTTCCCCACAGCACCTGTATATATGTATACATGTTTGTACATGTTTATTACTCTATTTATTTATTTATTTTACTTGTACATATCTATTCTATTTATTTTATTTTGTTAATATATTTGGTTTTGTTCTCTGTCTCCCCCTTCTAGACTGTGAGCCCACTGTTGGGTAGGGACTGTCTGTATATGTTGCCAACTTGTACTTCCCAAGTGCTTAGTACAGTGCTCTGCACACAGTAAGCGCTCAATAAATATGATTGATTGATTGACTCATTCATTCATTCATTCATTCATTCAATTGTATTTATTGAGCGCTTACTGTGTGCAGAGCACTGTACTAAGCATTTGTGAAGCAGTGTGGCTCAATGGAAAGAGCACAGGCTTTGGAGTCAGAGGTCGTGGGTTCAAATCCCGGCTCTGCCAATTGTCAGCTGTGTGACTTTGGTTAGGTCACTTAACTTCTCTGTGCCTCAGTTACCTCATCTGTAAAATGGGGATTAAGACTGTGAGCCCCCCGTGGGACAACCTGATCACCCTGTAACCTCCCCAGCGCTTAGAACAGTGCTTTGCACATAGTAAGTGCTTAATAAATGTCATCATTATTATTATTATTGCAAGTTGGCAACATATAGAGACGGTCCCTACCCAACAACAGGCTCACAGTCTAGGAGGGGGAGACAGACAACAAAACAAAACATGTGGACATGTGTAAAGTCATCAGAATAAATAGAAGTAAAGCTAGATGCACATCATTGGCAAAATAAATAGAATAGTAAATATGTACAAGTAAAATAAATAGAGTAATAAATCTGTACAAACATATATGTAGGTGCTGTGAGGAGGGGAAGGAGGTAGGGTGGGGGGGATGGGGAGGAGGAGAGGAAAAAGGGGGCTCAGTCTGGGAAGGCCTCTTGGAGGAGGTGAGCTCTCAGTAGGGTTTTGAAGGGAGGAAGAGAGCTAGCTTGGCAGATGCGTGGAGGGAGGGCATTCCAGGCCAGGGGGAGGACGTGGGCTGGGGGTTGACGGTGGAAGAGGCGAGAACGAGGCACAGTGAGGAGGTTAGTGGCAGAGGGACGGAGGGTGCGGGCTGGGCTGTAGAAGGAGAGAAGGGAGGTGAGGTAGGAGGGGGCGAGGTGATGGAGAGCCTTGAAGCTGAGAGTGAGGAGTTTTTGCCTGATGCGTTAGGTTGACTGATAGCCACTGGAGATTTTTGAGGAGGGGAGTAACATGCCCAGAATGTTTCTGCACAGAGATGATCCAGGCAGCAGCGTGAAGTATAGATGAAGTGGGGAGAGACAGGATGATGGGAGATCAGAGAGGAGGCTGATGCAGTAATCCAGTTGGGATAGGATGGGAGATTGAACCAGCAAGGTAGCGGTTTGGATAGAGAGGAAAGGGCGGATCTTGGTGATGTTGCGGAGGTGAGACCGGCAGGTTTTGGTGATGGATTGGATGTGAGGGGTGAATTAGAGAGCAGAGTCGAGGTTGACACCAAGGTTGCGGGCTTGTGAGACAGGAAGGATGGTAGTGCCGTCTACAATGATGGGAAAGTCAGGGAGAGGGCAGGGTTTGGGAGGGAAGATAATTTGAAGCGTCGGCAGATCATCCAGGTAGAGATGTCCTGAAGGCAAGGGGAAATGCTAGATTGCAGGGAAGGAGGGAGGTCAGGGCTGAAGATGTAGACTTAGGAATCATCTGCATGGCATTAGTAATTGAAGCCATGGGGGTGAGACCTGGGCTGCTCCTTTCCATGCCTTCCACCCAGAGACCTGGGCTGCTTTAATCTGCCCTCACCCCCACCAATCCTGTGACCTGGGCTGCCTCTATCTATCCCCCAACCCTGTGACCTGGACTGCCCCTATTCATGCCCCCACTCTGTGGCCTCGTCTGCCCCTACCAGTACTCCCCCCCATCTCCTCCCTCCATGACCTGGGCTGTCCCTCTTCTGCTCCCCTTAGTTCCTGATTCCAGAGGACGACACCACCTATGCCTGCAGCTTCCTGCCCCTGCCTATAGTCAAGGAGAAACATCACATCTACAAGGTGGGGGAGGGGACAGGGGTCAGGGATCGAGGGGGGGGGTAGGGAAGGGAGGGTCCCCCATCCCCCAGGGGAGAGTGGAGAGGGAACAGGGTGTTTGCCCTCTTCCACCCCACATCTGATCCTAAGGCTCCCCTGTCCCCCTCTGTCCACTCTGCTCTGGGGGTCAGGGGAAGTCCTTAGGTCAGACTCCCTCCCCCTCCCACCTTCCCCCGCTCACCTCCAGCTGGCCTCGAGGGGGATCCTTATGCCAAGGGTCTTGGGGAAGTGGGGAAAAGGGCAGTTTGGAGGGAGGAAGTGTCCCTCCCATATCTCAGGACCTGGTTTCCCAACCTGTCTGTCTGCCTCCCTCGGCCCCTCCCCCTGCTCCTCCCCAAATGTCACCTTCTCCCCTCTCCCTGCCCTTGCCCCTCCCCCACCTTTCCCCACTCTCTCCCCCACCAACCCCAGTTTGAACCCAGGTTGACCTACCACAATGAGACAATGGTGCATCACATCCTCGTCTATGCCTGTGGCAATGCCAGTGTCCTGCCCAAGGGCGTCAACAACTGCTATGGGAGTGACCCGGCCTTCTCGCTCTGCTCCCAAGTGATCATCGGCTGGGCCGTCGGGGGGACGGTGAGTCCAGAGGGGCAGGAAGGCAATCCAGCCTCTCCCTCACTGGTCCCCACGCCGCTCTATTTTCTCTTCTCTCCCTTCCCCCCATCTCTCTCTCCCTCCCCCTGATTTGCCCTCTTCTTGCCTCCTTCTGACTCCACTTTCTCTCCCAAACTCGGATTGTACTTGACTGGGGCTGGCACCAAGTGTTCTTCCCCCGAAATGCAATGAGTCCTGGTCCAGAGGCTCAGGCAGTGTTCCGTCAGCAGAGCTGAGAGCTCCTTGTCCTCTGTCCCCAGAGCTATCAGTTTCCAGACGATGTGGGAATCTCCATCGGGACACCCATTGATCCCAAGTGGGTTCGACTGGAGATTCATTACAGCAACGTCCACGGCCTCCCAGGTGGGTGAGGGTCCCATCCAGGTATGCTGCTGTGGGAAGAGGAATCAATCAATCAGTCAATCAATTGAATTTGTTGAGCACTTAATAATAATAATAGTTATGCTACTTGTTAAGCACTTACTATGTATCAAGCACTGTTCTAAACGCTGGAGTAGATACAAGTCAATCAGGTTGGACACAATCCCTGTCCCACATGAGGTTCACACTCTTAATCCCCATTTTTCCAGATGAGGCAACTGAAGCAAGAGGATAATAATAATAATAATAATAATTATAATGTCACTTGTTAAGCGCTTATTATGTGCCAGGCACTGTACTACGTGCTGGGGTAGATACAAGCAAATCAGGTTGGACAAAGTCCCTTTCCCATGTGGGGCTCACAGTTTCCATCCCCATTTTACAGATGAAGGTACTGAGGCCCAGAGAAATAAAGTGACTTGCCCAAGCAGCAGCAGACAAGCAGCGGAGCCGGTATTAGAACCCATAACTTTCTGACTCCCAGGCCCTTGCTCTATCCACTATGCCATGCAGAGAAGTGAAGTGACTTACCCAAGATCACACAGCAGACATGTGGTGGAGCTGGGAATAGAACCCAGGTTCTTCTGACTCCCAGAATGGGGCTCTATCCACTAAGCCACACTACTTCTCATTTACTGTGCTCAGAGCACTGTACTAGGCGCTTGGGAGGATACAATAGAACAGAGTTGGTAGACAAGTTCCCTGCCCACAATGAGTTTACAGTCTAGATAGTCTACAGTCTGGAGAGGAAGTGGCCAAGCTCCGTGGTGAGCCCAGGAGGCACACGCCCGCATTCATTCATTCATTCAATTGTATTTATTGAGCGCTTACTGTGTGCAGAGCACTGTACTAAGCACTTGGGAAGTACAAGTCGGCAACATATAGAGACGGTCCCTACCCCACAATGGGCTCACAGTCTAGAAGGGGGAGACGGACAACAAAACAAAACATGTAGTCCGCAGCAACCAGCCTCGCCCACCCATGCCTGAGAGGAGCACTGGGAGGATAGAGGCTGGGATGGGGAAGAGAAACAGAACTCCCAATCTTTCCCCTAGACCCACCCACTCCTATGACATTCCCAAATCTGTCAACCCCACCACCACCCTCCCCATCCCTGTAGCTCACAAACTCAGGGTCACCTCGGGCGCCTTATTGCCTCTCTGCTCACACACTCAATCTACTGAAAAACCCTGCTGGGTTTTCCTGCAGAACAACTCCTGGATAGGCTCCCGCTTCCCTCCAAATGGGAAGCAGTGTGGCCTAGTGGAAAGGGCACAGGCCTGTGAGTCAGAGAATCTGAGTTCTAAATCCAGCTTTGCTACTTGTCTGCTGCGTGACCTTGGACAAGTCACTTTACTTCTATAAAATTGGGATTAAGACTATGAGCCCAACCTGATTACCTTTGCCCCAGTGCTTAGTTCAGTGCCAGGCACATGGTAAGCATTTAACAAATACCATTATAAAAGCCCTCCCCCCCCCCCCCCCCCCCCCCCGCCCCAATAAACTGCTATCACTCTGGTCCACGCTCTGGTCATATCACGACTAGATTATTGCATTGGCCCTCTCTCTGGTCTCTCAACCTCCAGCCTCTCCCCAATCCAATCTAGAGTCCACTCTCCAACTGCATGGATCAACTCCCTGACATATCCCTTAGCCCACGTCTCTCCTCTCCACCAAACCCTCTGCTGGCTCCTCTCATCCTTTCATATAAAACAAAAACTCCTCACTGTTGACTTCAAGACTCTCCCCCATCCAATCCCAGTTTATCTATCGCTTTCTTCACTTGCTATTCCCCAACTCATTGTCTTTGTTCCTCCTAAACAGAAGGGATCTTGCTCTCAATTCCCCTTTCTCCATCCCTTTACTCTCACTGTTCCCATGGCTTGGAACTAGCTCCCCAAAATCCATCAGACCACAGGCCTCTCCACATTCAATTCCCTCCTAAAATCCCATCTCTTCCGACAAGAGTTTCCGACCCATAGTGACACCATGGACATAGCTCTCCCAGAACACCCCACTCTCCATATGCAATCATTCTGGGAGTGTATCCATACAGTTTTCTTGGTAAAAATATGGAAGTGGTTTACCATTGCCCTTCCACGCAGTAAACTTGAGTCTCCGCCCCCAACTCTCTCCTGTGCCACTGCTGCCCAGCATGGATGAGTTTTGACTTGTAGCTGATTGCCTTCCACTCACTAGCCACTGCCCAAACTAGGATTGGAATGGGTAGGCCTCTACTCGACTCTTCCTCCTGTAGCCGAGACTGACAGAGTACTGGAAACTCTAGAGGTGCAACTAAGAGGGGAATATGTAAGTGTACTTAATTTTTAATTTTCACTACTAGAGTTGTAAATGTATCTGTTAGGGTGGAAACTCCATGTAGGCAGGGAATGTGTTGCTTCATTATTTTGAAATTCCCAAGCACTTAGAACAGTGCACTGTATCAAATGGGGGCTTAATCAATGCTGCTGCTGCTACTACTACTATTACTACTACTACTACTACTATTACTAGTGGTGATGGTGATGATAGTAGTGGTGATGGTGATGATGGTGGAAATGAGGATGATGAGATAGAGATGGTGATGATGTTGGTGAAAATGGTGGAGATTATTGTGATGGTAGTGGCAATGATAGTGGATATAATGGTGATGGTGATGATGGTGATGGTGAAGATGGTGGAGATTATGGTGATGGTAGTGCTGATGGTGGACATAATGGTGATGATGGTTGGTGTTGATGGAGATGCTGGTGCTGGTAATGGTGGTGGTGGCGGTGTTGGTGATGGTGATGATGGTGGAAATAATGGGGTGGTGGTGGTGAAGATGGTGGAGATTATGGCGATGGTAGTGGTGATGATGATGATGGTGGTGGTGATGGTGCCCCTGGTAGAAATAATGGGGACGATGGTGAAGATGATGGAGACTGTGGTCTTGGTGTGATGATAGTGATGATGGTGATGGTGACGACTGATGGTGATGGTGAAGATGGTGGAGATCATGGTTGTGGTGTGATGATGGTGGTGATGGTGATGATGGAGAAAATAATGGGGATAGTGATGGTGTGTTAGAGATGGTGATGGTGAAGATGGTGGAGATCATGGTTGTGGTGTGATGATGATGGTGATAGTGATGATGGAGAAAATAATGGGGATAGTGATGGTGATGGTGTGTTAGAGATGGTGGTGATGGTGATATCACTTTGATATTAACCCAGGCCCCATGACACTTATGTACAATCCTCATACGCTATTACTTCCCTTATCATCATCATCATCAATCGTATTTATTGAGCACTTACTATGTGCAGAGCAATGTACTAAGCGCTTGGGAAGTACAAATTGGCAACATATAGAGACAGTCCCTACCCAACAGTGGGCTCACAGTCTAAAAGGGGGAGACAGACAACAAAACCAAACATACTAACAAAATAAAATAAATAGAATAGATATGTACAAGCAAAATAAATAAATAAATAAATAGAGTAATAAATATGTACAAAAATATATACATATATACAGGTGCTGTGGGGAAGGGAAGGAGGTAGGATGGGGGGATGGAGAGGGGGACGAGGGGGAGAGGAAGGAAGGGGCTCAGTCTGGGAAGGCCTCCTGGAGGAGGTGAGCTCTCAGCAGGGCCTTGAAGGGAGGAAGAGAGCTAGCTTGGCGGATGGGCAGAGGGAGGGCATTCCAGGCCCGGGGGATGACGTGGGCCGGGGGTCGATGGCGGGACAGGTGAGAACGAGGTACGGTGAGGAGATTAACGGGGGAGGAGCGGAGGGTGCGGGCTGGGCTGTAGAAGGAGAGAAGGGAGGTGAGGTAGGAGGGGGCGAGGTGATGGAGAGCCTTGAAGCCCAGGGTGAGGAGTTTCTGCCTGATACGCAGATTGATTGGTAGCCACTGGAGATTTTTGAGGAGGGGAGTAATATGCCCAGAGCGTTTCTGGACAAATATAATCCGGGCAGCAGCATGAAGTATGGATTGAAGTGGAGAGAGACACGAGGATGGGAGATCAGAGAGAAGGCTGATGCAGTCGTCTGGACGGGATAGGATGAGAGCTTGAATGAGCAGGGTAGCGGTTTGGATGGAGAGGAAAGGGCGGATCTTGGCAATGTTGCGGAGCTGAGACCGGCAGGTTTTGGTGGCGGCTTGGATGTGAGGGGTGAATGAGAGAGCGGAGTCGAGGATGACACCAAGGTTGCGGGCTTGTGAGATGGGAAGGATGGTAGTGCCGTCAACAGAGATGGGAAAGTCAGGGAGAGGGCAAGGTTTGGGAGGGAAGACAAGGAGTTCAGTCTTCGACATGTTGAGCTTTAGGTGGCGGGCAGACATCCAGATGGAGATGTCCTGAAGGCAGGAGGAGATGCGAGCCTGGAGAGAGGGGGAGAGAGCAGGGGCAGAGATGTAGATCTGGGTGTCATCAGCGTAGAGATGATAGTTGAAGCCGTGGGAGCGAATGAGGTCACCAAGGGAGTGCGTGCGTGCGTGTGCGTGTAGTGTTATCATCATCATCAATCGTATTTATTGAGCGCTTACTATGTGCAGAGCACTGTACTAAGCGCTTGGGAAGTACAAATTGGCAACATATAGAGACAGTCCCTAATCTATTTAAATGTCTGTCTCTTCCTGTAGATTGTAAGATTCATGTTGTACTCTCCCAACTCTTCAGTACAGTACTCTGCACATGGTCAATGCTAGATAAATGCCATTGATTGATTGGGGTGGAGATGAAAGTGGTGAGGATGTCGGCGGTGGTGACGAAGAAGGCAGTGAACTCTTTGGGCACTGAGGGGGTGGGGGCATGGCCTCAATGAATGAGTGCTTAGCTTGGTAAGAGAGCTGATGCCTGCAGCCTCTCGGGACCCGTGGAGAGCAGCTGGGGCCAGTGCCCGGCAATGCCTGGAAGGTAGTCCTCACAGCCATTTGCACAACAGGTATTTATGACTCTTCGGGCATGCGAGTGTTCTTCACCCCGATCCTGCGCAAGTATGACATGGGGGTGCTGCAGCTTGGCGTCTACACCTTCCCCATCCACTTCCTGCCCCCCGGGGCCACGTCCTTCCACTCCTATGGGCTCTGCCAGACCGACACGTTTGAGGAGGTGAGGCTGGCAGTGGTGGGGGGTGGGAGAGGGGCAGCTCACTGCCCAGGGTTCACCTTGTCACTCCCACACCCCCAACCAGATGGGCAAGGGAGCAGGACAGGGGCAGGGGAGCTGGGCGGGGACAGAGGGAGTCAGTTAAGGCATCATCTGAAGAGTGAGCTGATTGTGTTTCCACGCCCTAGGTGACTGGGTCTCCCCTGCAAGACCTCCACGTGTACGGTTACCTGCTGCACACACATCTGACAGGCCGCTCCCTGCAGGCCGTCCAGTACCGGTAAGCACAGGGACAAGGAGGGAGAGGGAGAGGAGGAGGGAGAAAGGGAGGGAGGAAGAAGCAAAAGAGGAGGCCTCAATCAATTAGTGGTATTTACTGAATGCCACTGTGTGCAGAACACTGTACTATGCACTTGTGAGTGTATACTATAACAGTTGGTAGACACATTCTCTGCCCACAGAGAGCTTACAGACTGGAGGGAGAGTCTCTAAACTGTAAACTCCTTGGGGGCAGGGGTTGAATCCACCAACTCTATTCAATTTTTAATGGGTTTTTTAATGGTATTTGTTAAGTGCTTACTACGTGTGGGCACTGGACTAAGCACTGGGGTGAATACAAGCAAATCGGGTTGGACAGAGTCCCTGCCCCACAAGTGGGCTCACAGGCTGAATTCCCATTTTATAGATGAGGTAACTGAGGCCCAGATAAGTTACTAATGCTAATAATAATTGTAGTATTTGCTCAGCACTTACTACATGTCAGGCACTGTGCTAAGTGTTCGGGCAGATTCAAGCTAGTCAGGTTGGACACATGGGGCTCACAGTAATCCCCATTTTACAGATGAAGTACCTAAGGCACAAAGAAGTGAAGTGACTTACCCAAGGTCACACAGCAGACACATAATGGAGCTGGGACTAAAGCCCAGATCCTTTTGACTCCCAGGGCCATTCTCTACCTGCTAGACCTCACTGCTTACTATGGCACTGCACTAAGCACCAAGGCAGATACAAGATAACTGGATTGGACACAGTCCCTGTTTCACCTAGAGCTCAAAGTATTAATCCCCACTTTACAGATGAGATAACCGAGGCACAGGGAAGTGAAGTGACTTGCTCAAGGTCTCACAGCAGTGCCAGAGCCAGGATTACAACCCAGGTCTTCTGACCCTCAGGCCTGGGCTCTTTCCACTAGATCACATTGCTTCTCTGTTGTATGAGCCCAAGCTCTTCACACAATAAATGCTTACATAAGTACCACTGATCGGTTGATTGACTGATTGGTGGTTGACTGATTCCAGCAATGGTGTCCAGCTCAGGACCATTTGTAAGGACAATGCCTATGACTTCAACCTGCAAGAAACCCGAGACCTGAAGGACCGGGTGGAAATCAAGTTGGTGAGTATCTCTGATGCCACCCAGCAACCTTGTGCTTATCCACTTGTTTCTGATTCATTTACTCTCATGTGTCTCATGTCTGTTTTCATTCTTTTTAAAGACTATTTTCCATCTGTTTTCATTTCCTTATCACTCCCATCAATTATAAACTCCTCAAAGGAAGAGAGCGTGTCTTTTACTTCAATGTGTGTTTCCCAGGGTTTACTACAGTGTTCCGCCCACCGCTGGGGCCTAGTTCAACACTGTACTAGTTAGTTGGTTCCCAGTACAGTACTCTGCATATAGCAGGCTCCTAATACAGCAATCTAAACAGGTGCTCCCATCAGCATTGATGATGCTGATGGACTCTCCCACCCAGAGGGAAGGATGTGGGTTGGCAGCGGCTCCAGCCCAGAGCATTATTATTCTTATTCTTATTATTGTAGTTATTACTGTATTTGTTAAGTGCTTATGATGAGTCAAGCATTGCTCTAAGTGCTGAGCTGGTTATAAACTAATCAGGATGGACACAGTCCCTGTTACACATGGGGTTCACAGTCAAACTAGAAAGGAGAACAGCCATGGAATCCCCAGTTCACAGTTGTGGAAACTGAGGCATAAAGGAATTGAGTTGCCCAAGGTCACATACCAGGTATTGGCAGAGCTGGGATTAGAACCCAGGTCCCCTGGCTCCCAGGACCAGGCTTTTTCCACTAGGTCGTGCCTGCAGTCCCGGGCCCGCTGTTCAAAGGCTCTAGAAATGAGAATGGAGGTTGGGGGTGAGGGGGAGACCAGCTTGGCCCTTGGGGTTCCCTGCCAGTGGATCTGGTTTGGTTGGGCGATCCCTGCCCTGAGTGCCCCTAAATTCTGAGCCCCAGAGCCCCCCCCACCCCGATCTGGGGGCCACAGATGCACCAGCTTCTGGGACTTGGCACAGAAGTGTGGACATTCATGGGGGTCCGGAACTAAACTGAAGTAGAGAACCTATAGTGGGGCAGAACCATGGGTTAAAAATCTGAACTGGGGGGGAGGGGGGAGGGGTCCAGAACCAAGCCGTGGGGGGCCAGAACTGAACCACGGGTGTTCAGAACCAGACCAGGGAGGTTGAGAACCTACAGTGGGGGTCCAGAATCAAACCAGGGGGACCAGAACTAAACTTTGGAGGTACAGAATCCCTCCACCCTTCCAGCGTTCCCAGCCCAAGGGTCTCTCAGGTCATTCATTCATTCATTAATTCACTCATCCAATCATATTTATTCATTCAATCGTATTTATTGAGTGCTTACTGTGTGCAGAGCCCTGTACTAAGCGCTTGTGAAGTACAAATTGGCAACATATAGAGACGGTCCCTACCCAACAACGGGCTCACAGTCTAGAAGGGGGAGAGATCCATCCGGACCCCCAGAATCACTGGGCACCTGAAATGGAGGGCAGGGCCAGCCTCCAGTGTGGCCACACTGGGGTCTGGCTGGCCCAGAGTAGCCACTGGCTTCCTTTGCCAGGAGCCCCTCCTGGAGAGGATCTGGGTCCCCGGGAGAACGACCCCACCCCTCACAGACTGTCATCTGTGGCTTTTGTGCTCCCCTCTGGGCAGGGCGACGAGCTGCTGGTGGAGTGTGTCTACCAGACCCTGGACCGGGACTCCATGACCTTCGTACGTGCCCTCTCCCTCCAGCCTCTGCTGCCCCCCACCCTTCTTCCTGCCTGGTAGAGAAGGGGGGAGGTCTGGTGGAGTTTGGCTACCAGACCCTGGACCAGACCTCCCTGCCCTTCATACATGCCCTTTCCTCCCCTGTCCTTCTTCCTGCCCCTACCCCTGGGGGTGGGACTCTCACAGCTGGATCAACGACTCCTGGTGTTAGTCCTGCTGGTTACCCCATTTCCACCGCCCTTCTTTCTGACCCAGGGTTTTGGTGGTGGGGACCCTCCCACCCGGAACAACTATTGCTGGGGTCAGTCCTGCTGGTATTCCTCCACTCCTGGTGTCAGTCCTGCTGATTTTCTCTCTAGTGGAGCCTGGGCCTCCCTCTTCCTGTAACCCAAATGTCACTCCAAGAACTCCTCACCCAGGATTAGCTCTGCTCTGGCCTCTCTCTTTCAGCACCCACTGGGAACAAGGGGACAAGGGGCGGCTAGCACACCCTTCTGTCCCAGAGGCCACAGGGCCACCACTCACCAATACCCCCGGCGGCAGGGGCCACCTCACCTTCCCCAAACAATGAGCTTTGGGGTCTCTCCTCTGCCTCTCCTTCCTTCCCGCCCTCCTCCCGGTTCAGGGAGGCCCGAGCACCATGAACGAGATGTGCCTGATCTTCCTTTTCTACTTCCCGCGCAACACCATCTCCAGCTGCATGGGCTACCCTGGACTCATACAAGTGGCCCGAGAGTTCGGCGAAGAGGTCTCCGAGTGCGTGTCCCTGGGAGCCGCGCGGGGGAGGGGAGATCCTGGGGGTCAAGGGTCGAAGGTAGAGTGCAGGTCCTCCCGCTAGCCCCCATCCCCCGCTCCACCCCCACACCTCTTCTGTCTCGGTGGCTCCTGCCACACCAGGTGGACACAGAACCGGATTCAGGCCCCTGGGCTGTGTAGACTGGCTGCCGAGTGCGGGGAGGGATGGTTCAGTGGGCAGAGCATTCTTTGGGCACCCGAGGCCCAGAGGTGCTCTGGGGATAACAGCACTCCACCGAGCCCGTGAACTGATGGGTGGAGGCAGGATGGGTTCCCCCTCCCCATTTCCTGAGCCGTACAAAAAGCCGTCTCCACCTCTCCATTCATCTGGTCCCCTCTTGCCCTGCTCCCATTTCTTCCCATAATAATAATAATAATAATAATAATAATAATAATAATAATAATAATGGTATTTCTTAAAAACTTACTGTGTCAGGCATTGTTCTAAGCACCCCTCTACTGAGAAGCAGCGTGGCTTAGTAGAAAGAGCGGGAGCTTGGGAGTTAGAGGATGTGGGTTCTAATCCCGCTTCCGCCACTTGTCTGCTATGCGACCTTGGGCAAGCCACTTAACTTCTCTGTGCCTCCATTACCTCATCTGGAAAATGGGGATTAAGACTGTGAGCCCCACGTGGGACAACCTGCTTATCTTGTATCTACCCCAGCGCTTAGAACAGTGTTTGGCATAGTAAGCACTTAACAAATACAATTATTCTTATTCTTACCGATTTCCCAATTGTTCTTTCTCTTCCCCATGCCCATCTGGCCCTCCTTCTCTCGTCTTCCCCCCCCCCCCCCCCCCCGTCCCGGGGCGGCCTCCCTGGCCTGATGCCCTGGGCCTGCAGCGTCATGGAGGGGCTGATGGTGATGAGCGGGGTGGATTGGACGGAGGAAAACATCCGAAAGGCAGAGCGGGCCTGCCAGGAGGCCGACCAGGTGGTCATCATAAAGACCATAGACGTGAGTGGACTTCGGGGACCGCGAGGACGAGGACGGGGAATGCCGGACACGAGGGGTGGGGGGCCCCGCTCCAGCCAGGGTCGGATGGGTCGACTTGGGAGGGACGTGACCGTCTCTAGCCAGACAGCCGCCCCTCAGGGGCTGGAGAAGGCCTCCCCCATCCCACCCCCCAGCTGGGTCCCTTGCAAAAAGTAGGGAGGCTCAGCCAGCCCCCTGAGGAAGGTTCTCTGTCCCCTGAGCTGACACTCACTTCCTCTCCTCTCGCTCCTTCTCCTCACTCCTTTCCCCTGGGTCCTTCTCCTCCTCCTCCTCCATTCATTCAATCGTATTTATTGAGCGCATACTGTGTGCAGAGCACTGTAGTAAGCTCGTGGAAAGTACAATGCAGCAATAAAGAGAGACACTCCCTGCTCACAGTGGGCTCACAGTCTGGGGGAGCGGGCTGCTGGGGGGAGGGGGGAGCGACAGACATCAATACAAGTAAACAGGCATAAATATAAATACATAGAACTGATTGTGAGCCCCACATGGGACAACCTGATCACCTTGTATCCTCCCCAGCGCTTAGAACAGTGCTTTGCACATAGTCAGCGCTTAACAAATACCAAAATTATTATTATTATTATTATTATTATTATTATTATTATATATACAGAGGTGCCGTGGGGCGCGGAGAGGGGGAAGAGCAAAGGGAGAGAGTCAGGGGGAGGCTGAAGGGAGGGGGAGGTGAGGCAAATTGGGGCTTAGCGTGGGAAGGGCTCCTCCTCCTCCTCCTCCCTCCCCACCTGGTTCCTCCTTCTCCTCCCGCCCCCTTTCTGACTTCCCAGGAGATGGTGACCAACCGGACGGGTCACATCCCGGCCATCGCAGCCCCGGTGCGGGGCTCCTGCGTGGAATCTTCCGGGGGCAAAGTGGAGGCCCAGGACCAGATCCCGGCCGGCTTCCGCGCCGCCCCGTCCAGCTCCGGTCCGGCCTCGGCGGGCCGCCTGCCGGCGCCGCTCCTGCCCGCCCTCCTCCTGCTGCTGCTGCAGGGGGTGGCCCTGCGGCTCCTCGACGCCTCCCCACCGAGGACCTGAGCCCCCGCCCCCGCCTCCGCCCCGCCGGCCGCTCGCCCCCCTGCCCGGGACTAGACCAGAGCTCCCAGGACAGGACCTCACCTGGCAGACTCCGGGGCCGGTCCTTGCTTCGGTCCGGCCCGTTGGGTGCGGGGTTCCGGGACTTGGCCCGCTCTGTCCAGGCGGACCGGGCCTGGGCCCGGGTTCCCGAGGGATGTCCGAGTGACGGCCGGCCGCCCCACCCCGCCCTGCCCCCGCAGGCCCCGCCTCCTGGCCGCCCCGAAGCCCAGGAGCACATGCCCCAGACCCAAATAAAACGTCTCTGTCAACCGCAGTCACCGGTTCGTGCCCGCGGGCCTGGGCCGCCTGGAGCGTCGCGCTCGACCCAGAGGCAGCATCGGGCCGCCCCACCGCCTCCCAAGTCCTGCACTAAACGCTGGGGACGATGCAGGGTGGTCAAATAATTATTATAATAACAATGAGGGTAGTTGTTAAGCGTTTACTATGTGTCAGGCACAGTTCTAAGCGCTGGGGTGTCCCTTTCCCACATCTTAATCCCCATGTTACAAATGAGGTAACTGGGGCACAGAGGAGTTAAGTGGCTTGCCCAAGGTCACGCAGCAAAGTGGCGGAACCGGAATTAGAACCCATGTCCTCTGACTCTCGAGCCCTGTTCTTGCCACTAAACCACACTGCTTCTCTTGGTAAAATCAGACCCAGGCCCTGCCCACCGGACCCCACCCTCCTCCGTTCCCCGGGCCCATTGTCTCTTTGGGGAAGGTACATACACACCCCCTTCCTCCGTTGCCCGGGTGCATTATCTCTTTGGAAAGGTGTCCACACACAAACACCTCCCCCTCCCGCTCCCCACTCCTCTTAATAATGATATTTGTTAATCGCTTACTCTGTGCAAAGCGCTGTCCTAAGCGCCAGGGGGGATACAAGGTGATCAGGTTGTCCCACTTGGGGCTCACAGTCCTCATCCCCATTTTACAGATGAGGTAACTGAGGCACAGAGAAGTTAAGTGATTTGTCCAAAGTCACATAGCTGACAAGTGGCCGAGAGGGATTAGAACCCATGACCTCTGGCTCCCAAGCCCGTGGCTTTCCACTGAGCCACTATCTGTCTAGTCTCCCTCCCCCTTTTCCTTAACGACGCCCGGGTCACTGAAATGTCCTCGGTGTAACGGGAGACAGACTCAGTCAGTCCGTCAGTCAATCGTATTTAACGAACGCTCATTGTGTGCTGAGTTGTGTAGTAAAACTTGGGATAATTATAATTATTATCAAGTGGCGTCGAGTCGTTTCCAATTCATAGTGACTCGATATATTCTCCCTAGAGCGTCCTATCTTCTGCCATAATCCGTAACTTTTTTAATGGTTCTTCCGTAATCGTTATGGTCACCATCCATCTGGCTGCTACCATTAGTGTCTTCTTGTTACCGACAAGTAGGGAGCAAAATAAATTAATCGGTGTAAATCGGCCACAGGGTTCGAGAACCAAGGTGGTGACACAGATAGGAATAATGACTCGGAGACCTGAGTTCAGATAGAACAGTAGAGGTAGGAAAGCTGACTGCTCGCCCGTTCACCTCCCGAGAGGCACGAGCGACGAACAACCCCGATTCCAGCCGCTTCTTCCCTTTCATTTGGTTCCCCGTCGGAACTACACAAAGGATTCCCGAGCGCGCGAAATTTTGGCACCCTGTTGTGTGGAGATTTTAGCAGGAGACATCGCCCACACAGGATGGGGTCGTTTTAGACAGGGCGTAGCCGCTTTGATCAGCCTCTTTAAATCAGTGTCAGCCCTCCTCGATTACAGAAGCTTCCGCCAGGCCGACGCCTATTCCTCACATACCCTGCCGTTGAGCTCTGCATACAATGGAGTCGGTTATGCCAAGCCTTTAGAGAAAATGCTGTCAATGCCGCTTCTGCTGGAGTACTCGGCCAGGGTGGACAACACTTCTCCAGAGAATTAGTCCTCCTGATTATGTGTCCAAGATATTCCAATCTAAATCGAGTCAGTTGGCCTTCCATAGACCACTTTGTCTTAACTTGCTCCCAAATACAACAATATGCAGATATATTCCCTAACC
This sequence comes from Tachyglossus aculeatus, assembly GCF_015852505.1. Classification (NCBI taxonomy): domain Eukaryota; kingdom Metazoa; phylum Chordata; class Mammalia; order Monotremata; family Tachyglossidae; genus Tachyglossus; species Tachyglossus aculeatus. The sequence continues at coordinate 175,843,125 of NC_052067.1, forward strand.
ACAGTGACCTTACAGCCTAGAGGGGGAGAGAGAAATTAATATAAGTTCGAATCCCGGCTCTGCCACCTGTCTGCTGTGTGACCTTGGGCAAGTCACTTAACTTCTCTGAGCCTCAGTTACCTCATCTGTAAAATGGGGATTATGACTGTGAGCCCCATGTGGGACAACTTTATCACCTTGTATCCCCCCAGCGCTTAGAACAGTGCTTTCCACATAGTAAGCGCTTAACAAGTGCCATTATTATTATTATTATAAGTACATTAATTAATTAATTGCAGATAGCTGGTCCCTCACCCAGCTATGTCAGGGAGGCAGGTGATGGTGGCGGGGAAGGGGGAACAGGGGCGCTTTCTTCAGCCCCTCCTTTGCTCTGGGGAAGCAGACAAAACCGAACCTCGGCTCCCTGACCCCCGGGGGTGGCCAAGCCGCCGTCCCCAGAGGGGACTGACCAGTCCTGCTGCGCCCTTCCACTCAAATGGGCGCAGGGCAGCCTTGCAGCGGACATCCCGGCCCGCCCCGGTCCACTCTGGCCCGTCCACGTCTCAATCAATCAATCAATCAATCAATCGTATTTATTGAGCGCTTACTATGTGCAGAGCACTGTACTAAGCGCTTGGGAAGTACAAATTGGCAACACATAGAGACAGTCCCTACCCAACAGTGGGCTCACAGTCTAAAAGGGGGAGACAGAGAACAGAACCAAACATACCAACAAAATATAATAAAATCCCCTCACTTGCGGCCGTGATCACGGAAGGGTCAGCTCGGAAGGGTCGCTCCTATTTTAGGGTAGAGCAGACGGGGAGGAGGAGGGGGAGAGGGAAGAAAAAGGGGGAGAGGAAGGAGGAGTAGGGAGAGGTAACAGAAGAAGGAGGCGGAGACGAGGAGCAGGTGGAGAAGGAGGGGTCTGAGAAGACAGGGATTCCGAATTAAGGTGCCGGGGCCCGCAGAATCCACTTGGTGGTGCTGCACACCACCGAGACCCTACCCCACCCCCAGCTCATCTCTGTCCTCTATCCCTCTGCTCTCCTTCCATCCGTCCCTCTTCCCTCTTCTCTTCTGCCCCCTGCCTCTCTGCCCTCCATCCTTCCACCCTTCTCCTCTGCCTCTCTGCCCTCCATATCTTCTTCCCTCTGCACTCTGCCCCTCTGTCCCCTACCCCTCTGCCCTCCTCCCTCCATCCCTCTGCGCTCTGCCCTCTGCTCTCCATCCCTCTGCCCTCTTGTCCCTCTGCCCCAATGTGCTTCCTTTATCCAAAGGGGGAAAGGACCCAAGGCGGGGAGAATTGGGTGTTCAGGCGGGGAGCCAGGGCAGAGGCAACAAATTCTTTTTCGTTTGTCCAGTCCTCGACTCTCCTATTATTAAATTAATATATTACTGATTTGCTTATTTATTTATATTTATTATTATATTACTAGAAGAAGCGTGGCCTAGTGGAGAGAGAACGGGCCTGGGAATCAGAAGTTCATGGGTTCTAATCCCAGCTCCACCACTTGCCCGCTGGGTGGCCTTAGGCAAGTCACTTCACTTCTCTGGCCTCAGTTTCCTCATCTGGAAAATGGGGATTAAGACTGTGAGCCCTATGTGGCACAGGGACTATGTCCATCCCAATAAACTTGTATCTACCCCAATACTTAGTACAATGCCTGGCACATAGTCAGTGCTTAACAAACACCAGTTATTGTTATTATTATTATTATTATTATGGAATATAGTAAACATGTAAATATGATTATTATTGTTATTCCCCTTATAATAATAAAAAATAATAATGATGGCATTTGTTAAGTGCTTACTGTGTGCCAGACTCTGTACTAAGTGCTGGGGTAGATTCAAGGTAATTGGTTTGGATACAGTCCCTGTCCCATATAGGGCTCACAGTCTTAATCCCTATTTTACAGATGAGTTAGCCGAGGCACAGAGAAGTCAAGTGACTTGCCCAAGGTAACACAGAAGACAGGCTTGGCCTAGAGTCAAGAGCCCGGGTTAGGAGTCAGAGGTCGTGGGTTCTAATCCTGGCTCTGCCATTTGTCTGCTGTGTGACCTTGGGCAAGTCACTTCACTTCTCTGTGCCTCAGTTACCTCATCTGGAAAATAGGGATTAAGACTTTGAGCCCCACGTGGGACAACCTGATTAGCTTGTATCTGCCCCAGTGCTTAGAACAGTGCTTGGCACATAGTAAGCACTTAACAAATATCATCATTATTATTATTAAGTGATGGAGCAGGATTAGAACCCAGCTCTTTGTGACTCTCAGGCCCATGTTCTATCCATTAGGCCATGCTGTTTCTCACTGTACTATAAACTGGGATAGATACAAGCTAATCAAGTTGGACACAGTCCCTGTCCCACATGGGGCTCACACTTTTAATCCCCATTTTACAGATGAGGTAACTGAGGCACAGAGAAGTTAAGTTATTTGCCCAAGGTCACATAACAGACAAGTGGCAGATCCTTCTGACTCCCAGACAAGTGCTTTTGCCGCTAGGCCATGCTGCTTCTTAATACTGTCAGCCCTGTACCCCAGAGCTATTACAGTAAGTATGGACTCCAGAATTAGCAAGGTCAGCTCTGTACCCCATAGGTATTATGGTGATCTCTGTTCCCTGGAGTTTACATGGTCAGTCCTTCACCCCAGAGTTCACATGGTCAGCTCTGCACCGTGGAATTCACACAGTCAGCCCTGCCCCTGGAGTTAATAGTCAGCCCCATGTTCGCAGACTCACACTGTGGCTGTTGGCCATAGCACTGGGAGAGCTACAGTGAATTTGCTCAGGCCCCACTCTGATGCACCAGTAACTCCCTCATGACCTGCTTTGACCCTGAACTAGATGGTGACACAGATCAGCTTGCACAAAAGAGATCCACACACAGTTGCATTGCAACTAGCGTGGTGCCCGCAGGGTTGCGCAGTGAGACTCAGCAGGAAATAAGTGGGAAACGGATCCAGGAAATGGGGATCGGCAAGGCCAGCCCATCCTTTGGTTTCATGCCTGGGCTATCAGGGCGTGGACCAAACCCAGAACTGTTTATTTTACAATGAAGTTTATTAACCGGGTTTGTCTGGCTTTGTTCTTCATTTCTTATTTTTTTCTTTTCCCTGATATTTTTTGCAGTGAAATGGAAGAGAGCCCTGCCCCCCACCCAAGCCTTATGGACCCCTTCTGTGGGTGGTGTACTCAGAGATGGCTGAGCCGGGAGGTCTCAAAGAGAGTCTGTTCTGGGACCACAGGCTGCACCCCTTCTCCCTCCTAGCTGCTTCACAGTGCAGGCCACTGGGTACGTAGGCCGGGCCAGAGTGCAGATGGCTCAGCACCAACCATTTCTGCTGCTGAAAACAAAACTCCAGGGCACATCCCTTCCCTGCTTCACCACTAGTGTCTGAGCACCACTCCTTGTGTGGCCCTGGCCAGGAATGGGACCTAACTATCTCCTAGGACACAGAGTGCCAGTGTGTGAGGGATTTTCAGTGTGATTTCACACCCACAGGCACTGTCTTACCATCTTACCATCATCCTCGAGTGGAAGAACAAGCGTATTTTTATATATTAAGCAAAGGACTCTTGAGCATTGATTTCTGAGCCAATCAGAAACATGGAAGCACCTCTAGACATAAACTTGGCCTCCAGACTTTAAGCTCATTGTGGACAGGGAATGTCTGTTTATTGTTATATTGTACTCTCCCAAGCATTTAGTACAGTGCTCTGTACACAGTAAGTTTTCAATAAATATGATTGACTGACTGACCTGCAATAAGCCTACCATGAGCTAAGCACTGAGGTAAATGCAATCTCAGCTCATACACTGTTCCTGCTTCACATGGGGCTCACGGTCCAAGTGAAAGGGAGAAAAGTTTCCTTATTTTACAGATGAAGAAACTGAAGCCTAGAGAAGTTAAGGAACTTGCCTGAGGCCAGAGGCAGAGCTGGGATTAGAACCCAAGACTCCTGGCTCCCAGTCCCAGATGTATTTGACTAGATCATTTAGGCTGTCCCCAAGGAGGAATGTGTGTCCCCAAGGAGGAGAGTGTGCGTGTGTGTGTGTGTGTGTGTGTGTGTGTGTGTGTGTGTGTGTGTGTGTGTGTGTGTGTTTTGGGGAGCAAATGGTCCCTTGTCCTAGCTTACATATGTCAAGTGGTTTCATTTCAATACACTGTGGGTAGGGAATATATCTACCACCTTCATTGTACTGTACTCTCCCAAGTGTTTAGGACAGTGCTCTGGTCACAGTAAGCACTCAATAAATGCAATTAATGGATTGAATGTCTCCTGTCTAGCCACGGCTGACTTTGGAACTGATAGTTCCGAGAAGAACAACATGTGAGAGTGCCCAGAGGCCTGATTGGAAGGAGTGCCAGGAGCCATGACAGGGAAGAGTGCCTGGAGCCATGATCGAGAGGAATGCCCAGAGCTGTGGGCAGCAGGATCCAGTGGGTGTGGGAGCCACCAGGGAGCCATCAGGACCTGACCATTCCCAGGAAAGTAGTGAGTTGCCTGCTTCCAGAGGGTGGAGAGGAGCCCATGCAGCTCCAGCCCCAGAGGAAGGGTCACGTATCTGCTCCAGGGAGCCCATGAGAGAGGAATGCAAGAGGCTAAGGTGGGGCTCAGAGACTGTTAGCTAATGGGAGAGGAATGCAGGGGGCTGCAGTGGGGCTCAGAGACTGATCATTCATTCATTCATTCATTCATTCAATTGTATTTGTGGAGTGCATGCTTGCATCTCCTCCTCCAGGCTCGCATCTCCTCCTCCAGGCTCGCATCTCCTCCTGCCTTCAGGACATCTCCATCTGAATGTCCGCCTGCCACCTAAAGCTCAACATGTCGAAGACTGAGCTCCTTGTCTTCCCTCCCAAACCTTGTCCTCTCCCTGACTTTCCCATCTCTGTTGATGGCACTACCATCCTTCCTGTCTCACAAGCCCGCAACTTCGGTGTCATCCTCGACTCCGCTCTCTCATTCACCCCTCACATCCAAGCCGTCACCAAAACCTGCCGGTTTCAGCTCCGCAACATTGCCAAGATCCGCCCTTTCCTCTCCATCCAAACTGCTACCCTGCTCATTCAAGCTCTCATCCTATCCCGTCTGGACTACTGCACCAGCCTTCTCTCTGATCTCCCATCCTCGTGTCTCTCTCCACTTCAATCCATAGTTCATGCTGCTGCCCGGATTATCTTTGTCCAGAAACGCTCTGAGCATATTACTCCCCTCCTCAAAAATCTCCAGTGGCTACCAATCAATCTGCACATCAGGCAGAAACTCCTCACCCTGGGCTTCAAGGCTCTCCATCACCTCGCCCCCTCCTACCTCACCTCCATTCTCTCCTTCTACTGCCCAGCCCGCACCCTCCGCTCCTCTGCCGCTAATCTCCTCACTGTACCTCGTTCTCGCCTGTCCCGCCATCGACCCCCGGCCCACGTCATCCCCCAGGCCTGGAATGCTCTCCCTCTGCCCCTCCGCCAAGCTAGCTCTCTTCCTCCCTTCAAGGCCCTGCTGAGAGCTCACCTCCTCCAGGAGGCCTTCCCAGACTGAGCCCCTTCCTTCCTCTCCCCCTCGCCCCCCTCTCCATCCCCCCATCTTACCTCCTTCCCTTCCCCACAGCACCTGTATATATGTATATATGGTTGTACATATTTATTACTCTATTTATTTATTTATTTATTTATTTATTTATTTTACTTGTACATTTCTATCCTATTTATTTTATTTTGTTGGTATGTTTGGTTCTGTTCTCTGTCTCCCCCTTTTAGACTGTGAGCCCACTGTTGGGTAGGGACTGTCTCTATGTGTTGCCAATTTGTACTTCCCAAGCGCTTAGTACAGTGCTCTGCACATAGTAAGCGCTCAATAAATACGATTGATTGATTGATTGCTTACTGTGTGCAAAGCATTGTACTAAGTGCTTGGGAGAGTACAATACAACAATAGACATTCCCTATGCACAACAGCTCACAGTTTCAGGAGAGGATGAATGAAGGGATCAGAAGCAGCATGGCTCAGTGGAAAGAGTGCAGGCTTGGGAGTAAGAGGTCATGGGTTTGAATCCCGGCTCCACCACTTAGCTATGTGACCTTGGGCAATCCACTTCACTTCTCTGTGCCTCAGTTCCCTCATCTGTAAAATGGGGATGAAGACTGTGAGCCCCACGTGGGACAACCTGATCACCTTGTATTCCCCCCAAGTGCTTAGAACAGTGCTTGTTACATAGTAGGTGCTTAACAAATACCATTATTAATTAATTAATCCAGACAGGGTGACCCAGAAGGGAGTGGGAGAAGAGGAAAGGAGGGCTTAGTCAGTGAAGACCTCTTGGAGGTGTGCCTTCAATAAGGCTTAGAAGTGGGGCAGAGTAATTGTCTTTTGGCTATGAGGAGGGAGGGTGTTCCAGGCCAGAGGCAGAATGTGGATGAGGTCAGCAGCAAGATAGATGAAACTTGAGGTACAGTGAAAAGGTTAGCATTAGAGGAGAGAAGTGTGAGGGTTGGGTTGTAGTAGGAGAGTAGTGAGATGAGGTGGGAGGGGGCAAGGTGATTGCATGCTTTAAAGCCAATGGTGAGGAGTTTTTGTTTGATGTGGAAGTGGATGGGCAACCACTGGAGGCTCCTGAGGAGTGGGGAAACATGGTCTGAACGTTTTTATGGAAAATAATCAGGGCAGTAGACTGAAGTATGGACTAGAGCATGGGGAAATACAGCAATCGTTAGCCCACAGGAGAGGAATGAAGGGGGCTCAGAGACAGTGAGCCCGCAGAAGTCTCCCTGGACCACAGGTGCCCTGTCTGCAACACTGAGTGGGACACAGGGCAGTCTGGGGAAAAGGTAGTGGTGTGAGTTGGGGAGAGGCCTGGATTGTGCTGACTGAAGCTCCTGGCACCTGCCTCTTAGCTGCATCTGCCTTGGGGGTGCCATCCAGATGAGAGTCTGAGGGGATCATCCACATGGTCAGCTGCTTCCTCCCTCACCACCAGGCTCACTGGCTGTTACAGAGACCTCACTCCAACCCAGCTGTAACTATGGCTGAGGGGGTCCCAGTGCTGGTGAACGGATGTCATGGCGAAGGGGGTTCCTTTAAGCCAATGTGTCTATAGAGCCAGCCTAGCCCACTCTGCCACTCTACTGGGCTTTGTGAGTGGGATCACTTGTGGCTTCCTGCACCATCAATCAACCACACACATCCCTCCCCAAGACTGGATATTGCTTGTGGATTGTTTGGGGAAGCAGCGTGGATCAGTGGAAAGAGCATGGGCTTTGGAGTCAGAGGTCAGGGGTTCAAATCCCGGCTCTGCCAGTTGTCAGCTGTGGACTTTGGACAAGTCACTTAACTTCTCTGTGCCTCAGTTACTTCATCTGTAAAATGGGGATTAAGACTGTGAGCCCCCCGTGGAACAACCTGATCACCTTGTAACCTCCCCTGCACTTAGAACAGTGCTTAGAATAGTAAGCACTTAATAAATGCCATTATTATTATTATTATTATTATTATTATCATTATCATCACTGGCCTTGCATTCCTCTCTGCTTATCATTCATTGAACCTCCCAAACCCTGGAGACTTTGGAGACCATGGACTGAGGAACCCATGGACTGGGGAGCCTATGGAGTCAATACTGTGGATTGTGGAGGCAGTGGAACAGAGAATCCAAGGACCACGGAGCCCTTGGACCATGGAGATCCTGGACTTGGGAGCTTGTGGGCTGGGGAACCCATGGACTTGGAAACTTGTGGACCATGGAGTCCTTGGACAGTGGAGCCCCCTGGAGTGTGGAGCTCCTGCACTGTGCAGCCCCTGGACTGGGGAGATTTTGGACAGGGGAGTCTCTGGACCATGGGGTCCCTGGCCTGGGCAGCCTCTGGACTGGGGAACCCCTGTATTGTGAGGACTGTGGACTGGGGCGCCAATGGACCATGGAAACTCTGGTCTTTGGGGTCAGAAAGTAGGGCCAGGGCAGGTGGGCCCAGAGGCAGGGGATCCAGGGCCAGAGTCTTCCAAGCTTAGGGGTTCGAGTATCTCCAGGCTCTAACTGCCTTAGTGGGATCTTTCTTCTTCCTTCCTTTTGGTGATTAGCCAAGGCAGTCAGACAATTCCTTGGAAGACCACAATACAATGGAGTTGGTAGACATGACCCCTGTCCACAAGAAGCTTATAGTCTAGTGCTAAGAGCTTACTGCAGTGCTCTGCATTCATTTCATTCATTCAATCATATTTATTGAGCGCTTACTGTGTGTAGAGCACTGTACTAAGCACTTGGAAAGCACAAGTTGGCAACATATAGAGATGGTCCCTACCCAACAACAGGCTCACCGTCTAAACAAGCACTCAATAAATGCCACTGATTGATTGATAGAGGGGATGCAGACATTAAAATAAATTACAGGTAGGGAAAATGGCTGAGTGTAACGATATGAACGTAAGTGCTGTGGGGCTAAGGGTGGGGTGGCAAGCAACATCTTAGTACAGGTTGAAGTGCAAAAGCAATATGGAAGGGAGAATAGATAAGGGAAATGAGGGCTCAGTGGGGCCCTTTCTACAGGCTGTCTTAATAATAATAATAATAATAATGGCATTTGTTAAGTGCTTACTATGTGCAAAGCACTGTTCTAAGCGCTGGGGGGTTACAAGGTGATCAGGTAGTCCCACATGAGGCTCACAATCTTAATCTTGTCTTAACCGCCCACCCTTCCTCTCTCCTCCCCTCCATCCCTCCCCAACCCACCGTTTCTTCCTCCCTCCCCTTTCCTTCCTTCCTTCCCTCCTTCCCACCCTCCCCATCTCCCTCCCTCTTTTCCCTCCCCCTTTCTCCCTCTCCCCTTCCCTCTCCCTCCCTCAACCTTTTCTCTCTCCCTCTGTTGTCCCCTCCCTCTATTCCTCTGTTCCTCCATCTGTCCCTCCCTCCCTCCCTCCCTCCTGTTCCCCATCCTCCAGTCTGTCTGGGCACCTCTACTTATTCATCCTTTCCTCCTGCTCCCAGGCATGGTCAATGCAAAAGTGAGTGTGTCACCCCAGGACTGATGGCCAGCCCCCTGCTCTGCAGCACCCTCCCGTGAGTTGGGGGAAGGGGGTGCTGGATGGGAGGGGAAGCAGCATGGCCTAGTGGATAGAGCCTGGACATGGGAGTCAGAAGGACCTGGATCTAATCCCAGCTCTGCCACTTGTCTGCTGTGTGACCTTGGACAAGTCACTTTACCTCTTGTGCCTTAATTACCTCATCTGTAAAATGGGGATTTTACAGATGTGAGCCCCATGTGGGACAGGGACTGTGTCCAATCTGATTAGCTTGTATCTATCCCAGCACTTGATACAGTGCCTGGCACATAATAAACACTTTACAGATATCATAAAAAAGGAGATGGGGTGGGGAGGGATAGGGAAGGAAGAATGTAGGGTGGGAGGAAGAGGCCAGGCTGGGACAGGTGACAGAGAGGGGAAGAGCTTTCCTTGATGAAACCATGCAAAAGATCCCTAACCTGTAGGCCTTGGTCCAGGAAAGACTCCAATTACCTGTAAGGGAGCATCTGAATGTAAGAAAGTATATGCTAGAGATGTGGCGGGCGGGGGGGCGGTGGGGTGGTCTGAGTCCGGGACCGCAGGATGGGCAGGAGGAGTTGGGCTCAGGACTGGAGTCAGTGACCTCCCTTGGTTTTCCTTTCCTACATCAAGACTCTCTTAGCAGGAGCTACAAGCTGCCTCTTGTGTAGCTACCCCCAGCCTGGTGCTGGGCCTGTAGGTAGTGTGAGACATGTCTGTCAGGGATTCATTCATTCATTCATTCATTCATTCATTCATTCATTCATTCAAGCATATTTATTAAGTGCTTACTGTGTTCAGAGCACTGTGCTAAGTGCTTGGGAAAGTACAACACAACAATAAAGAGTGACACTCCCTGCCCCCAACGAGCTCACAATCTAGAGCAAGGGCAACAGACATCAATATAAATAAACATACATCAATACAAATAAATAAAATTACAGATATTTACATAAGTGCTGTGGGGCTGGGAGAGCAGGGAAGAGCAAAGGGAGCAAGTCAGGGTGATGCAGAAGGGTTTGGGAGATGAGGAAAAGTGGGACATAGTCCAGGAAATCCTCTTGCAGGGCATGTGCCTTCAGTAAGGCTTTGAAGCAGAGGAGAGTAACTGTCTGGTGGATTTGAGGAGAGGAGCTGCAACCCGGCACATGGGAGCCCAACGAGGTGGGCACTGGAGAGGCAGAAGCCCATGTCAAGGTGGGTACCAAGGCTAGCCAGTTCCCATACACCACCTGCCATTATGACCACTCACACTAAGATGAAATGTAGAGACAACAGAGCTGCCCAGGGCTCGATGTCCATCGACTATTGGCAAAGTCTTCAATCAGGACAATCCCACCCACTACCAACCCACTGCAGGGTCAGTCCATTAACAGTGTGTTCTGGACCCTTACCAGCCCACAGCACTGGATTGGGCGCTTGTGGGACCAAATTTCCCAGGGACCCCAGAACCTAGCTGGATGGACCAGAAACCAATCAGAAACATTGCTGGGCTAACTGCTGGAATTCCTAAAACATTCCGGGAAGCCTGGGTTGTTTCTGATCAATCATTCAATCAATTAATGGTATTTGCTGAATGCTTACTGTGTGCAGAGCACTGTACTAATTCTGATCTCACCCAAATTCCCAGATTTAGCCTATCTTGGCCTGGAGGGTTCCAGGAAGTGGTGGGGGGAAAGAAATGGTGTTCATTCGACCCCACCCAACTGCCCTATTCCCATACCTTTGCTCAAGGCACCACAGGTCCCCTCTTTCTCCCTCCTGCCATCATCCATTCTGTTGTTGAACAACTGGCCCGGAGACAAGGGGCTGTCCCAGGTGCTGCCTGCTTCCTGGCTCAGTGATCCATGCACAAGCGTGAACCCCCACAAGCACCCATATACATGTGTGTATGTGCTGGGGAGGCTCCGGATCCTGCCTATTTTGGCCAGGGAGCTGGATACTGGCTACCGCACCCACGCAGTGCCCACCGGCCTGCCCGGCCAGTCACTTCCCGACAGCAGAGCGAAGGGGAGAGCTGGCATGGACGGGACCAGCAGGGCCCGTCACAGGAAACGCCAGAGCTTTTGGCCATCTGGGGTGGGAAACCAAGCTGTCCCCACAACTCCCCTTCAGACAGTCTCCAGACTGAGCTCAGGAATCAACCAACCAATCAATCAATCGTACTTATTGAACACTTACTGTAGGCAGGGCACTGTATTAAGAGCTAGGGAGAGTGCAGCACAGTGATACAACAGAAACATTCCCTGCCCACAACAAGCTTACAACAAATGGTGTTCAGGAAAAGGACATTCCCTAGGCAGCAAATGAGCTTTCTAGGAACCTCATGGGAGTTCCTGGGCCACAGCTAATGGAGCCATCAACAAGGCCCTGGACAAGTCCACCTGACTGTAGTCTGTTCAGTTCCAGACACTGTCTTACCAGGGGTGCCAGGACTCTTGGAGGAAACATGTGCTGGCTACCCTCATGGAGACCCACCCTTAAGTTTGGATCCACCACCCTACACCCCTGACTCTCCCTAGTGACCGAGTATGGAACAAATAATAATAATGATAATAATCATAACAGCATTTGTTAAGTGCTTACTATGTGCCAAACATTGTTCTAAGCCTTGGGGGGGGGTTTATAAGGTAATCAGATTGTTCCACGTGGGGCTCACAGTCTTAATCCCCATTTTACAGATGAGGTAACTGAGGCCCAGAGAAGTTAAGTGACTTGCCCAGAGTCACACAGCTGACAAGTCTCTCCCCCTTTTAGACTGTGAGCCCACTGTTGGATAGGGCCTGTCTCTATATGTTGCCAATTTGTACTTCCCAAGCGCTTAGTACAGTGCTCTGCACATAGTAAGCGCTCAATAAATACGATTGATGATGATGGTGAAGTGATGGAGCCAGGATTAGAACCTATGACCTCCGACTCCCAAGCCCATGCACTTTCCACTGAGTCATACTGCTTCTCTATAATAATAATAATGATGGTATTTGTTAAGCACTTACTATGTGCTAAGAACAGTTCTAAGTGCTGGCGGGGATACAAGGTCATCAGGTTGTCCCATGTGGGGCTCACAGTCTTATTCCCCATTTTACAGATGAATGCCCCTGACAATGCCCCTGACAATACCCCTGACTCTCCCCACTGACCCAACATGGACCATCCAACACCCCTGACTCTCCCTTCTCCGTACCTGGCTCTCCCCTAGGGACCCAGCACTGACCATCCAACCCCCCGACTTTCATTCTTTCATTCATTCAATCATATTTATTGAGTGCTTATTGTGAGCAGAGCACTGTACTAAGCACTTGGAAAGTACAATTCAGTGACAAAGAGAGATAATCCCTGCCCACAATAAGCTCACAGTCTAGAAAGGGAGAGACAGGCATCAAAACAAGTAAACAGGCATCAGTAGCATCAATATAAATAAAAATTATTAGAGATTTATATACATATCAGAACAAGTAAAACAAGAATTAATATAAGTAAATAGAATTATAGATATACACACATATACACAAGTGCTGTGGGGCAGGGGGTTAGCATGAAGGGAGCAAGTCCGGGCAAGGTGGTGGGGGGAGCTGAGGAAAAGGTGGGTTTATTCTGGGAAGGTCTCCTGGAAGAGGTGAGCATTCAGTTGGGCTTTGAAGGGGGAAGTGTGATTGTTTGGAGGATTTAAGGAGGGAGTACATTCCAGGCTAGAGGTAGGAGGTGGGCCAGGAGTTGACAGCGGGACAGGCAAGAATGAGGCACAGTGAGAAGGTTAGCACCAGAGGAGTGGTGTTTGCAGGCTGGGAGGTAGAAGGAGAGAAGGGAGTAAAGTAGGAGCTGGCAAGGTGATGGAAAGCTTTGAAGCCAATAGTGAGGAGTTTTTGCTTGATATGGAGGTTGATAGGCAAGGACTGGAGATTTTTGAGGAGGTGAGTGACATGCCCAGAATATTTCTTTAGAAAGATAATCCAGGCAGCAGAGTGAAGTATAGACTGAAGTGGGGAGAGACAGGAGGTTGGGAGATCAGAAAGGATGCTGATGCAGTAATCCAGTTGGGATAGGATGAGTGATAGTAATGTGGTAGCAGGTTGGATGGAGAGGAAAAGGCAGATCTTGGTGATGTTGGGAAGGTGGGACGGCAGGTTTTGGTGACAGATTGGATGTGCGGGGTGAATGAGCTATCGGACTCAAGGATGACACCGAGGTTGTAGGCTTGAGAGACTAGACTGTGAGACTAGACTTTCTAGACTGTGAGCCCATTGTTGGGTAGGGACCATCTCTATATGTTGCCAACTTGTACTTCCCAAGCGCTTAGTACAGTGCTCTACACACAGTAAGAACTCAATAAATATGATTGAATGAATGAATGAGACGGGAAGGATGGTAGTGCCTTCCACAGTGACAGGAAAGTCAGGGAGAGGACAGAGTTTGGTGGAGAAGATAAGGAGCTCAGTCTTGGACATGTTGAGTTTTAGGTGGCAGGAGGATATCCAGGTGGAGATGTCCTGAAGGCAGGAGGAGATGTGAGCCTGGAGGGAGGGAGAGAGAACAGGGGAGGAGATATAGATTTGGGTATCATCTGTGTAGAGATTATAGTTGAAGCTGTAGGAGCGAATGAGTTCAGCAAGGGAGTGAATCTCCCCTTTCCAATGACCCAGCACAGACAATCCAACACCCCTGACTTTTTTTCTATTAATCCCTTGTAGCCCTCTCATCCATGATTTTGACTAACCATGTTTTAAACCCCCAGTTACTCTTTTTTAATGGTATTTGTTAAGTGCTTACTATATGTCAAGCACTGTGCTAAGGGCTGTGGTAGATACAAGTTAATCAGGTCAGACACAGTCCCTGTCCCACACAGGGCTCACAATCTAAGTAGAAAGGAGAACATGTATCAATTCCCTATTTTTGCAGTTGAGGAAATGGAAGCACAGAGAAGTGACGTGACTTGCCCAAGTTCACACAGAAGGCAAGTGGTAGAGCTGGGATTAGAACCCAAATCCTTTGACTCCCAGGCCCAAGCTTTATCATTAGGCCACGCTGCTTTCCACTCATAGTGGACTCATTCCACTAGGCCACACTGCTTCATTCCCCCTCACTCCAGCAGATCCTTACTCTCCTTGGGTGACCTGAGGGAGCTGGTTCCAGTGTTCTCCTGGAACAGAGGACCTGGTGTCAAAAGATAGGGGAGAATCCACAACTTGATCAACTAGAACAAACCCAACCACTACCAACACCCACTTGTGGATACACACAAACCTAAACCCACTTACCCATATACCCACACCCATGCACAAACACACTCTTATAAACACATACACACATTCACCCTCACACTACACAAATGCATGTGTGTACACACACACACACACACACACACACACACACACACACACACACACACACCAATTTATTAATCAAATGCAGGATCTCAGGCCCCAAGCTGAAATACAGGGAAGAGAGATTTTAGCTGAGGGGCGAAAGGCTATAGTGATAGGGCTGAACCCAGAATGGGTGTTGATACTGCATTAGGCATCCCTGACAGTTTTCAGAAAAGAGCTAATCAAAGTAAAGCAAATAAAAGGAGAAATTTCCTCACCCAGAAAACATGACTAGACATGTTACCACATTTCTATTTCTATTTCTCCTCCCTTATTGACACCCATGCCCATCACCCCCGCCAGCTCTTCCGTACATTCAACTCCCTTCTCAGGCCCCCGGTTCCTCCCCCTCCTCCTTCCCTCACCCCCAACGATCTGGCCTCCTACTTCATTAACAAAATTAAATCCATCAGGTCCGACCTCCCCAAAGTCTCTTCCCCCCCTTTCTCCAACCCCCCAGCTCTCAACACTCTCTGCTACTCTCCCATCCTTCCCAGCGGTATCCTCAGAGGAACTCTCCTCCCTCCTCTCAAGTGCTACTCCGGCCACCTGTGCTTCTGACCCCATTCCCTCTCATCTTATGAAATCTCTCGCTCCATCCCTTCTCCCCTCCTTAACTTCCATCTTCAACCGCTCACTCTCCACTGGTTCCTTCCCCTCTGCCTTCAAACATGCCCATGTCTCTCCCATCCTAAAAAAACCCTCTCTTGACCCCACCTCACCTTCTAGTTATCGTCCCATATCCCTCCTACCATTCCTTTCCAAACTCCTTGAACGAGTTGTCTACACGCGCTGCCTAGAATTCCTCAACAACAACTCTCTCCTCGACCCCCTCCAGTCTGGCTTCCGTCCCCTTCATTCCACGGAAACTGCGCTCTCAAAGGTCACCAATGACCTCCTGCTTGCCAAATCCAACGGCTCATACTCTGTCCTAATCCTCCTCGACCTCTCAGCTGCCTTTGACACTGTGGACCACCCCCTTCTCCTCAACACATTATCTGACCTTGGCTTCACTGACTCCGTCCTCTCCTGGTTCTCCTCTTATCTCTCCGGTCGTTCTTTCTCAGTCTCTTTTGCAGGCTCCTCCTCCCCCTCCCATCCTCTTACTGTGGGGGTTCCCCAAGGTTCAGTGCTTGGTCCCCTTCTGTTCTCAATCTACACTCACTCCCTTGGTGACCTCATTCGCTCCCACGGCTTCAACTATCATCTCTACGCTGATGACACCCAGATTTACATCTCTGCCCCTGCTCTCTCCCCATCCCTCCAGGCTCGCATCTCCTCCTGCCTTCAGGACATCTCCATCTGGATGTCTGCCCGCCACCTAAAGCTCAACATGTCGAAGACTGAGCTCCTTGTCTTCCCTCCCAAACCTTGTCCTCTCCCTAACTTTCCCATCTCTGTTGACGGCACTACCATCCTTCCCGTCTCACAAGCCCGCAACCTTGGTGTCATCCTCGACTCCGCTCTCTCATTCACCCCTCACATCCAAGCCGTCACCAAAATCTGCCGGTCTCAGCTCCGCAACATTGCCAAGATCCGCCCTTTCCTCTCCATCCAAACCGCTACCCTGCTAATTCAAGCTCTCATCCTATCCCGTCTGGACTACTGCACTAGCCTTCTCTCTGATCTCCCATCCTCGTGTCTCTCTCCACTTCAATCCATACTTCATGCTGCTGCCCGGATTATCTTTGTCCAGAAACGCTCTGGACATATTACTCCCCTCCTCAAAAACCTCCAATGGCTACCGATCAATCTGCGCATCAAGCAGAAACTCCTCACCCTGGGCTTCAAGGCTCTCCATCACCTCGCCCCCTCCTACCTCACCTCCCTTCTCTCCTTCTACTGCCCAGCCCGCACCCTCCGCTCCTCCACCACTAATCTCCTCACTGTACCTCGCTCTCGCCTGTCCCGCCATCGACCCCCGGCCCACGTCATCCCCCGGGCCTGGAATGCCCTCCCTCTGCCCATCCGCCAAGCTAGCTCTCTTCCTCCCTTCAAGGCCCTGCTGAGAGCTCACCTCCTCCAGGAGGCCTTCCCAGACTGAGCCCCTTCTTTCCTCTCCCCTCGTCCCCCTCTCCATCCCCCCGTCTTACCTCCTTCCCTTCCCCACAGCACCTGTATATATGTATATATGGTTGTACATATTTATTGCTCTATTTATTTATTTATTTATTTATTTTACTTGTACATTTCTATCCTATTTATTTTATTTTGTTGGTATGTTTGGTTCTGTTCTCAGTCTCCCCCTTTTAGACTGTGAGCCCACTGTTGGGTAGGGACTGTCTCTATGTGATGCCAATTTGTACTTCCCAAGCGCTTAGTACAGTGCTCTGCACATAGTAAGCGCTCAATAAATACGATTGATTGATTGATTGATTTTGAAAATTCATTCAGTCAGTCATATTTATTAAGTGCTGCTTCATTCATTTATTCATTCATAAATTCAATCGTATTTATTGAGCACTTTCTGTGTGGAAAGCACTGTACTAAGTGCTTGGAAAGAACAATTCAGCAATAAAGAGAGACAATCCTGCCCACAACAGGCTTAAAGTCTAGAAGGGGGGAGATAGGCATCAAAACAAGTAAACAGAGCACTCTACCAAGTGCTTGGGAGAGTACAATGTATCAATAAAAATGCATGTTCCTTGGCCAAATCAAGCTTACAGTCTAGAGGATAATGACATATTTTAAGAGCTTACTTAAGCACTGTTCTACACACTGGGGTAGATACAAGATAATCAGGTTCATTCATTCAAACATTTATTGAGTGCTTACTGTGTGCAGAGCACTGTAACTAAGCACTTGGGAGAGTACAAAATAACAATAAACAGACACATTCCCTGCCCACAATGAGCTTCAAGGCCCTACTGAGAGCTCACCTCCTCCAGGAGGCCTTTCCAGCCAGAGCCCCCTCCTACCTCTCCCCCGCCTCCCCCTCCCCATCCCCCCGCCTTACCTCCTTCCCCTCCCCACAGCACCTATATATATGTATACATATTTATTACTCTATTTATTTATTTTATTTGTACATAGTTATTCTATTTATTTTATTTTGCTAATATGTTTTGTTTTGTTCTCTGTCTCCCCCTTCTAGACTGTGAGCCCACTGTTGGGTAGGGACCGTCTCTATATGTTGCCAACTTGTACTTCCCAAGCACTTAGTACAGTGCTCTGCACACAGTAAGCGCTCAATAAATATGATTGACTGAATGAATGAATGAATGAATGAAGTCATTTGCGGGGTTTAAGAACATCTCACCTCATTTTTTTGATGATCCCCTCTCTCTCCAGGGAAGACACACTTCTACTGGGTTTTAAAAAGTATTTTTAATGGTATTTGTTAGACACTTACTATTTGTCAAACACTGCTTTAAGCGCTTGGATTGGGACAAGTTAATAAGGTCAGACACAGCTATTGAGAGCTCACCTCCTCCAGGAGGCCTTCCCTGACTGACCCCCCTCCATCCTCTCTCCTTCCCCTCCCCACAGCACCTGTGTATATATATTTGTACAGATTTATTACTCTATTTTACTTGTACATATTTACTATTCTATTTATTTTATTTTGTTAATATGTTTTGTTTTGTTGTCTGTCTCCCCCTCCTAGACTGTGAGCCAGTGGTTGGGTAGGGACCGTCTCTATATGTTGCCAACCTGTACTTCCCAAGCGCTTTGTATAGTGCTCTGCACACAGTAAGTGCTCAATAAATACGATTGAATGAATGAATGAATGAATGAACAGGAGAGAGAACAGGTATTTAATCCCAATTTTACAGTTGAGGCCCAGAGAAGTGAAGTGACTTTCCCAAGGTCACACACCAAGTAATTGGCAGAGCTGGGATTAGAACCCAGGTTTTCTGACTCTCAAGCCCATGACCTTTCCACTAGGCCATTCTGTGTTTCATGTGGTATTTGTGTGTTTTGGTTGGAATGGGGGTATGTACCAGTAGAAAACTGGATGGAATGCTGGACAGCTAGATGCAGGCCACTCATCCTATCTGGACCTGGGACTGGACAGGTAACCAGACTCCTCCGATCCAGACCATATCTGGAACACTGTCCCAACTCCTCATATCCAGTTCCCTATCTGGACTACTGACACCTGGACCCTCTTCTAAACTGAAATCTGGACCCCTCCCATCCAGACCACATCTGGACTCCTCATCTCTGGCCCGGTGTGATGAATAGAGAGGGTTGGGGGTAAGGGAGGGGTGGGGGTAGCAGGCAGGAGTCCCTCCGGAAGGGAGTTTTAGAGCAGCAGCAGCCACAGTGATGTAGGAAGTGGGAGTGGCCAGAGGCTATGGCTCTCACTCGCTCCCCAGAGACCCCTTCCTCTGTCACACACCTGCTTGCTGGTTTCCGGAGTGTGGTTTTCTGGCTGGCTGCTCTGCGCCAGAGGTGGGGGGCCCAGGCTCTGGGCCCCAGGGAGCTTTCCCCTCTGTCAACCCACCCAGAGATTTGCCCTCCCCCAGGATCCCACTGCCAATGACACATGCCCGTGGGAGGTAAAAGGGCCACCTTAAAGGGACTATCAACTCTGCTAGAACTAATAATAAAACCTCTCGCTTTCTCTGTTTCATTTTATTCTTATGTGGGTTTTGATGAGTGAACAGTTCTCAGCAGGGAAAGAGAAAGGGGTGGGCCTGGCCTTGGGCTTACCCAGATGGCAGAGGCCTGAGAGGTAGACTGGTAGAAGGTGTTGCTAGAGATGAGGTAGAAGTGAGAAGTCTGTTCAGTTTAGTTCATCCTAGGGAGCTGAAGTCCTCATGCTTCCTCCTAACCCTCTGTGGCAATGGGCCCACCTCAATCTCCAGCCCCACCACTCTCCTCACCCACCCCAGAATCCTGGGAGCTCAGCACTATCTTGGCCTCTTCACCTGGGTTCAGCTCTCATATCCAGTCCACTGCCAGACTCCACACAACATCTCTGGCCCAAGTTCAGGTCTGGCCATGGCTGGACGGTCTCATCAGCCTCCTTTCCGGGCTCCTGGCCGCCAGCCTCTCTGGCCTCTCCGGGCTCTTCCCAGGCCAAGGTGCAGAGGAAATATGATTCCACTGTGGGCTGGGAAGTCATGAGTTCTGAGCCAGTACTGGCAAAGTGTCACGGAGTGGGAAAGGCCTGGCATGGAGACTGATCTGTTCAACTGCAGTGAGAGGCTGGCCAAGGACAGAGCCTGTCCCCAGGATCGAGTGTTGGGGGTGTGATTAACCACAGGGAGAAGGTGTAATTAACCTCTTTGCTTGGATGGAGGAAGGGGAGGAAGCCCATGGGGAGCCTTATGATGGTGGCATTTTTTTAAATGTTTTTGGTTAAATATTTGCTATGTATCAAGCACAGAGAAGCAGCATGGTCTAGTGGATAGAGCACAGGCTCGGGAATCAGAAGTTCCTGGGTTCTAATCCTGGCTCCGGCTTTAAATAATAATGATAATTGTGGTATTTGTTAAGCAGTTACTATGTGCCAAGCACTGTTCTAAGAGCTGGGGTAGATACAAGACAATTGAGTTGGACGTAGTCCCTATCTTCCAAGGGGCTGACAGTATTAATCCCCATTTTACAGATGAGGGAACAGAGGCACAGAGAAGTAAAGATATTTGCCCAAGGTCACACAGCAGACAATTTGCAGAGTTGGAATTAGAACTCTTGACCTTCTTACTCCCAGGCCCATGCTCTATCCACTAGACTATCCTGCTTCTCTAGTCTGCTCTGTGACCTTGGGCAAATCACTTCACTTTTCTGTGCCTCAGTTACCTCATCTAACCTCACCGCAGGGACCCACTCTGCTCAGCTCTGCTCAATTCAGAGGGCCCAGCTCCTTGCTGTTTGCAGGAGGCTCAGTGCTCACTGCAGGGACTCACTCTGCTCAGCTCTGCTCACTTCAGAGGGCCCAGCTCCTTGCTCTCTGCAGGAGGCTCAGTGGTCACCACAGAGGGCTCAGCTCTCTGCATCTTCCAGGAGGCTCAGTGCTTGATGCAGGGGCCCTCTCTCTCTGCTCCCTGCAGGAGCCTCAATGCTCGCTGCAGGGGGTAAGGACCCAGCTACTCTGTGGAAAGGCAGTAATAATGACAATAATAATAATAATGCCATTTATTAAGTGCTTACTATGTGCAAAGCACTGTTCTAAATGCTAGGGAGGTTACAAAGTGATCAGGTTGTCCCACCGGGGACTCACAGTCTTAATCCCCATTTTACAGATGAGGTAACTGAGATCCAGAGAAGTTAAGTGACTTGCCCAAAGTCACACAGCTGACAAGCGGCAGAGCCTGGATTTGAACCCATGACCTCTGACTCCAAAGCCCGTGCTCTTCCCACTGAGCCATGCTGCGGGCTATAGGCCAGGGGTCTCTGGGAGGAGAAGTGTCTGAGGTTCTGAGGTTTCCTGAGACCCCTGTCCCCCAGGCCAGAGAAGCTGGGCCTGCCCACTGGCCTATGGAAAAGGTCCAGCAGTTCACTGGGCTGGAGCTCAGGCATTCATTCATTCATTCATTCACTAAATCGTATTTATTGTGCACTTACTGTGTGCAGAGCACTTTACTAAGCGCTTGGAGAGTACAATTTGGCAATAAAGAGGGACAATCTCTGCCCACAACAAGCTTACAGTCTAGAAGGGAGGAGACAGACATCAAAACAAGTAAATAGGCATCAATAGCATCAATATAAATGAATAGAAATGTAGATATATACACACCAAAACAAGTAAACAGGCATTAATACAAATAAATAAAATTATAGATATGTACATATATACACAAGTGCTGTGGGGTGTGGGGGCAAGTCGGGGTGATGGGGAGGGTTGGGGGAGATGAGGAAGAGAGGGCTTAGTCTGGGAAGGCCTCTTGGAGGAGGTGAGCCTTCAGTAGGGCTTTGAAGGGGGGAAGTGTGATTTTTTGCCAGATTTGAGGAGGGAGGGCATTCCAGACCAGAGGTAGGATGTGGACTAGAGGCCGACGGTGGGACAGGAGAGAATTGAGGCACAGTGAGAAGGTTAGCACCAGAGGAGTGGAATGTGTGGGCTGGGATGTAGAAGGAGAGAAGGGAGGTGAGATAGGAGAGGGCAAGGTGGTGGAGAGCTTTGAAGTCAATAGTGAGGGGTTTTTGCTTGATATGGAGGTTGATAGGAGATTCTTGAAGAGGGGGGTGACGTGCTCAGAACATTTCTGTAGAAAGATAATCCAGGCAGCAGAGTAAAGCATAGACTGAAGTGCGGAGAGCCAGGAGGTTGGGAGGTCAGGTAGGATGTACAACGCACATTGGAATGGTGCTGGAGGGGGCAGTGCTGCCCTCATCAGGATGCTCCACATGCAGAGAAAGATTGGGGAGGGGAACAGGCAGTCAATCAGTCCATTGTATTTACTGAGTGCTTACTAAGTAATAATAATAATAATGATAACATTTATTAAGTGCTTACTATGTGCAAAGCACTGTTCTAAGCACTGGGGAGGTTACAAGGTGATCAGGTTGTCCATAGGGGTCTCACAGTCTTAATCCCCATTTTACAGATGAGGTAACTGAGGCCCAGAGAAGTTAAGTAACTTGCCCAAAGTCACACAGCTGGCAATTGGTGGTGCCGGGATTTGAACCCATGACCTCTGACTCCAAAGCCTGGGCTCTTTCCACTGAGCCACGCTGCAGTACTGGGGAGTACAGTACTGGGGGAGTACAATATAATAATTATAATAATGATGGGATTTATTAAGCACTTACTATGTGCAAAGCACTGTTCTAAGCAATGGGGAGGTTACAAGGTAATCAGGTTATCCCACAGGGGGCTCACGTTCTTAATCCCTATTTTACAGATTAAGTAACTGAAGTACAGAGAAGTTAAGTGATTTGCCCAAAGTCACACAACTGACAATTGGCGGAGCCGGGATTTGAACCCACGACCTCTGACTCCAAAACCCGTGCTCTTTCCACTGAGCCACGCTGCAATATAGCAGATATATTCCCTGCCCACAGTGAATTTACAGTCTAGTGGGGGAGACAAACATTAATTTAAATAAATTACAGATAGGTTCATAAGTGCTCTGGGGCTGCTGAGCGGGGATGAATTAAGGGAGCAAGTCAGGGTGATGCAGAATGGGGTGGGAGAAGAGGAAAGGAGAGCTTAGTCAGGGAAGGCCTCTTAAAGGAGATGAGCCTTCAATAAGGCTTTGAAGTGGGAGGGAGTGATTGTCAGATATGAGGAGGGAGGATGTTCCAGGTCAGAGGCAGGATGTGGGTGAGAGGTCAGTGGTGAGATAGATAAGACTGAGGTACAGTGAGAAGGTTATCATTATAGGAGTGAGGGCTGGGTTATAGTAAGAGAGTAGTGAGGTGAGGTAGGAGTGGGAAAGGAGTTTCTGTTAGATGTGAGGGTGTATTGGCAACCAATGGAGATTCTTCAGCAGTGGGATGACATGGACTGAACTTTTTTTGAAAAATGATCCGGGCATTAGAGTGAAGTATGGACTGAAGTGGGGAGAGACACGAGGCAGGGAGGTCAGCAAAGAGGCTAATAGAGAAATCAAGATGGGATAAGATAAGTGATTGGATAAATGTGATAGTAGTGTGAATGGAGAGGAAAAGGCAGATTTTAGTGATGTTGTGAAGATCAAACTGACAGAATTTAGCGATGAATTGAATATATGGGTTGAGTGAGAGAGGAGTCCAGGATAATGCCAAGGTTACAATCACTGGATCAATAATAATAATAATAATAAAACAATAATAATAGTGGTATTTGTTAAGCACTTACTATGTGCTGTCTACTAGCAGACTTGACATGACTGACTCCATTTTGTGCATGCTGACAGTTACCCTCCATTTTGTGCAGGCCGAGAGAACAACTTTTTTTTGTATTTTCTGTGAGGCTTAGCAACAGGATGTCTTCAAGGCCAGTAACAACCATCTATGCAAGGTCATAGGGCAGATAACAACATCCTGCACAAGACAGTGAGAACAGAGAACAATAAGAATTTATAACATCCTGTCGGTCCTAACTGGAGTCCTGAAATTCCCAATTGCTCTCCCCAGCTATGCTGTAACTCAATAAAAGACACAGTGGGAATGGGATCAGGGCTGCTTGTCACTCATACCTCTCTCGGGAGGTGAACGGTCAGGTAGCCACTTTCCTCCTTTACTGCTCTATCTGAACTCATGTCTCAGTCATTTTTCCTATCTGCGTCACCACCTTGGATTCTCGAACCCTGCCGCCGATTTACACCGGTGGTTTGAGGCGTTGCAGTCACTCGTACCCCATTGGGTGAACGGGCTGCTCGCCACTTTCCTACTGCCCTGATCTATGACTTGTTCTCTCGGAGTCACTCATCTCTTCATTGACTAAACGAACCTATATGTTAACCCTGTTTGTCGATAACACTATGTGTCAGGCACCAATCTAAGTGCTGGGGTAGATACAAGATAATCGGGTTGGACAGTCTTAATTCCCATTTTACAGATGAGAGAAGTGAGGCACTGTGAAGTGAAGTGAAGTGACTGGCTCAAGGTCACACAGCAGAGAAATGGCAGAGCTGGGATTAGAACTCAAGTCCTTCTGACTCCCAGGGCCATGCTCTTTCCACTAAGACATACTGCTTCTTCCTGGCTCTATCCCTGATTCCCACAGTCCTCAGCTCCCACAGACCCTGGCTCCCACATTCCCCGGCCCTGTCCCCGGCAATGTGCTGGTGGTGGTGGTGGCAGCGGTAGAGGAGTCAGGGCAGCCTCGAACCTTTGTCTTAATACAGTGCTGTGCACACAGTAAGCACTCAGTAAATTTAATTGACTGACTGGAGTCACCTGGTGGAAGCAGTATGTGTTTTTTCTCCATGCCACCTCCAGGCTGCCACTCTGGCCTGACATCAACCTTCCCCTCCTGCTCCATCCCTAGTGCGCCCCAGCCCCGAGGCACTGCCCCAGCCTCCTCCGGGATCTTCCGGCCCATGCGTTCTGCATCTTCTTTCCCCAGGGTGGCTCTGCCCACATCCTTCTCCTGATGACTGACACTGCCTTCCATGGTGCCAGAGTTTCCCGTTGGGACAATGGACCGGCCTCTTCCATAGATATCAAGACAGAAGCCCCACATGGAGGAATTGATTCTAGTGCTAGTGGCTTGCTCAGTGCCACTCATACTCTCTGGTCCCTGCTTTTCATATTTCTGCCAGGGCTGGAGCACAATCACTGAGCAGGTGGGCAGGAGTGCGGTGCACTGTGAAGTGCCCACAGATGGGTTTGATGCATAGGACCACTGACAAACACAGTGATGTTTGCCATGATTTTTCAGGATTCCCCCGTTTACCCCATGAAATGTCCTGGGTGGTTCTTCCATCAGAAACCTTCCCTATCAGTGGCCTGACTCCAGTGGGAAGAACCCAAGCCTCAGGTTGCAAAGCTGGAGTCTTTCCTCCTGAACCCACAGCAGGCAGAGCTGGGACTAAAACCCAGGACAGTTCCCAGATCCAGACTCTCTCCTGGCCCTCAGCAGGGGCTAGAACCCAGGTCTCCCATTTCTCAGCCTCAGTCTTTCCATCTCGACCCACAGCAAGCAGAGCTGGGATTAATAATAACAATAATAATGATAGCATTTATTAAGTGCTTACTATGTGCAAAGCACTGTTCTAAGCGCTGGGAAGGTTACAAGGTGATCAGGTTATCCCACCGGGGGCTCACAGATGAGGTAACTGAGGCCCAGAGAAGTGAAGTGACTTGCCCAAAGTCACACAGCTGGCAATTGGCAGAGCCGGAATTTGAACCCATGACCTCTGACTCCAAAGCCCGTGCACTTTCCACTGAGCCACGTTGCTTCTCTTAGGTCTCAGGACTCTCAGTTTCCAGACCTGGGGACTCTCCCCTGGCCCTAGCAAGAACTAGAACCCAGGACTGCCAGTTCCCAGATCTGCGCTCTCTCCACTGACCCTCAGCTGGGACTAGAAACCTGGTCTCCCATTTCTTAGAGCCATGACCTTTCTCCCTGGACCCACAGCAGGCAGAGTTGGAATTATAGCACAGAACCCTCAGCTCCCAGAGCTGGGGGTTCTCCCCGGGTCCTCAGCTGGAACTAGAATACATGACTTCCAGTTCCCTAATCTGGGCTCTTTTCCCTGACCCTCAGCTGGGACAAGAACACAGGTCTCCAGAGTCCTAGATCTGGGCTCTCTCCCCTGGCCCTAGCCAGGACTAGAACCCAGATCTCCCAGTTCTCAGATCTGGGCTGTCTCCTCTGGGCCTCAGCTGGGACTAGAACCCAGGTGTCCTGTTTCTCAGAGCCATGATCTTTCTCCTGGACCCACAGCAGGCAGAACTGTGAATAAAACCCAGGAATATGGGCTCCCAGAGCCAGAGCCTCTCCCCTAGCCTCCACCTTGGCTTCTCAGAAACATGCAATCAATCAATCGTATTTATTGAGCGCTTACTGTATGCAGAGCACTGTAATAAGAACTTGGTAGAGTACAATATAACAGGGTTGGTAGACATGTTCCCTGCCCACAACAAACTTACAGTCTAGAGGAGAAGACAGTTATTAATCTAAATAAGTACATTACAGCTATGTACATAAACGCTGAGGGGCTGAAAGAGGGGTGAATACAGGGAGCAAATCCAAGTGCAATCCAAGAAGGGAGTGGGAAAAGAAGAAATGAGACTTAGTCAAGGAAGGCCTCTAGGAGGAGATGTGCCTTCAATAAGAATTTAAGCTCAGGGGTTCAGCTTAGTCATTTCCTTCCCCTCTTCTCCCCTCCCCAGCCCCACAGCCCTTATGTACATATATGCAATTTTATTTATTTGTATTGACGTCTGTCTCCACACCACTCTAGACTGCGAGTTTGTTGTAGGCAGGGGATGTCACTGTTTATTGTTGTCTTGTAACAATAATAATAATATTAATGACATTTGTTAAGCGCTTACTATGTGCGAAGCACTATTCTAAGCGCTGGGGGGATACAAGGTGATCAGGTTGTCCCACGTGGGGCTCACAATCTTAATCCCCATTTTACAGATGATGGTACTGAGAAGTTAAGTGACTTGCCCAAGGTCACACAGCAGACACGTGGCTGTCAGGATTAGAACCCATGACCTCTGACTCCCAAGTCCTGGCTCGTTCCACTGAGCCATGCTGCTTCCCTTCCTCCCTTCAAGGCCCTGCTGAGAGCTCACCTACTCCAGGGGGCCTTCCCAGACTGAGCCCCTTCCTTCCTCTCCCCTTCGTCCCCCTCTCCATCCCCCCCATCTTACCTCCTTCCCTTCCCCACAGCACCTGTATGTATGTACATATGCATTTATGTTTGTACATATTTATTACTCTATTTATTTATTTATTTTACTTGTACATATCTATTCTATTTATTTTATTTTGTTAGTATGTTTGGTTTTGTTCTCTGTCTCCCCCATTTAGACTGTGAGCCCACTGTTGGGTAGGGACTGTCTCTATGTTGCCAACTTGTACTTCCCAAGCACTTAGTACAGTGCTCTGCACACAGTAAGCGCTCAATAAATACGATTGATTGATTCTCCTTTGTACATATTTATTACTCTATTTATTTATTTTACTTGTACCTATCTATTCTATTTATTTTATTTTGTTGGTATGCTTGGTTTTGCTCTCTGTCTCCCCCTTCTAGACTGTGAGCCCACTGTTGGGTAGGGACTGTCTCTATATGTTGCCAGCTTGTACTTCTCAAGCACTTAGTACAGTGCTCTGCACACAGTAAACGCTCAATAAATACGATTGATTGATTGATTCTCCTTGTACTTTCCCAAGCATTTAGAACAGTGCTCTGCACACAGTAAGCGCTTAATACACACAACTGAATAAATGAATGAATGAATCACTAACCTCAAACCCGAGGACCAGCAGCCTGAGGCCATCTGCTTCCCACCTGCACTTCCCAGGCCCTGAGGACTGGCCCCAGGAATCAGGCTCCTGCTGCCGGGTGAAGAAGATCCCAGCTCTGGAGGGCTAGGAGGGGGGTCAAGCTCCCCATCATTGGATGGCTGAGTCCAGGCAGGGGAGCAACCAGAGTTGGGGCATAGCTTGGCACCACACCCCTCTCCTCCTCCTCCCTCCTGTGCCACACAGTCACTCTGCGCCTGCTCGCAGTTCTCTTCCTGGGCTTTTGCTGAGCATTTTTGCTTTCCTTAGAAAACAGTAGAGTGGGATTAATCAGTCAAGTAATCACTGATATT
This sequence comes from Tachyglossus aculeatus, assembly GCF_015852505.1. Classification (NCBI taxonomy): domain Eukaryota; kingdom Metazoa; phylum Chordata; class Mammalia; order Monotremata; family Tachyglossidae; genus Tachyglossus; species Tachyglossus aculeatus. The sequence goes on from NC_052067.1 coordinate 175,870,667, forward strand.
AATTGAGTGCTTACTCTGTACTAAGCATGTGGAAAAGTACAACAGAGTTTAGAACAGTACTCAGCGCTTAGAACAGTGCTTTGTACATAGTAAGCGCTTAATAAATGCCATCATTATTATAAATGTGATGCCTGCTTGCCCTCGAGGAGTTCACAGTCTACAGTGTGAAGCAGCAGCATGGCCTAGTGGATAGAACATGGGCTTGGAAGACAGAATGACCTGGGTTCTAATGCTGGCTCTGCCACTTCTCTGCTGTGTGACTGTGGGCAAGTCACTTTACATCTCTGCGCCTGTTACCTCTTCTGTAAAATGGAGATTAAGACTGTGAGCTCCATGTGGGATAGGGACTGTGTCTAACTTGATTAGCTTACAGTGCCTGGCACAGAGTAAATGCTTAACAAACACCACAATTATTATCATTATTATTATTGTTATTACTATTACTACTGTGTGCAAAGGTCTATATTGAGAGTTTGGGACAGTGCAATAGCTTTGGTTAGATGAGAAGCCTAACTTTAAGGAGATTGCAGTCTACTGAGTACAGGAGCTGTACTGAGAGCTTGGGAGAGTGCAATAGATTTTGTAGATGTGATGCCTGTCCTCAAGGTGCTTATAGTTTACTGTATGTAGAGCCCCAGACCAAGCACTTGGGAGAGTACAATAGAGTCACTAGATGCAATCCCTGCTCTCAAGAAGCATATAGTTCAGTGGGGGAGAGAAACATTAAAGTAAATTACAGGTAGGGGAGTCAGCTAAGTTTAAAACAAAAACTCCTCACCCTCTTCTTCAAGGCTCTCCATCACCTCGCCCCCTCCTATCTCACCTCCCTTCTCTCCTTCTACAGCCCAGCCTGCACCCTCCACTCCTCTGCCACTAATCTCCTCACTGTGCCTCTTTCTCGCCTGTCCCGCCGTCGACTCCCGGCCCACGTCCTCCCCCTGGCCTGGAATGCCCTCCCTCTGCACATCCACCAAGCTAGCTCTCTTCCTCTCTTCCAAGCCCTACTGAGAGCTCACCTCCTCCAGGAGGCCTTCCCAGACTGAGCCCCCTCCTTTCTCTCCCCCTCCTCCCCCTCCCCATCTCCCCGCCTTACCTTCTTCCCCTCCCCACAGCACCTGTATATATGTATATATGTTTGTACGTATTTATTACTCTATTTATTTTACTTGTACATATTTATTCTATTTATTTTATTTTGTTAATATGTTTTGTTTTGTTGTCTGTCTCCCCCTTCTAGACTGTGAGCCCGCTGTTGGGTAGGGACTGATGGCAGTGGTTGTTCCGGATTGCCACCAAGTCGCCGGGCGACTAAAGAATTAGTCGGACAGCATGTGACTGCCGAAAGTTTTAATAAAGTTTTTATTGGTAAGGCCGAAGACCGAATAGGGGGTAGCGCACCCTGCGGGCTCATTCCCTTAAGGGAAATGGCCCCGAGTGCCTGATACAATGGGTTTATATACTGCTGTTGCTGATCACAGTGATTGGTAGATTTGAAAACAGTGGGGACTGGATTAGTGCAGATTTGGCGCAGAGCTGGGCGGAGTCTACCTCCTTATTTGGTTTGGTTCCTGGATCCAGCCAGTGGGCTGCAGGGTCTAAGGCCCATACCAGATATGGCAACAGAACCGCGTACATTCAAGCAATATCTGCAACCTTTCCATGGTGCATGAGGGGCCCCCATCAGGACCGTCTCTGTATGTTGCCAACTTGTACTTCCCAAGCACTTAGTACAGTGCTCTGCACACAGTAAGCGCTCAGTAAATACGATTGAATGAATGAATGAATAAAGCTATGTATATATGTGTTATCGACAAGTAGGGGGACAAATAAGTTAACTGGTGTAAATCGGCCGTAGGGTTCTAGAACCCAAGGTGGTGACGCAGATAGGAAAAACGACTCGGAGACATGAATTCTGATACAGCAGTAGAGGTAGGAAACCTGACTGCTCGCCCGTTCACCTCCTGAGAGGTACGAGTGACTAACAGCCACGATTCCAGCCGCTTCTTCCCATTGATTTGGTTCCCCATCGGAGCTACTCAAAGGATTCCCGCGTGTGGGAAACTTCGGCACCCTGTTGTGAAGAGATGTTAGCCGAAGACATTGCCCGCACAGGATGGGGTCGTTTTAGACAGGGCGTAGCCGCTTTGATCAGTGTCAGCCCTCCTCGATTACAGAATCTTCCACGAGGCCGACACCTATTCCTCACATACCCTGCCGTTGAGCTCTGCATACAATGGAGTCGGTTATGCTAAGCCTTTAGGGAAAATACAGTCAATGCTGCTTCTGCTGGAGTACTCGGCTACTACGGTGGACAACAATATGTGGTTCAGGAGGAGAGGAGTGGGCATGGTGGGGGAAGGGTCTCAGTAATTAAGAGGCCCAGATGCAAAGGCATAAATGATGCAGAAGGGAGGGAGAAAAGGGCGGGGCGGGAGATATCAATCAGGGAAGACTTCTGGGAGGAGGTATGATTTTAGTAGGGCTTTGAAGATGATCTGTGGGATATGAAGAAGGAAGTAGTCCCAGGCAGGAATAAGGGGTTGGACAAGGGGTCTACGGAGAGAGAGATGACTGAGGCATGGTAAGGTGGTTGGTATTGGAGGAGTGAAATTTGAGAAATGAAGTGGGAAATTAGGAAGGATAAGTATTAGGGAGAAAGCATAGTGAGTGTCTCACAGCTAAGGGTGCACCGTGTACGGAGCCTGCAGGCTTTGTGGGGGAGCAGGTTGTGACATTGCTGAGTGGAGGAAGTGGTGCAATGATGAGAAAGCGGGGCTGACCTGCCCTTACTCTAGGCTGTTCCTGCAAGCCTGCAAGGAATTCTCCTCTGGTGACTCAGTCACGCCCCAGTGCAAAGCTGCAGCCATTTTACCCTTCATGAGTCATTCCAAATTCTCCAATTCCCTTCTGTGTCGCCCTTGCACTTGGATTTGCACCCTTTATCTACTCCTCCCTCTCAGTATAGCATTTATGTAAACTCGTTGTGGTCAGGGAACGTGTCTTTTTATTATTATACTGTACTCTCCCAAGCACTTAGTACAGTGATCTGCACATAGTAAGCGTACAATAAATATGATTGACTATGTACATATCCATAATTTATTAATTTATATTACAGTCTGTCTCCCCCCTAGATTGTAAACTCATTTTGGGCAGAAAACCTACCAACTCTATCATATTGCACATTCCTAAGTGCTTAGTACAGTGCTATGCATACAGTAAGTGCTCAGTGAATATGATTGATTGATTCTCATCAATCAATACTTAATCAATCTACACTCACTCCCTTGGTGACCTCATTCGCTCCCACGGCTTCAACTATCATCTCTACGCTGATGACACCCAGATCTACATCTCTGCCCCTGCTCTCTCCCCCTCCCTCCAGGCTCGCATCTCCTCCTGCCTTCAGCACATCTCCATCTGGATGTCCGCCCACCACCTAAAGCTCAACATGTCGAAGACTGAGCTCCTTGTCTTCCCTCCCAAACCTTGTCCTCTCCCTGACTTTCCCATCTCTGTTGACGGCACTACCATCCTTCCCGTCTCACAAGCCCGCAACCTTGGTGTCATCCTCGACTCCGCTCTCTCATTCACCCCTCACATCCAAGCCGTCACCAAAACCTGCCGGTCGCAGCTCCGCAACATTGCCAAGATCCGCCCTTTCCTCTCCATCCAAACCGCTACCCTGCTAATTCAAGCTCTCATCCTATCCCGTCTGGACTACTGCACTAGCCTTCTCTCTGATCTCCCATCCTCGTGTCTCTCTCCACTTCAATCCATACTTCATGCTGCTGCCCGGATTATCTTTGTCCAGAAACGCTCTGGACATATTACTCCCCTCCTCAAAAACCTCCAATGGCTACCGATCAATCTGCGCATCAGGCAGAAACTCCTCACCCTGGGCTTCCAGGCTCTCCATCACCTCGCCCCCTCCTACCTCACCTCCCTTCTCTCCTTCTACTGTCCAGCCCGCACCCTCCGCTCCTCCACCGCTAATCTCCTCACTGTACCTCGCTCTTGCCTGTCCCGCCATCGACCCCCGGCCCACGTCATCCCCCGGGCCTGGAATGCCCTCCCTCTGCCCATCCGCGAAGCTATCTCTCTTCCTCCCTTCAAGGCCCTGCTGAGAGCTCACCTCCTCCAGGAGGCCTTCCCAGACTGAGCCCCTTCCTTCCTCTCCCCCTCGTCCCCCTCTCCATCCCCCCGTCTTACCTCCTTCCCTTCCCCACAGCACCTGTATATATGTATATATGGTTGTACATATTTATTACTCTATTTATTTATTTATTTATTTATTTTACTTGTACATTTCTATCCTACTTATTTTATTTTGTTGGTATGTTTGGTTCTGTTCTCTGTCTCCCCCTTTTAGACTGTGAGCCCACTGTTGGGTAGGGACTGTCTCTATGTGATGCCAATTTGTACTTCCCAAGCGCTTAGTACAGTGCTCTGCACATAGTAAGCGCTCAATAAATACGATTGATTGATTGATTGATTGATTAATCAATCACATTTATTGAGCTCCTGCTGGGTTGCATTGCACTGTGCTAGGTGCTTGGGAGAGTACAATAAAGGAATTTATTACAGACCTTCTCAAATGGTTCCTTCCTCTCTGCCTTGAGTCAGACTCTGGGCTGTAAGATGAACCTCCAATGGTTCCCTGCCCCCTCTGCCCCCTGCCCCCTCTCTCTGCTCTCATTTCTGTTCAGGCTCCTATAACATGTGGTTTTCTCCCACTGCTTCCACTTTGACTCTTCCGACTCCCTCCTTGGCCCAACTATAATTGGGTAGGGACCGGCTATATATGTTGCTGACTTGTACTTCCCAAGCACTTAGTACAGTGCTCAGCACACAGTAAACTCTCAATAAATACGAATGAATGAATTCCAAAGCATGTCATCCAACCTGTAATTTCTCATTTCCTCTACCTCCAAAGCATCTCCACTTGGATGTCCCACTGTTACCTCAAACTCAATGTCTAAAATTCACGTTCACTCCTTCTCTCAAATCAATCAATTGTACTTATTGAGCACTTGCTATGCGCAGAGCATTATACTAAGCACTTGGAGAGTACCATATAACAGGGTTGTTATGTTCCCTGCCAACAATAATAATAATAATGATAATAATAATAATAATTATGGTATTTGTTAAGTACTTACTATGTTCCAGGCTAAGCATTGGGGTGGATGCAAGAAAATCAGGCTAGACACAGTCCCCGTCCCACGGGGAGCTCACGGTCTCAATCCCTATTTTACAGATGAGGCAGTTGAAGCACAGAGAAAGTAACTTCCTAAGGTCATATAGCAGACAAGTGTGTTCCATCATGGGGAAGCTTTCCTTCATCCTTGACCTGTTCCTGACTCAGACACTCTTCCTCCTCACCATCAGTGAAACCTGGGCCTCCCCTGCTGCTCTCTCCAGAGGAGGCTTCATCTTCTCCCACTCCCCCAGATTCACTGGGAAAGGAGGAGGTGTTTGCTTCCTTCTCACTCCCCAGTGCCGCTTTCACACCATACCACTCTCCTGTACCTTTCATGAGTTCTAATCCCTGCTCCAGCTCCGTCACTTGTCATCTTGTGTGGCTTTGGGCAAGTCACTTAACTTCTCTGTGCTTCAGTTACCTCATCTGTAAAATGGGAATTAAGACTGTGAGCCCCACATGGGACAACCTGATGACCTTGTATCCCCCACAGCGCTTAGAACACTGCTTGGCACATAGTAAGCACTTAACAAATGCTTGTCCTCACTGTGCCTTGTTCTCGCCTGTCGCGCCGTCAACCCCCGGCCCACATCCTCTCCCTGGCCTGGAATGCCCTCCCTCCGCACATCCACCAAGCTAGCTCTCTTCCTCCCATCAAAGCCCTACTGAAAGCTCACCTCCTCCAGGAGGCCTTTCCAGACTAAGCCCCCTCCTTCCTTTCCCCCTCCTCCCCCTCCCCATCCCCCCCGCCCTACCTCCTTCCCCTCCCTACAGCACCTGCATATATGTTTGTACATATTTATTACTCTATTTATTTTACTTGTACATGTTTACTATTCTATTTATATTATTTTGTTAATATGTTTTGTTTTGTTGTCTGTCTCCCCCTTCTAGACTGTGAGCCCACTGTTGGGTAGGGACCGTCTCTATATGTTTCCAACTTGTGGACTTCCCAAGCACTTAGTACAGTGCTCTGCACATAGTAAGCGCTCAATAAATACGATTGAATGAATGAATGAACAAATGCCATTATTATTATTATTTTCCCTTCCTTTGAAGCCCATATCATCCACCTCTACCACCCACGTCAGATACTAGTAACTGTCATCTACCCCCCAGGTTCCAGCTCCAACTTCCTTAACCAATTTGACCCCTTTCTCATATTCCTTCTATCTTCCTCAATGCCCACATTGATCCTTGGGCACTTCAATATCCACTTAGATCGATCGTATTTATCATCAATCGTATTTATTGAGCGCTTACTGTGTGCAGAGCACTGTACTAAGTGCAGTCCTAGATGATCCTGATGTTCCTTCTGCTGACTGACTTCTATGACTCCTCAACTCCTCTATCCTGCTGCACCCCACCTCCCCCACTCACCAACTTGGACACTTGCTCAATTCATCTCATTATCTCTAACTGCTGCACAATCTCTACCCTCATCAACTCTGAAATTCATTCATTCATTCATTCAATCGTATTCATTCATTCATTCATGTTTATTGAGCGCTTACTGTGTGCAGAGCACTGTACTAAGCGCTTGGGAAGTACAAATTGGCAACATATAATCCCTCTATTAGAGGGATCTAATCTAAGAGGGATTTCTTTTAAGAAATCTCTCTATCTGACCAGAGCCCCTCCTTGCCTTTTGTTCCACACGCCTCCTCCCTGTAAATCTGTACTATTCCCCCACAGAGCCCTCTGATCTTTTGACCCCATCCAATTTTCTCAACTCATCTTGCCCCATTTAGCCTCCGTATCCAAACTACTCTCCTTTGATCATCAAATAGATACTCTCAACACCATCCTTTCTAATGAACTCAACTCACTCACTCCCCTATCACTTCATAATAATAATAATAATAATGATGGTATTTGTTAAGCGCTTCCGATGTGCAAAGCACTATTCTAAGCACTGGGGGGGATACAAGGTGATCAGGTTGTCCCACGAGGGGGCTCACAGTCTTAATCCCCATTTTACAGATGAGGTAACTGAGGCTCAGAGAAGTTAAACCCAAGGTCACGCAGCAGACATGTGGCAGAGCCAGGATTAGAACCCATGACCTCTGACTCCCAATCCCGGGCTCTTTCCACTGAGCCACACTGCTTCTCTGCTGCTGCTTCTGCTGCTTCACCCTGCTTCTATTTCATCAGTCTTGTACCACTAACCCACAGCCCTGGATCTCCTCCACAGTCCTCCTCCTTCGCTCTTGTGCTTGAGCCGCAGAGAGCAGCACAGAAATCTAATTATCAGTCTGACTTCATCCACTTCAAGTTTGTCCTTGCATGTTTTAACTCTGCCCTCTCCTCTGCCCGTCAAAACTATTTCTCTTTCCTTTACTGACACCCATGCCCATTATCTTCATCAGTTGTTCCAGACATTTAACTCCCTCCTCTCCCATCCCTTGGCCCCAGTGACCTGGACAACTACTTTATTAAGAAAATTGACACTATAAGGTTTGAGCTCCCTAAAATCTCCCCTACCTCTCCTCATTCCCTCCACCTTCTAGTCCCCTCTCAACTCTTCCACCCATCCTAGCAGGAACTCTAGAGGAGATCTCCTGCCTCCTCTCAAAAGCCACCCACTCAACCTGTGCATCCAACCCCATTCTTTCTCACAGCCATCTTCAACTGGTCACTCTCTAATGGCTTCTTCCCACTGCTTTCAAACATGCTAATAATAATAATAATAATAATAATAGCATTTATTAAGTGCTTACTATGTGCAAAGCACTGTTCTAAGGGGTGGGGAGGTTACAAGGTGATCAAGTTGGCCCACGGGGGGGCTCACAGTCTTAATCCCCATTTTACAGATGAGGTAACTGAGGCCCAGAGAAGTTAAGTGACTTGCCCAAAGTAGAAAAGCTGACACTTGGCGGAGCCGGGATTTGAACCCATGACCTCTGACTCCAAAGCCTGTGCTCTTTCCACTGAGCCACACTGCTTCTCCTAATGTCTCATGTCTCCCCTATGCTAAAAATACCCTCCCTTGACCCCATGGCTCCCTCCAGTTATCACCCTATTTCCCTACTACCATTCCTCTCTGAACTCCTTGAGCAAGTTATCTATACCCACTGTCTCAAATTCCACTCCTCTAATTCTCTCCTTGACACCCCCCCCCCCCCCCCCAATCTGGCTTTAATCACCTTCACTCCACAGAATCACCTCCTCAAAAGTCAACAATGATCTCCTTCTTGCCATATCCAATGGCCTCTACTCCATCCTAATCCTCCTCGACCTGTCAGCTGCATTCCATGCTCTGGACCACCCCCTTCTCCTGGAAAAGTTATCCAACCTTGGCTTCATTGAATCCTGTCCTGATTCTCCTCTTATCTGTCTGGCTGTTTATTCTCAGCATCCTTTGCAGGCTGCTCTTCAGCCTCCCACTCCCTAATTGTGGGGGTCCCTCAAGGTTCAGTTTTGTGTCCCTTTCTATTCTCCATCTATACCCACTCCATTGGAGAACTCATTCACTCCCATGGCTTCAACTACCACCTCTATGTGGTTGATACCCAAATCTACATCTCCAACCCTGATCTCTCTCCCTCTGTGCAGTCTCACATTTCCTCCTCCCTTCAGAACTTCTCTACTTGGATCGCCTCCCATCTCCTCAAGTTTAATATGTCCAAAACAGAGCTCCTTATCTTCCCACAAAAACCCTGTCCTCAACCTGACTTTCCCATCACTGTAGACGACACAGTGATCCTTCCTGTCTCACAGGCCCATAACCTTGACATTATCATTGACTCCTCACTCTAATTCAACTCACAAATTCAATCCATCACTATATCCTGATCAGTCCCACCTTCACAATATGGCTAAAACTGCCCTTTCCTCCCATCCAAACTGCTACCACATTAATACAACCACTCACCCTATCCCCCTTGTGGCATTGCATCAGCCTCCTTGTTGACCTCCCAGCCTCCTGTCTCTCCCCATTCCAATCCAGACTTCACTCTGCTGCCCAGATCACTTTTCTACAAAAACATTCAGGACATGTCCCCCCACCCTCTACAATCCAACTTCCACCCCAACCCCTCCACTGAAACTGCTCTTTCCAAGGCCTTCAGTGATTGCCATCTGGACAAATCCCATGGACTCTACTCCATCCTAAACCTCCTCTTCCACTCAGCTGCCTTCAACCCTGTGGACCACCCCTTTCTCCTGGAAACATCATCCAACCTTGGGTCTATTGTTACTGTCCTCTCCTGGTTCTCCTCCTACCTGTCTTACTGTTCCTTCTCAGTCTCCTTCATCTGCTCTTCCTCTCCCTCTCCCCCACTAATTAATGTTACAGTTTCCCAGAGACAAATAGTTCAGCAGGGAGAAGAGAGAGTTGCCAGAGAAGGGGGATCTGAAGGACGGATGGAACCCTCCAGGTGGACATTCAAGAGGCTGAAGGCCTTTAATTCCTGGTGGGTGCCAGCCCCTCCCAACCACCATCCTCCAACTCCTTCTCTGCTCCCTTCCCACCTAGTGACCTGGGAAAGCTTTGACCTTGTGGAGGTTTGACCTGGATGCTGGTTTCTGTCAGGCTCAGAATTTCCTTCTCTGGCCCAGGGACCACTGTCCACTGGTGGGAAAATGTCTAGTGCGTCCAGAGTTGCAGAAGTTAATCTGAGGGCAGACGAAGTTCAAGGAGGTTGAGGAACAAGTTGAACTAACACTCCACTCCCACGACACATTTATATGTGGTTTCTCTTGTGCACTTTGACCTTTCCAGGAACTGACACAAGATGTCAGGGATCCCCTTTGAAAAGGCTCATCACAGATCCATTCCGATCTGGGACATCACAGATCTCCTCTGATATCGGGTGACATGGATCCCCTCTGACATGTTTAAAAATGGTATTTATTAAGTGCTTACTATGTGCCAAGCATTATACTAAGCACTGGGGTAGATACAGGATAATCAGGTTGGACACAATCCCTGTCTCACCAGGGCTCACAGTCTAAGAGGGAATAGGAATTCATTCATTCATTCATTCATTCATTCAATCGTATTTATTGAGCGCTTACTGTGTGCAGAGCACTGTACTAAGCACTTGGGAAGTACAAGTTGGCAACATATAGAGACGGTCCCTACCCAACAGTGGGCTCACAGTCTAGAAGACAGGTGAGACAGAGGTACAGAATAGGCTGGTGTTAGAGGAGTGGAATGTGTGGGTTGGGTTTCAGTAGATCGGTGAGGTTAGGTAGGAGGGAGAGAGCAGGTTAAGTGCCTTAAAGAAGTTTCTGTCTGATGCAGAGGTGGATGGGCAACCCCTGGAAGTTATCAAGGAGCGGGGAGGTGGGCCCAGAACTACTTTCTCAGAAAAATGATCTGGGCAGCAGGGGAAAACATATACTTGGAATGGGGAAAGGTTGGAGGCAGGAAGGTCATCAAGAATTAATTCCCATTTTACAGATAAGGAAACTGAGGCACAGATAAATGAAATGACTTGCCCAAGGTTAAATGGCAGGTAAATGGCAGAGCGAGGGCTAGAACTTAGATCCTCTGATTCCCAGGCCCAGGCTCTTTCCACTAGACTGCACTACTTCTCTATGAAGCAGCATGGCCTAGTGGGCCTGGGAGTCTGAGGACATGTGTTCTAATCCTGGGGGACAGGAAAAATTATTTAAAGACCCAGTGAGGACAAACCCTAAGCGAGATTTCATAGCTATGGATAGCTGAGAGTCAGAAGTCACAGCAGCACCGACAAGCAGGGCAGCTGTCTTAGATCAGAGGTTTCAGGAAGATCATGACACTGAGAGAGGAGAGATGAAAATAGTGCCAGTGCTGTAGGTGATGAATCCACAGTGCGTCATAGGCCCTCTTCAGCCTTGCACAGGATGAGGAAGGGGTCGTCAGTCACACACTGGTCTTGTCAGCCATCGACACAGTCACATTGTTGAAATCTCTCTGCTATGGAGTGACACTGTCTGTGCCAAACCCCAGTAGGACAATGGTATGTATAATGATGATATGCTATTCACATTGCAGTTCTAACTCAGTGGGTGCTGTCACTCTGCACTCCAGCTAGGATCCTACTAGGAAATTAGGGGACATGGACCCCAGTAGGACAAGGCAGGACACACGGTGTCAAGAGTGGCCAACAAGGTGAGTGAAATAGGGTTGGATTTCTTTACTGTGGCCTCTGCAAGCTCTCAGTTCTGACTCACTCGGACACCTGGGATTTGCTCTTACTATTCTTGCTCCCACACAGGGACTGGCCCCCAACACTCTGGGCATTCTGGGAGTATTCTTGCTACTGACCACAGGTAGCATCTGGGTGTTCTTACAGTCAGTTGGGAGACAGGCAAAGGTTAAAGATGAGAGGCTAAAGCATGTTTGCTAGATCCACAGTGGGGAGAGGGGAGAGGTCGGACTGAGCAGGCCCCTCAGCCTTCGAGGGTGGATGTGAGAGGTCACTTCAAGCAATTCCACCAGCACCAGCGGCCAAAGTGCGGAGCATCAGATGCTGGCATCATATCACTCTCCATCTCACCCCACTGAATTGGATGGGGCAGACCCCTCACACTCACACACACACATACACACACTTACACATTCACACTCTCCCTTTCACAGCTATATTCACACATACACACACACACTCTCATGCAAATACACACACACATTGTCACAAATGCACAACCATCCACACATACACATACTTTCCTCCTTGCAAAGTCATACGTACTCACAAATGCACATGCACTCAGACATACACATACTGTCCCTCTCTACCACACTCACACGTGACACCCTGCTGGATGTTGAGTGGAGCCGTGGTGGCCATCTGTCTGAACTGGAGTTGTGGCACTGCATGGAGGAGCCCAGGATGCTGGCTGGGAGAGTGGCCTAGTGGACAGAGCATGGGAGTCAGAAGGACCTGGATTTTAACCCTGGCTCTGTTACTTGTCTGCTGTATGACCTTGGACAAGTCATTTAACTTCTCTGTGCCTCAGTTCCCTCATCTATAAATGAGGATTAAGACTGTGAATCCCAGCCAGGACAGGAAATGTATCCAACCCGATTATCTTGCATCTACTCCAGCACTTAGAACAGTGCCTGGCACATAATAAGCCCTTAACAAATACCGTAATTATTCATTATTATTATTATTCTTACTCATTAATTCATTCAATAGTATTTATTGAGTGCTTACTGTGTGCAAAGTACTGTACTAAGCACTTGGGAGAGTACACTATAACAATAAACAGATACATTCCCTGCCCACAATGAGCTTACAGTCTGGAGGGGGAGACAGACATAATACAAATTAAAAAGTACAATAAATTATAGATAATATGTATTATTATTATTATTACCAGGGTCAGTGGAAGAGGTTAGGGAAGTTCCAGCTTTCCCAGGATGTAGGTAGGAGGGAGAGAAGTTGGTTTCCGCGGGGTACAGGATATTCATTCATTCATTCAATCGTATTTATTGAGCACTTAAAGTGTGCAGAGCACTGTATTAAGCATTTGAGCACTGTATTAAGCATTTGATGGCTGGGGGTGGAGACCCTGGGGCTGGGAAATGGGTGAGAAAGGGTGGGGGGTGACCACTCAGAGAGTTTGGACTGCTGTGGGGCTGGTGTCCCACACCCCCTCTCCTCTGAGATTGGAGCCCTGATTCCAGCCCCTGCCACACCCTTCTCCCCTGACCAAAACCAAGCAGGTCTCAGCTCCACAACATTGCCAAGATCCGCCCTTTCCTCTCCATCCCAACCGCTACCCTGCTCATTCAAGCTCTCATCCTATCCCGTCTGGACTACTGCATCAGCCTTCTCTCTGATCTCCCATCCTCGTGTCTCTCTCCACTTCAATCCATACTTCATGCTGCTGCCCGGATTATCTTTGTCCAGAAACGCTCTGGGCATATCACTCCCCTCCTCAAAAACCTCCAATGGCTACCGATCAATCTGCGCATCAGGCAGAAACTCCTCACCCTGGGCTTCAAGGCTGTCCATCACCTCACCCCCTCCTACCTCACCTCCCTTCTCTCCTTCTACAGCCCAGTCCGCACCCTCCGCTCCTCCACCGCTGATCTCCTCACCGTACCTCGCTCTCGCCTGTCCCGCCATCGACCCCCGGCCCACGTCATCCCCCAGGAATGCCCTCCCTCTGCCCATCCGCCAAGCTAGCTCTCTTCCTCCCTTCAAGGCCCTGCTGAGAGCTCACCTCCTCCAGGAGGCCTTCCCAGACTGAGCCCCTTCCTTCCTCTCCCCCTCGTCCCCCTCTCCATCCCCCCATCTTACCTCCTTCCCTTCCCCACAGCACCTGTATATATGTATATATGTTTGTACATATTTATTACTCTATTTATTTATTTATTTATTTTATTTGTACATATCTATTCTATTTATTTTATTTTGTTAGTATGTTTGGTTTTGTTCTCTGTCTCCCCCTTTTACTGTGAGCCCACTGTTGGGTAGAGACTGTCTCTATATGTTGCCAATTTGTACTTCCCAAGCGCTTAATACAGTGCTCTGCACATAGTAAGCGCTCAATAAATACGATTGATGATGATGACCAACCTGTTCTGGAGTCAAGTGGTGGGCAGAGTTCACTCCAACCCTTCCCGGTGTCTCCTTTCCCTCCCGCTCCCCAGCTCTCAACCCTGCAGCGGGGGGACCAGGGCTCTCTATATTCTGGTGTTTGGTGGGGGACAGACCCCCCCCGCTCCCCGCAAGGTGCCTCTTTCCCTTCCCGCCCTGGGACTCAGTCACACTGGAGTTGAACTGGTAATAATAATCATGGTATTTGTTAAGAGCTAACTATGTGCCAGGAATTGTATTAAGTGCTGGGGGTGGATACAAGTAAATCAGGTTGGACACAGTCCCTGTCACATGTGGGGCTTGCAGTCTCAATCCCCATTTTACAGATGAGGTTATTGAGGCACAGAGAAGTGAAGTAGCCTGCCCAAGGTCACAAAGCAGACAAGTGGCAGAGCTGGGATTAGAGCCCATGACCTTCTGATGCCCAGGCCTGGGCTCTATTTACTAAGCCATGGTGTGACGATCTGGGGGAAGGATTGTGTAAATGGACAAAGTAATTAAAGTCCACATTTGCTGGCTACACGTGCCTGGCTCTTGGACCCATGGACATGTGCCAGGGCCTCCGGGTGGGGAGTGGGAATAAAAACGCTTGGACCGGAGTGAGCTATTGTTCAAGCATTTCTATACTACGCTCCTCTGGTGAATGCAAGCATCATATACCTTCACATGTGCATGGGCCTGCCCACATATATGCACGAACACAGAAGCACACACAGGTGCGTGTGCTCTGGTGGTGAGTGTTAGACAGGCCCCACAAAACTCCTCCTCCCATTCTCTGTCCTCCAGGGACACCAAAAGCAAGTGACACCCATTGTGGGAGCACGGGTGGGCTTTTTTACGGTATTTGTTAAGTGTTTACTCTGTGCCAAAAACTGCTTCAGGTGCTGATGCAGTTTTTGCAGCTTAGTGGAAAGAGCATAGACTTGGGAGTCAGAGATCATGGGTTCTAGTCTCAACTCTGCCACTTGTTAGCTGTGTGACTTTGGGCAAGTCATGTAACTTCTCTAAGCCTCAGTTACCTCATCTGTAAAATGGGGATTAAGACTGTGAGCCCCACGTGGGACAACCTGATTAATTTGTATGTATCCCAGTGCTTAGAACAGTGCTTGGCACATAGTGAGAGCTTAACAAATATCTTTGTTAGGTGAATTAGGTCAGGCACAGTCCCTGTCCTGCATGGGACTCAGTCTAAGTGGGAGAGAGAAGAGGTACTGCATCCACATTTTGCAGTTGAGCTTATTGCCCGCGTCCCCACAGACCCCTGCCACGTGGGAAAGCATCTGTTTATGCCCAAGGATCCAAAGAGTCTCAGGACCCTGGAACCGAAACCCCAGCATTAAGAACCAGGCACAGAGACCCTAGCACACAGACTCTGTCATACAGATCCTGGGACACAGACCCTGGCACACAGATCCCAGCACTGAGACCCCTGCACACAAAACTTAGCACACACACCCTGGGACACAGACCTTGGCACAAAGAGCCCAGGATACAGACTCCTCTTCTCTTTCTCCCTTCTGCATCACCCTGGCTTGCTCCCTTCTTTCAATCCCCTTTCCCAGCCCCACGGCACTTATATTCATATCTGCAACTTACTTGTTTATACTAATATCTGTCTTCCCCTCTAGACTGTAAGTTCGTTGTGGGCAGGGAATGTGTATGTTTATTGTTGCATTGGTCTCTCTGAAATGTTTAGTATAGTGCTTGGCACACAGTAAGTGCACAGTAAATATGATTGATTAAATGAATGAATGACCCCAGCACCAAGACCCTGGGACACAGACTCCAGAACCCAGAAACTACTCCCTCAGGGCTAGACATTTGCCCTGTCCACTGTCCTCTGGGTCCCCCTACTCCCTCAGGCCCATCCGCCTGCCCCAGCCGCTGTCTCCCAGAACCTCTGTTCCCCAGGTGCCAACAACTAGCTCCACTGCTGTCCCCCAGAATGATCTGCTCCCCCAGGTCTAGTCTGCTGTCTCCCAGAGCCTCCTACTTCTGCAGGATCAGTCACTAGCACTTGACAATGTCCCCAGAACTTCCTGCTCCCCCAGGCCCAGTTACCTGCCCAACTGCAGTCCCTCAAAACCCCCTACTCCCTCAAGCCCAGCCACCTGTCCCAGCCACTCTTCCCCAGAATCCCTTGCTCCCTCAGACTCAACTATCTACCTAGACACTGTTCCCCAGAACTTCCTACTTCCTCAGTCCCAGCTACCTGCCCCAGCCACTGTCTCTCAGAACCCCCTACCTCTGTAGGCTCAGCCACCAGCATTAGACACTGTCCCATAGAACCCCCTCCTCCCCAAGTCCCAGTCACCTGCCCAGCCAATATACCCTTGTCCCAGCCACTGTCCTGCATAACCCCCTACTCATTCATTCATTCAATCATATTTATGGAGCCCTTACTGTGTGCAGAGCACTATACTACTCCCTCAGTGTTGGACATCTGCCCTAGTCACTGTCCCCAAGGGTGCCCTATTCCCTCAGGTCCAGCCACCTGCCCCAGCCACTGTCCTCCAGAACCCCCTTCTACCCAGGCCCAGCCACTTGCCCCACCTTCTGTCCCTCATATTTTTCCCAGAGGGACCCCACAAATATATTCCCCCTGGAGGTGAGGGTGTGGCAACTTCCCAGGTGATGGTGGAGTGGCAAGAGGAATGTTTCCCTCTCCCTCTGGTCTGCACGCCCCCTCCCTATCCCCAAATGCTTTCCACCACAGAGGGAGATCCCAATTTGGTTTCAGCAGTGCAGCCCCTTGCTCACTCTCCTTTACCCTCTCCTCATTATGTTCGCCCCCTCATCCTCCCTGCCTCATCCCTCATCCCCTCATCCTGGTGGCACATCCCAGTCCAGTTGGGGAATGGCTTTCAGACTAGGCCCTTCCTCTTTCACTATCAGAAGATCACATGACAAACAAGAAAGCATGTAGGATTTCCTTCTTGCTAAGCCCCCGGACAGGGGAGGGGACTGGGAGCTTAAAAGAGGAAGCCTCCCTCCAGCCTCCCTCACTCCATCCGGCAGGTGGAGAGTGTGGTGGTGGGTGCAGCAGTGGTGTCCCTGTAGGGGCAGCATCATGGACCAGAATGTCACCTATGCAGAACTCAACTTGGTGCAGAAAGTTCAACCACACCAGGCCAACAGCGGCAAGGAAGCAGGTAGGTGCTGTCTGCCCATTTCCCTGGGGAGATGGTGTTCTCACGCTGCTATTATTATTATTATTATCTCCTGGTCTTGCCTGTCCGCCCGCCATCTGTCTGTCCACTCTGTCTGCTTGCCTCCAGGTTCTCGCTCCAATCCATACTTCACTCTCCTGCCCAAATCATTTTTCTAAATAAACATTTAGTCTGAGTCTCCCCACACCTCAAGAATCTCCAGTAGTTGCTTATTCACCCCTGCATCAAACAGAACCTCCTTACCATGAACTTTAAAGGAATCAATCATCTCGTCCCCTGCTACCTCACCTCCTTGATTTCCTACTACAATCCAGCCCACACACTTCGCTCTTCTTATGCCAATCTACTCACGGAGGCTCCACATCGTCTATCGCACTGTCAATCACTTTCTCATGCCCTCCCACCTGCCTGGAACTCCCTTTCCCTTTATTTCTAACAGGCCATCACTCTTCTCATTTTTAAAGCTCCACTAAAATCATATTTCCTTCAAGCAGTCTTTCCCAACTAATTCCTCATCCCAAGGCAGCACCCTCTGAATACTTTGACACTCACTCCACCTCCACCTAGAGCATTCTTGTCTTCATCCTTATACTCTGTTGCTTCTATTTGTAATTTATTTTAATGTCAGTCTATCCTGCTAGATCGTAACATCCTGAGGATAGGGTTTGTGTCTACTAATTCTTCTACTTTCCCAACCACTTAGTACAGTGCTCTGCACAGAGTAAATGCTTGATAATTGCCACTGATTGATTGATGGATTCATCGATTGAGGAGCTATCCATCCCCTTGTCTGCCTGCTTGTCTGCCTGTCCTCATCTCCATCTCTTTGATTGCCCACCTCAGGAAGTCAGTCGATCACATTTATTGAGCTCTTACTGAGTACAGAGCACTATACTAAGCACTTGGGAGAGTACAATATAAAAATATGACAGACACAGTCTCTGCCCACAATGAGCTTGCAGTCTAGAGGTTGGGAAAAGGGCCAGAAAGTCCTGCAGAAGGGTGGTGGGGACTTCTCAACCTTTAGAACACCGGAACAACCATTGCCAAGGCTGCGGCCGTGACCATAGCCACAGCCATGGCCGGGACTGTCGGACTGAGCCATGAGGAACATGAAATTGCTCCTCTGCTCTCAGGACCCAATGGTCTTCTCACATTTTTCACCGTCCTTGTGTCGTGTATATATTGTTTTTATGTTTCATTATTTCTTATTTCCCCGGTATCCTGCCAATCCCCACTTTCCCCTTTGTCATTCATTCATTCATTCATTCAATCGTATTTACTGAGTGCTTACTGTGTGCAGAGCACTATACTAAGCACTTGGGAAGTACAAGTCGGCAACATATAGAGACGGTCCCTACCCAACAATGGGCTCACAGTCTAGAAGGGGGAGACAGGCAACAAAACAAAACATGTAGACAGGTGTCAAAATTGTCAGAACAAATAGAATTAAAGCTATATGCACATCATTAACAAAATAAATAGAATAGTAAATATGTACAAGTAAAATAGAGTGATAAATCTGTACAAATATATATGCAAGTGCTGTGGGAAGGGGAAGGAAGTAGGGCAGTGGGGATGGGGAGAGGAGAGGAAAAAGGGGGCTCAGTCTGGGAAGGCCTTCTGGAGGAGATGAGCTCTCAGTAGGGCTTTGAAGGGAGGAAGAGAGCTAGCTTGGCGGATGTCAGGAGGGAGGGCATTCCAGACCAGGGGAAGGACGTGGGCTGGGGGTTGACAGCAGGACAGGCGAGAACGAAGTACAGTGAGGAGGTTAGTGGCAGAGGAGTGGAGGGTGCGGGCTGGGCTGAAGTTTCCATCACTGTAAACAGCAACACCATTCTTCCTGTCTCACAAGCATGTAAGCTTGGCATTATCCTTTACTCTTCTCTCTCATTCAGAAGCAGCGTGGCTCAGTGGAAAGAACACGGGCTTTGGAGTCCGAGGTCATGGGTTCAAATCCCAGCTCTGCCAATTGCCAGCTGTGTGACTTTGGGCAAGTCACTTCAGTTCTCTGGGCCTCAGTTCCCTCATCTGTAAAATGGGGATGAAGACTGTGAGCCCCCCATGAGACAACCTGATCACCTTGTAACCTCCCCAGCGCTTAGAACTGTGCTTTGCACACAGTAAGCGCTTAATAAATGCTGATGGGATTATTATTCAACCCACATATTCAAGCCATCACTAAATCATGTTGATCCCACCTTCACAACATTTCTAAAGTCTGCCCTTTCCTCTCCATCCAAACTGCTACCACATTAATACAACCACTTAGCCTACCCACCTGGATAACTGCATCAGCCTCCTTGCTGACCTCCCAGCCTCCTGTCTCTCCCCACTCCGGTCCTTACTTCACTCTGCTACCCAGATCATTTTTCTACAAAAGCGCTCAGGACATGTTTCTCCACTCCTCAAAAAACTCCAGTCATTGCCCATCCACCTTCACATCAAACAAAAACTCCTCACCATTGGCTTTAAAGCACTCAATCACCTTGCCCCATTCTACCTCACCTTGCCACTCTCCTGCTATGACCCAGCCCACGCACTCTGCTCCTCTAGTCCCTGTCCCACTTGGGACTCTCAACTGAGTTCCAGAGAAGTTAAGTGACTTGCCCAAGGTCAAACAGCAAACAAGTGGTGCAGACAAGATTAGAACCCAAGTCCTCTTGACTCCCAGGCCTATGTTCTATCCACTAGGCCATGTTGCTTCTCTAGTTGTAGTGGGAGATCATGAGGTGAGGTAGAATGGGGTGAGCTGATTGAGAGCTTTAAAGCCCTTGGTAAGGAGTTTCTGTTTTATGCAGAGGTGGATGGGCAACCACTGGAGGGTCTTGAGGAGTGGCAAAACATGGACTGAATATTCTTGTAGAAAAATGATCTGGGCAGCAAAATGAAGAATGGACTGCAGTGGGGTGAGGCTGGATGCAGGGAGGTCAGCAAGGACACTGATGCACAAGTCTTGATGGGTTAAGGTAAGTGCTGGATCTGCATGGTAGAGGTTTGAATGGAGAGGAAAGGGTAACATTTAGCAAAGGTTGAACCAACAGGATTTGATGACAGATAAATATATGAATTGAATGAGAGAGATGAGTCAAGGACGCCAATGTTATGAGCTTGTGAGATAGAGAGGAGAGTGGTATTGTCTATAGTGATGGGAAAGATATGGGAAGGGCGGGGTTTGTGTGGGAAGATGAGGAATTCTGTTTTGGACATGTATAGTTTGATGTGTCAGTGGGACGTCCACGTAGAGAGGCTCTGAAGGTAGGAGGAAATGTGAGCCTGCAGAGACGGAGAGAGATCAGGGCTGGCGATGTAGACAAAGGAATCATCCTCACAGAGATGGTAGTTGAAGCCATGAGAAGCAGCATGGCTTAGTGGAAATGACACAGGATTGGGAGTTGGAGGTCATGGGTTCTAATGCCACCACTGCCTCTTGTCAGCTGTGTGACTTTGGGCAAGTCACTTAACTTCTCTGTTACTCAGTTGCCTCATCTGTAAACTGGCGATGAAGACTGTGAGTCCCACGTGGGACAACCTAATTACCTTGCATATACCCGAGGGCTTAGAACAGTGCTTGGCTCACAGTAAGCACTTAACAAATGCCATTATTATTATTATTATTATTATTATTATTAAATGATGATGATGACATTTGGTAAGCACTTACTAAGTGCTGAGCACTGTTCTAAGTGCTGGGGAACATACAAGGACATCAGGTTGTCTCACGTGAGGCTCACAGTCTTAATCCCCATTTTACAGATGAGTTAACAGAGAAGTCAAGTAACTTGCCCAAAGTCACATAACTGATCAGTGGTGGGGGCAGTATTAGAACCCAAGACCTCTGACTCCCAAACCCGGGCTCTTTCCATTGAGCCCCACTGCTTCTCTGCATAGGGAATGGATGTAGATGGGGAATAGAATTGGACCCAGAACTAAGCCTTGAGGGACCTCCACTCTCAGAAAGTGGGAGGCAGAGGGGGCAAATTGAGTCACATAGAGATATCCAGGGCCAGTCTGACTCTCCTGTCTGAACTCTTCCCAAAATAGATTGAGAAGGAGCGGTCAGAAAGATTGGAGGAGAACCAGGAGAGGACCGTGTCAGTGAAGCCAAGCAGCCCGGTGACAGGTCTAAAATCTCTCATAGAGAATGAGGTGAGGGGAGGGATGTAAATATCACAAAACTGAACTGAAAAAAAGTGAACCAGCAGGACTGCTGTATTCCCAAGTGTCTGATCAACTGTTTCTAACGTTTCTGCTTGCCTATCTTTCTGTTTGCCAGCATGTCTGTCTGCCATCCGTAGGTCTGTGTGTCTCTCGGCTTCCCCCATTTCAGCACTCTCCTTACCCTATCCCTAGGCCCCATTTATGCAGAACTGAAGAACCAAGCCCCACCCTCACAGTCTCCACAGATCTCCTCTGACCATGGTAAGTTCCAGTTTCTCAGTGAGCCTGGGGGAAGGGGACAGGGACTAGTAGGTCGGGGGAGAGGGTAGGTGGTGGAGGGAGGAAACGCTGCCCGAGGTAGTAACACCCCCCTCCCATCTCTACTCAGCTCTCCGTAAACCCCCACATCCCACCCCATCCTCCTCTGCTCTCCCAGTCACCTCCTGAGCAGAGGACTTGGCAGAGTTCAGACAAGAGAGTCAGACCGGCCCTGGATATCTCTATGTGACTCAGTTTGCCCAGGCTGAAAATGACCCTGCTTAGGAAGGGGAGGAGAGCCATGACATTGGACCATCTCAAGAGTTCTAGGGGAGAATCCCAGCTCTCAGTATCCTGAGGACAGTTCCCCAACTCTTTTCCAGACTGTCCTGATTCCCCTTGGTTAGTCAGGACTGTATCAGGGCCAGTCATTGGGGTGGGGGTGTGCAGAGGCGGGAGGCATGGGTACAGCAGTGTAGCTCATTGGAAAGAGCATGGGCTTTGGAGTCAGAGCTCATGGTTTCAAATCCCGGCTCTGCCAATTGTCAGCTGTGTGACTTTGGGCAAGTCACTTAACTTCTCTGGGCCTCAGTGACCTCATCTGTAAATGGGGATTAAGACTTTGAGCCCCCTGTGGGACAATCTGATTGCCTTGCAACCTCCCCAGCTCTTAGAACAGTGCTTTGCACACAGTAAGTGCTTAATAAATGCCATTATTATTATTATTATTATTATTATTATTATTACATGTACCCTTAAATCCCAGAAGACCTTGGCTCCTTGGTAGACCCAGCAAAGGGCTCAGACACCTCAGAGATCATGGGAAAGGAACAGGTGAGGGTTATGGGATTGCAACGTGACAGCATCATCAACCTGTCAATTAGTCAATGAACCAACAGTCAATCAATCAAGACTATTTATTGAGCACTAATTCTATCCAGAGTGTTATACTAAGCACTTGGAATGGTAGAGTTAGTAGACACATCAAACCCTTTTCATTCAATCGTATTTACTGAGCACTTACTATATGCAGAGCACTGTACTAAGTGCTTGGAAAGTACAATTCAGCAATAAACCCTGCCCTCAAGGAGCTTACAGTCTGTCAGAGGAAACACACACAAAGTAAATTACAGGAGGGAAGCAAGTGAGTTAGTGCTAGAGGGCCAGCTGAGGTATGAGAACCCAATTCTTCAGAGCCAGGAGGGTAGAGGAAATATTTTAAGGACAAAGTAAAACAAAGTCCCAGACAGTGCTGCATCCCAGCTGAACATGGAGTCAATGGCTGAGGACAGACCAGCATGGCGCATTGCCCTCAAGAAGAGAGTGGCTCCCTTGGAGCAAAAGCTTTTTTTGGAAAGAGTGACAAGAAGCCAAAGAGTAAATAATTAATAAATAAGAGTAATAAGTTAATAAGATTAAATAATAAATAATAAGAGTAAATAAGTTATCCGAAGGCAAGCAACATCCATTGAGTGAACAGAGTTGAGTTTCTTGCGGTGTCTCCTGTGGACACTGGCTGAAGAACGCTCGTTAGCCAAACAGACCAAAAAGATCTCAAAGTTGGACATATGGATGGAGTCCCCACGGAAACCCCACTGAGGCCTCATCCCACTCTCGGCTCACATTTTATCCTTCACAGTTTGTGTGGGCACCATCTAGAGGACGGAGTGGTGTTGATCCCTTCCCTTCTTGTCCATAGTCCGCTGTACAGGCTTTACCTCTGTTCCTATGTTCCATACACTTGGTAAGGAGACAAGCTTTAGCCCTCACAGTCGGGTCCTCATCCCTCATCCCGACTCAGCCCCCACCCCCTGGGCCTCACGCTGAATGAGCATCCTCAGCTCCCATACCCAGGTGCTCCCTCTGACTGGGCATCCCCAACTCTCACCCCCAGGCCCTCACCTCAAATGGGCACCTTCAGCCCCTGGTCTTCCCCGTAAATGGGCACCCTCAGGCCCACCTGCTGGTGCTTACCCCAAATGGGCACGCTCAGCCTCTGACTCCTGACTGGGAACTCTCCAGCTCCCACCTCCTGGTCCTCACCAGCCTGGGCAAGCTTGGCCCCAACCCCCTGGTCCTTACCCTGAATGGGCACCCTCAGCCCCCACCCCCAGTCCTCACCCTGAACATCTAGACTCACCTCCCCACTCCCAAATCTTCACCCTGAATGCCTACCCCCTCAGCCTCCATTCCCTGATCCTCACCCTGAATGAGAGCCCTCAGCCCCCACCCCCTCATCCTCACACTGAATGGACTCCCTCAGCCCCCAACCCCTACTCCTCACTCTGAACAGGCACCCTCAGCTCCCACACCTGGGTGCTCATCTCAGCCAGGCATCCCAAACCTCCACCCATGGGCCCCCCACACTGAATGGACCACAACAGGGGTCTGTGACCAAAGTTCCATGCCGTCTGTCAATGTTACTGCGTTCTGCCCATGGTCCTTCTCCATCTATATGTGTTTCATCACCTACTGTTGAACCCCACCCGGTGGTGGGACTTTCCTCAATATGTTGGGGAGCAGTAGGGTCCAGACAGTGGACCAGTCCCCTGGGATGGACCTGGAATGGTGACTGCAGGGAGGGAGAGAGAACAGGGGATGAGATGTAGATTTGAGTATCATCTGCATAATAATAATAATAATAATAATCATTATGGTACTTGTTAAGTGCTTACTATTGCCAAGGACTGTTCTAAGAGCTAGGGTAGATCCAAGATAATCAGTTTGTCCTACGAGGGGCTCACAGTCTTAATCCCCATTTTACAGATAAGGGAACTGAGGCACAGGTAAGTTTAGTGGCTTGCCCAAGTCACACAGCAGACAAGCGGCGGAGTCAGGATTAGAATCCATGTCATCTGACTCCCATGACCATACTCTTTCCACTAAGCCACACTGCTTCTCTCCCCAGAGATGGTAGTTGAAGCTTCTGGAGTGAGTGAGTTTTCCAATGGAGTGAGTGTAGATGGAGAATAGAAGGGGACCGAGAACTGAACCCTGAGGAACTCCCACAGTTAGAGGGGGTGGGAGGGAGAAGAGGAGCTGGTGAAGGAGACTGAGAATGAACGACCAGAGAGATGAGGAGAACCAGGAGAGGACAGAGTCAGTGAAGCCCAAAGTTGGATAATGCATCCAGGAGACGGGGGTGGTCCACAGTGTCAAAAGCAACTGAGAGGTCGAGGAGGATTAGGATGGAGTAGGAGCCATTAGATTTGGCAAGAAGGAGGTCATTGGTGCCATTTGAGAGGGAGGTTTCAGTGGAGTAAAAGCGTTGGAAGCTAGATTGGAGGGGGTTCAGGGGAGACTTGGAAGAGAGGAATTTGAGACAGCAGGTGTAGGCAACTCACCCAAGGAGTTTGGAGAAGAAAGGTAGGAGTTTGATGGGATGATAACTGAAGGGAGCTGTGAGGTCAAGGAAGGGTTTTTTTTAGAATGGGAGATGGCATGTTTGAAGGCAGTGGAGAAGTCACTGGAGAGTGAATAGTTGAAGATGGCTGTTAGGGAGGAAAGGAGGGAAAGGACGAGTTTTTTATAAGTTGCAAAGGAATGGGGTCTGATGTACATGTGGAGGGGGTGGCATTTGTGAGGACGCAGGAGGTCTCCTCTGGAAAAACCGTAAATTCTATTGACTAACTAACTGACTGAATGATGGAGGAGCAAGAAACCAAAGCCAGATGGAAATGTGCTCAGGCTCTCCCACTTCTCTGCATGTGGCTCTACCTCCAGCCCCAGCCCACCCGCAGAGGTCAAGAGAAACAAGGGGAATGAGGGCATAAAAGGGTTAACAGAGGGGAGCGGGCTGAGGCCCCCACAGCAATCTGAATTGGGCTCCCAGCCTTGCTCACTCCAGGCCCCAGGCACTCCCTGAGCATTTCCAATTTAGGTGGAAAGATCCCCCCAGCCCTTTCCATAATAAAAAATTGGGGCATTTGTTAAGCACATATGTGCTGAGATAGACAGATTTGACACAATCCTTGTCTCATATGAGAATCAACATCTAAGTATCCTTTCTGATCTCCTGTCCACCTGTCTTTCCCCGCTTCAATCTATACTTCACTCTGCTGCCCAGATTATCTTTGTACAGAAACACTCTAGGCATGTCAGTCCCTTCCTCAAAAATCTCCAGTGGTTGCCTATCAATGTCAGTCCCCTCCTCAAAAATCTCCAGTGGTTACCTATCAACCTTTGAGTCAAGCTAAAAGTCCTCACCCTTGGCTTCACGTCTGTCCATCACCTCTCTCCTTCCTACCTCACCTCCCTTCTCTCGTTCTACAGCCCAGCCCACACACTCCACTCCGCTGCCACTAACCTCCTCACTGTGCCTCATTCTCGCTTGTCCCCCTCTTGACCCCTGGCCCACATCCTATATCTGGCCTGGAATGCCCTCCATCCACACTTCCACCAAACTAGATCTCTTCCTCCTTTCAAAGCCCTACTGAGAGCTCACCTCCTCCAGGAAGTCTTCGCAGACTGAGCCCCCCCTTTTCCTCTCCTCCTCCTCCTCCTCCCCTCCCCATCACCCCCTCCCTCCCTCCACCCTACCCACTTCCCCTCCCCACAGCACTTGTGTATATTTGTACTCTATTTATTTTATTAATGATGTGTATATAGCTATAATTTTATTTATTCTGATGGTATTGACACCTGTCTACTTGTTTTGTTTTGTTGTCTGTCTCCCCCTTCTGGACTGTAAGCCCGTTGTTGGGTAGGGACCATCTCTATATGTTGCCAACTTGTACTTCCCAAACTCTTAGTACAGTGCTTTGCACACAGTAAGTGCTCAATAAATATGATTGAATGAATGAATGAATGTGAGAACAAGAATTGAATCCCCATTTTATAAATAAAGAAACTGAGGTATAGAAGTTAGGAGACTTACCCAAGATCACACAGCAGGAAACCCAAATCCTCAGACCCCCAGATCCATGTTCATTTGCCTAGGCTTTACTGCCTCCTTAACTGGTTTGCTTGCCTGCTTTATGGCCAGTTTTTTGTTTGGAGCCTGCCAATTCCCAGGGCTCAGGACTCCTGCTTGCTTCCAGTTCACAGGTGCCAACTATTCTTGACCACTCCCAGTCCCTACATGCCCACGACTCCTGCCTGCCCTCCCCAAGCACTCACTGAGTGTCAGTCCCTGAGGCTGACTGCTGTCCAGCTGTCTGCCAACCCAAAGTCCCAGCCAAGCCTCCCCAGTGGACCACCTCCCTGCCAGTCTCATCATCTGTGCTCAGTATATGGGTATAGACCGGGCATATGCTCTCTATACTTACCTTCGTCTGGGATCCTTCTTTCTGTCCCCGGGGCAGAGACTCCAATTAAACTCACCATCTGGCACCTCCCAGCTCATCAATGAGGAGGCTATTTATGCCTGCTGAAGGCAGAGCACTGGACTGAACCCTTGGAAGTCTGTGTGCTCCCTACTCTCTTGTTCTGATGACTTAACACCTGTCTACATGTTTTGTTTTGTTGTCTGTCTCCCCCTTCTAGACTGTGAGGCCGTTGTTGGGTAGGGACCATCTCTACATGTTGCCAACTTGTACTTCCCAAGTGCTTAGTACAGTGCTCTGCACACAGTAAGCACTCAATAAATACGATTGAATGAATGAATGAATGAACTGACCCACGCTCAAGGAGGGGAACAATCCCTTGTAATTGATTCACAAAAGGTTTACATCGGAGAAGTTAACATGCAGTGGTTCAAGTTAAATAAAATCAAAGACGAAAAAGGGGAAGAGTGGGGTTGACAGGTCCTATGTGTTCATACAATAGGGGGTCTGCGTCACATTCTGGCACTAGAACAGTACTCTGCACTTAGTAAGCACTCAATAAATACCACTGATTGATTGAGGGAGGACTCGGGGGTTGAGGATGAACTAAGAGACCACACTGATGACTCTGAACAAGGAGTGAGGGGGGTGATTGGCCTCTCTGACACAAACTAGGATCTGGACACAAACCCTTGCCCTGGACTCTGTCTTTCCAGCTCCATATCCACCCCGCCCTGTCCTCCATGACTGGTGGACACTCATGGTTGAACTTTCTGGTCTGGGATCTCTCCATCTGTCTCACAGGGAGGGATGGGCAGAGCCCGGGGCACTCTAAGGATGAGAACCCAGTGAGTAGGATGAGCAAGCCCTAGCCCCAGCAGGGATTGTTCGTGCCTGGGATAAGGACTGGGGACACAGGTCAGCCTTTTGACTCCTATAAAGAGCTGGTCTGGCCCCAGGCCTGTCCAACGTCTCTGATCCCTGCTCTTTTTCCAGGAAACCTTTATCAGGAACTGAATATCGATGATGGAGGCAAGTCCCACACCAAGCCAGGTGCGTGTTTCCTCTGGATGGGATTTAGGAGATCAGACTCAGGGAGTGGGCGCTGAGGAGGACTCCTCTCTCCTGCACTGAGATTTGGGCATGATTGGGTCCATATCATGAGGATCCTAAAATTCACAAACTGTTGGGCTGAAAAAGAGGTAGCGTCCCTAATCTTGCTAAGCAAAGCTGTGCCCAGTGACCCAGGCAGAGCTGTGCCTGAGCTCCAGGTAGAACTTTATTCAGTGTTCCAGGCAGAGCTATATCCACTGCACCATGCAGAGTTGGGCTCAGTGCAGTGATGTCAGGCTTTGGAGAATCCAAGAAGGCAGCAATAGATGAGTGAACGCTGACATCCAGGAAGCTGTCCCTGGGGAATTGGGCAGGGACCCAGAAATCATTATGGCAGTTTGAAAGAGGCCATCCAAATGAAGGTGGAGCTTGAGAGTCACCTTGGCCAAGCCAATGACCTAGGTGGCTAGGCACAAACCACCAGGAATGCCAATAGCCTAGGAAGTTCAGACAGAACTCCCTAATCCACATCAGTCATGCATGGCTGGACACAAGGATTCTACTTCCACATATCAGCTACAGGAGAGAGCCTGGGGACCCTAATTGATGCGCACTGACCACTGGGATTTATGCTCAGGGTCATCAGGGTCAATCCCCAGCAACCCAGACAACCCATAATGTCCACTGGTGAGATTGGCAAATATATGTTATTTATTTATATTAATGTCTTTCTCCCCCGCTAGACAGTAAGCTCATTGTGTGCAGGGATACTCTCTCAAGCACTCAGTACAGTGCTCTGCATAAAGTAAGCACTCAGCAAATACCAGTGATTATTAGTAATCTGTCCACATATCTCCATGGCCTCTGGAGCTTCTCCTCTGGTCCTTACCAAAGGCAGACAGCAAGATCTTGATAATAATTAATGGTTTTTTAATTCGAAATCAGTGAAAACAAATCTGATTCAGAGTAACCTTCCCTAGATCTGATACTTCCCCACCACTGAGGGCTCTCTCTACTTCATTCATTTATTCATTCAATCATATTTATTGAGTGCTTACTGTGTGCAGAGCACTGTACTAAGCTCTTGGGAGAACACAATACAACAATGAACGGACTTATCCCTTGCAGGCATTTCAGAGCTCTCATTCCTCTGTTTTTTTCCCCTGTTTTATCAGAGTGCCCCAGATTCCAGTTTCACACTCTCTGAGGCTGGCAGAAGCAGGGTCTTTTAACATCCTTTTTTCTCCTTAGGGGTAGGAGTGTCTCTCCTCCGGAGTCCTAACTCTGGACCCTGACTCTCCAAGGCAACCAAACCCTAATCCTCTCCATTATTTCCTGCAATTCCATGTCTGACCCGGGCCCACAACACGAGCTCTCCGTATGTTCTGCTCTCCCAGGCAAACAGCTCTCTTCCCCTCACCTCAAGATGCCCAAAGGCTTTCCTTTGCCCTTTCTCTGGCCCATCTGTCTCATGCCCAATCTGTTTGACTCTGTTAAGTATTTACACTTGCCTCAGGAAAGGACATCAAGGAGTGACTGTCCTGGCTTCTTTCTCCCTCTCCTACTTGTGAAGGCCGGTGGAACTGGTCAACACACGCCTGGCCCTGCCTCCAGCCCTACCCCTCACACAGGAATAAGTCACAGGCTGAGTTTTCTCTTTCTTCTTAGACTGGAGTTTCAGACCCCTGACCTTGCCTGCCCTTCACACAGGGAGAACTCACAGGCTGGGTGTTCTCTTTCTCCTTAGGCTGGAATATCAGTCCCTGACCTTGCCCCTGGACCTGCCCCTCACACACGAAGAACTCACAGGTCCCTCAGACTGGCAGTTCAGACCCCTAGCTCTACCCCTTCCTTGTCCCTGCTGGCCCTACTCCTTGCTTGGGAAGAATCATGGGCCAGGGGCTCTCCCTCTTCAGGCTTGTGGACTCCCAGCCCTGTCCATGGTTCTGAAACCTGGCCCTGTCTATATTTCAGATCCCCAGCCATGTCCAAAATTTGAACCCCCAGCCCGGACCCTCACAAAGGAAGAACTCATGGGTTGGGGGCTCTCTCTCCCCTCAGGTTCACGGTTCAGACCCCCAGCCCTTTCCATGGTTCAGACCCCTGTCTCTGTCCTCAGTTCAGATCCCCAGCCTTGTCCAAAGTTCGGACCCCAGTCCTGACTCTCACACAGGAAGAACTCACGAGCTGGGGGGCCCTCTCTCCCTTCAGGCTGGCGGTTCAGTGCCTGGGCCTGGATCCTGGCTGGGATCGTCGGGGTCCTGTTAGTGTCAGTGACCGTGACCTTGCTTGTGAAATGTAAGTCCTGTTGCCTCACTCAAGGGTCTGGGACCACGGTGGTGGAAGAAGGAGGGCCTGACGGACCAGGGAGAAGGTGGAGGATGAGGGCTTCTGGGCATGTGGGCAGGGGTACACAGGGGCATAGGACTCAGGAGAGTCAGAGTCAGAAGAAAGTGAGAAAGACATCTCCAAGGGGAAACTGAGGGATAAAGATGCTAGACCAACAGGCCTAGAGCACTGGGCCTGCCCTGGGTAGGTGCTGGCTCTTGGGTGGATGGTCACTGAGAAGGGGGCACCACCACAGTGATAGTTTCTAAGCCTCAGACCATCAGTACTCTGGAGTCCGAGACAGGACCCCACAAATCTGAGAGTAAACCCCATACCTTCCCCCTTCCCAGTCCCAGAAAATAAGAAGGAGAGCCAGGGAGTGGTAGGACTGTGGGGGGAGGGGTTGGGAGGGAGTATTAGGTGGGGCTGGGGGTGGGAAGAGGCGAGGAGAGACAAATGGCTCACAGGTTCCTTTCCCCATTTTCACTTCAGATTACCTACTTCTGACAAATTGTTCTGGAACGTCAAGCGCAGGTGTGTGGTGTGTGTGTGTGTGTGTGTGTGTGTGTGTGTGTGTGTGTGTGTGTGTGTGTGTGTGTGTGTGTGTGTGTATGGAGGATGGGGATCTGAACAGGGTCGTCCCCAGAACATCCGTGGTTCTAGTACTGACTCCCTGGGCAGAGGGGAAGCCTTAGTGCATGGGTCCTTCCAGCAATGGACACCACAGTAACAACCCATTGGCCAGATCCCAGACTTGGGGTGGGATTCACACCGGGTCATTAGTTCCATTCTGGAAAACCTGTGGGCAGCTGGCTATGGTGAGATGGTCACTGTGGCAATAACACCTTGACCAGCAAAAGAGAAGAAGCCACAACCCCTGGGGCTGTTTACTGAGCCCCAGGGAGAGATCCTCCCCACGTGTGTGTAGGGGGAAAGAGGGGGCTCAGTCTCCTTCCCCTTATGCCCACCACAGGGAGGCTTAGCCCACAGAATTGTGTCCAAGGGATTGGGGGAGCTGTGGGATCCTGGACATTCAGAATAAACGAGACAGCCTCAGCTGTGACCAGGATTCACAAACTCCAGAATTGGGGGATGACTGATAATAATAATAATAATGGCATTTATTAAGTGCTTACTATGCGCAAAGCACTGTTCTAAGCACTGGAGAGGTTAAAGGTGATCAGGTTGTCCAACGGGGGGCTCACAGTCTTAATCCCCATTTTACAGATGAGGTAACTGAGGCACAGATAATTTAAGTGACTTGCCCAAAGTCACACAGCTGACAAATGGAGGAGCCAGGATTTGAACCCATGACCTCTGACTCCAAAGCCCATGCTCTTTCCACTGAGCCACGTTCTCTGGTCTGCCCTGTCTGTTCCAGACTGACCACTCTCCACAGAGCTGCCTGTGCTGTATCTGTTCAGTCATTCCCTGACCGGCCCCTCCATGTCCCCAGTTTGGTGGGGCAGCCATCAGACCCAAGACATCAGAGCCTCAAGCCCAAGCAATGCCCAGTCTGGGGGCTACATATATCTGTGGGATCACAGGAATAACTGGAGTCACTTCTGGATTTGCCTTTGAGAGGAAACTCCAGTCCTGGGTCCCTGGGGATGGTCCAGTCTGGCCAGGGATTGAGTCCTCCCCTCTGTCTTGGAGTGGGGCCAGCTGCCACCTCAGTCCCGGGAAACCGATCCCAAGGGTCCTGCTCCTTTGGGGTCTGGGGAACCGTGTGATGCTTCTGCTGGGGTAGGTAGATGAGCAGCAAAGCAGGCTTTCAATGGGCTGCTGGTTCTCCAGGTCATGGGCTCTGGCGGCAGGGGTCAGGGATCCCAAGGGAACAAGGGCAGTCCCAGGAGTCTTAACAATTCTCAGGACTCTCTCCTGCCAGCCTGAGGGTTACTGCCAAGAGACATTTTGGAGCCCAGGGTAGACCCGCCCCAAAACTCTGGGGAAGCTCAGACTGAACAGCAAGAACTTTCTGTTTACAGAGCACTATACCAGGCACCCTCTGTGTGCAGAGCACTGTACTGGACACCGACTGGGAGCAGACCATTGTACTGAGCACCACTGTGCATAGAGCATGGTACTGAACATCCACTGTGTGCAGAAGGCTGTACTGGATACTAACCGTGTACAGAGTGCTGTACTGAGCATCCACTGTGTGCAGAGCACTGTATTGGGACCTACTTCCCCAAGGGAGGCAGCATGGCTCAGTGGAAAGAGCCCGGGCTTTGGAGTCAGAGGTCAGGGGTTCAAATCCCTGCTCCGCCACTTGTCAGCTGTGTGACTTTGGGCAAGTCACTTAACTTCTCTGGGCCTCAGTTCCCCCATCTGTAAAATGGGGATTAAGACTGTGAGCCCCCCCGTGGGACAACCTGATCACCTTGTAACCTCCTCAGCGCTTAGAATAGTGCTTTGCACATAGTAAGCACTTAATAAATGCCATTATTATTATTATTACTGTGAGAAGCAACATGGCTTAATGGAAAGAGCCCAGGCTTTGGAGTCAGAGATCGTGGGTTCAAATCCTGGCTCCGCCAATTGTCAGCTGTGTGACTTTGGGCAAGTCACTTCACTTCTCTGGTCCTCAGTTACCTCATCTGCAAAATGGGGATTAAGACTGTGAGCCACCCGTGGGACAACCTGATCACCTTGTAAGCTCCCCAGCACTTAGAACTTAAATACTATCATTATCATTATTATTACTGTGAATAGTGTATTGAACCAGGCATCTAGTATAGACAGAGCACAGTACTGAGTGTCTTCATGCTGCAAAGTGTTGTACTGGGCACCTACAGTGGATAGAATACAGTACCATTTACCCACTGGATGCCAAGTGCTGTATTAGTGTGTGCCCAGCACTTTAATCATAATGCTACTGTATGTACTGAACTAAGCCTAGAGAAAGAAGAGTAGAAGCCTAAGGCAAATTCCCTGTCCCCAAGAAACTTTCACTCTAATGGGATGGGCAGAAGTAAAAATTTAAATAAGTAGCGTAAATAACTGAATATTTGGCAGTTGACTTTAGATATAGACACAAGTGTTGTAGCTGTTGGGTTGCTATGCTACATGTAGTTGTGAGTTAGTTGGGGAAATCTTGATGAAGAGGTGAGATTCAAGAAATTGTACTTCCCAGGCGCTTAGTACAGTGCTCTGCACACAGTTAGCGCTCAATAAATACAATTGAATGAATGAATGAATGAAAGAAGCATTATAGAGTAATGGGAGAGCTGAGGTCTGCTGCATTTATTGAGGGAAGCAAGTCCAGGGCCGGGGAGCAGTGAGAGAGATGGATTTGAGACTGGGGAAGTGAGAGTGAGGTACAGCTGGAAGGGGAGCATAGGAGGAGGGAAGCCTTGGGCTGCAATGGAGCAGGAGAAGAGAGGGCATAGTGAGAGGGGGTAGGAAGAGGGGGACTTAGGGGAAGACCTTGAAGCTGATGGGAGAGCAGTTCTTTTTGAATGGGAACAGTAATGGGTAGCTGTTGGAGGCTCCTGAGCAGGGGAATGATCGTTCTAAGCAGCATGATGTAGTGTATAGAGCACAAGCCTGGGAGTCAGAAGGGCATGAGTTCTGCCACTTGTCTGCTGGGTGGCCTGGGCAAGTCACTTCACTTCTCTGTGCCTCAGTTACATCATCTGTAAAATGGTGATCAAGACTGTTAGCCCCATGTGGGACAGGGACTGTGTCCGACCCAATTTGCTTGTATCTACCCCAGAGCTTAGTACAGTGCTTGGTACATAGTAAGCAGTTACCAAATACCATAATTATCATTATTAGTATTAAGCAGAGTTTTAAGAAGGTGATCAGGGCAGCTGTATGTGTGTCAGAGCCTGAAGAGGCCAAGGCTGGAAGCCAGATGGGCGGGGATGAGAGCTTCATTCATGTTCCCACACCCCACTGCTCCTTCCTGGGCCTGATGGAGTTTCCAGAAGGGCCTCAGTTAATTCATTCATTCAATCATATTTATTAGGCCCTTATTGTCTGCAGGGCACTGAACTAAATGCTTGGGAAAGTATAATACAAGAATAATGAGTGACAATCCCTGCCTGCTATGAGCTCACAGTTTAGGGTGGGGAGACAGACATCAATATAAATAAACAGGCATCAATTCAAATAAATAAACTTATAGATACAAACATAAGTGCTGTGGGGCTGGGATCGGGGAAGAGCAAATGGAGCAAGTCAAGGTGATGCAGAAAGGGGTGGGAGATGAGGAAAAGTGGAGCTTAAGTCTTGGAGGAGATGTGACCAGTAAGGCTTTGAAGGGGAGGAGAGTGACTGTCTGGAGGATTTGAGGTGGGAGGGTGTTCCAGGCCAGAGGTAGGACATGGACTAGGGGTCTGTGGCGAGACAGGTGAGATGGAGGCACAGTGAGAAGGTTAGCACCAGAGGAGCAAACTGTGTGGGCTGGGTTGTAGAATGAGAGATGCGAGGTGAGGTAGGAGGGGGCAAGGTGATGGAGAGCTTTAAAGCCAATGATGAGGCGTTTTATTGTCCCTGAAATGGAAGCAGGAGGGGCCCTTGGCTAACTCCAGGCTGGGGCAGAGCAGATCCCAGCCAGGAGCCCTGCTCTGTCAGAAGATGAAGACTTGCCGTCCTTGAGTGTCCCCTTGGGTGGAGGAAAGGGAAAATTTTCTGGATATCCCATTCCAATGATATCTCCTTCTCTCCCATTCCTCTCTGAAGCTCTCCCGAACTCCCAGAACCAGACATCTGCCACCAGCCCCAACTCCACCAATATGACCAACATGACCTCCTGGACCCCGCAAACTATCCAGACCACCTGGACCTCCCAGCGCCCCCCGACCACCCAGACTTCAGACTCCACCCCAGGAGGTAACTGTGGGATTCTCACTCAGAACTGGTTTCAGCTAGAAGCCTAGAAATTTCTGACCAATCTGGAAATGCGATACCAGGGCCTGGACATCAGGAGCCTGAGGTCCCTCTGTAGGGGGATCCCTCTGTGGCGGGGAGGTATCCCCTAGGGCCAGAGGGGATGCTCTGAATCCCAGTCCTGCCGTGTCTCTCTCCTTCCTGCTCCTTTCTGCAGCATCAGGCCCCTCCCAGCCCCCTGAAGATGACGAGACCCCCACACCCTCTGTGGCCATCTCAGGGAGTTTTCCTCAGAACCCAATTCAGTAGAGCAAGCAGGAGGCTCAGACCTCAATTGCTGCAGATGAGGGTTTGGGTGACTGACTCAGGCTGATGGGGGATAGCAATAATAATGATGATAATATTTAAGCATTTAATATGTGCCAGACACTGTACTAAGCTCTGTACATATTTATTATTCTATTTATTTTGTTAATGATGTGCATTTAGCTTTAATTCTATTTGTTCTGATGACTTGACACCTGTCCACATATTTTGTTTTGTCGTCTATCTCCCCCTTCTAGACTGTGAGCCTGTTGTTGGGTAGGGACCATCTCTATATGTTGCCAACTTGTACTTCCCAAGCACTTAGTACAGTGCTCTGCACACAGTAAGCACTCAATTAATACGATTGAATGAATGAATGAATGAATGCGTTGGATAATTGGGTTGGACGCAGTCTCTGTCAGTCAGTTAATTGTATTTATTGACTGCTTACTGTGTGCAGAGCATTGTACTAAGCACTGGGAGGTTTACAATACAATAATAAACTGACACATTTCCTTCTTACAACGAGCTTACAGTCTATAAGGGGAGACAGACGTCAATATAAATAAACACAGATATGGACGTAAGTGTTGAGGGGCTGGGAGTGGGAATGAATAAATGGCACGCGTTAAGCTCTTAATATGTGCCAAACATGGCTCTAAACATGGAGGTAGATATAAGTTAATCAGTTTGGACAAAGTCCCTGTCCCACATTGAGCTCACATTCTTAATCTCCATTTTTCATAGATGAGGTAACTGAGGCACAGAGGAAGTGATGTGACTTACCCAAGGACACACAGCAGACAAATGGGAGAGATGAGATTAGAACCCATGACCTTCTGACTCCCGGGCCCATGTTGTATCCTCTACACCATACTGCTTCCCTAATGAAGGGAGCCAGTTAAGGTGACCCAGAAGGGAATGGGAAAAGAGGAAAGGAGAGCTTAGTCAGGGAAGGTCTCTTGGAGGAGATGTGCCTTCAATGAAGCTATTAAGGGAGAGAGTAATTGTCTGTCAGATTTGAGGAGGGAGGGTGTTCCCAGCCTGAAGCAGGAGCTGGGCGAGATAGATGAGATGAGGGAACAGTGAGATGAAGGAACAGTGAGAAGGTTAGCATTAAGACTGTGAGCCCTAAGTAGGACAGGGACTGTGTCCAGACTGATTTGCTCTATCCACCCTAGCGCTTAGTACAGTGCTTGGCACACAGGAAGAGCTTAGCAAATACTATAATTATTATTATTATTAGAGCAGCATAGTGGGCAGGCTGGGTTGTAGTAGGAGACTAGCTAACTGAGGTAGGAGGGGGCAAGGTGATTGAGTGCTTTAAAGCCAATGGTGGGGAAATTCTGTTTGAGGCAGAGATTGATAGGCAACCACTGAAGGTTCTTGAATAGTGGGGAAACATGGCCTAAACGTTTTTGTAGAAAAATGATTGGGACAGCGGAGTGAAGTATGGAATGGAGTAGGGGGAGACAGGAAGCAGGGAGGTCAGCAAGGAGGCTGATACAGTAATCAAGATGGGGTAGGATAAGTGATTGGATTAACGTGGTAGCAGTTTAGATGGAAGGAAAGGGCAGATTTTGGCAATGTTCTGAAGGTAAAACCGACAGGATTCAGTGGTGGATTGAATATGTGGGTTGAATGAGAATGAGGAGTCAAGGACAGTATCAAGGTTATGGGCTTGTGAGACAAAAAGGATGGTGGTGCCATCTACAGTGATGGGAAAGTCAGGGGGAGAGCAATGTTTGGGTGGTAAAATAAGAAGTTCTGTTTTAGACATATTAAGTTTGAGGTGATGGGTCGACATACAAGTCCCACATAGGGCTGACAGTCTTAATCCCTATTTTACAGATGAGGTAACTAAGCCACAGATAAGTGAAGTGACTTGCCCAACATCACACAGCAGACAAGAGGTAGAAATGGGATTAGAACTCAGGTCCTCTGACTACCGGGCCTGGTTCTTTCCACTAGGCTATGCCGCTTCCCAGAATGGTGTGGGATTGAGGGGGGGCACCGATGCCACAGGCATTCTCAGGCTCTGACAGAGTGGAGAGCAGATGCTCAAAATCCTTGGATCCAGTTCAGTGGTCAAACATCAATTATCAGTATTTATTGAGTGTTTACTGTGTGCAAAGCACTGTATTCAGTGCTTGATAAAGTCCAGTGCAACAGAGTAGGTAGATATGATCCCTGCTCATAATGAGCTTACAGTCTAGAGGGGAGAAGGGCATTAAAATAAATTACAGGTGGATATGTAAATAAGTGCTATAATAATAATAATAATGGCATTTGTTAAGCACTTACTATGTGCAAAGCACTGTTCTAAGTGCTGGGGAGGATACAAGGTGATCAGGTTGTCCCATATGGGACTCACAGTGTTCATCCCCATTTTACAGATGAGGTAACTAAGGCATAGAGAAGTTAGGTGACTTGCCCAAGGTCACACAGCTGACAAGTGGCAGAGCTGGGATTTGAACCCATGACCTCTGACTCCCAAGCCCATGCTCTTTCCACTGAGCCACACTGCTTCTCTATGTATGGGGATGGTAAAAATCTAAGTGCTTAAGGATTACAAAACCAAACCAAGTGACTAGGCAACATAGAAGGGAGGGCAGATAGGGAAAATGGTACAGAAGGGAGGGCAAATGGGGCAATGAGGACTTAATTAGGATAGGCCTCACTTAGGAGGTGTGATTTTAGTAGGGCTTTTAAGGTGGGGAGAGTGGTGAACTGCCAAATATGAAGCAGGAGGATGTTTCAAACCTGAGGGAGGATGTGGGCAAGGGGTCAACAGCAAAACAGATGAGGAGTTACAGTGAGCATGTTGGCATTAGAGGAGTGAAGTGGGTATGTTGGGTTGTAGCAGAAAATCAGCGAGGTAAGGTAGAGGGGGGAGAGCAGATTAAATGTCTCAAAGGTGATGTTACAAGTTTCTGTTTGTTGCACTGATTGTAAAAAGATGTGGAGAAGGATGGGCAGCCATTGGAGGCAGTCCATGGACCACCCCCTTTTCCTCAACACGCCATCCAACCTTGGCTTCACAGACTCCGTCCTCTCCTGGTTCTCCTCTTACCTCTCTGGTTGTTCATTCTCAGTCTCTTTTGCAGGCTTCTCCTCCCCCTCCCATCCCCTTACTGTGGGGGCTCCTCAAGGTTCAGTTCTTGGTCCCCTTCTGTTCTCGATCTACAATCACTCCCTTGGTGACCTCATTCACTCCCACGGCTTCAACTATCATCTCTACGCTGATGACACCCAAATCTACATCTCTGCCCCTGCTCTCTCCCCCTCCCTCCAGGCTCGCATCTCCTCCTACCTTCAGGACATCTCCATCTGGATGTCTGCCCGCCACCTAAAACTCAACATGGCCAAGACTGAACTCCTTGTCTTCCCGCCCAAACCCTGCCCTCTCCCTGACTTTCCCATCACTGTTGACGGCACTACCATCCTTCCTGTCTCACAAGCCCGCAACCTTGGTGTCATCCTCGACTCCGCTCTCTCGTTCACCCCTCACATCCAAGCCGTCACCAAAACCTGCCAGTCTCAGCTCTGCAACATTGCCAAGATCTGCCCTTTCCTCTCCATCCAAACCAATACCCTGCTCGTTCAAGCTCTCATCCTATCCTGTCTGGACTACTGTATCAGCCTCCTCTCTGATCTCCCATCCTCGTGTCTCTCCCCACTTCAATCCATACTTCACGCTGCTGCCCGGATTGTCTTTGTCCAGAAATGCTCTGGGCATGTTACTCTCCTCCTCAAAAATCTCCAGTGGCTACCAATCAACCTACGCATCAGGCAGAAACTCCTCACCCTCGGCTTCAAGGCTCTCCTTCACCTCGCCCCCTCCTCCCTCACCTCCCTTCTCTCCTTCTACAGCCCAGCCCGCACCCTCCACTCCTCTGCCGCTGATCTCCTCACCGTGCCTCGTTCTCACCTGTCCCGCTGTCGACCCCAGGCCCACATCATCCCCCTGGCCTGGAATGTCCTCCCTCCCCACATCCGCCAAGCTAGCTCTCTTCCTCCCTTCAAGGCCCTACTGAGAGCTCACCTCCTCCAGGAGGCCTTCCCAGACTGAGCCCCCTCCTTCCTCTCCCCCTCGTCCCCCTCTCCATCCCCCCTGCCTTACCTCCTTCCCTTCCCCACAGCACCTGTATATATGTATATATGTTTGTACGTATTTATTACTCTATTTATTTATTTTACTTGTACATATTTATTCTACTTATTTTATTTTGTTAATATGTTTTGTTTTGTTCTCTGTCTCCCCCTTCTAGACTGTGAGCCCACTGTTGGGTAGGGACTATCTCTATATGTTTCCAACTTGTACTTCCCAAGTGCTTAGTACAGTGTTCTGCATACAGTAAGCACTCAATAAATATTAAATATGATTGATTGAATGAATGAATGAATGAATGAATGAATGAGGTGGGGTGTGATGCTCTGAGAAAGATGGATGGGGTCAAGAGAGCAGAGGTCTCTGTGAGGTAGTAATATAGATTTACAGGGGAGAGGAGTGTGAGTGAGGAGGCAGGTGAGAAGGTTATGATCACAGAGAGGAATTTCTGAGTTGGTGAAACTACTTCTGTTTCTTCTACTAACTTTATTATGATTGTTATCGACTATATTGTACTCTCCTTAAATCTTGGTGCAGCTCTCTGCACAGAATGGACTCTCCATCAACACTATAGATTGATGAACTCCCTGAGGGCAGAAACATGTGTTGTGCTTCTGATGTATTTTCCTGAGTGCTTAGAACAGTGTATTGCACATAATGCGTGCTCAATAAATACCATCCCTACTGCTACCATTACTACTGTTGTGAATAAATATGTACTAATGTGCTGAGAACAGGTATGAATTGGGGAACACCGATTCCCCAGGACACAGCACACTCTGAGTGGACAGGGTCCACCTTCACCTCAGACCCAGCCCGCCCCCACTCCCACCCTCTCCCACGAACCCTGATTCCCCGGGACACAGAGTTCCTGGAGTGATCCGAGTCTGCCCCAACCCCTGACCACACCTTAACCCCATCCTTCTCCCTAGCACCCCAGCCTTCCACAATGAACCCTGATTCCTCAGGACACAGGGGCCCATGAAGTGGACAGAGTCCAACCCCTCTCCTTCTCCCATCCCCATCCCTACCCTCCTTCGAGACCCCTGATTACCCAGGACACAATGACCTTTGCCACTGGGGTCAGAGTTCCCTTCTCCCCTGTCCTCCCCCTTTGCTCCCCACCCCAGAGCTGAGGGCCCCAAGTCTGAAGTCTACCCATCAGTCACTGAGGGCAGTCGAGTCTCACCATGTGGGGCTGTGAAGGGGGATTCTGTGACCCCATCCAGGGACTGGGCCCTTCAGCTGGGACAGCAGGATATGGGCTGGGCCTGGGGTCCTGGAACCCTCAGCCTGTATGGGAGGTTGGGAGGCGGGGCCAGAGGTCCCACATCCGAAAACAGTGCAGATATTGTGGGGATGGGACCTGGTGGCCTTTTTGGGCCTCATTCCCATCCATTGGTCTCTTCCCCAGCCACGGCCTTGACCTGCAGTGCAGAAGGCTGGGAGGCCTTTGGGGAAAGCTGCTATCTCATCCCCAAGGCCTCACAAGATTGTAGGGCCGAACAACACAGATGTGAAGAACACTTGGACTGTGACCAGGAGAAAAGTTGGACCTGGAACGGCAGCCAACAGGAATGTTCCCACTTCGGGGCTGACCTTGTGACCATCAGTGGCAGACTGGAACTGGTGAGGCTGTGATGGAGGGTCCCCAGGCACCCCACCCCTATCTACGGAGTGAGAGAGGGACTAGGATTCTCCCCGCCTGCAGTACTTGCTATGACCCCATCTCCATTCCTGTGGTCGGTGTCCAGGGCAACGGGAACTGGTACCCCCCCCGACTCTGTCCTTGCACCTGCGAGGGACCCTGGACCCCCATCAAGGTTCCCATGATTCCTCAGTAACTTGGCAGCCCCTGTGCCTGCAGGAAGGGTCGAGGAGTGCAGCCACCTTGCTCCATAACTCCAAAATCCACAAAGGTCTCCAGCTCCTTCTCTGACTCCCAACTCTGGCCCCCCCAACTTCACCCCCCACCCTTACCTCCCACTCCAGTATCTCAGCTCCTTCTCCATGGAATTTCTCAGGGAGATGCAACATTCCCTTTCCCCACTTGCCAGTACTGGGTCATGTCTGTGGACAGAGAGATGGGAGGGAGTGTCCCCCATTAACTAGCTCTCATCCCTGCCCTACCATCTGGCAGGAGTTTCTCCGCAACAGAACAAGATTATCGGGATGTTATTACTTCATCGGTCTCAAAAGAATCCATGACCAGTGGCGATGGATCAATGACAAGCCTCTGATAGAGAGCAGGTAGGTTCCTTTCCCTTTGTCTAGCAGTGGGAGCCCTGAGCAGAGCTGACCTGAGGGCCCCTATGGCTTCAGTCCCGTCAGGGTGGTGGACCATGGGCTGAGTCTCTGAATGTGGCCTCTGGTGGGCCTGGGTTGGGGTGGGGAAAAGGGGCTTAGGAAAATAAGGAGTGCTCCAACTCTCATCCCCAGTCTCCTGATCCAGGTTCATGTTCTCCTGCCTGAATCTCCAGGCTGGGAGGGGTCAAGGGTAAGGGGGCAGGGGAAGTCTACTTTCCCGTCGAGGGAAGAGGCTTTCAGATAGCCATAACCCCTCCCTACCAAAATCCACATTCCCAGTGGGGCACCCAGTAAAGCTCCCCCAGTCCTCAGATAATCCGGCCATCCTAGCTCCCATTGGCTCAGTATGGGCCCCATCAGGCAGGGGAATGACCGTATTGGTCATTGGTCTTGAGAAACAGCATGGCGTAGTGATAGAGCACAAGCCTGAGAATCATAAGGTCATGGGTTCTAAGCCTGATTCCACCACTTATCTGCTGTGTGGCCTTGGGAAAGCCACTTCACTTCTCTGTGCCTCAGTTACCTCATACGTAAAATGAGGCTTGAGACTGTGAGGCCCTCCCGGGGCAGAGACTGCATCCAACCCGATTTGATGGTATCTACCCCAGCCCTTAGTACAGTTCCAGGCATATAGAAAGTGCTTAATGAATGCCACTGTTATTATGTAGGCTGACATTTCATTCCAGGCTGAAGCTGTGGGATGGGGGCGAACCAATGTACCACCATCCCCAGCCTGGATCTCTGATCTCTGCCCCTGGTCCACATTTCAGGACTCTGCCCTTGGTCTGCATTTCTGGTCTCTGCCCTTGGCCTGCACCTCTGGGCTCTAGCCCTGGCCTAGATCTCTAGTCTCTGCCCCCAGTCTGCATCTCTGGTCTCTGCCCCCGTTCTGCATCTCTGGTACTTGCCTCTGGCCTGGATTCGAGCAGGGTTTGACATAATGGTGCCTGGATTTCTGTCTCCACAGAGTGCCGCTGGTCAATAGAGATAGTTACAAAACGAGTGACTATCATTGTGCTGTGATTGGCCATAGGAACGTGTCAACAGCACCATGTCATGACAAAAATCTCTGGATCTGCGAGAAGGGAGCCGGTGGTCGGAGCCGCCCAAAGTCACAGACTCAAGCCGGGGGAGCTTGAGCTTGAACAGTGGGGAAGGAGCCAGGCCAGAGGGGCGATATTCATTCATTCATTCATTCAATCGTATTTATCGAGCACTTTATTCATTAATTCATTCAATCACATTTATTGAGCACTTACTGTGTGCGGAGCACTGTATTAAGCACTTGGACAACCAATAGAGACAATCCCTACCCAACAGCGGCTCACAGTCTAGAAGGGGGGAGACAGACAACATAACAAAACAAGTAGACAGGCATCAATAGCATCAATATAAATAAATAGAATTATAGATATGTACACATCATTAATAAAATTAATAGAATAATAATACATATGTACTTATATACACAAGTGCTGTGGAGTGGGAAGGGGGGAAGAGCAGAAGGAGGGAGTAGGGGTGATAGGGAGGGGAGGAGAAGCAGAGGAAAAGGGAGGCTCAGCCCGGGAAGGCTTCCTGGAGAAGGTGAGCTTTCAGTAGGACTTTGAAGTGGGGAAGTGAGCTAGTTTGGTGGATGTGAGGAGGGAGGACATTCTAGGCCAGAGGTAGGACGTGAGCCTGGGGTCGACTGCGGGAGAGGCAAGAACGAGACACAGAGACAAGGTTAGCTGCAGAGGAGTGGAGTGTGTGGGCTGGGCTGGAGGAGAGAAGGGAGGTGAGGTAGGAGGGGACAAGGTGATGGAGAGCTTTGAATCCAATAGTGAGGTGTTTTTGCTTGATACAAAGATTGATAGGCAACCACTGGAGATTTTTGAGAAGAGGGTGACATGCCCAGAGCATTTCTGTGGAAAGATAATCTGGGCAGCAAAGTGAAGTATAGACTGAAGTGGGGAGAGACAGGAGATTGGGAGGTTAGAAAGGAGGCTGATGTAGTAATGCACTTGGGATACGATGAGTGATTGTACTAACAAGGTAGTGGTTTGGATGGAGAGGAAAGGGCAGATTTTGGCAAGGTTTCAAAGGTGAGACCAGCAGGTTTCGGTGACTGATTGGATATTTGGGGTGAATGAGAGAGCAGAATCAAGGATGACACCACGTTTGCGGGCTTGTGAGATGGGAAGGATTATAGTGCTGCCCACAGTAACAGGAAAGTCAGGAAGAGGACAGGGTTTGGG
This sequence comes from Tachyglossus aculeatus, assembly GCF_015852505.1. NCBI lineage: Eukaryota > Metazoa > Chordata > Mammalia > Monotremata > Tachyglossidae > Tachyglossus > Tachyglossus aculeatus. The sequence continues at coordinate 175,914,441 of NC_052067.1, forward strand.
AGGGAAGATAAGGAGCTCAGTCTTGGACATGTTGAGTTTTAGGTGGCGGGAGGACATCCAGGTGGAGATGTCCTGAAGGCAGGAGATGTGAGCCTGGAGGGAGGAGGAGAGAGAACGGGGGTGCAGAGCACTGTACTAAGCACTTGGAAAATACAATTCAGCAACAAATAGAGACAATCCCTGCCCACAATGGGCTCACAGTCTAGAAAGAGGGAGACAGACATCAAAACAAAGAGGCATCAATAAAAATAAATAGAATTATAGATATATACACATCAATAATAAAAATGAATAGAATTATAAAAATGTACATATATACACAAGTGTTGTGGGGAGGGGAAGGGGGTAGAGCAGAGGGAGGGAGTCAGGGTGATGGGGAAGGGAAGGGGAGCAGAGGACAAGGGGAGCTTAGTCTGGGAAGGTCTCCTGGAGGAAAGCTTTCAGTAGGGCATTGAAGGGGGAAAGTGTGCTAGTTCTGCAGATTTGAGGAGGGAGGGTATTCCAGGCCAGGGGTTGGATGTGGGCCAGGGGTCGATGGTGGGACAGGTGATATAGAGGGTGTGTGTGTGTGTGTGTGTGTGTGTGTGTGTGTGTGTGTGTGTGTCTGTGTCTGTGTCTGTGTGTCTGTGTCTGTGTCTGTGTCTGTATGTGATGTTAGGGTAATTTTTGGGATAGGGTTGTACAGGGTCTTTTTCTTGCGGGAGTACACAACTGTGGCAGAAATGACTTAAAGGGCAGGGCCTGGGGCAGGAGCAGGGGATGGGGCAGGAGTGGAGACAAGGATGTGGACAGGGCAGATGGCTGCTTCCTGGAGACAGACTGAAGCCTCTCCCCCCTCCCTGGGCCAGCTCACAGCTGGTAACCTCTACTGGCCCTCCCCCTGGTCAGCCCACATCCACCATCCTTGAGGACAGTGGGCCTCAGCTCCCCAGGACACGTACTGAGCAGTCACTTTTGAGGACAGAAAGATGCTCCTGGGGCTCCTCATTCTTGCCTCGAGGCTGCCCAGACTGCTGCCACCAACCTCTCAATCTTGGTTCTTGCATTCACTCAAGTTGTAAGTGTTCCAGGAGCGCCGGCCAGTCCTGCCTCTGTGGCCGGTTCTCAGACTGGATGAGGTTATCTGGGCCTGGGTCTGTGTCTCCCTGGTTCTCTGTGTGCATGTGTGTGTGCGTGTGTGTGTGTGTGTGTGTGTGTGAGAATCTGTTTGTACCTGTGTCTCTATAATAATAATAATAATAATGGCATTTGTTAAGCACTTACTGTGTGCAAAGCACTGTTCTAAGCACTCGGGGGGAATACAAGGTGATCAGGTTCTCTCACTTGGGGCTCACAGTCTTAATCCCCATTTTACGGATGAGGTAACTGAGGCTCGGAGAAGTTAAGTGACTTGCCCAAAGTCACACAGCTGACAAGTGGTGGAGCTGGGATTAGAACCCATGACCTGTGACTCCCTAGCCCAGGCTCTTTCCACTGAGCCACACTTCTGTATGTGTCTGCATTTGTGTGTGTCCTTTTGTCTGTGGTGCCTATGTCTGTCTGTCCATGTGTGTCTGCGTGTGTCTGTTTCTGTATGTGTTTCTGTAAGTGTGTGTGTTTGTGCCTGTGTCTGTGTATGTCTGTGTCTGCATCCATGTATACGTGTGTGTGTCTGAGTCTGTGTCCTTGTGCTTGTGTGTGTCTCTGTCCGTGTGCATCTGCTTGGGTCTGTGCCTGTGTGTGTCCGTGTCTGTGTCTGTGTTTGCTCCCCAGAACCAGGGAGACTCCAGCTCAGCAGTCTCCAGTCAGAGTCAGCTTTCACACTCCCAATTCTTGTGAACAACTGCATTTGTACATCAGAGGCACAGTCCAGATCAGGAAATAAACACGTCCCTCTGACCCAAAGGAAGGGGTCCAAACTCAGGGGATGCCCCCGGACAACCTCCCTGCTCACACTGAGCACAGTCCTGTGAGCCCCGCCTGGGCTCTGGGTTCTGGACTCTGACCCCCTGGGCCAACTTCCCATCTCACAAACCCGCAACCTTAGTGTCATCCTCAATTTCACTCTCTCGTTCACCCCTCACATCCAATCCATCACCAAAACCTGCCGGTCTCACCTCCACAACATCGCCAAGATCTGCCCTTTCCTCTCCATCCAAACCGCTACCTTGCTGGTTCAATCTCTCATCCTATCCCGACTGGATCACTGCATCAGCCTCCTCTCTGATCTCCCATCCTCCTGTCTCTCCCCACTTCGGTCTATACTTCACTCTGCTGCCTGGATCATCTATGTGCAGAAACGCTCTGGGCATGTTACTCCCCTCCTCAAAAATCTCCAGTGGCTGCCTGTCAACCTATGAATCAAGCAAGAAACTCCTCACTCTCGACTTCAGGGCTCTCCATCACCTCGCCCCCTCCTATCTCACCTCCCTTCTCTTCTTCTACAGCCCAGCCTGCAACCTCCACTCCTCTGCTGCTAACCTCCTCACTGTACCTCATTCTCGCCTGTCCCGCCATTGACCCCCGGCCCACGTCCTCCCCCTGGCCTGGAATGCCCTCCCTCCAAACATTCACCAAGCTAGCTCTCTTCCTCCTTTCATAGCCCTATTGAGAGCTCACCTCCTCCAAGAGGCCTTCCCAGACCGAGCCCCCTTTTTCCTCTCCTCCTCCCCATCCCCCCCTCCTTCCCCTCCCCACAGCACCTGTATATATGTTTGTACAGATTTATTACTCTATTTATTTTACTTGTACATATTTACTATTCCATTTATTTTTGTCCACATGTTTTGTTTTGTTGTCTGTTTCCCCCTTCTAAACTGTGAGCCCGTTGTTGGGTAGGGACCGTCTCTATATGTTGCCAACTTGTACTTCCCAAGCGCTTAGTACAGTGCTCTGCACACAGTAAGTGCTCAATAAGTATGATTGAATGAATGAATGAATAAATATGATTGAATCATTCATTCAATCGTATTTATTGAGCAGTTACTGTGTGGAGAGCACTGTACTAAGTGTTTATGAAGGAATGAACTCCACCTCCCACCTGTAGCTCCATCTCCCTGTCCTGTAGCTCCGCCTCCCTGCCATGCAGCTCCACCTCGCTGACCCATAGCTCTGCAGTGATTGGCCTGGCTCTGGCTGGTGTCACCCTTTGGTGATTGACATCCCGTGGAACCAGCTCCCTGGGAGGCTGCTGAGCTTGGGGGTGAGCCGCCACCTCACCCTAGAACTGGCCCAAGGGAGCCCAGCCCCAACAGCCACCAAGACAGGGACACAGGGCCATTGGGTTGTGGCCCCCAGAAGGGGCAGGGAGAGCAGAAGACTGGGGCAAGGAGGGGGTGACCAGCCCATAGGCCAGCAACACCAGCCCCAGGGGAAGGCACTCCCCTCAGTGACTCCTCATCTTCTGCCCACAGTTTGGAGGGGATCAGGGCTGCCACGATCAAGGATCTAGATACAGCCCGGTCCCTGCCCTGACACTGGCTGCTGGACACTGCCCTGACTTTCTGGGCTGGTTTTAAGCAGACTCATGTCTAGGGTGACCACAGCCTTTCCTGAGTCCAGTAGCCCCATGTGGGATAGGGACTGTCTCCAATTTGATTTGCTTGTATCCACCCCAGTGCTTAGTACAGTGACTGGCACATAGCAATTAACTAACACCATTATTTTTTTTTTTTTACATATGGAGGGAGGGGTCAAGGGTGGTTGGGAGCTGGAGAGGCTCAAAAGGACAGTCCAAATCCTTTTGCTTTTTGTTATTTTTATGGTACCACGTTAATGCAAGCCCTTATCCTATCTCACCTTGATTACCATATCATCCTCCTTGTTGACCTCTCTGCCTCATGTCTCTCCCTACTCCAGTCCTTACTTCACTCTGCTGCTAGGATCATTTTCCTATGAAAACATTCAGACTGTGTTTCCCCACTCCTCAGGAAACTCTGATGGTTGTCCATTCACCTCCACATCCAACAAAAACTCCTCGTCATTGGCTTTAAAGCACTCAATCACCTTACCCCCTCCTACCTCACCTCGCTACTCTCTTGTAACCCAGCCTGCACACCTCACTCCTCTAATGCTAACCTTCTCACTGTATCTTAATCTCCTCTATCTTGCCACCGACCTCTCGCCCACATCCTGCCTCTGGTCTGGAAAGCACTCTCTCCTCATATCTGACAGACAATATCTCTCCCTGCCTTCAAAGGCTTACTGAAGGCACATCTCTTCCAAGAGGCCTTCCTGACTGAGGCCTTCTTTCATCTTCTCCCATTCCCTCTAAGTCACCCTGACTTGCTCCTTTAATTCCTCCATCCTCCCAGAACCATAGCAACATATCAGAGCACGTAGGTTCTCTTGTCCCCTGCCCGGTGGTGGGAGCCCTGAATGGAGTTGACCCTGCGGTCCCCAGGGCTCTGGCCTGGTCCAGGGTGGAGAAAGTCTGATTCTCTGAATGCGGCCTCTGGTGGGCCCAGGTTGGGGGGAGGGGAAGAGGGGGATGGGGACAAAAAAATGCAGAGAGATCCAACTCCCATCTCCAGTGACCTGGGTTCTCCTGCCTGAGTCTCCAGGCTGGGAGGGGTCAGGGGTCAGGGGGTGTCTTCTTCCCCTCAGTCTAGGGGAAGGGCCTTCAGACATCCCCGGCCCCTACCCACTGAGTTCTATGTTCCCAGTAGGGCCCCCAGCCCTCAGCCAGACCAGCCATCCCAGCTCCCACCACTTCAGTAGGGCCCTGCAAGGAAGGGGAATGACCATAATGGCGCTGGTATTTCACTCCAGTCTGAAGGAGATGGGTGGGAGCAAACCAATGTACCAACTTCCCCAGCCTGGATCTCTAATCACTTTCCCCAGTCTGCATTTCTGGTCTCTTGCCCTTGGTCTACATCTCTGGTCTCTGCCCTTGGTCTACTTGCCTGGTCTCTGGCCCTGGACTCTAGTCTTCAGACTAGTCTTAAGATCTAGTCTTTAGTCTCTGCCCTGGTCTGAATCTCTGGTCTCTGGCCCTAGCCTGTATCTCTATTCTCTGTTCCAGTCTGGATTTTTGGTCTCTGCCCCAGTCTGTATCTCTGGTCTCTGGCCCTGGCCTTGATCCCTGCTCCAGTCCAAATCAATTGCCCAGCAGGGTCAGGATGGGGCCATGACATAATGACTCCGGGACTTGTCTCCACAATGTGCCCCAGTTCAATATTGATAACCCCCAGACTAGTGACTATCACTGTACTGTAATCATCCATGGTAAAGTGTCAACAGCACCATGTGTGACACAAACCCCTTGATCTGCGAGAAAGGAGTCGATGGTCTGAACCACCCGATGATACAGACTGGACTAGGAAGAGCTTGAGTTTGAGGACCCAGGAAGGATCTGGACACCAGCAGGATGGTAGGAGAGAGAGAAAGAGAGAGAGAGAGAGAGAGAGAGAGAGAGAGAGAGAGTGTTTATGTGATGGTGGGGTAGTTTGAGGGTCATAATTGTCAAGGGTTTTTTTTTTCCCCCAGGAGACACAACTCTGGTGGAAATAAGTTAAAGGTCAGGGCCAGGGGCAGAAGCAGGGGCAGGAGCAGGAGCAGGAGTCAGGGTAAGGTTAGAGATGGGGGCAGAGGGAGGGAAGGGCAGGAGTGGGGACGGGGCCAGGGACAGAGCAGACAGATGCTTCTTGGAGACAGAAAGAAGCCTCTCTGCCTGCCCCAGGCTAACTCACATTCATTCATACACTTGTTCAATCATGTTTACTGAGCACTTACTGTGTCCACAGCACTATAAAAAGCACTTGGGAGAGTACAATACAACAATAAAGATATACATTCCCTGCCCACAACGAGCCTACAGTCTAAAAGGGGAGACAGACATTAATATAATAAAATTCATTCATTCATTCAATCAAATTTATTAAGTGCTTACTGTGTGCAGAGCACTATACCAAGCGCTTGGGAAGTACAAGTTGGCAACATATAGAGACGGTCCCTACCCAACAACGGGCTCACAGTTTAAAAGGGGGAGGCAGACAATGAAACAAAACACGTAGACAGGTGTCAAAACCATCAGAATAAATAAAATTATAGCTATAGGCACATCATTAATAAAATAAATACAGTAGTAAATATGTATAAGTACAATAAATAGAGTAATAAATACGTACACATATATTCAGCAGCATGGAGAAGCAGCGTGGCTCAGTGGAAGGAGCCCAGGCTTTGGAGTCAGAGTCATTGGCTCAAATCCCAGCTCCACCAATTGTCAGCTGTGCGATTTGGGGCAAGTCACTTCACTTTTCTGTGCCTCAGTTATCTCATCTATAAAATGGGGATGAAGACTGTGAGCCCCCCTTGGGACAACCTGATCACCTTGTAACCTCCCCAGTGCTTAGAACAGTGCTTTGCACATAGTAAGCGCTTAATAAACGCCATTATTAGTATTATATACAAGTGCTATGGGGAGGGGAAGAAGGTAGGGTAGAGGGGGAGAGCAATGGGGAGGAGGAGAGGAAACAGGGGGCTCAGTTTGGGAAGGCCTCCTGGAGGAGGTGAACTCTCAGTAGGGCTTTGAAGGGAAGAAGAGAGCTAGTTTAGCGAATGTGTGGAGGGAGGGCATTCCAGGCCAAGGGAAGGACATTCCAGGCCAGGGAAAGGAAGTGGGCCAGGGGTCGATGGCGGGATAGGCAAGAACGAGGCACATTGAGGAGGTTAGCATCAGAGGAGCAAAGGGTGTGGGCTGGGCTGTAGAAGGAGAGAAGGGAGATGAGGTAGGAAGGGGTGAGGTGATGGAAAGCCTTGAAGCTGAGAGTGAGGACTTTTTGCTTGATTTGTAGGTTGACAGGCAACCACTGAAGATTTTTGAGGAGGGGCGTGACAAGCCCAGAGCGTTTCTGTACAAAGATAATCTGGGCAGCAGAGTGAAGTATAGACTGAAGTGGAGAGAGACAGGAGGATGGGAGATCAGAGAGGAGGCTGATGCAGTAATTCAGTCGGGAGAGGATGAGAGATTGAACCAGCAGGGTAGCAGTTTGGATGGAGAGGAAAGGGTGGATCTTGTCGATGTTGTGGAGGTGAGACCAGCATGTTTTGATGGCAGATTGGATGTGTGGGGTCAATGAGAGAGCAGAGTCAATTGTGACACCAAGATTGCGGGTTTGTGAGAAAGGAAGGGGTAGTGCCATCTGCAGTGACGGGAAAATCAGGGAGAGGACAGGGTTTGGGAGGGAAGATGAGCTCAGTCTTGGACATATTGAGTTTTAGATGGTGGGCAGACATCCAGATGGAGATGTCCTGAAGGCAGGAGGAGATGCGAGCCTGGAGGGAGGGAGAGAGAGCAGGGGCAGAGATGTAGATTTGGGGGTCATCAGCATAGAGATGATAGTTGAAGCCGTGGGAGCAAATGACTTCACCAAGGGAGTGAGTATAGATAGAGAACAGAAGGGGACTAAGAACTGACCCTTGAGGAACTCCTAGAGTAAGGGGATGGGAGGGGGAGGAGGAGCCCGCAAAGGAGCCTGAGAATGAGTGGCCAGAGAGATAAGAGGAGAACCAGGAGAGGATGGAGTCTGTGAAGCCAAGGTTGGATAGTGTGTCAAGGAGAAGGGGGTGGTCCACAGTGTCTAAGGCAGGTGAGAGGTAAAGGAGGATTAGGATAGATTAGGATTAGGATTAGGAGGATTAGGATTGGTGACCTTTGAGAGGGCAGTTTTGGTGGAGCGTAGGGGACGGAAGCCAGATTGGAGGGAGTCTAGGAGAGAGTTTGAGTTGAGGAATTTGAGGCAGCGGGTGTAGATGACTCGTTCTAGGAATTTGGAAAGGAAGAGTAGGAGGGAGGTAGGGCAATAACTAGAAGGGGCAGTAGGGTCAAGAGAGAGGTTTTTTTGGATGGGGGAGACATGGGCATGTTTGAAGGCAGAGGGGAAGGAACCAATGGAGAGTAAGCGGTTGAAGATGGAAGTTAAGGAGGGGAGGAGGGAAGGGGTGAGAGTTTTCATAAAATGAGAGGGAATGGGGTCTGAAGCACAGGTGGATGGAGTAGCACTTGAGAGGAGGGAGGAGATCTCATCTGAAGATCCTGTTGGGAAGGATGGGAGAGTAGAAGAAAGGGTTGAGAGTGGGAGGGATGGAGAAGGGGGAGGGGTGACTTTGGGGAGCTCAGATCTGATGGAGTTAATTTTACTAATAAAGTAGGAGGCCAGATCGTTGTGGGTGAGGGGTGGAGGAGGGGGAGGAACAGGGGGCCTGAGGAGGGAGTTAAATGTACAGAACAGCTGACGGGGATGATGGGCATGGGTGTCAATAAAGGAGGAAAAATAATTTTGCCTGGCAGAGGAGAGGGCAATCAATCAATCAATCAATCAATCGTATTTATTGAGTGGTTACTGTGTGCAGAGCACTGTACTAAGCGCTTGGGAAGTACAAGTAGGCAACATATAGAGACAGTCCCTACCCAACAGTGGGCTCACAGTCTAGAAGGGGGAGACAGAGAACAAAACCAAACATATTAACAAAATGAAATAAATAGAATAGATATGTACAGGTAAAATAAATAAATAGAGTAATAAATATGTACAAACATATATACATATATACAGGTGCTGTGGGAAAGGGAAGGAGGTAAGACGGGGGGGAAGGAGAGGAGGAGGAGGGGGAGAGGAAGGAGGGGGCTCAGTCTGGGAAGGCCTCCTGGAGGAGGTGAGCTCTCAATAGGGCCTTGAAGGGAGGAAGAGAGCTAGCTTGGCGGATGGGCAGAGGGAGGACATTCCAGGCCCGGGGGATGACGTGGGCCGGGGGACGACAGTGGGACAGGCGAGAATGAGGCACGGTGAGGAGATTAGCGGCAGAGGAGTGGAGGGTGCGGGCTGGGCTGCAGAAGGAGAGAAGGGAGGTGAGGTAGGAGGGGGCGAGGTGATGGAGAGCCTTGAAGCCCAGGGTGAGGAGTTTCTGCCTGATGCACAGATTGATTGGTAGTCACTGGAGATTTTTGAGGACGGGAGAACATGCCCAGAGCGTTTCTGGACAAAGACGATCTGGGCAGCAGCATGTAGTATGGATTGAAGTGGGGAGAGACACGAGGATGGGAGATCAGAGAGAAGGCTGATGCAGTAGTCCAGACGGGATAGGATGAGAGCTTGAACGAGCAGGGTAGCGGTATGGATGGAGAGGAAAGGGTGGATCTTGGCAATGTTGCGGAGCTGAGACTGGCAGGTTTTGGTGACGGCTTGGATGTGAGGGGTGAATGAGAGAGCGGAGTCCAGGATGACACCAAAGTTGCGGGCTTGTGAGACGGGAAGGATGGTAGTGCCATCAACAGTGATGGGAAAGTCAGGAAGAGGGCAGGGTTTGGGAGGGAAGACAAGGAGTTCAGTCTTGGCCATATTGAGTTTTAGGTGGCAGGCAGACATCCAGATGGAAATGTCCTGAAGGCAGGAGGAGATGCGAGCCTGGAGGGAGGGGGAGAGAGGAGGGGCAGAGATGTAGATTTGGGTGTCATCAGCGTAGAGATGATAGTTGAAGCCGTGGGAGCGAATGAGGTCACCAAGGGAGTGAGTGTAGATCGAGAACAGAAGGGGACCAAGAACTGAACCTTGGGGAACCCCCACAGTAAGGCGATGGGAGGGGGAGGAGGAGCCTGCAAAAGGGACTGAGAATGAACGACCGGAGAGATGAGGAGAACCAGGAGAGGATGGAGTCTGTGAAGGCAAGGTTGGGTAGCGAGTTGAGGAGAAGGGGGTGGTCCACAGTGTTGAAGGCAGCTGAGAGGTCGAGGAGGATTAGGATAGAGTATGAGCCGTTGGATTTGGCAAGGAGGAGGTCATTGGTGACCTTTGAGAGGGCAGTTTCCGTGGAATGTAGGGGACAGAAGCCAGACTGGAGGGGGTCGAGGAGAGAGTTGGTGTTGAGGAATTCGAGGCAGCGTGTGTAGACAACTCGTTCAAGGAGTTCGGAAAGGAATGGTAGGAGGGATATGGGGCGATAACTAGAAGGTGAGGTGGGGTCAAGAGAGGGTTTTTTTAGGATGGGAGAGACATGGGCATGCTTGAAGGCAGAGAGGAAGGAACCAGTGGAGAGTGAGCAGTTGAAGATGGAAGTTAAGGAGGGGAGAAGGGATGGAGCGAGAGATTTCATGAGATGAGAGGGAATGGGGTCAGAAGCACAGGTGGCCGGAGTAGCACCTGAGAGGAGGGAGGAGAGCTCCTCTGAGGATACTACTGGGAAGGATGGGAGAGTAGCAGAGAGTGTTGAGAGCTGGGGGGTTGGAGAAGGGTGGGGAATGACTTTGGGGAGGTCTGACCTGATGGATTTAATTTTATTAATGAAGTAGGAGGCCAGATCGTTGGGGGTGAAGGAAGGAGGAGGGGGAGGAGCTGGGGGCCTGAGAAGGGAGTTGAATATACGGAAGAGCTGACGGGGATGATGGGCATGGGTGTCAATAAGGGAGTAGAAATAGTTTTGTCTGGCAGAAGAGAGGGCTGAGTTAAGGCAGGAAAGGATAAACTTGAAGTGAACGAGGTTGGCATGGTGTTTAGACTTTTGCCAGCAGCGTTCGGCAGCTCGAGCATAAGAGCGAAGGAGGCGGACAGTGGCAGTGATCCAGGGCTGTGGGTTAGTGGTACGAGAGCGGCGAAGGGAAAGGGGAGCGAGTGAGTCTAGCTGAGTAGAAAGGGTAGAGTTGAGAGCAGTAATCTGATCATCAAGACTGGGTAGAGAGGAGAGGGAGGCGAGGTGGGGTGTGAGGCGCTCCGAAAGATGGATGGGGTCAAGAGAGCAGAGATCTCTGTGAGGGAGTAATATGGATTTACAGGGGAAAGGAATGTGCGTGAGGAGGCAGGTGAGATTAGTTAAGGCAGGAAAGAATAAATTACAGATATGGACATAAAGTGCTGCGGGGTTTAAAACGTCAGTCAGCGTCACGGAACAGCGGTGGGTGGGGAGTAGGGATAAGGGTCAGGGGAAGTGTGGTGAGCCCACAGCAAGCTGCCTTATAAGTGACTGTTCGGGATCCCGCGAACAACAAAGAAGAGATTAGCGAAGGTATTGATGTGAACCCGTTGTCGGCAGGGTTGTCTCTATTGCTGAATTGTACTTTCCAAGCGCTTAATATAGCGCTCTGCGCTCAGTAAGCGCTCAATAAATACGATTGAATGAATGAATGAATGAATGGGCTCCACCTGAGACAGGTGATTGTTGGCCTGTGGGGGAGGAGTATGGAGGGAGGCGTGGCCTTCTCTCCCTGTTCTACCCAGTAACGGGCCTGGACCAATCAGTGACTGCGACATTAAGCCACTGCTGCGACGCCTGAGGCAAGTAAAAGGCGATCAAGGGGAAACAAGCAAGAGCAAGAAGCATGTGGAGCACGGCAAGGAAGCGTACACAGAAAGGCAAGAGCAGCAGGGGAATAAACCCGTGGGGGAGGGTAAGTCTTCCTCTCTGGCCTACCCGATACAGGCTAATCAACAGTCCACGTACCCCACGGGGATCACACTCATTCGTAATAATAGTACTTATTATGGGCATACTCTGTGCTAAGCACCGAGGTAGATACAAGTTAATTAGGTTGGAAGAAGTTCCTGTCCCACTTGGGGCCCACACCTAGCGCTTAGCACAGTGCCTGGCACATACTAAGTGCTTAACAAATATCATTATTAATACCCATTTTATAGATTAGGTAACAGAGGCACAGAGAAGTGAATTGTTGTGCCCAAGGTCCCACAGCAGACAAGTGGTGGAGTCAGGATTAGAACCCAGGTCCTTCTTGTCATGAGTCACTTCCCCACATTAGCAGGTGAGACCTCCCCCCGAGGTTATTCCCCCATGGGCAGAGTCCCAACCGGCAGTCCTTTTCCTGCCCAACAGAGCAATTTGGCCCTTCCTTAAGCCCTCTGCAAAACAATTCAGTTCCTTTCCAATAATTCTGGTCTTCAAAATTCCTCGGAATGATAATACAGTTTCTCCTTTAAATTGTCCTTTGCCCTTGTTACTTCCAGGATTAGATAATACAAGATGGAGTTGTTCTTTGGCCTTGTTGCTCCCGGGGTCAAATAATACAAGATGGAGTTACTCTCACTCACCACACTTCTGTCTCCCAGGCCCTTGCCCTATCCACTGGACTACACTGCTTCTCCTGTGGCTCTGTTTGTCTGGCCGGCCTCCAGGCTCCTTTCTCTCAGGCTGCAGTTCTCTTTCCTAGTTTTGGCCTGATGGACTGACAGTGTGTCCCACTCTCCACCATCATTGCTCTTTCACTCTCTCTAGCTTTTTTGTGCTCCCTTCCTCTCTCCCATGTTCTCTCCAACTCTCTTCTGTGATCTCCCACTCTCTCTTGTTTACTCATTCTCCTGTGATTTTCCCCCACTCTTTTTTCCATTATCTCCCATACTCTCATCTTCTCCCACTCTTTCCCAACTCTCCTGTATTTTCCTGCTCTCTTCCATTCTCTTCTTTGCTACTCTCTCCTACTCTCTTCTGCTCTCTCCCACCCTCTTGTCTTATTACTTTCTCCTGTTCTCACCCATTCTCTCCCACTCTACAATGACCTCATGTTGGAGTTTAGGAGTGTGAACTGAGGATCAATCAGAGGGAGGAAGACTCCAGATGAAGGTGCAGACTGATAATAATGATGGCATTTATTAAACACTTACTATGTGCAAAGCACTGTTCTAAGCACTGAGGAGGTTACAAGGTGATCAGGTTGTCCCACGGGGGGCTCACAGTCTTAATCCCCATTTTACAGATGAGGTAACTGAGGCACAGAGAAGTTAAGTGACTTGCCCAAAGTCATACAGCTGACAATTGGCGGAGCAGGGGTTTGAATCCATGACCTCTGACTCCAAAGCCCATGCTCTTTCCACTGAGCCATGCTGCTTCTCTTAACCTTCCTCATTCCCCCCATCCTGATTACTGGGTGTTCACAGAGTAGCTACATCCAGACTGGCACTTAGCATTTAAAGTGATGGGAAAGTTAGGGGGAGGCAAATAAGAAGAGCTGTTTTAGGCATGTTAAATTGGAGATGAAGGGAGGACATCCAAGAAGAGATATCTTGAAGGCATGAGGAAATGTGAGATGGCAGAGAAGTCTTTCTTACTCTCAGGCCTGTGTTGTATCTACTAGGCCATGCTTCTGCTGCTTCTTGTATCCTTAGGGCTTTTCTCAGATCTGCCAGTCCTAGAAAGGAAAACATGCAGGTTTGAGGACCCTGGGGGACACCTTCAGTTGTTGATAGGCTGAGGTATTTATTGACTGCCCACTGATCACAGTATACTGTGAGAAATGAAGTGCACTTGGGCAATTACAAGAAGAAGTGACAAGATCCAGACTTCAAGGATGTGAAGCACTAAGGTAGCAGGCATGAAAATATTTACAACTGGAGTAATCAAATGTACAGTTGGCTAAACCAGTACCCCAGTTCTGAGGCTGACTTTAAATCAATGTATCAGTTTTGGAATGGCTGATGTACTTCTGAAATACTTCATATTCACCCCACCCTGAACCCAACAGCACTAATGTCCATATCCTAATTCTCTCCCATTTCCCCTATCCAATTTATTTTACTCCTGTCTCCTCTGGACTGTAAGTTTCTTTTGGGCAGGGATCATGTCTGCCAACTCTACAGTACAATTCAGTGTTTATTGTGCAGTGCTTCAGTACATTTCAGTTATAGCCCCAGGTCTTCCCTAGTCACTGGCCTTTTCACCCTCGATAGCCCACGGACAATTCGACCATCTCCTCTGGGTATCATGGGATTACATTGTAATTGCTGTTATTGAGGAATATTAAGTTATGTTTGCCGTCGTTTACCTCACCGACCTCACCATGACCCTTCAATCTCCTCACTCCTGTCTGCCCATCCCAGTTCTCTCCTCCCACCACACCTCCACACCCAACTCCTCCCTTCATGCCACCCCCGCCCCTCCTCCCTGCCCCATCCCTATAATCCCTCTGTCCCTTTGCCAACCCTCTTCCCCCTCCCCTATACGGGCCCCCATCCTTAATCCCACCCACCCACCCCCATTTTACCTCCTTCCCCTCCCCACAGCACCTGTATATATGTTTGTACGTATTTATTACTCTATTTATTTTACTTGTACATATTTACTGTTCTATTTATTTTATTTTGTTAATATGTTTTGTTTTGCTGTCTGTCTTCCCCCTTCTAGACTGTGAGCCCACTGTTGGGTAGGGACCGTCTCTATATGTTGCCAACTTGTACTTCCCAAGTGCTTAGTACAGTGCTCTGCACACAGTAAGTGCTCAATAAATACGATTGAATGAATCCCCCTCCCCCTGTATTTATTTATTCAATCGTATTTATTGAGCTCTTACTGTGTGCAGAGTACTGCACTAAGTGCTTGGGAAGTACAAGTTGGCAACATATAGAGACGGTCCCTACCCAACAGTGGGCTCACAGTCTAGAAGGGGGAGACAGAGAACAAAACAAAACATATTAACAAAATAAAATAAATAGAATAAATATGTACAAATAAAATCAATAATAGAGTAATAAATATGTACAAACATATATACATATATACAGGTGCTATGGGGAGGGGAAGGAGGTAAGGTGGGGGGGATGGGGAGGGGGAGGAGGGGGCTCAGTCAGGGAAGGCCTCCTGGAGGAGGTGAGCTCTCAGTAGGGCTTTGAAGGGAGGAAGAGAGCTAGCTTGGCAGATGTGGGGATGGAGGGCATTCCAGGCCAGGGGGTTGACGTGCGCTGGGAGTCGACGCCGGGACAGGTGAGAACGAGGCACGGTGAGGAGATTAGTGGCAGAGGAGCGGAGGGTGCGGGCTGGGCTGTAGAAGGAGAGAAGGGAGGTGAGGTAGGAGGGGGCGAGGTGATGGACAGCCTTGAAGCCGAGGGTGAGGAGTTTTTGCCTGATGTGTAGGTTGATTGGTAGCCACTGGAGATTATTGAGGAGGGGAGTAACATGCCCAGAGCATTTCTGCCACAAAGACGATCCAGGCAGTGGCGTGAAGTATGGATTGAAGTGGGGAGAGACAGGAGGATGGGAGATCAGAGAGGAGGCTGATACAGTAATCCAGATGGGGTAGGATGAGAGCTTGAACAAGTAGGGTAGTGGTTTGGATGGGAAGGAAAGGGCGGATCTTGGCAATGTTGCGGAGGTGAGGCCGTCAGGTTTTGGTGACGGATTGGATGTGAGGGGTGAACGAGAGAGCAGAGTCGAGGATGACACCAAGTTTGCGGGCTTGTGAGACAGGAAGGATGGTAGTGCTGTCAACAGTGATGGGAAAGTCAGGGAGAGGGCAGGGTTTGAGAGGGAAGACAAGGAGTTCAGTCTTGGACATGTTGAGTTCTAGGTGGTGGGCAGACATCCAGATGGAGATGTCCTGAAGGCAGAAGGAGATGCAAGCCTGGAGGGAGGGAGAGAGAACAGGGAAGGAGATGTAGATTTGGGTGTCATCAGCGTAGAGATGATAGTTGAAGCCGTGGGAGTAAATGAGGTCACCAAGGGAGTGAGTGTAGATTGAGAACAGAAGGGGACCAAGAACTGACCCTTGAGGAACCCCTACAGTAAGGGGATGGGAGGGGGAGGAGGAGCGTGCAAAAGAGACTGAGAATGAATGGCCGAAGAGATAAGAGGAGAACCAGGAGAGAACGGAGTCTGTGAAGCCAAGGTTGGATAGCGTGTTGAGGAGAAGGGGGTGGTTCACAGTGTCAAAGGCAGCTGAGAGGTCGAGGAGGATTAGGATAGAGTATGAGCCATTGGATTTGGCAAGCAGGAGGTCATTGGTGACCTTTGAGAGGGCAGTTTCCGTGGAATGTAGGGGGCGGAAGCCAGATTGGAGGGGGTCGAGGAGAGAGTTGGCGTTGAGGAGAGAGTTGGCGTTGATATATTGATATATTGTACGCTCCCAAGCACTTAGTACAGAGCTCTGCACATAGTAAGCACTCTATAAATATGATTGAGTGAATGAGTGAATGAATGAACTTTTGAAATGTGGTAACAGATATTATCTATTCATGCTTTCCGGGTGAGGAAATGTCTCCTTTTGTTTTCTTCACTTTGATCAGCTTCTTTTCTAAAAACTGTTGGGGATGCCTACCCCAGTCTCAACACCCATTCTGGGTTCAGCCCTGTCAATATAGCCTTTTTGCCTTGAGCTAGAATCTCTCTTCCCTGGATTTCAGCTTGGTGCCTGAGATCCAGTGTTTGGTTAATAAATTGGAATGTGTGTATTTGTGCATGTGCACGCACACGTGCATTGGTATAGTGTGTGAGTGAATTTGTGCATGTGTTTTTAGGAGTGTGTTTTTGCACACTTGTGGATGTATGGGTATATGTGTTTAGGTTTGTGTATGTGTGTATATACAAATAGGCGTTGGTAGTGGTTGGGTTTGTTCTAGTTGACCAACTTGTGGATTCTCCCCTATCTTATGACAACAGGTCGTCCATTCCAGGAGGACACTGGAATCAGCTCACTCAGGTCACCTAAGGAGCATAAGGATCTGCTGGAGTGAGGGGGGATGAAGCTGCATGGCCTAGTGGAATGAGTCCAGTACTGGGAGTCACGGGACCTGGGTTCTAACCCCAGCTCCACAACTTGCCTGCTGTGTATCTTTGGGTTAATCACTCAACTTCTCTGTGTTTGTTTCCTCATTTCTAAAGTGGGGATTGAGAACCTGCCCCCTCTCCCACTCATATTGTGAGTCCCATGTGGGTCAGGGACTGTGTCTGACCTGATTTCCTTGTATCTGCCTCAGTTCTTAATAAAGTAAGCACTTAAATATCTGAGTGGGAGGGGGCTGGGCAGGGGGTGGAAGCTCACAGGGGGGTGGAAGCTTCCTCTGCTGCCTCAGTGACCTAAACCTCTGGGTGGATGGGTTCTGGCTCCTGGATCAGCACAGTGAGAAAAGTGAACAGCTAAAAGAAAGAGAGACACAGTTTCTGCAGTCAAGCAGTTATCCGGGACACCACTGGGACAGTCAATCGGGACACAGCTGAAACAGTCAGCCAGGACACAGCTGCATCAGCTGGACACCTCTGGAACAGTTAACCAGGACACAGCTGGGAAAGTCAGCTGAGACCCTCATCTCTCCCCCTCCACCGGGACGGTCAACCAGGTTACAACTGGGACAGTCACCAGGAGCACAGCTGGGCTGGGAGAGTCAGCTGGGACAGTCAACTGGGATCACTGCTGGGGCAGACAGCTAGGACATAGGTGGGAAAGTCATCCAGGGCACTGCTAGGACAGTCAGCTGGGACACAGCTGGGACAGTTAGCTGGGCCACCTCTGGGCCACTCAGAAAGGACACCACTGGATCAGTCCATTGAGCAGTCCATGATTATGTGGGTATTTTCTAAGCTCAGTGTCCAGCAGGGAGAACAGCAGACATGAAATCTTCCTCAAGGGAGAAATTGCAAAAGTCTTCTAGCTGGAGGATTTCTTTCAATCAATTAATAGAATTTCTGGAGCGCTTACTATGTCAAAGCTCTGAACAAAGCACTTTCATTCAGTCGTATTTATTGAGCACTAAATGTGTGCAGAGCACTGTATTAAGTGGATGGAAAGTACAGTTAGGGAACAAATAGAGAAAATCCCTACCCAACAACGGGCTCACAGTCTAGAAGGGAGCGTACAGTTCAACAGAGTTCGTGGAAATTATTTCTGCCCACAGTTGAGAGTGGGAGACAAACATTAATATAAATGAATACATTATGGCTATGTACAGAAGTGCTGTGGGGCTGAGGATAGGGTGAATATCAAGTACTTAAACGGTACAGATCCAAGTGTATAGGCAACACAGAGGGGAGATGGAGGGGAAATGAGGGCTTAATCAGGGCAGGCCTCAGAGACATGCTTTTAATAAGGTTTTGAATCAATCAATCAATCGTATTTATTGAGCGCTTACTGTGTGCAGAGCACTGTACTAAGCGCTTGGGAAGTACAAGCTGGCAACATATAGAGACAGTCCCTACCCAACAGTGGGCTCACAGTCTAGAAGGGGGAGACAGAGAACAAAAGCAAACATACTAATAAAATGAAATAGAATAGATAGGTGAAGGTGGGGAGAGGAATCAACTGTCAGATATGAAGGTGGAGGGATTTCCAGGCCAGAAGTAGGGTGTAGGCAAGGGGTCGGTGGTGAGATAGATGAGAACGAGGGCACAGTTGAGTAGTTGGCATTAGGGGAGCAAAGTGTGTAGGCTGCATTATAGTAGGAAATCAGAGACATAAGGAAGGAGGGGGCAAGGTGACCGAGTGCTTTAAAGCCTGTGCTAAGATGTTTCTGTTTGATAGGAGGTGGATGGGCAACCACCGGAGGTTCTTGAGTGGGGAGAAGTAGACTGACCAGTTTTGTAGAAAAATGATCTGGGCAGCAGAGTGAAGTATGAACTGGAGTCAGAAGAGACAGGAGGCAACGAGGTCAGGGAGGAGGCTGATAATAATAATAATAGTGGTATTTGTTAAGCACTTACTTTGTGCTGGGCACCATAGTAAGCACTGGAGTAGATACAAGGTAATTGGGTCGGACACAATCCCTGTCCCACACTGGACTCACAGTCTTAATCCCCATTTTACAGATGAGGTAACTGAGGCCCAGAGAAGTTAAGTGACTTGCCTAAGGTCACAGAGCAGACAGTTGTCGGCACTAAGCCATGCCGCTTCCCATGGCTGATGTAGTAATCAAGGTGGAATATGCTAATCAATCAATCAATCAATCAGTGGTATTCATTGAGCACTTACCCCTTGACTGCTGCCCCTAGTGAGGGAAGGGCAGGAGAAGGGGTCAGAGAGCAGGGAAAGGAAGGCAAAGGAAGGGGAAAGAGGGCAGGGTGAACAGGATAGGAGAGGGAGGAGAAGGTGATGGTTGATGGGGTCATTTGTGCGGTTTAAGACTGTCACTCCTCATCTTTTGATGATCCTCTCTCACTCCAGAGAAGGCACACTACTACCGGGTTTTAAAAAGTATTTTTATTGGTATTTGTTAACTGCTTACTATTTGTCAAACACTGTTTTAAGTGTTGGGGTTGAGACAAGTTAATTAGGTCAGACACAGTCCCTGTCCCAGATTGAGCTCCCGGTCTAAGTAGGAGGGAGAAAAGGTATTTAAGCCCCATTTGACAATGGAGGAAACTGAGGCCCAGAGAAGAGAAGTAACTTTCCCAAGGTCACACAGAA
Organism: Tachyglossus aculeatus; assembly: GCF_015852505.1. Classification (NCBI taxonomy): domain Eukaryota; kingdom Metazoa; phylum Chordata; class Mammalia; order Monotremata; family Tachyglossidae; genus Tachyglossus; species Tachyglossus aculeatus. Next base: position 175,933,525 of record NC_052067.1, read on the forward strand.
AGCAATTGGCAGGACTGGGATCAGAACCCAAGTCCTCTGACTCCCAGGCCCGAGCTCTTTCCACTAGGCCATGCTGCATCTTGTGTGGGGTTTCTGTGGTCACCTTGGTAGCATCCACTGCCCACCTTTTGGTCAAGTTAAGGTAACAGCTCACGCTGAACCAATAGAAAACTAGATGGAATGTTGGACAGCTGGATGCAGGCCACTCATCCTATCTGGACCCGAGTCTGGACAGGTAACCAGACTTCTTCAATCCAGGACCTATATGGAACATTGTCTGGAATCCTCATACCCAGTACCATATCTGGAATAATCAATCAATCATATTTATTGAGCGCTTACTGTGTGCAGAGCACTGTACTAAGCGCTTGGGAAGTACAAGTTGGCCTCTGGACCCCTCCCACCCAGACCCGCATCTGGACTCCTCATCTCTGACCTGGTGTGAGGAATAGATGGGATTGGGGGGTGGGGGGAGGGGTGGAAACAGCAGGCAGTAGTCCCTCTGGAAGGGATTTTCAGAGCAGCAGCAGCAGCCACAGCAACATGAGGAGCGGGAGTGTCTGGAGCCTGCAGCTCTCACTCCCTCCCCAGAGACCCCTTCCTCCGTCACACATCTGCTTTCTGGTTTCTGCAGTGTGGTTTTCTGGCTGGCGGCTCTGCGCCAGAGGCCAGGGGCCCCAGGCCCCAGACCTGGGCAGGTGTCCCCTCTGTCAATCTGCCCAGGGACTTGCCCTTCCTCGGGATCCCTCTGCCAATGACATGTGGTGGGGGGAGGTCAAAGGGCAACTTTAAAGGGGCCACCAACTTGGCTAAAAGTAATAAAAACCTCTCACTTTCTCTGTTTCTTTTCACTCTCATGTGGGATTCAATGAGTGAACAGTATCAGAGAAAAAATAGAGAAAGGGGCAGGCCTGACCTTGGGCCTACCCACGTGGCGGGGGCACGTGAGGTGGATTGGTGAAAGATGTTGCTAGAGATGGAGGCAGAGGTGAGGAATGAATTCAGCTTAGTTCATTCTAGGGAGCACACGTCCTCATGCTTCCCCATAAACCCTCCACGGTGACGGACCCACCTCAGCCTCCAACCCCACCACTCTCCTCGCCCATCCCAGAATGTAGGGAGCTCCGCACAATCTTGGGCTCTTCACCTGGCTTCAGCTCTCACAACCAGTCCACTTCCAGACCCCACACAACACCTCTGGGACCCCTCCATCAGCACCCGCCCCCAGCGCAAACTCTGGTCTGGCCATGGCTAGACGGTCGCATTGGCCTCCTTTCTGGGCGCCACGCCTCCAGCCTTTCCGGCCTCTCCGATCTCTTCCCCCGCCAAGGTGCTGAGGAATTATGGTGCCACTGTGGGCCCATATGTTATGAGCTCTGAGCCAGTAATGGCAAAGTGTCATGGACAGGGAAAGGGCTGGCATGGAGACCCATCTGTGCGACTGCAGCGAGAGGCTGGCCCTGGACCGAGCTGCTCCCCGGGACCAGAGGGTAGGGGGTATGATCAACTAGAGGGAGGACGTGTAATTAACCTCTCTTTGGAGTTGGGGGGGGGGGGACAACCCCTCATGCTTCCTCTGGGGGGAAGGAAGCCCTGGGGAGGCTCATTCATTCATTCAATCGTATTTATTGAGTGCTTACTGTGTGCAGAGCACTGTACTAAGCGCTTGGGAAGTACAATTTGGCAACATATAGAGACGATCCCTACCCAACAGTGGGCTCACAGTCTAGAAGATGGCAGTATTTTTTTTAGTGGTTTTGGTTAAATGTTTACTGTGTGTCAAGCACATAGAAGCAGCATGGCCTAGTGGATGGAGCAAGGGCTTGGGATTCAGAAGATCCTGCGTTCTAATCCCAGCTCTGGCATTAAATAATAATAGTGATAGCTATGGTATTGCTAAGTGCTTACTATGTGCTAGGCACAGTTCTAAGCAATGGGGTAGATACAAGATAATTGGGTTGGATACAGTTCCTGTCCCACATGGGGCTCACAGTCTTAATTCCCATTTTACAGATAACAGAACTGAGGCACAGAGAAGTTAAGTGACTTGCCCAAAGTCACACAGCAGACAAGTGGTAGAGCTGGGATTAGAACCCATGACTTTCTGACTCCCAGGCCTGTGCTCTATCCACTGGGCCATGCCACTTCTCTAGTCTGCTGTGTGCCCTTGGGCAAGTCACTTCACTTCTCTGTGCCTCAGTTACCTCATCTGTGAAATGGGGGTTAAGACCATGAGTCCCATGTGGGACATGGACTTTGTCCAACTTGATTAACTTGTGCCTGGCACATAGTAAAAAAAAAACACCCAAAAAACACTTTTCTAAACTTTGGGGTTGTTACAAGATTATCAGGTTGGACACACTCCCTGTCTCACATGGCACTCAAAGTCTAAGTAGGAGGGAGAACAAGTATTTGATCCTTATTTTACAAATGAGGAAAGTGAGTTACAGAGAAGTGAGTTGACTTGCCCTAGGTCACCCAACAGGCACGTGGCAGAGGCAGGATTGGAACCCATATCCTCTGGCTTCCAGGCCTATGCTCTTTCCACTACACCATGCTGTTCCTCTAGAGGCACTGCCCAAGGCATCAGCGAAGTCCAAAGAGAATGGGGCAGCCAGACACAGTAGACCCAAGGATATCCTTGGGGCAGCAGAAGCTCCAAGGACGAGTCCCGAAAATGGGCATATAGACCCGGCCAGGGAACAAACTACAAGAGGCCAGAGGTGCGAGTTACTACTCTGCCTCCTCGGCTTCTCAGTACTCTCTTTACAGGTCTCAGTATTCACCCACTGGGAGTCCAGTGCTTAGCACAAGGGGCCCAGCTCCCCGCTTTCTGCAGGAGGCTCAGTGCTCACCACAGGGATTCACTCCGCTCAGCTCTGCTCACTTTAGAGAAGCAACGTGGCTCAGTGGAAAGAGCCCAGGCTTTGGAGTCAGAGGTCATGGGTTCAAATTCTGACTCCGCCAGTTGTCAGCTGTGTGACTTTGGGCAAGTCACTTAACTTTTCTGTGCCTCTGTGACCTCATCTGTAAAATGGGGATAAAGACTGTGAGCCCCCCGTGGGACAGCCTGATCACCTTGTAACCACCCCAGTGCTTAGTACAGTGCTTTGCACATAGTAAGCACTTAATAAATGCCATTATTACTATTATTATTTAGAGGGCTCAGTTCTCTGTTCCTTGCAGGAGGTTCAGTGCTCACCACAGGGACCCAGCTCTCTGCTCCCTGCAGGAGGCTCAGTGCTCACCACAGGTTCCAGCTCTCTGCTGCCTCCAGGAAGCTCAGTGGTCAGCACAGGGACCCTAGCTCTTTGCTCCCTGCAGGAGGCTCAGTACTCGCTGCAGGGGGTATGGGTCCAGCTGCTCTGTGGAAAGGCAGTAGGGGCTAGAGCTGGGGGTCCCTTTTGGGAGGAGGAGTTTCTGAGGTTCCCTGAGCTCCATATCCTGCAGGCCAAAACTGTTGGGCCTGAGCCTGCCCAGTGCTCAGTTGCCCAGTGGAAAAGGTCCAGCAGTTCACTGGGCTGGGGCTCAGGCAATCGGATTGTTGTTGTTCACTGCACATTGGAACGGTGCTGGAGTGGGTGGTGCTGCTCAGGCAGTCAGTCCATCCATTGTATTTATTGAGTGCTTACTCTGTGAAGAGCACTGTACTAAGCACTTTGGGAGTACAATATAAGAGAAGACATATTCCCTGCCCACCATGAATTTACAATCTAGTGGGGGAGGTAGACTTTAATGTAAATAAATCAATTACAGATAGGTACATAAGTCTAGGTACTTAAGTCCTGTGGGGCTGCAGGGGAGGATGAATAAAGGGAACAAGTCAGGGTGTAGCAGAAGGGATTTCCTTTGAAGTCCATATCATCCTCCTCTACCACCCACTCCAGATTCTAGTAACTGTCATCTACTGCCTCCCAGATCCCACCTCCAATTTTAAACATTTTGATCCCTTTCTCACATTCCCTCTCTTTCTCCATGCCCACATTGATCCTTGGAGACTTCAATATCCACATAGACGTTTCTGATGACCATTCTGCTGACTGCCTTCTATCACTTTTCAACCCCGCTGACCTCCTGCTCCTCTCTGCCTCTCCCACTTACCAACTTGGACACACAATCAATCTCATCATCTCTAACCACTGCACAATCTCTACCCTCATCAACTCTGAAATCTCTCTCATCTGACCACAGCTTCCTCACTCGCCTCCTCTCTCACGCCACCTCCTCGTCTGATCTTTTGACCCCATCCAATTTTCTCAACTCATCAGGCCCTACTTAGCCTCCTTTCCCAACCTACCCTCCCCTGATGAGCAAATAGATGCTCTCAACTCCACCATCTCTGGTGAACTCAACTCAGTCGCTCCACTACCCCTTCGTTGATCTCCTACTACTAACCCACAGCCCTGGATGACTTGTGCAGTCTGCCTCCTTAGCTCTTGTGGTCTAGCCACAGAGCACTGCTGGTGGAAATTTATATATCAGGCTGACTTCGTCCACTTCAAGTTTGTTCTTGCATGTTTTTACTCTGCCCTCTCCTCTGCCTGGCAAAACTATTTCTTCACACTTATTGACACCCATTCCCATTGCCAGTTGTTGCAGACGTTTAAAACCCTTCTCAGGCCCCCTGTCCCCCCATCCCCTCCTCATCCCTTGCCCCCAGTGACCTGGTTACCTACATTATTAAGAAAATTGATACTATCAGGCTTGAGCTCCCTAAAATCTCCCTTGCCCTTCCTAAATCCCTCTCCCTTCCAGCCCATCTTCAACTCTCCCATCCTTCCCAGCAGTATCTCCAGAGGAGATCCCCTGCCTCCTCTCAAAAGCCACCCTTCAACCAGTACAACTGACCCCATTCCTTCGCACATTTTCAAAACTCTCGTCCCCTCCCTAGCAGCCATTTCAACTGTTTGCTCTCAGTGGCTTCTTCTCCACTATTTTCAAACATGCCTATGTATCCCCTATCCTAAAAAACTCTCGCTTGACCCCATTGCTTCCTCCTGTTATCACCCCATTTCCCTCCTGCCATTCCTTTCCAAACTGCTTCAGCAAGTTGTCTACACCCACTGTCTCAAACTCCTCTCCTCCAATTCTCTCCTTGACTTACTCCGATCTGGTTTCCATCCCCTTCACTCCACAGAAACTGCTCTTTTGAAGGTCAACAATTGTCTGTTTCTTCCCAAATCCAGTGACCTCTACTCCATCCTAATCCTCCTTGGCCTCTGAGCTGCCTTCGATGCAGTGGACCACCCCCTTCTCCTGGAAACACTATCCAACCTTGGCTTCACTGACTCTGTCCTCTCCTGGTTTTCCTTGTATCTCTCTGGCTGTTCATTCTCAGTCTCCTTTGCAACATCCTCCTCTGCCTCCCACCCACTAACTATGGGGGTTCCTCAAGGTTCAGTTCTGGGTCCCCTTCTATTCTCCATCTCCACCCACTCCCTTGGAGAACTCATTCACTCCCAGGGCTTCAACTACCCACCTCTATGTGGACATTACCCCACTCTCTCATTCACCCCACACATCCAATCCATCATCAAACCCTGCCGGTCTCACCTCCACAACATCACCAAGATCTGCCCTTTCCTCTCCATCCAAACCGCCACCTTCCTGGTTCAATCTCTCATCCTATCCTGACTGGATTACTGTATCAGCCTCCTTTCTGATCTCCCATCCTCCTGTCTCTCTCCGTTTCAGTCTATACTTCACTCTGCTGCCTAGATTATCTTTGTACAGAAGTGCTCTGGGCATGTCACTCCCCTCCTCAAAAATCTCCAATGGTTGCCTGTCAATCAATGACAAATCAAGCAAAAACTCCTCACTCTCGGCTTCAAGGCTCTCCATCACCTCGCCCCCTCCTACCTCACCTCCCTTCTCTCCTTCTACAGTCCAGCCCGCACCCTCTGCTCTCCTGCCGCTAACCTCCTCACTGTTCCTCATTCTTGCCTGTCCCACTGTCGACCCCTGGCCCACATCCTTCCACTAGCCTGGAATGCCCTCCCTCCACACATCCATAAAACTAGCTCTTTTCCTCCCTTCAAAGCCCTACTGAGAGCTCACCTTCTCCAGGAGGCCTTCGCAGACTGAGCCCCCATTTTCCCCTCCTCCTCCCCTCCCCATCACCCTCCCCCTCCCTCTGCCCTACCCTCTTCCCCTCCCCACAGCACTTGTTTATATTTTACATATTTATTACTCTATTTATTTTACTTGTACATATTTACTACTCTATTCTATTAATGATGTGCACATAGCTATAATTCTATTTATTCTGATGGTTTTGACACCTGTCTACTTGTTTTGTTTTGTTATCTGTCTCCCCCTTCTAGACTGTGAGCTCACTGTTGGGTAGGCACCATCTCTATATGTTGCCGACTTTACTTCCCAAACAGTACAGTGCTCTGCACACAGTAAACACTCAATAAATACGATTGAATGAATGAATGAACGTTGTACTTCTGGCCTGGATTGCCCTCCCTCCAAACATCCACCTAACTAGCTGTCTTCCTCCCTTCAAAACCCTACTGAGAGCTCACCTCCTCCAGGAGGCCTTCCCATACTGAGCACCCCCTTTTTCCTCTCCTCCTCCTCCCCTCCTCATCACTCCCCTGCCCTACCCTTTTCCCCTCCCCACAGCTCTTGTGTATATTTGTACATATTTATTACTCTATTTTATTAATGATATGTATATAGTTATAATTCTATTTATTCTGATGGTACTGACCCCTGTTTATTTGTTTTGTTGTCTGTCTCCCCCTTCTAGACTGTGAGCCCATTGTTGGGTAAGGACTGTCTCTATATGTTGCCAATTTGTACTTCCCAAGCGCTTAGTACAGTGCTCTGCACACAGTAAGTGCTCAACAAATACGATTGAATGAATGATGTCTCTCCCTCTCTGCAGTCTCGCATTTCCTTCTGCCTTCAAGACATCTCTACTTGGATCTCCTCCCACCACCTCAAGCTTCATACATCCAAAACATAACTCCTTATCTTCCCTCCCAAACCCTGTCCTTCCCCTGACTTTCCCATCACTGTAGATGGCACCAACATCCTTCTTGTTTCACAAGACCGTAACCTTGCTGATATCCTTGACTCTTCTCTCTCATTCAAACCACATATTCAATCCATCATTAAATCCTGTCGGTTCCACCTTCAGAACATAGCTAAAATCTGTCCTTTCCTTTACATCCAAACTGCTACCACGTTAATACTATCACTCATCCTATCCCACCTGGATGACTGCATCAGCCTCATTGCTGACCTCCCAGACATTTCATTCATTCATTCATTCATTCATTCAATTGTATTTATTGAGCGCTTACTGTGTGCAGAGCACTGTACTAAGCGCTTGGGAAGTGCAGTTTGGCAACATATACAGATGGTCCCTACCCAACAGTGGGCTCACAGTCTAGAAGGGAGAGACAGAGAACAAAACAAAACATATTAATAAAATAAATAGAATAAATATGTACAAATAAAATAGAGTAATAAATACATACAAACATATATACATATATACAGGTGCTGTGGGGAGGGGAAGGAGGTAAGGTGGGGGGGATGAGGGGGAGGAAGGAGGAGGCTCAGTCTGGGAAGGCCTCCTGGAGGAGGTGAGCTCTCAGTAGGGCTTTGAAGGGAGGAAGAGAGCTAGCTTGACGGATGTGCAGAGGGAGAGCATTCCAGGCCAGGGGGATGACGTGGGCCGGGGGTCGAGGGTGGGACAGGCGAGAACGAGGCACGGTGAGGAGATTAGCGGCAGAGGAGCGGAGGGTGTGGGCTGGGCTGTAGAAGGAGAGAAGGGAGGTGAGGTAGGAGGGGGCGAGGTGATGGAGAGCTGAGGGCGAGGAGTTTTGCCTGATGTGTAGGTTGATTGGTAGCTACTGGAGATTTTTGAGGAGGGGAGTAACATGCCCAGAGCGTTTCTGCCCAAAGACGATCTGGGTAACGGCGTGAAGTATGTCTCTCCCCACTCCAATCAATACTTCACTCTGCTGGCTGGTTCATTTTTCTTCAAAATCGCTCAGGACGTGTCACCCCACTCCTCAAAAAACTCCAGTTGTTGCCCATCCACCTGTACATCAAACAAAAACTCCTCACCATTGGCTTTAAAGCACTTCACCACCTTGCCCACTCCTACCTCATTTTGCTACTCTCCTATTACAAGCCAATACACACACTTTGCTCCTCTAGTGTTAACCTTCTCACTGTGCCCAAGTTTTGCCTGTCTCGCCACCAACACCTTACCCATGTCCTGTGTCTGGCCTGGAATGCCCTATCAAAAAGATAATTTCTCTCCCCCTACTTCAAAGCATTATTGAAGGCACATCTCCTCCAAGAGGCCTTCCCAGACTAAGCCCCCTCTTTCCTCTTCTCCCACTCCCTTCTTTGCCACCCTGACTTGCTCCCTTTGTTCTTCCCCCCTCCCAGCTCCACTGCATTTATGAACATATCTGTAATTTATTCATTTGCATTGATGTCTGTCTCCCCTCTTCTAGACTGTAAACTTGTTGTGGGCAGGGAATGTGTCTGTTTATAGTTGTAGTGTACTCTCCCAAGTGCTTAGTACAGTGCTGTGTACACAGTAAGCACTCAATAAATGCAATTGAATAAATGAATGAAGTGGTGGAGGCTGTATTAGAGCCCATGACCGTCTGACTCCCGGGCCTATGCTCTACCCACTGTGCTTTGAAGTCATCCTCAACTCTTTACTCTCTTGAAGCTCTTGTATTCAGCATGGCCTAGAGGAAAGAGCATGGGCCTTGTAGCCAGGGGACCTTGGTTCCAATCCTGGCTCTTCCACTTGACTTCTATGTGACCTTGGGCAAGTCACTTCATTTCTCTGTGCCTCAGTTCCCTCATCTGCAAAATGAGGATTCAATACTTATTTCTCCTTGTGGAAGCTGATTATACTGTATCTACTGCAACACTTAATACAGTGCTTGGCACATAATAAGAGTGTAAGCTCTAGACTGTGGACTCTAGACTGTAAGGTAATTGTGGGCAGGGAGTCTACCAACTCTGTTGTATCAACTATACAAGAACTCAAGAGCTTAGTACACTGCTCTGCACACAGTAAGTGCTCAATAAATATGACTGACTGGACCTGGGTTCTAATAATAATAATGATAATAATGGCATTTATTAAGCGCTTACTATGTGCAAAGCACTGTTCTAAGCACTGGGGAGGTTCAAGGTGATCAGGTGTCCCACGGGGGGCTCAAAGTCTTAACCCCCATTTTACAGGTGAGGGAACTGAGGCACAGAGAAGTTAAATGACTTGTCCACAGTCACACAGCTGACAATTGGCAGAGCTGGGATTTGAACCTGTGACCTCTGACTCCAAAGCCCATGCTCTTTCCACTGAGCCACACTGCTTCTCTAATCCTGGCTCTGCCCCTTGACTGCTGAGTCCTTGGGAAAATCATTTAACTTCCCTGTGCCACAGTTACCCCATCTGTAAAATGGAGATTAAGACTGTGAACCCCTTGTGGAACATGGACTGTGTCCAATCCATTTGCTTGATTCCACCCCACTGTCACTGTCTTCTCCTGGTTCTCCTCCTACCTCTCTTACTAATCCTTCTCGGTGTCCTTCACCTGCTCTTCCTCTGCCTCTCCCCCACTAATTAATTAATTAATGTTGCAGCTTCCCAGAGACAAGGAATCCAACAGGGAGAAGGGGGAGTTCCCAGAAAAGGGGGATCTGGAGGAGGGGTGGGATCCTCCAGATGGATATTCAAAGGGCTGAAGGCCTTTACTTCCTGGTGGGTGACCAACACCCACCCAGCCCCCATCTTTCAACTCCTTCTCTGCTGATGATCCCACAAAGTGACCTGGGAGAGCTTTGACCTTGTGGAGGTTTGACCTGGATTCTGCTTCTTGTCAGGCTTGAAATTTCCTTCTCTCACCCAGGGGCCACTGTCCACTGGTGATAAAATGTCTAATGTATCCAGAGTTGCAGAAGTTAATCTGAGGATGGGCAAAGGTTGAAGAGGGTGAGGAAAAAAATTGAATTAACACTCCACTCTCATGATATATTTTTATGTGGTTTCTCTTGTGCACTCTGACCTTTCCAGGTACTGACACAAGATGTAACAGATCCCCTCTGTCATGGCTCATCACGGGTCCACTCCAACATGGAACATCACAGATCTCCTATGATATGGGATGGCGTGGATCTCTGCTGACACTTTTTTTGAATGGTATTTATCAAGTGCTTACTATAATAATAATAATAATAATAATAATAATGATGGCATTTAATCAAGTGCTTACTATGTGCAAAGCACTGTTCTAAGTGCTGGGGAGGTTACAAGGTGATCAGTTGTCCCACAGGGGGCTCACAGTCTTAATCCCCATTTTACAGATGAGGTAACTGAGGCACAGAGAAGTTAAGTGACTTGCCCAAAGTCACACAGCTGACAATTGGTGGAGCTGGGATTTGAACCCATGACCTCTGACTCCAAAGCCCATGCCCTTTCCACTGAGCCACGCTGCTTCTCTATGTGCCAAGCACTATACTAAACAGTGGGTTTAGATGCAGGATAATCAGGTTGGACACAATCCCTGTCTCACCAGGTCTCACAGTCTGAGTAGGAGGGAATATGAATTAATTCCCTTTTACAGATAGGGAAACTGAGGCTCAGAGAAATTAAGTGATTTGCCCAAGGTTACACAGTAGGCAAGTGGTAGAGTTGGGGCTAGAACTTAGATCCTCTGACTCCCAAACCCAAGCTCATTCCATGAAAGCAGCATGGCCTAGTGGAAGGAATCTGGGCCTGGGACTCAGAGGGCATGGATTCTAATCCTGACTGCCATCTGTCTGCTTTGTGACATTTGGCAAGTCACTTCAATTCTCTGTGCCTTAGTTTCTTCATCTGTAAAATGGGGATTAAGACTGTGAGTCCCATGTGGGACAGGGACTGTAGCTTGCCTTCTATCTACCCCTGTGCTTAGAACAGTACCTGGCACATTGTAAGTGCTTAACAAATACCACCATTATTAATTTTCATCATCATTATTATTATTACAAGGCCACACTGCTTCTCTAAAAGCCTGTGTTGCTTCTCTACTAGGCCACACTGCTTCTCTGACATGGGACATCATGGATCCCCTTTGATCCATGTACATCATGGTTCTCCTTTGACATGGGCAAGGTAGGTGTCTTCTAATTCTAGGTTTTTGTACCAAGCATTTAGTACAGTGTTCTGCCTCATCCCAAATAATAATAATAATAATGATGGTATTTGTTAAGCGCTTACTATGTGCAAAGCACTGTTCTAAGCGCTGGGGAGGTTATAAGGCGATCAGGTTGTCTCACAGGGGGCTCACAGTTTTAATCCCCATTTTACAGATGAGGTAACTGTGGCACAGAGAAGTTAAGTGACTTGCCCAAAGTCACACAGCTGACAGTTGGCAGAGCCGGAATTTGAACCCATGACCTCTGACTCCAAAGCCCATGCTCTTGCCACTGAGCCATGCTGCTTCTCATGTCCAATGACCAGTCTCACTTCCCACCTGGCCAATGACCTGTCTCACCTCCACTTATCCAATGACCTGTCTCACCTCCACCTATCCAAAGACCCACCTGTCCAGAGACCTGTCTCACTCATACCAATTAATCAATCATATTTATTGAGTGCCTATTGTGTGCAGTCAACTGTACTAAGCGATTGGGAGAATACAACATGGCAGAGTTGGTAGACACGTTCCAGGCCCACGGTGAGCTTATGCTCTAGAGGGAGATACAGACATTAATACAAATAAATAATGACAGATATGTATATAAGTGATGTGGGGCTGGGGGAGGGGTAAATAAAGGGTATGAATCCCAGTGCAAAGGTAACACAGAAGGGGATGGTAGAAGAGGAAATTAGAGTTTAGCTGGGGAATGCCTCTTGGAGGAGATGTGCTTTCCAAAAAAGCAGCATGTCCTAGTGGAAAAAGCATGGGCCTGGGAGTCAGAGGACCTGGGTTCTAATGCCAAGTTTGCCCAATATTTGCTGTGTGATCTTGGGCAAATCACTTAACTTCCCCCTCGTCCCCCTCTCCATCCCCCCGTCTTACCTCCTTCCCTTCCCCACAGCACCTGTATATATGTATATATGGTTGTACATATTTATTACTCTATTTATTTATTTATTTATTTATTTTACTTGTACATTTCTATCCTACTTATTTTATTTTGTTGGTATGTTTGGTTCTGTTCTCTGTCTCCCCCTTTTAGACTGTGAGCCCACTGTTGGGTAGGGACTGTCTCTATGTGATGCCAATTTGTACTTCCCAAGCGCTTAGTACAGTGCTCTGCACATAGTAAGCGCTCAATAAATACGATTGATTGATTGATTGATTGATTCCCTGTGCCTCAGTTCTACTGTTCTCCCTTCTACTTAGGCTGTGAGCCTCATGCTGGGCATGGACTCTATCCAACTCAATTAACGTGTATTCATTCATTCATATTTATTGAGCTCCGTGGAAACCAACTCTTAACCGGCCTTACCCCATCTTGTTTTCAATCTCCGTTATGCATTAATCTACCTACCTTGTTTTTCTAAATAATGCTTCAGCCACACCTTGCCCCTGTAGTCAGTTTCAGCCACACGCTTTGGTCCATTAAGAAAACTGGAGCCGTACTAAATTGGATTCTGTTGTTGGTGTGAAGGAGCAGCATGCCCGCCACTGGCTATAAATAACTACCTCTCCCATCTTTCAGAGATAATAATAATAATAATGGCATTTATTAAGCGCTTGCTATGTGCAAAGCACTGTTCTAAGCGCTGTGGAGGTTACAAGGTGATCAGGTTGTCTCACGGGGGGCTCATAGTCTTAATCCCCATTTTACAGATGAGGTAACTGAGGCCCAGAGAAGTTTAAGTGACTTGCCCAAAGTCACACAGCTGACAATTGGTGGAGCTGGGTTTTGAACCCATGACCTCTGACTCCAAAGCCCATGCTCTTTCCACTGAGCTTGCTTTTTGGGTGAAAGTCTATGTCCTCATCCCTAAATATCTGTATTTAATATTGCAATAAACCCCTTTTGCTATGTTGCTGTTATATTACTGCGACCAAAACGTGGAACATCAGATTCCCCGCGTCAAAGCACGCTCATCTTATCCCACTGAGATGGATGGGGCAGATACCCCACACTCACTCACCCACTTACATATTCACACTCCCCCTCTCTTAAATACAGTGAAACATATACACGCTCATGCACACATACACACACACACACTCCCTCATGCAAATACACACACATACTCACAAATCCACACATACAAATACTCTCCTCCTTACAAACACAGTCACACGCACTCAGAAATGCACATACACTCACACATACACATACTGTCCCTCTCAATCACTCACAAGTGACCCCCTGCTGCATGTTGAGCAGAGCAGTGGTGGCCATCTGTCTGAACTATAATTGTGGTGCTGCCTGGCGGCGCTCAGTATGCTGGCTGGGAGAGTGGCCTAGTGGATAGAGCATGGGCCAGGGAGTCAGAAGGACCTGCGTTATAATTCCGACTCCACTACTTGTCCGCACTGTGACCTTGGGCAAGACACTTCACTTGTCTGTGCCTCAGTTCCCTCATCTGTAAAATGGGGATTAAGACCGTGAGCCCTTTGTGGGACAGGGACTGTGTCAAACCTGATTAGCTTCTATCTACCCCAGCACTTAGAATGGTGCCTGGTACATAATAAGCAATTAACAAATACCATAATTACAGTGGATAGAGTACAGGTCTGGAAGTCAGAAGGTCATGGGTTCTAACTGTGGCTCTGCCACTTGTCTGCTCTATGACCTTGTTGGAAGTCATTTCTCTTCTCTGTGCCTCAGTTACCTCATCTGTAAAATGGGGATTGAGACTGTGAGCCACATGTGGGACAAGGACTATGTCCAACCCGATTTGCTTGTATCCACCCCAGTGCTTAGTACAGTGCCTGGCACATAGTAAGCACTTAACCAATACCATAATAATTATTATTATCCATTCATTCATTCAATTGTACTTATTGAGCACTTACTGCGTGCAAAGCAATTAAGCACTTGGAAGAGTGCAGTATAACAATAAACAGACAAATGCCCTGCCCACAAGAGCTTATACTCTAGAGGGGGAGACGGACATTAATAAAAATAAATAAAAAATAACAGCTATGTACAGTAAATTACAGACAGATAATATGTATTATTACTGTTATTATCATCAGGGTCAGCAGAGAATGGTTAGGGAAGTTCCAGCTTTCCCAGGATTCAGGTAGGAGGGAGGTGAAGCTGGTTTCCACGGGGTACAGAATGTGGCAGGAAGTGGCTGGGGATGGTAGCCCTGGGGCTGGGAAGCAGGTGAGAAAGAGGGTGGGGGCTGTAACCACTCAGAGAGCTTGGGCTGCCGTGGGACTGTTGTCCCACGCACCCTCTCCTTTAAGATGGGAATCCTGGTTCCAGCACCCACACCACCCCCTTCTCCCCTGACCAATGTGCACTGGAGTCAAGTGGTGGGCAGAGCTCGCTCTGACCCTCCCCCGGGGCCTGCTTCCCATCTTCCTCTCCAGTGCACTCTGGAATCCAGAGGGGTCCGACCCTCCCCGGAGCCTCATTCATTCATTCATTCAGTCATATTTATTGAACACTTGCTGTGTGCAGAGCACTGTACTAAGCACTTGGGAGTGTACAACAGTAAGCAGACACATCCCCTGCCCAAAATGAGCTTACAGTCTAGAGGGGGAGTCAGACATTAACATAAGGAAGGGGAAATCTCCTTCCCCTCCCACTCCCCAGGGCTCAGCCCCACAGTGGGGGCACCAGGGCGCTCTGTATTCTGGAGTCTGGTGGGGGTCCCGCCTCCCTAGTGACTCTCCGGCTCCCTGGGACTCAGTCACACTGCTGTTGCACTGGTATGACTATCTGGGGGAAGGATTGTGTAAAAGGACAAAGTAAGTGCTTAATAAATATGATTGAATGAATGACTCCGGCACCCAGACCCAGGACACAGACTCCAGCATCCAGACCCTACTCCCTCAGGCCGAGCAACCTGCCCTATCCACCGTCCCCCACAACCTCCTACTCCCTAAGACCCAGTCACCCAACCGCTGCCTCCCAGAACCCCCTGCTCCCCCAGGTGCCAACTAGCCCATCTGCTGTCCCCAAGAGCTCTCTGCTCCCCCAAGTCCAGTCACCTGTCTCCCAGAACCCCCTACCTCTAAGCCACCAGCGCTAGGAGAAGCAGCGTGGCTCAGTGGAAAGAGCACAGGCTTTGGAGTCAGAGGTCATTGGTTCAAATCCCGGCTCCACCACTTGTCAGCTGTGTGGCTTTGGGCAAGTCACTTCACTTCTCTGGACCTCAGTTACCTCATCTGTAAAATGGGGATTAAGACTGTGAGCCCCACGTGGGACAACCTGATCACTTTGTATCCCCCCCAGCGCTTAGAACAGTGCTTTGCACATAGTAAGTGCTTAATAAATGCCATTACTATTATTACTAGACACTGTCTCCCAGAACTTTCTGCTCCCCCAGGCCCAGCCACCTGCCTGACCACTGTGCCCCCAAACTCCCTGCTCTTTTAGGCCCAGCCACCTGCCCCGGCCACTGTGCCCCAGAAACCCCTCTCCCTCAGACCCAACTACCTACTCAGCCACTGTCCCCCAGAACCTCCTACTTCATTCAGTCATTCATTCATTTATTCAGTCATATTTATGGAGTGCTTACTGTGTGCAGAGTGCTGTACTAAGCACTTGGAAAGTACAGTTCAGCAACATATAGAGACAGTCCCTACCTAACAATAGGCTCACAGTCTAGAAGGGGGAGACAGACAGCAAAACAGAACAAGTAGTTGTCAATACCATCAAAATAAATAGAATTATAGATAAATACACATTAATAAAATGAATAAAGTAATAAATATGTACAAATATACACAAGTGATGTGGTGAGGGGAAGGGGGTAGGGCAAAGGGAGGGGGTGGGGGCAATGAGGGGTAGGAGAAGGAGAGGATAAGGGGGGATCAATCTGGGAAGCCCTCCTGGAGAAGGTGAGCTCTCAGTAGGGCTCCCTTCTCAGTAGCCCTCCAGAGAGAGCTAGTTTGGTAGGATGTGTGGAGGAAGGGCATTCCAGGCCAGAGGCAGGCTATGAACCAGGGGTCGACGGCGGGACAGGCGAGAACAAGGTACAATTTGGAGGTTAGCGGCAGAGGAGCGGAGTGTGCGGGGTGGGCTGTAGAAGGAGAGAAGGAGGTGAGGTAGGAGGGGGCAAGGTGATGGAGAGCTTAGAAGCCAATAGTGAGGACTTTTTGCTTGATACAAAGATTGATAGGCAACCACTGGAGATTTTTGAGTAGGGGAGTGACGTGCTCAGAGTGTTTCTGTAGAAAGATAATCCGGGCAGCAGAGTGAAGTATAGACTGAAGCAGAGAGAGACAGGAGGATGGGAGCTCAGAAAGGAGGCTGATGCAGTAATCCAGTCGGGATAGGATGAGAGATCGTACCAGCAAGGTAGCGGTTTGGATGGAGAGGAAAGGGAGGATCTTGGCAATGTTGTGGAGGTGAGACCAGCAGATTTTGGTGACGGATTGGATATGGGGTGAATGAAAGAGCAGAGTCGAGGATGACACCAACGTTGCGGGCTTGTGAGACGGGAAGGATGGTAGTGCCGTCTACAGTGACAGGAAAATCAGGGAGAGGACAGGGTTTGGGAGGGAAGATAAGGAGCTCAGTCTTGGACATGTTGAGTTTTAGATGGTGGGCAGACATCCTTAAGGCATGAGGAGATATGAGCCTGGAGGGAGAGAGAATCGGTCCCAGCCAGCTGACCCAGCCACTGTTTCCCGGGTCCCCCCACTCCATCAATTCCAGCCATCTGTCCCAGCCACTGTCTCTCAGAACGCCCTGCTTCTGCATTCTCAGAATGTAGCCCCCAGAACCCCCAGCATTAGACACTGTCCCCTAGAACTCCGTCCTCCCCCATCCCAATCACTTGCCCAGCCAATATACCCCCAAATCCCTTACTACATCAGGCCTAGCCACCTGCCCGACTGCTGCCCCCAGAACCCCTTAATCCCTCAGGCCCAGCTACTTGTCCCAACCACTGTCGTCCATAACACCCTACTCAATCATTCATTCATTCATTTAGTCATTCATTCCACCATATTTATTGAGCACTTTGTGCAGAGCACTGTACAATTCCCTCAGGAGAAGACATCTGCCATATCCACTGTCCCCTATGATGCCCTATTCCCTCAGGCCCAGCCACCTGCCACTGCCCTGCCTGCCAGAACCCCCTTCTCCCTTAGGCCCAGCCACCTGCCCTAGTCACTGTTCTCCAGGACCCCCTTCTCCCCAGACCCAACCATCTGCCCCTCAGATTTTTCCCAGAGGGACCCCACAGATACATGGTGGACTCACTCTGTTGACCCTGGAACTGAGGGTGTGACCACTTCCCAGATTATGGTGGAGTGGCAAGAGGAATGTTGCCCTCTCCCTCTGGCCAGCACCCCCTCTCCCTAACCCCAAATGCTCTCCACTGCAAGGGGAGACTCCAACTTGGTTTCAGTAGTGAACCCCTCCTTTTCCCTCTCCCCTTTATGTTTGCCCCCTCAACCTTCCTGCCTCATCCCTCATCCCCTCACCCTGGTGTTATATCCTAGTCTAGTTAGGGAATGTCTTGCAGACCAGGCCCTTCCTCATTCGTTATCAGAAGATCATATGACAAACCAGAAAGCATATAGGATTTCCTCCTCAATAAGTCCCCAGGCAGAGGAGGGGGCTGAGAGTTTAAAGGAGAAAGGCTTCCTCCAGCCTCCCTCACTCCATCTGGTGGGTGAAGAGTATGGGGGCAGGGGCACCAGTGGTGTCCCTGTAGGGGCAGCGACATGGCCTAGAATGTCACCTACACAGAACTCAACCTGGCACAGAAAGCTCAGCCATACCAGACCAAGAGAAGCAGAGAAGCAGGTAGATGCTGTCTTCCTGTTTCCCTGGGAAGATGGTGTCCTGATCTCCCAGCCTCGCCTATCCCCTGCCATCTGTCTGCCTGCCTGCCCACCCCCTCTGCCTGCCTCCAGGTTCTCTCTCCATCCAGTCCATACTTTACTCTCCTGCCCAGATCATTTTTCCAAATTAAATGCTCAGTCCACGTCTCCCCACTTCTCAAGAACTCCCAGTAGTTGCCCATTCATTCCTGCATCTAAGAAAACCTCCTTACCATCAGCTTTAAAGCAGTCAATCACCTTGCCCCCTGCTACCTTACCTCCCTGATTTCCCAGCCTGCACACTTCGCTCCTCTTATGCCAATCTCCTTACTGTGCCTCTACCTCATCTGTCTCAATGTCAACCACTTTCTCAAGCTCTCCTTCCTGCCTGGAACTCCCTTCCCCTTTATCTCTAACAGACCATCATTATTCCTATCTTTGAAGCCCGACTAAAATCATATTTCCTCCAAAAAGCCTTCCCCAACTAACATGATTAGCTGTATCTATCCTGGTGCTTAGTACAGTACCTGGCACATAGTAAATGCTCAACAAATACTATTTATTGTATAAAAAAACGCAGGAGGGCTGGACCAAACCCAGTTTCTTTCAGTGAACAAAAACCTGTTTCACTTCATCAACTACCACCTGCCTCTTCCCCTCACCCACCCGTACCCCCAGCCTCCTAAAGTTTCCAGCCTGCCTGGGTCCCTCTGAAGCCCCCTCCTCCCCCTCTCCATCCCCCCCGCCTTACCTCCTTCCCTTCCCCACAGCACCTGTATATATGTATATATGTTTGTACATATTTATTACTCTATTTATTTATTTTACTTGTACATATCTATTCTATTTATTTTATTTTGTTAATATGTTTGGTTTTGTTCTCTGTCTCCCCGTTCTAGATTGTGAGCCCACTGTTGGGTAGGGACCGTCTCTATATGTTGCCAACGTGTACTTCTCAAGCGCTTAGTACATTGCTCTGCACACAGTAAGTGCTTAATAAATATGATTGATTGATTGATTGATTGATTGGTTTCATTTTGCAGACCCTGGCCCCTCCCCTCTCTTCCCTCCCCTATGCACCTCTCTCATCCTTCCTAGAGGTTCTTAGAGAAGCAGTGTGGCTCAATGGAAAGAGCATGGGCTGTGGAGTCAGAGGTCATGGGTTCAAATCCCAGCTCCACCAATTTTCAGCTATGTGACTTTGAGCAAGTCACTTATCTTCTCTGTGCCTCAGTTACCTCATCTGTAAAATGGGGATTAAGACTGTGAGCCCCCCGGGGGACAACCTGATCACCTTGTAACCTTCCTAGCACTTAGAACAGTGCTTTGCACATAGTAAGCACTTAATAAATGCCATTATTATTATTATTATTATTATTTGTATTATTATTCTCTGTGCACTTACTATGTGCCAGTCATTATACTAAATCCTGGGGTGGATACAAGCACATAGGGTTGGACACAGTCTCTGTCTCATATGGGGCTCCCAGTCTTAATCTCCATTTTATAGATGAGGGAACTGATGTCCGGAGAAGTTAAGTGACTTGCCAAAGGTCACACAACAGACAAGTGGTGGAGCCAAGATTAGAACCTAGGTCCTCCTGACTCCCAGTCCCATGTTCTATCCTGCTTCACCAGTTGTAGTGGGAGATCAGTGAGGTGAGGTAGAATGGGGTGAGCTGATTGAGAACTTTAAACCCATTGGTAAGGAATTTCTGTATGATGCAGAGGTTCTTGAGGAGTCGCGAAGCATGAGCTGAATGTTTTAGTAGAAAAATGATCTAGGCAGAAAAATGAAGTGTGGGGTGGGAAGAGGCTGGATGCAGGGAGGTCAGCAATGATACTGATGCAGTAGTCAGAAGGGATAAGATAAGTGCTTGGATCTGCATTTTAGAGGTTTGGATGGAGAGGAAAGGATGGCATTTAGCAAAGGTTGAACCAACAGGATTTGGTGACAGATTGAATATAGGAGTTGAATAAGAGAGATGAGTCAAAGACAACGCCAAAGTTATAGGCTTGTGAAATAGAGAGGATAGTGATATTGTCTACAGTGATGGGAAAGACATAGGAAGGGCAGGGTTTGTGTGGGAAGATGAGGAGTTCTGTTTGGACATATTTAGTTTGAGGTGTCGGTGGGACATCCAAGTAGAGATGTTCCAAAAGCAGGAGGGAATGGGAGCCTGCAGAAAGGGAGACTGATCAGGGCTGGAGATGTGGACAAGGGAATCATTCTTATAAGAGATGGTAGATGAAGCCGTGGGAGCAAATGAGTTATCCAAGGGAATGGATGTAGATGGGAAATAGAACTGGACCCAAAAATGAACCTAGAGGGACCCCCACTGTCAGAAGGAGGGAGGCAGAGAAGAAGTCCATGAAACAGACTGAGAAGGAGCAGTCAGAAAGATAGGAGGAGATCCAGGAGAGGACTATGTCCTTGAAGCCAAGCAGCCCCGATGACAGGTCTAAAATCTCCCACTGAAAATGGGGTGGGGGTAGGGATGTAAATATCCCAAATTTGAACCAAAAAAAAGTGAACCAGCAAGACCCCTGGACTCCTAAGTGTCAAGCCAATTGTTCTAACATCTCTGCTTGCCTGTCTGTATGACTGCCAGAGTGTCTGTCTGCCAACTGTCTGTCTGTGTATCTCTTGGCCTCCCCCATTTCAGTGCTCTCTTTACCCTATCCCTAGGCACCATCTACGCAGAATTGACCCTATCATCACAGTCTCTACAGATCTCCTCTGACCATGGTGAGTTCCAGATTTCCAGTGAGCCTGGGGGAAGGGGAAGGGACTAGTAGAGGGGAAAGTGGTGGAGAGAGAAAAGGCTGCCCGAGGTAGTAACCCCACCCCCTGCCCCCTCCATCCCTAGCCCGCTCTCCACATACCCCCTTACCCCACCTCTTCCCCATATGCTCTTCGAGTCACCTCCTAAGGAGAGGATCTGGGAGAGCTCAGACAGGAGAGTCAGAAGGCCTAGACAAGCCCTGTGACTCAGTTTGCCCATATGGAGAATGACCCTGCTTAGAAAGGAGGGGAAGGCCACAGTAATGGGTCAGCCCAAGAGCTTTGGGGGTGAGACCCATCTCTCTGTGCCTTGGGGACAGGTCCCCAGCTCTTTCTCTGGACTGTCCTGATTCCCTGTGTCTAGTCAGGACTGTATCAGGGCCAGCCATGGGGGTGGGGGTGTGCAGGGGAAGGTGGGCATGAATACAAGCATCATCCAATCCCTGAAGACCTACACTCCTTGGCAGATCCAGCAAAGTGCTTGGGCCCCTCAGGGATCATGGGAAAGGAGCAGGTGAGGGTTATGGGATTGGGACTTGACAGCATCATCAATCTGTCAATCAGGCAACCAATAGTTAATCAAGACTAGCATACTTCATGCTGCTGCCCGGATTGTCTTTGTCCGGAAATGCTCTGGCCATGTTACTCCCCTCCTCAAAAATCTCCAGTGGCGACCAATCAATCTGCGCATCAGGCAGAAACTCCTCACCCTGGGCTTCAAGGCTGTCCATCACCTCGCCCCCTCCTACCTCACCTCCCTTCTCTCCTTCTACAGCCCACCCCGCACCCTCCGCTCCTCTACCGCTAATCTCCTCACCGTACCTCGTTCTCGCCTGTCCCGCCATCGACCCCCGGCCCACGTCCTCCCCCGGGCCTGGAATGCCCTCCCTCTGCCCATCTGCCAAGCTAGCTCTCTTCCTCCCTTCAAGGCCCTACTGAGAGCTCACCTCCTCCAGGAGGCCTTCCCAGACTGAGCCCCTTCCTTCCTCTCCCCCTCGTCCCCCTCTCCATTCCCCCCATCTTACCTCCTTCCCTTCCCCACAGCACCTGTATATATGTATATATGTTTGTACATATTTATTACTCTATTTATTTTACTTGTACATATCTATTCTATTTATTTTATTTTGTTAGTATGTTTGGTTTTGTTCTCTGTCTCCCCCTTTTAGACTGTGAGCCCACTGTTGGGTAGGGACCGTCTCTATATGTTGCCAACTTGTACTTCCCAAGCGCTTAGTATAGTGCTCTGCACACAGTAAGTGCTCAGTAAATATGATTGATTGATTATTGAGCAATAACTCTATGCAGAGTATGTACTAAGAACTTGGGATAGTAGAGTTAATAGATACGATCAAACCCAGCTCTCAAATAGCATACAATCTGTCAGAGAAAACAGGCTCAAAATAAGTTACAGGAGGGAAGCAAACAAGTTAGTGCTAGAGGGCCCTGGTGAGGTAATGAGGATCCAATTCTTCAGTGCCAGGAAGGCAGAGGAAATATTTTAAGGACAAAACAAAACAAAGCCCCAGACAGTGCTGCATCCTAGCTGAAAATAGGTGGAGTCAGTGGCTGAGGACAGACCAGCATGGCGTATTGCCCTCAAGGAAAGACTGGCTCCTTTGGAGCACAAACTTTATATGGAAAGAGCAACAAGGAAGCCAAAGAGAAAATGGTGCCAGATAATGCAAACATTAAACATCTATCGACCAATCAATCATATTTATTGAGTGCTTTCTATGTGGAGAGCACTGCACCATTTGAAAAGCTCAGGAGAGTTGATAGACATATACCAGAGTTGGCAAACATGTTCCCTGCCCACAAAGAGCTTACAGTCAAGAGGGGGAGACAGACATTAGAACAAATTGCAGATAAAGACATACATTTTGTGGGGCTGAGTGTGACATGAATAAAAGGTATGGATCCAAATGTAAGGGTGACATGGAAGGGAGAGGGAGTAACAGTAATGACGGCTTAGTCAAGGAAAGCCTCTTGGAGGAGATGTTCATTCATTCATTCAGTCAGTCGTATTTATGGAGCGCTTAATGTGTGCAGAGCACTGTACTAAGCCCTTGGGAAGTACAAGTTGGCAACAAACAGAGGCGGTCCCTACCCAACAATGGGCTCACAGTCTAGAAGGGGGAGACAGAAAACAAAACAAAACATGTAAACAGGTGTCAAAAACGTTAAAATAAATAGAATTATAGCTATATGCACATAATAAAATAGAGTAGTTAATATGTACAAGTAAAATAAATAGGGTAATAAATATGTACAAATATATACAAGTGCTGTGGGGAGGGGAAAGGGGTAGGGCGAAGGGGGTGATGGGGAGGAGGAGAGGAAAAAGGGGGCTCAGTCTGGGAAGGCCTCCTGGAGGAAGTGAGCTCTCCGTAGGGCTTTGAAGGGAGGAAGAGAGCTAGTTTGGCGGATGTGTGGAGGGAGGGCATTCCAGGCCAGGGGAAGGACGTGGGCCAGGGGTCCATGACAGGACAGGCGAGAACGAGGCACAATGAGGAGGTTAGTGGCAGAGGAGCAGAGGGTGCGGGCTGGGCTGGAGAAGGAGAGAAGGGAGGTGAGGTAGGAGGGGGTGAGGTGATCGAGAGCCTTGAAGCCAACTTAATAAGTACTGAATACTTACCGTGTGTACTGTTCTAAGCACTTGGGAAAGTGCAATACAACAGTAAACGGTGACATTCCCTGCCCACAATGAGCAGGGAATGTCTAGGGTCTAGGGTCTAGGGTGGGGGAGACAGACATCAATACAAATACATAAAATTGCATATATATACACAAGTACTGTGGGTCTGGTTGAGGAGGGAAGAGCAAAAGGAGCAAGTCAGGGCAACACAGAAGGGAGTGAGAGATGAGCGAAAATGGGGCTTAGTCTGGGAAGGCCTCTTGGAGGAGATGTGCCTTCAATAAGGCTTTGAAATGGGAGAGAGTAATTGCCTGTCGGATTTGAGGAGGAAGGGTGTTCCAGGCCAAAGGCAGGATGTGAGCTAGGGGTAGTTGGCGACACAGGTGAAGTCAGGGCACAGTGAGAAGGTTAGCACTAGAGGAATGAAGTATATAGGCTGGGTTGTAGAAGAACTATATATACCTGTATATATGCATATATGTTTGTATATATTTATTACTCTTTTTATTTATTTATTTTACTTGTCCATATCTATTCTATTTATTTTATTTTGTTAGTATGTTTGGTTTTGTTCTCTGTCTCCCCCTTTTAGACTGTGAGCCCACTGTTGGGTAGGGACCGTCTCTATATGTTGCCAACTTGTACTTCCCAAGCGCTTAGTACAGTGCTCTGCACACAGTAAGCTCAATAAATACGATTGATGATGATGATGATGATGATGATGAAGAACTGAGGAGAGGTGAGGTAGGAGGGTGCAAAGTGATGGAGTGTTTTAGAGCCAATGGGGAGGAGTTTTTGTTTGATATGGAGGTAGATGGGCAACCACTGGAGATTTTTGAGGAGGGGGGGGTGACATGTCCTGAACATTTTTATAGAAAGATGATCTGGGAAGCAAAGTGAGGTATGGACTGGAGTGGGGAGAGACAGTAGGTTGGTAGGTCAGCAAGAAGGCTGGTGCAATAATCTAGGCAGGATGGGATGAGTAATTATATTAATGTGGTAGTAGTTTGGATGGAGAGGAAAGGGTGGATTTTAGTTGTGTTGTGAAGGTGGGACCGACAGGATTTGGTGACGGATTAAATATGTGGGTTGAATGAGAGAGAGAAGTCAAGGATAAAGCCAAGGTTACGGGCCTGTGAGACGGGAAGGATGGTGGTACTGCCTACAGTGATGGGAAAGTCCGGAAGAGGACAGGGTTTGGCTGGTAAGACAAGGAGCTCTGTTTTGGACAAGCTAAATTTGAGGTGACAGGAGGACATCCAAGTAGAGAAGTCTTGAAGGCAGGAGGGGATGTGAGCCCGG
The DNA here is from genome assembly GCF_015852505.1 of Tachyglossus aculeatus. Lineage (NCBI taxonomy): Eukaryota > Metazoa > Chordata > Mammalia > Monotremata > Tachyglossidae > Tachyglossus > Tachyglossus aculeatus. Next base: position 175,958,204 of record NC_052067.1, read on the forward strand.
AGAGAGGGAGAGAGGTCAGGGGAGAAGATGTAGATTTGGGTATCATCTGCATAGAGACGGTAGTTGAAGCCATGGGAGCAAATGAGTTCTCCAAGAGAGTAAATATAATAATAATAATGATAATAATAGTGGTATTTGTTAAGCGCTTACTCTGTGCCAAACACTGTTCTAGGTACTAGGGTAGATACAAAGAGTGTAGATGGAGAATAGAAGGGGACCCAGAATTGAACCTTGAGGGATCATCACAGTTAGGGGATGGGAGCCAGAGGAGGAGCCTGCAAAGGAGGATGAGAATGAATGGCCAGAGAGATAAGGAGAACCAGAAGAGGACAGAGTCAGTGAAGACAAGGTTGGTTAACGTTTCCGGGAGAAGGGGGTGGTCCATAGTGTCAAAGGCAGCTGAGAGGTCGAAGAGGATTAGAGTGGAGTAGAAGCCATTGGATTTGTCAAGAGGGAGATCACTGGTGACCTTTGAGAGGGTGGTTTCTGTGGAGTGAAGGGACGGAATTCAGATTGGAGGGCGTCCAGGAAAGAGTTGGAGAAGAGGAATTGCAGGAGTTGGAGGAGATGTGATTTTAATAAGGTTTTGAAGGTGGGGAGAGTGGTGGTTTGTCAGATATGAATGGAGCGGGAGTTTCAAGGCCCTACTGAGAGCTCACCTCCTCCAGGAGGCCTTCCCAGACTGAGCCCCTTCCTCTCCCCCTTGTCCCCCTCTCCATCCCCCCCATCTTACCTCCTTCCCTTCCCCACAGCACCTGTATATATGTATATATGTTTGTACATATTTATTACTCTATTTATTTTACTTGTACATATCTATTCTATTTATTTTATTTTGTTAGTATGTTTGGTTTTGTTCTCTGTCTCCCCCTTTTAGACTGTGAGCCCACTGTTGGGTAGGGACTGTCTTTATATGTTGCCAACTTGTACTTCCCAAGCGCTTAGTACAGTGCTCTGCACACAGTAAGTGCTCAATAAATACAATTGATTGATTGATTGATTGATTGATTCAAGCCCGAGGCAGGACATGGGTGGAAGTTTGGCAGTAAGGTAGATGAGATCAAGGTACTGAGAGTAGGTTGGTGTTAGAGGAGTGAAGTGTGTGGGCTGGATTGTAGTAGGAAATCAGGGAGGTCAGGTAAGAGGGGGAAAGGGGATTGAGTGTCCTAAAGCTGATGGTAAGGAGAATCTGTTTGATATCAGGGTGTATTGGCAACCTCTGGAAGTTCTTGATGAGTGGGATGACATGGACTGAACTTTGTTTTGAAAAATGATCCAAGTAGCAGAGTGAACTTTGAACAGAAGTGGGGAGAGGTAGGAAGCAGAGAGATCAATGAGAAGGCTGATGCAGTAGTCAAAATGGGACAGGATAAGTGCTTAGATCAGTATATTAGCAGTTTGGATGGAGAGGAGTGAGAGGATTTTAGCGATGTAAACATGACAACACAGCAAGAGACAGGCTCTTTGTGTGCGCAATTTGCCCCAGAGACCAACTCTCTCTCTCTCTCCCTCTCTCATGTATATGTAATTGTGTGTGTGTGTGTGTGTGTGTGTGTGTGTGTGCGTGTGACTTAGGAGTGTTGAAATGGCAGTAGCAGGGAGAAATATGATAGAAGGGCTTTGAAGATGAAGAAAATAGTGGTTTTCTGGATGTGAGGGGAACGGGAATTTTCAGGGATAAGGGAGAATGTGCAAGAGGTTGGTGACCAGAGAGGTGAGAATGTGGCACAGTGAGTAGTTTGGCCAGAAATGAGTGAAATGTGCAAACTGGGTGGGATTGGGAGAGAAGTGAGGTTAAGTAGGAGCATTAACCAGGACTTCAAATGGCTCCTCTCCCCATTCCTCATCCGCAGGCAGCTCTAAGTTATCTGAAGGCAGGTGACATCTGTTGTGTGAACAGAGTGCACTTTCAGCTCTCACCTCCTGGTCCTCACCAGGCTGGGCCCCTTCAGCTCCCAACCTTGACCCTGAACGGGCACCCTCAACCCCCACCCCTTAATCCTCTGAATTGGTTCCCTCAGCCTCTACACCCAGTCTTCATCCTGAATGGCCACACTCAGCCCCCGCCCTCTAATCTTCAAGCTTAATAGCTCCCCTCAGCCTCCATCCCTTGATGCTCACCCTGAATGGGAGCCCGCAGTCCCCACCCCCTCATCCTCACACTGAATGGACTCCCTCAGCCCCAACCCCCTAGTCCTCACTCTGAACGGGCGCTCTTAGCTCCCACACCTGGGTGCTCACCTTGACCGGGAATCCCCAAAATCCACCCACGGGCCCCCGCACTGAGCGGACTGGAATGGGGGTCTGTGACCATGTTTCCATGCCATGTGCTCACTGTGTTAACGTTCTGCCCACAGGCCCTCCTGATCTGTGCATGTTTTATCACATACTGTTGCCCAGAGGGGATCCCAGGGGTTGTGGGTGTGTGGGAACCGGAAGCGTTAAGAATGGTGGGCACCTGGGGGCTGGGAGCAAGCAGGAGTCTTGGGCCCTGGGAATGGGCAGCTTTCAAAGAGAAAACAGACAAGCAAACCAGCTAAAAGGGGATCCCACTAACCCAGAGGGGCTTTCCTCAGCATAGTGGAGAGCTGTGGGGTCTGGACAGTGGTTTCATCTCCTTGGGTGGACCTGGAGTGGTATCTGTCCAAGCACAGTGCTCACAGACATTGTTCTGTGAAAGCACAGAAAACATTTCATCTACGACTAAAGGCATGTGTGAAATCCAGCCATGACTAGCAGAGTGAGTGTGAGCACTATGGTAGGATTGCACTTATTTATATTTATTTATTTTATTTATTTAATTATGTATTTAGATTTATTTATATCTGTAATTTACTTATTTAGGTTAATGTCTGTCTCCCCCTCTAGACTGTAAGCTCACTGTGGGAAGGGAATATGTCTATAATATTGTTAAATTGTACTCTTCCAAGTGCATATTACAGTGCTCTGCCCATAGTGAATGCTCAATAAATTTGACACACTAACTGACTGACTGACTTATTGAAGAGCAAGAAACCAAAGCCAGATGAAACTGTGCGCAGGCTCTCGTCCTCCTTCTCATGTGGCTCTCCCTCCGGCCCAGCCCTATGGGGAAGGTCAAGAGAAGCAAGGGTAGCGAGGACATAAAAGGGTTAATGGAGGGGAGGGGGATGAGGGCCCCCACAGCAATCTGAGCTGGGCTCCGAGGCTTGCTCACTTCAGGTCCCCTGACACTCCCTGAGCATTTTCAATTTGGTTGGTAAGATTCCCCCAACCCTTTCCATAATAAAAAATGGTGGCATTTGTTAAGCACATATTATGTGTTGGGATAGATAGATTGGACACAGTCCTTGTCTCATATGAGGCTCACCTTCTAAGTATATGTGAGAACAAGCATTGAATCCCCATTTTGTAAATGAGGAAACTGAGGCATGGAAAAGTTTGGATAGTTACCCCAAATCACACAGCAGGCAACCCATATCCTCTGACCCTCAGGTCCATGTTCATTTGCTTAGGCCATGCTGCCTCCTTAGCTGGTTTGCTTGTCTGCTTCCTGGCCAGTTTTCTCTTTGAAGGCTGCCCATTCCCAGGGCCCAAGACTCCTGCTTGCTCCCAGCCCCCATGTGCCCACCATTCTTGATGCTTCCAGTTCCCACACACCCACAACCCCTGCCTGCCCCTCCCTAGTGAGCGGTGGTCCCTGAGGCTGACAAATGTCCACGAGCTCCGGAGTACCAGCTGAGCCTCCCCAGCGGACCGCCTCCCGGCCAGTATCATCATCTCCGCCCAGTGCCTAGGGCACAGACCAGGCACACGGTCTCTGTGCCTCTCTTGGTCTGGGCTCCTTCATTCTGTACTCGGGGGACAGAGACCCCAATCACTCTCTAGACTGTGAGTTCATTGTTGGCAGGGAATGTGTGAAGCAGAGAAGCAGTGTGGCTTAATGAGAAAGAGCGTGGCTTAGTGAGAAACAGTGTGGCTTGGTGGAAAAAGCACGGGACTAGAAGTCAGAAGACATGGGTTCTAATTCTGACTCTGCCGCTCATCTGCTGTGTGATCTTGGACTAGTCACTTCTCAGCACTTAGAACAGTGCGTCAGCGCTTAGAACAATGCTTTGCACATAGTAAGTGCTTAATAAATGCCATCATTATCATTATTATTCTCTGTGCCTCAGTTACCTCATCTGTAAAATGGAGATTGAGACTGTGAACTCCACGTGGAACAACGTGGTTACCTTGAATCTACCCCAGTGCTTAGAATAGTATTTGGCACATAGTAAGCACTTAACAAATACCATGATTATTATTATTAGTCTGTTGTTGCATTTTACTCTCCAAAGTGCTTAGTATAGTGCTTTTCACACAGTAAGCACTTAAAAATGCAATTTAATGAATCACACTCCCCACCTGGCAGCTCCCAGCTCATTAATGAGGAGTATAGTTATGGAACACATGCTGAAGGCAGAGCACTGAACTGAGCCCTTCAACAAAGGGCTCAACAAACAAGACTGAGGGTCTTCAACAAAGAAGGTCCATGTTCCCTGCCCTCAGCCTGCAGAACACCAAGGAGAGGATCAGTCCCTTGCACTTCACTGATTGATTGATTGATTCATTCATTCATTCAATTGTATTTATTGAGTGCTTACTGTGTGCAGAGCACTGTACTGAGCGCTTGGAAAGTACAATTTGGCAATAGATGGAGACAGTCCCTTCCAAACAACAGGCTCATAGTCTAGAAGGGGGAGACAGCAAAACAAAGTGAGTAGACAGGTGTCAGTACCATCAGAATAGATAAATAGAATTATAGCTATATACAAATCACTAATAAAATAAATAGAATAATAAATATTTACAAATATACACAACTGCTGTGGGGAGGGGAAGTGGGTAGGGCAGAGGGAGGGAGTAGGGGGGATGTGGAGGGGAGGAGGAACAGAAGAAAAGGGGGGCTTAGTCTGGGAAGGCCTCCTGGAGGAGGTGAGCTCTCAGTAGGGCTTTGAAGCGAGGAAGAGAGCTAGTTTGGCGGATGGATGAGTGGAGGGAGAGCATTCCAGGCCAGAGGTAGGACATGAGCCAGAGGTCGATGGCAGGACAGGTGAAAACGAGGCACAGTGAGGAGGTTAGCAGCAGGGGAGTGGAGTTTGTGGGCTGGGCTGTATAAGGAGAGAAGGGAGGTGAGGTAGGAGGGGGCAAGGTGATAGAGACTGGCCTCAGAGCAAGAGGGGTGGAAACTGTTGACCATAATCGGCCTCATGCACAGGAGAGTGAAGTCACAGACCCCCTGGCACCAGAAGGAAAAACGGATCACTACCAGGTTCCTCGCTGATTCCACCCCACTCTGGTGGCTGGCCGGGACTGGACACCATCTTGGACATCTGGAGGAACTCAGCCGGGTAAGTCCACGGTGAGGGGAGGAGAGGAGCTCAGAGAGGGGTTGGGCTGGGGGACTAAGGGGCTGGGGGTTAGGGGCTGGGACACTGTGGGTCTGGAGATCTGTGAGGTTGTGGGGCTGGGCCTTTTGGACTTGGGTCTGCTAGGCTGGGAGACTAAGAGGCTGAGGAGCTGGGGAGCTGGGGAAACTGGATAATCTCAGGGGATGAGAAGCAGTGTTGCCTAGTGGAAAGAGCACAGACCTGGAAGTCAGAGAACATGGTTTCTGATCCTGTCTCTGCTATTTTCCTGCTTTATGAACACGGGCAATTCACTTAACTGCCTTGTGGTTCAATGTCCTCAACTGTAAAATGGGGATTCAATAAGTGTTCTCCTTCCTACTTAGCCTGTGAGCCCTGTGTGGGACAGGGATGGTTTCTGATCTGATTCGCTTGTATTTACCCCAGTGCTTGCCACATGCCATAAGAACTAAAATAATGAAGAGGGGTGTGGGGACAGTGGGGATGAAGAATCAGGCCTGGGTCCAGGAGCTCAGGAACCTGTGAGAGGTCAGAGTGGGGAGTGGCCCAGGGACCGGGGATAGATCACTGGACTGGGTGAACAAGTGAATGCTAGGTTCCAGAGGTCACCGGCCCCAGTTGGGGGAAGGGCTGAGACTCTGGTCTCAAGGGGTCGGGGGATGAGGACCCAGTCTTATTATTATTATTATTATTATGACATTTGTTAAGAGCTTAGCATAAGCTAGACACTGTACTAAGCACAGGGCTAGGTAGGAGATTATGAAGTTGGACCCTTTCTCTGTCCTATTCATTCATTCATTCATTCAATAGTGTTTATTGAGCACTTACTGTGTGCAGAGTACTGTACTAAGCACTTGGGAGAGTGAAATACAACAATAAACATACACATTCCCTGCCCTCAACGAGCTTACAGTCTCCCGTGGGATTTACAGTCTTAATCCCCATTTTACAGATGAGGTAACTGAGGCATAGAGAATTGAAGTGACTTGCCCAAGGTCACACAGGAGACAAGTGGTGGAGCCATGATTAGAACCCAGATCCTTCTGACATCCAGGCCCATACTCTATCCTCTAGGCCACAGTGCTTCTCTGTCTCCCCCTTCTAGACTGTGAGCCCACTGTTGGGTAGGGACCGTCTCTATATGTTGCCAACTTGTACTTCCCAAGCGCTTAGTACAGTGCTCTGCACACAGTAAGCACTCAATAAATGTGATTGAATGGATGAATGAATGAATGTCCTGAACAGGGAATGAGTGTACTGTTTGCGGGGCAGGAGATGAGTGTCCCTTTTGGGGGATATTTATTCATTCATTCAATCATATTTATTGAATGCTAACTAAGTGCAGAGCACTGTACAAAGCGCTTGAGAGAGTACAGTACAACAGTGAACAGACACATTCCAAGCCCACAATGAGTTTACAGTCTAGAGGGAAAAACAGACATTAATATAAATAAATAAATTACAGTCATGTACATCAGTGTTGTGGAGCAGGGTTGGGGTATGAATAAAGGGAGTAAGTCAGGGCAATGCAGTTGGGAGGGGAGAACGGGAAAGGAGGGCTTAGTCAGGGAAGGCCTCTTGGTGGAGATATGCCATCAAAAAGGCTTTAAAAGGGGAGAAAGTGATTGTCAGATTTGAGGTGGAATAGCATTCCAGGCTAGAAGCAGAAGACAGGTGAGACGTTGGTGGCAAGATAGATGAGATCGAGGTACAGTGAGAAGAATAGTATTAGAGGAGTGAACTGTGCGGGCTGGATTGTAGTAGGAGAGTAGCAAGGTATGGTAGGAGGAGGCCATGTGATAGAGTACTTTAAAGCCAACTGTGAGGAGTTTCTGTTTGATGCAGAGGTGAATGGGCAACCATTGGAGTTTCTTGAGGAGTTGGGAAAGATGGCCTGAACATTAGTAAAATAATGATACTGAGAGCTCACCTCCTCCAGGAGGCCTTCCCAGACTGAGCCCCTTCCTTCCTCTCCCCCTCATCCCCCTCGTCCCCCTCTCCATCCCCCCATCTTACCTTCTTCCCTTCCCCACAGCACCTGTATATATGTATATATGTTTGTACATATTTATTACTCTATTTATTTATTTATTTTACTTGTACATATCTATTCTATTTATTTTATTTTGTTGGTATGTTTGGTTTTGTTCTCTGTCTCCCCCTTTTAGACTGTGAGCCCACTGCTGGGTAGGGACTGTCTCTATATGTTACCAACTTGTACTTCCCAAGCGCTTAGTACAGTGCTCTGCACACTGTAAGCGCTCAATAAATACGATTGATGATGATGATGATGATGATGATTTGGGCAGCAGAGTGAAGAATGAACTGGAGTGGGGAGAGACAAGAGGCAGGGAGGTCAACAAGGAGGCTGGTACAGTATTCAAGGTGGGGTAGGATAAGTGATTGGATTAACATGGTAGCAGTTTGGATGGAGAGGAAAGGGTGGATTTTAGCGATGTTGTGAAGGTGCAACCAAAAGGATTTAGTGATGGATTGAATATGTGAGTTGAAGGAGAGAGAGGAGTCAAAGATAACACCAAGGTTACGGGCTTGTGGTGCCATCTAGTGATGGGAAAGCCAGGGGAAAGGCAGTGTTTGGATGGTAAAATAAGAAGTTCTGCTTCAGACATGTTAGGTTTGAGGTGACCGGAGGACATCCAAGTTGAGATGTCTCGAAGGCAGGAGGAAATGTGAGACTGCAGGAGAGATCAGGGCTGGAGAGATAGATTTTGTTGTCATCTGCATAGAGATGGTAGTTGAATGCATCTCAGTCTCTTTTGCAGGCTCCTCCTCCCCCTCCCATCCTCTTACTATGGGGGTTCCCCAAGGTTCAGTGCTTGGTCCCCTTAAATTCTCAATCTACACTCACTCCCTTGGTGACCTCATTCGCTCCCACGGCTTCAACTATCATCTCTACGCTGATGACACCCAGATCTCTGCCCCTGCTCTCTCCCCCTCCCTCCAGGCTCGCATCTCCTCCTGCCTTCAGGACATCTCCATCTGGATGTCCGCCCGCCACCTAAAGCTCAACATGTCGAAGACTGAGCTCCTTGTCTTCCCTCCCAAACCTTGTCCTCTCCCTGACTTTCCCATCTCTGTTGACGGCACTACCATCCTTCCCGTCTCACAAGCCCGCAAACTTGGTGTCATCCTCGACTCCGCTCTCTCATTCACCCCTCACATCCAAGCCGTCACCAAAACCTGCCGGTCTCAGCTCCGCAACATTGCCAAGATCCGCCCTTTCCTCTCCATCCAAACTGCTACCCTGCTCATTCAAGCTCTCATCCTATCCCGTCTGGACTACTGCACCAGCCTTCTCTCTGATCTCCCATCCTTGTGTCTCTCTCCACTTCAATCCATACTTCATGCTGCTGCCTGGATTATCTTTGTCCAGAAACGCTCTGGGCATATTACTCCCCTCCTCAAAAATCTCCAGTGGCTACCAATCAATCTGCGCATCAGGCAGAAACTCCTCACCCTGGGCTTCAAGACTCTCCATCACCTCGCCCCCTCCTACCTCACCTCCCTTCTCTCCTTCTACTGCCCAGCCCGCAACCTCCGCTCCTCCACTGCTAGTCTCCTCACTGTACCTCGTTCTCGCCTGTCCCGCCGTCGACCCCCAGCCCACGTCATCCCCCGGGCCTGGAATGCCCTCCCTCTCCCCCTCCACCAAGCTAGCTCTCTTCGTCCCTTCAAGGCCCTACTGAGAGCTCACCTCCTCCAGGAGGCCTTCCCAGACTGAGCCCCTTCCCTCCTCTCCCCCTCGTCCCCCTCTCCATCCCCCCATCTTACCTCCTTCCCTTCCCCACAGCACCTGTATATATGTATATATGGTTGTACATATTTATTACTCTATTTATTTATTTATTTATTTTACTTGTACATTTCTATCCTATTTATTTTATTTTGTTGGTATGTTTGGTTCTGTTCTCTGTCTCCACCTTTTAGACTGTGAGCCCACTGTTGGGTAGGGACTGTCTCTATGTGTTGCCAATTTGTACTTCCCAAGCGCATAGTACAGTGCTCTGCACATAGTAAGCGCTCAATAAATACGATTGATTGATTGATTGATTGATTGAATGAGTTCTCCCAGGAAGTGGGTGTAGATGGAGAATAGAAGGCGACCCAGAACTTAACCTTGAGGGACCTTCACAGTAAGGGAGTGGGAAGCAGAGGAGGAGCCTGTGAAAGAGACTTAGAATGAATGACCATAGAGATAGGAGGAGAACTAAGAGAGGGCCATGTCAGTGAAACCAAGGTCAGATATTTTTTCCAGGAGAAGAGGGTGGTCGACAGTGTCGAAGGCAGCTTAGTGGTCTAGGAGGATTAGACTGGAGTAGAGACCATTGGATTTGACAAGAAGGAGATCATTGGTGACCTTTGAGTCAGTCGTTTCTGTAAAGTGAAGGGGATGGAATTCAGATTAGAGGGAGTCAAGGCGGGAATTGGAGGAAAGGAACTTGAGGCAGCAGGTTTGGTTTATGAGCGCCGGATCTGGAGGGGTTGGGGGAGGGGCAACTGTTGAAAGAAGCCATGAGCAGGGTGGTGTCTCAGCCTGCAGTGGGGCCCAATGTGTGCTGGGCCGGGTAGTGTGTGTGTGTGTGTGGGGGGGCACTGTGCAGCTCTTCTGCAGGTCAGAGGGGTTGCGGGGGAGGGAACCCAGTCCTGGACCTGCAGGGAGCTGAGGGGTCAGGAGTAGGAACAAAGGGGAGGGGCTGGAGGGGCAGAGCAGAGAGGGGAGTGGGGAGAGGCTGGAGGGGAGGAACAAGGAGAGAGTTGGGGGAGGAGGCAGGAGAAGAGTTAGGGAGAGGTTAGAGGGAAGGAGCGGGAAAGGGGTAAGCCCCCAGCCAGATCCAATCCCCGGGGTCTCCGCTAGCAGTGAGCTGTGATAATGGGGTGTCTCTGCGCCCTCAGATCTCCCAGACCCAAGACCCTGCTCCTGGTGGTTCACATCGCAGTGACACTGACCACTAAGCTGCTGATGTCGATACTGGCCCTCGTTTTCGTTCTCAGTGAGTATGGACTCTGCCCGGCCCACCTTGGGGTGCCAGACCCTTACTCAGGTCACTGAGGGCTCAGGGCAGCTCCTCTCCCCAGTTGCCAGAGCCCAGGATATGCCCCATGCTCCATGGCCTGGAGCTGTGACTCTGACCCTGGGGCTGGGCCCTCATACACGTGGCCACGATTCTTGCCTTGGGGAGTTTCCCAAGGTCCTGTATGCTTCCTGGGGTCCTGGTGAAGTGTCTATCCCTGAGTTTCTGCCCTATGGGACACTCGCCAAACCTCTCTCCACTCCTCCCCTCCAGCCTCTCCCCACTCCTCAAGAACCTCCAGCAGTCTCTTCAAGAACCTCTAATGGTTGCCCATCCATCTCCGCATCCAACAAAAACTCCTTACTTTTGGCTTTAAAGTACTCAATCAACTTGCTCCCTCCTAACTCACCTTGCTACTTTCCTAATACAACCCAGCCCGTACACTTTGCTCATCCAATTCTAACTTTCTCACTGGATCTCTGTCTCATCTATCTTGCTGGTGAACGTATGCCCACATCCTGCCTCTGGCCTGCAGTGTCCTCCCTTTTCATATCTGACAGACAATTACTCTCCCTCCCTTCAACACCTAATTGAAAGCACAGCTCCTCCAAGTGGCCTTCCCTGACTAAGCTCTCCTTTCCTCTTCCCCTACTTCCTTCTGTGTAGCCCTGATTTATTCCTTCTACTCATCCCTGCTCCCAGCCCCACAGCACTTCCATACATATCTGTAATTTATTCATTTATATCAATGTCTGTCAGTCAGTCAATCTTATTTATTGATAATAATGATTATTATTAATAATAATGATAATAATTGTATTTATTAAGTGCTTACTTTGTGCCAGGCACTGTACTAAACACTGGGGCAGATACAAGCAAATTGGGTTGAACACAGTCCTTGTCCCTCGTGGGGATCACAATCTCCCTCCCCATTGTAAAGATGAGGTAACTGAAGCCCAGAGAAGTGAAGTGACTTGCCCAAGATCACACAGCGGACAGCTGGCTACCTGTATATATGTATATATGTTTGTGCATATTTATTACTCTATTTATTTTACTTGTACATATCTATTCTATTTATTTTATTTTGTTAGTGTGTTTGGTTTTGTTCTCTGTCTCCCCCTTTTAGACTGTGAGCCCACTGTTGGGTAGGGACTGTCTCTACATGTTGCCAACCTGTACTTCCCAAGCACTTAGTACAGTGCTCTGCACACAGTAAGCGCTCAATAGATACGATTTTTGATGATGAACTGGCAGAGCCAGGATTAGAACTCAAGACCTTCTGACTCCCAGGCCCGTGATCTATCCACTATGCCATGCTATCAATCAATCAATCAATCAATCGTATTTATTGAGTGCTTACTATGTGCAGAGCACTGTACTAAGCGCTTGGGAAGTACAAATTGGCATCACATAGAGACAGTCCCTACCCAACAGTGGGCTCACAGTCTAAAAGGGGGAGACAGAGAACAGAACCAAACATACCAACAAAATAAAATAAGTAGGATAGAAATGTACAAGTAAAATAAATAAATAAATAAATAAATAGAGTAATAAATATGTACAACCATATATACATATATACAGGTGCTGTGGGGAAGGGAAGGAGGTAAGACGGGGGGATGGAGAGGGGGACGAGGGGGAGAGGAAAGAAGGGGCTCAGTCTGGGAAGGCCTCCTGGAGGAGGTGAGCTCTCAGCAGGGCCTTGAAGGGAGGAAGAGAGCTAGCTTGTGCTACTTCTCTGTGCTTCTTTGCATACTTACTGTGTGCAGAACAATGTACTAAGCACTTGGGAGAGTACAGTAGAACAATAAAGCAGATATATTCCCTGCCCACAGCAAGCTTACAGTCTAGAGGGGGAGACAGACAGACATCCTCAGTGTCCCTGAAATGGGAGCATGAGGGGACCTGAGCTGATTCAGAGCTGGGGCAGAGCAGATCCCAGCCAGGAGTCCCGCTCTATCATAGAAATGAAGACTTCTCCTCCTCGAGCGCTTGGGCACAGAAAAGGGAAAATTCTCTGCAAATCCCATTCCGATGATGTGTCCTTCTCTCCTGTTCCTCTCTGCAACTCTACCAAACTCCCAGACCCAGACAGCTGCCACCAACCCCAACTCCACCAATATGACCACCCTGCCCTTCTGGACTCCCCAAACCAGCTAGACCTACTGGACCTCCCAGCCCCTCCAGACCACCCAGACCTCAGACTCCACCCCAGAAGGTAACTGTGGGAATCTCACTAAGAATCTGGTTTTAGCTAGAAGCCTAGAAATTTCTGACCAATCTGGAAATGTGATACCAGAGGCTGGACATCAGGAGCCTGAGGTCCCTATCTTGGTGGGGGTTTCTCTGTGGAGGGGAAGTATCTCCTAGGGCCGGAGGTTGCTCTGAATCCTGTTCCTGCCATGGCTCTCTCCTTCCTGCTCCTTTCTACGGTGCCAGGCCCCTCCCAGCACCCTGCAGATGTCAAGATACCCACACCCTCCGTGGCCACCTCAGGGAGTTTTCCTCGGAATGTGATTCGGTAGAGCAAGCAGGAGACTTAGACTATGTCAGTGTTCCAGATGAGGGTTTGGGTGACTGACTCAGGCTGATGGGGAATAATAATAATATTAATAATAATAATAATAATAATAGTATTTGTTAAACATGTAATATGTGCCAGGCACTGTACTAAGCTATGGGTTGGATAATTGGTTTGGTCACAGTCAGTCAGTCAGTTGTATTTATTGAATGCTTACCGTGTACAGAGAACTGTACTAAGCAGTGGGGAGAGACTGTGAGACCACTGTTGGGCAGGGACTGTCTCTATATGTTGCCAATTTGTACTTCCCAAGCGCTTAGTACAGTGCTCTGCACACAGTAAGCGCTCAATAAATACGATTGATGATGATGATGATGAGTGTACAATACAATAATAAATCAACACGTTCCCTTCCTGCAATGAGCTTACAGTCTTTAGGGGAAGACAGACATCAATATAAATAAATAAATTACAGATACAGACATGAGTGCTGTCAGCTGGTAGAGGGTATGAATAAATGGTACTTCTTAAGCACTTAATGTGTGCCAAGCACAGTTCTAAACACTGGGGTAGTTACAAGTTAATCAGGTTGGACACAGTCCCTGGCCCACATTGGACTCACACTCTTAATCCCCATTTTTCACAGATGAGGCAACTGAGGAGCAGAGAAGTTAAGGGACTTGCCCAAGTCACCCAGTAGACAAATGGCAGAGCTGGGATTATTAGAACCCATGACGTGTCTTAATGGAAAGAACATGGGCTTGGGAGTCAGAGATCGTGGGTTCTAATCCCGGCTCCACCACTTGTCAGCTTTGTAACTTTGGGCAAGTAACTTCACTTCTCTGTGCCTCAGTTATCTCATCTGTAAAATGGGGATTAAGACTGTGAGCCCCATGTGGGACAACTTGATAAACTTGCATCTACCCAGTGCTTAGAACAGTGCTTGGCAGTTAGTAAGCGCTTAACAAATACGATCATCATTATTATTATTATTATTATTATTGTCATTATTATTATTCTGACTCTCAGGCCAGTGCTCTATCCACTACGCCATGCTGCTTCTCTAATAAAGTGAGCAAGTCAGGGCAACTCAGAAGGGAGTGAGAGAAGAGGAAAAGAGAGCTTAGTCAGGGATGGCCACTTGGAGTAGATGTGCCTTCAATAAGGCTATGTAGGGGGAGAGAGTAATTGTCTTTAGGATTTGAGGAGAGAGGGTGTTCCCAGCCCGAAACATGAGGTAGGAAAGAGGTCGGTGGTGAGATAGACGAGATCAAGGAAAAGTGATAAGGTTAGCATTAAGACTGTGAGCCCTAAGTGCAACAGGGGCTGTGTCCAACCCGGTTTGTTTGTAGAATACTAGAATTATTATTATAGAAACATAGTGTGTGGGCTGGGTTGTAGTATTCATTCATTCATTCAATTGTATTTATTGAGCACTTACTGTGTGCAGAGCACTGTACCAAGCCCTTGGAAAGTATAATTCAACAATAACGAGAGACAATCCCTGCCCACACTGGGCTTACAGTCCATAAGGGGGGGAGAAAGACATCAAAACAAGTGAACAGGGATCAATATAAATAAATAGAATTATATACACCTCAAAACAAGTAAACAGGCATTAATATAAATAAATTGAATTATGGATGTGTACATATATATACAAGTGCTTTGGGGAAGGGGGGGTTAGAGCAAAGGGAGTGAGTCAGGGTGACGGGGAGGGGAGGGGAGCTGAGGAAAAGGGGGCTTAGTCTGGGAAGGCCTCTTGGAGGAGGTGAGCCTTCAGTAGGGCTTTCAAGGGGGGACGTGTGATTGTTTGGCAGATTTGAGGAGGGAGGGCATTCCAGGCCAGAGGTATGACGTGGGCCAGCTGTCGACGGGGGGACAGGGGAGAACAAGCCCAGTGAGGTTAGCATGAGAGGAGCGGCGTGTGCAGACTGGGATGTAGAAGGAGAGAAGAGAGGTGAGGTAAGAAGGGGCAAGGCGATAGCTTTGAAGCCAATAGTGAGAAGTTTTTACTAATACGGAGGGCAAGAACGAGGCACAGTGAGAAGGTTAGCACCAGAGGAGCAGAGTGTGCAGGCTGGGATGTAGAAGGAGAATAGCTAGGTGAGTTAGAAGGGGGCAAGGTGATTGAGTGCTTTAAAGCCACTGGTGAGGAAATTCTGTTTGATGCAGGGGTGGATGGGCAACCGCTGAAAGTTCTTTAAGAGTGGGGAAACATGGCCTGAACTTTTTTGTAGAAAAATGATTGGGGCAGCAGAGTGAAGTATGGCCCGGAGAGAGGAGAGACAGGAAGCAGGGAGGTCAGCAAGGAGGCTGATACAGTAATCAAGGTGAGATAGGATAAGTGATTAGATTAATGGTAGCAGTCTGGATGGAGAGGAAAGGGCAGATTTTGGTGATGTTGTGAAGGTGGAACGACAGGATTTAGTGATGGATTGAATATGTGGATTGAATGAGAATGAGGAGTCAAGGATAATACCAAGGTAATGTGCTTGTGAGACAGAAAGGATGGTGGTGCCATATACAGTGATGGGAAAGTCAGGGGGAGAGCAGTGTTTGGGTGGTAAAATAAGAAGTTCTGTTTTAGGCATATTAAGTTTGAGGTGATGGAAATGACAGAGAAGTCCCACATAGGGTTCACAGTCTTAATCACCATTTTGCAAATGAGATAGAAAAGTCACACAGCAGACAAGTGGTAGAACTTGGTTTAGAACCCAGGTCCTCTGACTCCCAGGCCTGAGCTCTTTCCACTAGGCCATGCTGCTTCCCAGAATGGTGGGGGTGGGGAGGCCCACAGATGCCACAGGCTTCTCTCAGGCTCTGACAGGGTGGAGAGGAGACGCTCACAATCCTGGGATCCAGTTCACTGGTCAAACATCAATTATTAGTATTTATTGAGTGTTTACTGTTTACAAAGCACTGTATTAAGTGCTTGAGAAAGTACAGTCCAACAGAGTAGGTGGATATGATCCCTGTCCATAAGGAGCTTTTAGTCTAGACCGGAGAAGAACATTAAAATAAATCACAGGTGGATATGTAGATAAGTGCTCTGTGGGGGGAAGGTAAAAATCAAAGTGCTTAAGAATTACAAAACCAAGTGAAAAAGCAACACAGAAGTGAAGGCAGATAGGGGAAATGTTGCAGAAGGGAGGGCAAATGGGGAAATGAGGACGTAGTCAGGGAAGGCCTCGCCTAGGAAGTGTGATTTTAGTAGGGCTTTTAAGGTGGGGAGAGTGGTGGATTGTCAAATATGAAGCAGGAGGATGTTTCAAGCCAGAGGGAGGGTGTGGGCAAGGGGTCACCAGCAAAACAGATGAGAAAGAGCTACAGAGAGTATGTTTGGCATTAGAGGAGTGAAGTGGGTGGGTTGGGTTGTAGCAGGAAATCAGCAAGGTAAGATAGATGGGGAGAGCAGATTAAATGTCTCAAAGGTGATGGTAAGGAATTTCTGTTTGTTGCTACTTATTGCAATAAGATGTGGAGATGTGGAGAAGGATGGGTAGCCATTCGAGGTGTCTGAGGAGTGGGGAGATGTGGGCTGAACAGTTTTTTAGAAAAATGATCAGTGAGCACAGTAAGGCAGGGAGGTCAGCGAGGAGGCTGATGCATAGTCAATCAATCAATCAATCATATTTATTGAGTGCTTACAGTGTGCAGAGCACTGTACTAAGCGCTTGGGAAGTACAAGTTGGCAACATATAGAGACGGTCCCTACCGAACAGTGGGCTCACAGTCTAGAAGGGGAAGACAGAGAATGAAACCAAACATATTAACAAAATAAAATAAATAGAATAGATATGTACAAATAAAATAAATAAATAGAGTAAGAAATATGTACAAACATATATACATATATACAGGTGCTGTGGGGAAGGGAAGGAGGTAAGGCGGGGGGGATGGAGGGGGGGGGGAGGGGGGATGGAGAGGGGGAGGAGCGGGCAAGGCAGATTAGGAGAAGTGCTTGGAGGAGCAGGAGCCAGAGATCCCAGGCATCACATTTCTTGGCCTAGAGGCCTGATGATGATGATAGTGGCATTTGTTAAGCACTTACTATGTACCAGGCCCTGTACTTAGTGCTGGGGTGGAGACAAGAATATTGAGTTATTAAGCCTGGTGTGGGCAGGGATTGTCTCTCTTTATTGCTGAATTGTACTTTCCAAGCGCTTAGTAAACTCTGCACACAGTAAGTGCTCAATAAATACAATTGAATGAATGAACGAATTTATGGAGTGCTTTCTGTGTGCAAAGCACTGTACTAAGTGCTTGGTAGAATACAATATAACAGTAAACAGACATATTCCCTGCCCACAACAAGCTTACAGACTAGAAGGAGAGACAGGCATTAATATGAATAAATAAATGAATAAATTACAGATACGTACATAAGTTCTGTGGGTCTGACACCGTCCCTGTCCCACAACTGGCTCACAGTCTCGATCCCCATTTTACAGATGCAGGAACTGAGGCACAGAGAAGTGATATGACTTGCCCAAGGTCCAACAGCAGACAAGTGGCAGAGCGGGGATTAGAACCCAGATCCTTCCGACTCCCAGGCCCATGATCTATATACTAGGCCATGGTGCTTCTTTACTGTAACTTCCATTTCTATTCATTCAGTCATATTTATTGAGCACTTACTGTGTGCAGAGCACTGCACTAAGCACTTGGGAAGTACAAGTTGGCAACATATAGAGACGGTCCCTATCTAACAGCGGGCTCACAGTCTAGAAGAGGGAGACAGACAACAAAACAAAACACATTAACAAAATAAAATAAATAGAATAAATATGTACAAGTAAAATAAATAAATAGAATAATAAATACGTACAAACATATATACATATATATAGGTGCTGTGGGGAGGGGAAGGAGGTAAGGCAGGGGGATGGGAAGGGGGAGGAGGGGGAGAGGAAGGAGGGGGCTCAGTCTGGGCAGGCCTCCAGGAGGAGGTGAACTCTCATTTGGGCTTTGAAGGGAGGAAGAGAGCTAGCTTGGCAGATGTGCGGAGGGAGGGCATTCCAGGCCAGGGGGAGGACGTAGGCCAGGGGGAGGACGTGGGCCTGGGGTTGATGGCGGGACAGGCGAGAACAAGGCACAGTGAGGAGATTAGCGGCAGAGGAGTGGAGGGTGCGGGCCGAGCTGTAGAAGGAGAGAAGGGAGGTGAGGTAGGAGGGGGCGAGGTGATGGAGAGCCTTGAAGCCAAGGGTGAGGAGTTTTTGCCTGATTCATTCATTCATTCATTCAATTGTATTTATTGAGTGCTTACTGTGTGCAGAGCACTGTACTAAGCACTTGGGAAGTACAAGTTGGCAACATATAGAGACGATCCCTACCCAACAGTAGGCTCACGGTCTAGAAGGGGAGGACAGACAACAGAACAAAACATATTAACAAAATAAAATAAATAGAATAAATATTTACAAGTAAAATAAATAAATAGAGTAATAAATACATACAAACATATATACATATATACAGGTGCTGTGGGGTGGGGAAGGAGGTAAGGCAGGGGGGGATGGAGAGGGGGAGGAGGGGGAACACATAGAGCCGGTCCCTACCCAACAGTGGGCTCACAGTCTAGAAGGGGAGGACAGACAACAAAACAAAACATATTAACAAAATAAAATAAATAGACTAAATATGTACAAGTAAAATAAATAAATAAATAAATAGAGTAATTAATACATACAAACAAATATACATATATACAGATGCTGTGGGGAGGGGAAGGAGGTAAGGCCGGGGGGGATGGGGAGGAGGGGGGGAACATAGTCATTCATTCAGTCATTCAATCGTATTTATTTATTTATTTATTTATGTATTGACTTCCCACTAACTACAAGGCACTGTGGGAAATGAAATGCAGTGACAAGAAGTGACAAGATCCCTGCCTTCAAGGTACTGTCCTTCTAAAGAAGGAAGCAGACATGAAAATACTTACAACTAATCAAATGTATAATTGACGAAGCCAGTACATTTGTACTGAGGCAGGCTAGAGCATGGCCTGGAAGCCAAAAGGTCACGGGTTCTAATCCCAGATCCACCACATGTCTGCCGTGTGACTTTGAGTAAGTCAGTTAACTTTTCTGGGCCTCAATTCCATCATCTGTAAAATGTGGATTAAAACTGTGAACCCTATGTGGGAAAGGGACTGTGTTCACCCCAATTGTCTTGTATTGACCCCAGTACTTAGAAGAGTGCCCCGTACATAGTAGATGCCTAACAAATACCACTGTCTTGCTTTATGCTGTGGAGTCATCTCCGACTCATACAGACACCATGGACACATCTCTTCCAGTAAGAGATACAGGTGTCCCACTTCCATCTGCAGTCGTTCTGGTAGTGGATCCAGAGAGTTTCCGTGGAAAAATATGCAAAAGTGGTTTACCATTGTCTCCTTCTGCAGAGTAAGCTTGAGTCTCCACCCTCGATTCTCTCCCATGCTGCTGCTGCCCAACACAGGTGAGTTTATTATTATTGTTGTTGTTATTAATAATAATAATAATAATAAATACAATTGAATGAATGAATGCAAGGTTCTGGAAGTCACTGGTCTCAGAAGGTAGAAGGGCTGAGCCTCCAGTCTAGGGGGGTTTGGGGAAGAGTACCCAATCCAGGAGCTGGGGGATTATCATTATTATTAACATGGTTTTTGTTAAGTGCTTACTGTATGCCAGGCACTTTAACTAAGCACCAAGGTAGATACAAGATAATCAGGTTGGAGACAATCCCTGTCCTACATGGGGTTCACAGTCTAATTCCCCATTTTAGGGTCAGTTCTTGGGCCCCTTCTGTTCTCTATCTACACTGACTCCCTTGGTGAACTCATTCACTCCCACGGCTTCAACTATCATCTCTACGCTGATGACACCCAAATCTACATCTCCACTCCTGCTCTCTCTCCTCCCTCCAGGCTTGTATCTCCTCCTGCCTTCAGGATATCTCCATCTGGATGTCTGCCCACCATCTAAAACTCAATATGTCCAAGACTGAACTCCTTAACTTCCCTCCCAAATCCTGTCCTCTCCCTGACTTTCCTGTCATTGTAGATGGCACTGCCATCCTTCCTATCTCACAGACCCGCAACCCTGGGGTCATCCTCGACTCTGCTCTCTCATTCACCCCACATATCCAATCCGTCACCAAAACTTGCCGGTCTCCTCTCCACAGCATCACCAAGATCTGTCCTTTCCTCTCCATCCAAATCGCTACCTTTCTGGTTCAATCTCTCATCCTAGCCCCACTGGATTACTGCATCAGCCGCCTCTCTGATCTCCCATCGTCCTGTCTCTCCCCACTTCAGTCTCTACTTCACTCTGCTGCCCAGATTATCTTTGTACAGAAACTCTCTGGGCATGTCACTCCCCTCCTCAAAAATCTCCAGTGATTACCTGTCAACATACGAATCAAGCAAAAACTCCTCACTCTTGGCTTCAAGGCTTTCCATCACCTCACCCCCTCCTACCTCACCTCCCTTCTCTCCTTCTACAGCCCAGCCCGCACCCTCCGCTCCTCTGCCGCTAACCTCCTTACTGTGCCTCTTTCTCGTCTGTCCGGCTGTCGACCACCGGCCCACATCCTTCCCCTGGCCTGGAATGCCCTCCCTCCCCAGATCCACCAAATTAGCCCTCTTCCTCCCTTCAAAGCCCTACTGAGAGCTCACCTCCTCCAGGGCGCCTTCCCAGACTGAGCCCCCTTTTTCCTCTCCTCCTCTCCATCCCCCCACCACCCTACCTCCTTCCCCTCCCCACAACACTTGTACATATTTGTATAGATTTATTACTCTATTTATTTTACTTGTACATATTTACTATTCTATTTATTTTGTTAATGATGTGCATATAGCTATAATTCTATTTCTTCTGACGATTTTGACACCTGCCTACATGTTTCGTTTTGTTGTCTGTCTTCCCCTTCTAGACTGTGAGCCCACTGTTGGGTAGGGACCATCTCTATATGTTGTTGACTTGTACTTCCCAAACGCTTCGTACAGTGCTCTGCACACAGTAAGCGTTCAATAAATACGATTGAATGAATGAATCTACCAGTCCTGCAGAGGAAACCATGAAAGTTTAAGGACCCCAGTGGCCAGCTCCAGTGGTTAAGAAGCTGTTTTGTTGTTGTTCTTGAAAATAATAATAATAATAACAATAATGGTATTTGTTAAGCACTTTACTATGTGCAAAACACTGTATTGAGTGCTGGGGTAAGTACAAAAAAACAGGTCTCATATGGGGCTTACAGTCTAAGTAGAAGGGAGAACAGGCATTGAATCCCCACTTTGCTGATGAGGGAACAAAGACTGTGAGAAGTTAAATTACTCGCCCAAGGTCACAAAGCAGTTAAGTAATGAAGCCGATATTTGAACCCAGGTCCTTTGACTCCCAGGCCTGTGCTCTTTCAACAAGGCCATGCTGCTTGACGGACCGCTGACCACGATGCACTGTGAGAAATGCAACACACTGGGGAAATTACACAAAGAAGAAGTGACAAGATCCCTGCCTTTAAGGAACCGATACTCTAAAGGAGGAAGCTGCTATAAAAATACTTACAACTGGAGCAATCAAACGTAAAATTGATTAAGCCATTACACCAGGGCTGAGGCTGGCTATAAATTAATAGATCAATGCTGGAAAGGGCTAGTGTACTCTTGAAGCACTTTATATTCACCCCTCCCTCAACTCCACAGTATCCTAATTCTCTCTCATTTCCCCTATCAATCAATCAATCAATCAATCGTATTTATTGAGCGCTTACTATGTGCAGAGCACTGTACTAAGCGCTTGGGAAGTACTATCTTTATTTTACTCCCGTCTTCTCTAGACTGTGAGTTTCTTGTGGATAGAGAGCATATCTACAGTGCTCTGCACATAGTAAGTGCTCAGCATGGCTCAGTGGGAAGAGCGAGGCTTGGGAGTATATATTATTAATTATTAATATAATTATATTAATATAATATACAGTGGGCTCACAGTCTAGAGTAGGAAGACAGACAACAAAATGAAACATGCAGGCAGGTGTCAA
Source organism: Tachyglossus aculeatus (assembly GCF_015852505.1). NCBI lineage: Eukaryota > Metazoa > Chordata > Mammalia > Monotremata > Tachyglossidae > Tachyglossus > Tachyglossus aculeatus. Next base: position 175,980,178 of record NC_052067.1, read on the forward strand.
AATCGTCAGAACAAATAGAATTATAGCTATATGCACATATAATATAATAATATATTAATTATTAATATATTATTAATACATATATACCTGTATATATGTTTGTGCATATTTGTTACTCTATTTATTTATTTATTTTACTTGTACATATCTATTCTATTTATTTTATTTTGTTAGTGTGTTTGGTTTTGTTCTCTGTCTCCCCCTTTTAGACTGTGAGCCCACTGTTGGGTAGGGACTGTCTCTATATGTTGCCAACTTGTACTTCCCAAGCGCTTAGTACAGTGCTCTGCACACAGTAAGCACTCAATAAATACGATTGATGATGATGATGAGTCAGAGATCTGGGTTCGAATCCCCGCTCCGCCACTTGTCAGCTGTGTGACCTTGGGCAAGCCACTTAACTTCTCTGTGCCTCTGTTACCTGATCTGTAAAATGGGGATTAAGATGATGAGCCCCATGTGGGACAACCTGATCACCTTGTATCCCCCCAGTGCTTAGAACAGTGCTTCACACATAGTAAGTGCTTAACAAATACCATCATTATTATTAATGATTAGACAGTGAGTCCCATATGGGACAGGGACTGTGTCCGACCTGATTATCAACATACCAACAAAATAAAATAAGTAGGATAGAAATGTACAAGTAAAATAAATAAACAAATAAATAGAGTAATAAATATGTACAAACATATATACATATATACAGGTGCTGTGGGGAAGGAAAGGAGGTAAGACGGGGGGATGGAGAGGGGGACGAGGGGGAGGAAAAGAAGGGGCTCAGTCTGGGAAGGCCTCCTGGAGAAGGTGAGCTCTCAGCAGGGCCTTGAAGGGAGGAAGAGAGCTAGCTTGGCGGAGGGGCAGAGGGAGGGCATTCCAGGTCCAGGGGATGACGTGGGCCGGGGGTCGACGGCGGGACAGGCGAGAACGAGGCACAGTGAGGAGATTAGCGGTGGAGGAGCGGAGGGTGCGGGCTGGGCAGTAGAAGGAGAGAAGGGAGGTGAAGTAGGAGGGGGCGAGGTGATGGAGAGCCTTGAAGCCCAGGGTGAGGAGTTTCTGCCTGATGCGCAGATTGATCGGTAGCCATTGGAGGTTTTTGAGGAGGGGAGTAATATGTCCAGAGCATTTCTGGACAAAGATAATCCGAGCAGCAGCATGAAGTATGGATTGAAGTGGAGAGAGACACAAGGATGGGAGATCAGAGGGAAGGCTGGTGCAGTAGTCCAGACGGGATAGGATGAGAGCTTGAATGAGCAGGGTAGTGGTATGGATGGAGAGGAAAGGGCGGATCTTGGCAATGTTGCGGAGCTGAGCCCGGTAGGTTTTGGTGACGGCTTGGATGTGAGGGGTGAATGAGAGAGCTGAGTCGAGGATGACACCAAGGTTGCTGGCTTGTGAGATGGGAAGGATGGTAGTGCCGTCAACAGAGATGGGAAAGTCAGGGAGAGGGCAGGCTTTGGGAGGGAAGACAAGGAGTTCAGTCTTCGACATGTTGAGCTTTAGGTGGTGGACATCCAGATGGAGATGTCCTGAAGGCAGGAGGAGATGCGAGCTTGGAGGGAGGGGGAGAGAGCAGGGGCAGAGATGTAGATCTGGGTGTGTATCTACCCCAGTACTTAATACAGTGCTTGGCACATAGTAAGCGCTGTTGTATTCTGTTGTATTGTACTCTCCCATGCATTTAGAGCAGTGCTTTGCACATAGTAGGTGCTCAATAAATACCACTGATTGATTGATTTGTTAGTGGGCTTGTACAGCTGGGCCTTTGTGGATTGAATGAGGAAGGATTAATGCAGGAGGTGGGATTGTAGTGACACTGGGGATCTAGAGAGGGCTTCCTCCTACTTGAAACTGATTTCATTGTCTCTCTCCCATTTAGGTTGTAGGCCCCTGAAGGCAGAAATCCTGCTTACTAGCCCTATCAAACTTTCCCAATCACTTAATTCACTGGCTCTGGACACTGTAGGTACTCCATACTATTAATTGATAGATTAATTGGTACTTTTACCTGGGAGAAGAAAACATTGGTGCCCTTAATAAGATTCTTCTCCATTGCATGACAGTGTCCACCCCAAAATCTGGTCCACAGAAGCCCCTGGAACCGTGCCCATTCAACGGGAAGTCCCCAAATGTCATAATAATAATAATAGTACTTATTAAGCAATTACTATTGTTGGGCAGATCCGGCTGAGCCACTGTCCACAACTGAAATCAGAGGCTCCATTTTGAGAGGCTCTGCTCCTCTCAGGTGGGCTAGGGTGATGAAATGGAGGCAGCAACTGCCTAATAAGGGTATCAATCGCTGGTTGGACTAGGTTTTGCACAAGCGGGAACAGTCGGGTGTCAAGTGAGAAGAGAAGCAGCGTGGCTCAGTGGAAAGAGCCCGGGCTTTGGAGTCAGAGGTCATGGGTTCAAATCCCAGCTCTGCCACTTGTCAGCTGTGTGACTTTGGGCAAGTCACTTCACTTCTCTGAGCCTCAGTTCCCTCATCTGGAAAATGGGGATGAAGACTGTGAGCCCCCACGTGGGACAACCTGATCACCCTGTAACCTCCGCAGCGCTTAGAACAGTGCTTTGCACATAGTAAGCGCTTAACAAATGTCATCATTATTATTATTAAGTGATGTATTCGGGTGTTACCAAATAAGGGAAAACTACCTCATAACACCATCTCATTGGCTGCTCGGTGCTCCTTACCTCTAATAAAGCCCAGAAGTGAGCGAAGCTCCGGGCTGTTTTATCACTCGTACTGCATCCTGGGGTGAAGGAGCAGGCAGCCACCTTTCCTGCTTTTGTTGATCTACGACTCACTGTTTTCGAGTCGTTTCTGATGCAATCATGAGTACGAACCCTTGCCTCATTCCGTAGTTATCACCCAGCTACGGTTGGTCTTGCAGACCTTTTATTCCCAACACTATGTGCCAAACACTATTCTAGGTGCTGGGGTTGATACAAACTAATCAGGTTGGATACAGCCCCTGTCCCACAATGGGCTTATACTCTTTAATCCCCATTTTACAGACGAGGTAATTGAGGCCCATAATAATAATAATAATAATAATAATAATAATGGCATTTGTTAAGCGCTTACTATGTTCAAAGCACTGGCTGTTCTAAGCGCTGGGAGGATACAAGGTGATCAGGTTGTCCCACGTGGGGCTCACAGTCATCATCCCCATTTTACAGATGAGGTAACTGAGGCTTCGAGAAGTGAAGTGACTTGCCCAAGGTCACACAGCAGACATGTGGTGGTGCTGGGATTCGAACCCATGACCTCTGACTCCAGAGCCTGAGCTCTTTCCACTGAGCCACGCTGCTTCTCTGCTTCTCTGCTTCTCTTCTGCTTCTCAGAAGTTAAGTGACTTACTCCAGGTCACACAGGAGACATGTGGCATTGCTGGGATTGTAACCCAGGCCCTTCTGACTCCCAGGCCAGTGCTCTATCCATTACGCCACACTGCTTTTCCAAACAGGGGACCCATCTCTAACCCCAACGAGCCCCTGTTTGAAGAACCAGATGCAGTCAATTCCTTGTGAGGAAGTTATGACCAGAACCTGACCACAGAGCCACAGGGGTGGAAATTCTAGAACAAATTTGTCCTCGTGCCCAGGACAGGGAAGCCACAGATGCCCGGCTATCGGACAGGTAAAAAGATCACCCCAAGACTCACTGCTGATTCCACCTCATCCTGCCATCTGGACACCAGCTCAGACAGCTGGAGGGACCCAGAGAGTGAGTCCAAGGGGAGGGGATGAGCACTCAGAGAAGGGTTGGGAGGCTGAGGGGTGAGGGGTGGCAAGCAGGCAGGGGCGGAGGGCTGTGGGGCTGGGGTCTAGAGAACTGGCGGATTAGTCCGGGGGGCTGGAGGCGTGGGGACTGGGGGACTTGGAGGCTGGGGGAATTGACTGATCTGAGGGAATGAGAAGCCTAGTGGAAAGACAACAGGCCTGGGAGTCAGTGGACCTGGGTTCTAATCCAGTTCTGCCAATTGCCTGCTTTGAGCTCTTGGGTATACCACTTCACTTCTCTGTGCCTCAGTTTCCTCAACTGTAAAATGGGGCTTCAATAACAGTTCTCATTCACTCATTCATTCAATCGTATTTATTGAGCACTTACTGTGCAGAGCACTGTAATAAATAATTGGGAAGTACAATTCAGCAACAAAGAGAGACACTCCCTGCCACAATGGGCTTACAGTCTAGCAGGGGGGAGACAGACATCAAAACAAGTAAACAGGCATTAGTAGAATCATTACAAATAAACAGAATTAGAATTATTCCTATTTAGACTGTGAGCCCCATGTGGGACAGGAACTGTATCTGATTTTATTAACTTGTTTTTACCCCATTGCTTAGAACTGTGCTTGACATAATTGTAATATTATTAATGAGGGGCTTGGGGACAGCAGGAGGAGTGGTGTTAGGCCACTCCAGCAGGAGTTAGGCCTGGGCCCTGGAGCTAAGGAACCTGAGAGAGGGAAGTGGTCCAAGGACTGAGGACAGATCACTGGACCAGGTGGACAAGGGATTTCAGGGTTCCAAGAAATCACTGGCCTCAGGATAGAGAGAGAGCTGAGCCTCTGCTCTGCGAGGGTCCCCATCCTAAAAAAGCCCTCTCTTGACCCCACTGCCCCTTCCAGTTATCACCCTATCTCCCTCCCTATCTGCCCACTGAGAGTCATCTACACTCCCTGCCTCTAATTCCTCAACTCCAACTCTCTCCTGGACCCCCTCCAATCTGGCTTCCATCCCCTCCAGTCCACCGAAACTGCCCTCTGAAGGGTCACCAATGACCTCCTTGCCAAATCCAATGACTCCTACTCTATCCTAATCCTCCTCGACCTCTCAGCTGCCTTTGACACTGTCGACCATCCCCTTCTCCTCAAAATGTTGTCCAACCTTGGCTTAACGAACTCCATCTTCTCCTGGATTTCCTATCTCTCTGGCCGTACATTCTCAGTCTCCTTTGTGGGCTCCTCCTCACCCTCCCATCCCCTAACTATAGGGGTTGCTCAAGGGTCAGTTCTTGGTCCCCTTCTGTTCTCCATCTATACTCACTCCCTTGGTGAACTCATTCACTCCCACGGCTTCAACTATCATCTCTACACAGATGACACCCAAATCTACATCTCCTCCCCTGTTCTCCCTCCGTCCAGGCACATATCTCCTCCTGCCTTCAGGACATCTCCACCTGGATTCATTCATTCATTCAATTGTATTTATTGAGTGCTTACTGTGTGCAGAGCACTGTACTAAGCGCTTGGGAAGTACAAATTGGATGTCCTCCCACCACCTAAAACTCAACATGTCCAAGACTGAGCTCCTTATCTTCTCTCCCAAACCCTGTCCTCTCCCTGACTTTCCCGTCACTGTGGATGACACTACCATCCTTCCCGTGTCACAAGACTGCAACGTTGGTGTCATCCTTGACTCTACTCTGTCATTCACCCCACATATCCAATCTGTCACCCAAACCTGCCAGTCTCACCTTCACAACATCACCAAAATCTGCCCTTCCCTCTCCATCCAAACCACTGCCTTGTTGGTACAATCTCTCATCCTATCCCATCTGGATTACTGCATCAGCCTCCTTTCTGATCTCCCATCCTCCTGTCTCTCCCTGCTTCAGTCTATACTTCACTCTGCTGCCCGGATTGTCTTTCTAAAGAAGCACTCTAGGCATGTCACGCCCCTCCTCAAAAATCAGCACTTAGAACAGTGCTTTGCACATAGTATGTGCTTAATAAATGCCATTATTATTATTATTATTTTTATCTCCAGTGGTTGCCTGTCAACCTTTGTATAAAGCAAAAACTCCTCACTTCAAAGCTCACTTCACTACTCCTCATTTGACTTCAAAGCTCTCCATCACCTTGCCCCCTTCTACCTCACCTCCCTTCTCTCCATCTACAGCCCAGCCCGCATACTACACTCCTCTGCTGGTAACCTCCTCACTGTGCCTCGTTCTCACCTGTTCCGCTGTCGACCCCTGGCCCACGTCCTACCTCTGGTCTGCCCTCCCTTCTCACATCAACCAAACTAGCTCTCCTCCCCTTTCCAAAGTCCTACTGAGAGCTCACTTCCTCCAGGAGGCCTTCCCAGACTGAGTCCCCCCCTTTCCTCCGCTCCTCCTCCCCTCCCCATTCCCCCAACACCCTCCCTCTGCTCTACCCCCTTCCCCTCCCCACAGCACTTGTGTATATTTGTACATATTTATTACACTATTTATTAATGATGTGTATAAAGCTATAATTCTATTTTGATGGTGTTGACGCCTGTCTACTTGTTTTGTTGTCTGCCCCTTCTAGACTGTGAGCTTGTTGTTGGGTAGGGATTGTCTCTATCTGTTGCCAAATTGTACTTTCCAAGCGCTTAGTGCAGTGCTCTGCACATAGTAAGCATTCAGTAAATACGATTGAATGAATGAGTGAATGAGCAGAGGGAAGAGTGGGGAGAGGCTGGAGTGTAGGAAGTGGGAGAAGAGTGGGGAGAGACTGGAGGGAGGAGAGGGAGGAGAAGTGAGGAGACGCTGGATGATGATGGCATTTAATAAAATGCTGGAGGGGAGAAGCAGCGAAAGGAGTGGGATGAGGGTGGAGGGGAGGAGCCAGAAACAGATAGGCCTGAGCAGGAGTGGTTCCTGGGGGCCCTTCCAGTCCCACAGAGAGCCCAGGCTCCGTGGATACATATCACCATGGTAACAGAATGTTTCTGCCTCCCCCTATTCTCTAGATATCCGTGAACCATGACTGTGCACCTGGTGGTTTACATTTCGGTGACATTGACCATTAAGCTGTTGATGTCCACGCTACTGGTCTGTAACTGTGAGTATGGCCCTGGCCAGACTTGCCCCTCTGTGTTGGATACTACGGGACATCAAGGGCTCAGGGTGGCTCCTCTCCCCAGCTGCCAGACCCCAGGATCCGCCCTGTGCTCCAAAGCCTGGGGCTGTGACCTCTGACCTTGGGGCTGGGCCCTCACACACATGGCCATGATTCCTGTTTCAGGATATTACCCAAGGTCCTAGGCTTCCTCTGGCCATGGGGTCCCGGGAAGGTGTTTTTCCCTGAGTTTCTGTCCCTCCTTGTGGGACACGGCCATACTCCTCTATCCTCTCCTCCCTTCCAGCCTCTCCCCACTCTATGCTAAGCACTAAGTACACTAGGAAGCATAAGGCACCCTCAGCCCTGCCTTCCTTGAGATTGTAGTCCAGCAGGGGACTCGGGCAGAAACAACATGAGAAGCAACATGGGCTAGTGCTTAGAGCATGGGCCTTGGAGTCAGAATGACCTGGCTTCTAATCCCAGCTCCAATACTTGTCTGCTGTGTAACCTTGGACAAGTCACTGAATTTCTCTGTGCCTCAGTTGCCTCATCTGTAAAATAAGGATTTAGACTGTGAGCCCCATTTGGCACATGGACTGTGACCAACCTGGTAAGCTTCTATGTTTTCCAATGCTTAGTTCAATGCCTAGTACATAATAAGAGCTGAATTTATTCTGCCCCTCCTGAAAAAAAAATCTGATTTAGGAGGAAAACGAAAGCAGCAATATGTACAAGTGAACGAATGATAATAACAATAATGATGATAATAATGGTATTAAGCACTTACTATGTATTAGGCACCATTCTAAGTGCTGGGGTAGATATATGGTAATCGGGTTGGATACAGTCCCTGTCCCACATAGGTCTCACAATCTTAATCTTCTAGACTGTGAGCCCACTGTTGGGCAGGGACTGTCTCTATATGTTGCCAACTTGTACTTCCCAAGCGCTTAGTACAGTGCTCTGCACACAGTAAGCGCTCAATAAATACGATTGATTGATTAATCCCCATTTTACAAATGAGGGAACTGAGACACAGAGAAGTTAAGTGACTTTCCTAAAGTTACACAGCAGACAAGTGGTGGAGCCTGGATTAGAAGCCATGACTTTCTGACCCCCTCCTTCCTCTCCCCCTCCCCCCTCCTTCCTCTCCCCCTCCCCCCTCCTTCCTCTCCCCCTCCTCCCCCCTCCATCTCCCCCACCTTACCTCCTTCCCTTCCCCACAGCACCTGTATATATGTATATATGTTTGTACGTATTTATTACTCTATTTATTTATTTTACTTGTATATATCTGTTCTATTTATTTTATTTTGTTAATATGTTTTGTTTTGTTCTCTGTCTCCCCCCTTCTAGACTGTGAGCCCACTGTTGGGTAGGGACCGTCTCTATATGTTGCCAACTTGTACTTCCCAAGCGCTTAGTACAGTGCTCTGCACACAGTAAGCACTCAATAAATACAATTGATTGATTGATTGATTGATTCTGACTCCCAAGCCCATGCTCTATCCACTAGGCAATGAAGAGATGGAAAAGGGAATAATAATAATAATAATAATGATGGTATTTGTTAAGCACTTACTATGTGCAAAGCACTGTTCTAAGCACTGGGGGGATCAGATTGTCTCGTGGGGCTCACAGTCGTAATCCCCATTTTGCAGATGAGGGAACTGAGGCACAGAGAAGTTAAGTGACTTACCCGAAGTCACACAGCTGACAATTGGTGGTAGGGATTTGAACCCATGACCTCTGACTCCAAAACCTGTGCTCTTTCCACTGAGCCACACTGCTTCTGTAATAGATAAGATTATAGGTGTTTATAAGGCACGGAGTGTAATAAACAATACATTCATGAATACTACCTATGGTTGTGAGTGAAAATGTCATGAGTGGGAAGTTGGAAGAATGTGCCCGGTCAAAGTCCAGTGTGGGCAGGGATTGCCTCTCTTTACTGCTGAATTGTACTTTCCTAGCACTTAGTACAGTGCTCTGCATACAGTAAGCACTCAATAAACAGGTAGGAAGGAAGGAAGGAAGGCAGGGAAGGAAGGAAGGAAGACAGGGAGGGAAGAACAGAAGGAAGGAGGGAAGGAAGGAAGACATAATCAGGGAAGGCCTCTTGGTGTGGGTGGGTTTTCAGGAGTCTTTGAAGATGTGGAGAGCTGTAGTCTGGTGATTAGGGAGAGTGGCCCAGTGATCCAGGCTCAGGGAAACGGTGGGCAGGGGGGTAGGGAGGTTGATGGGATAGGTGAGAGTGAGGTCAGGGTAGGGAGGTTTGTGGGATAGGTGAGAGTGAGGTCAGGGTGAGGATTTGGAGGAGGGGAGAGCAGAGGCTGGGAAGAGAGGGTCAAGGGGCAGGTGAGAAAGCAGAAGGGAGCAGGTGGAGCTGGAGCTGTCCCTGCCCCTGGATTGCCCTGTTCCCCTCATCCTCTGTGTCGGCAGCAGGACCAGACACCCCGCTGTTCCCCACTCCCCCATCCGCCCTCCAACTTCCCCCCTCCTGCCTCTATCAATTAATCATATTTATTGAGCACTTACTGTATGCAGAGCACTGTTCTAAGTGCTTGGGAGAGTGTAATATAACAGGGTTGGTAGACAGGTTCCCTGCCCACAAGGAGCTTCCAGCCTCCCCCCACCATTGTCTCTCCACCCTTTTTCTTCCCCCCTTCACCCTCTAGCCTTTTCTCTTCAGCCTCAACCTCCAGCCTCCAGTCTCCACCTTTCCTCTCAAATCTCCATTGTCCCCGCCCTCCCACTTCCATCCTCTCCACTCCACCTCCACCATATAAACATAATAATGATGGCATTTGTTAAGTGCTTACTATGCGCAAAGCACTGTTCTAAGCGCTGAAAAACGTTGGTATTTGTTAAGTGCTTACTATGTGCCAAGCACTGTTCTAAGTGCTAGGGAAGTTACAGGGTGATCAGGTTGTCCCACGGGGGGCTAACAGTCTTCACCCCCATTTTACAGATGAGGTAATTGAGGCACAGAGAAGTTAAGTGACTTGCTCAAGGTCACACAGCTGACAAGCGGTGGACCTGGGATTAGAACCCATGACTTCTGACTTCCAAGCCCGGGCTCTTTCCACTAAGCATGCTCCAGGCTCAAGTCCTAGAACAGAGTTCTGAATTTCCTTTCAGACTATCTACAACTGAGAAATAGTAATGGAATGGGTGTATTTATATGAGTGACTGTGTAGGTTTGTAGTCTTGTAGGTTTGGAACAGGAGGGGCCCCAGGCTGACTCTAGGCTGGGACAGAGCGGATCCCAGCCAGGAGCCCCACTCTCTCAGGAGACAAAGACGTTCCCTCTGGAGCATCCCCTCAGGAGGAGGAAAGGGAAAATTATCTTCAAATCCCATTTCATTCATTCATTCAATTGTATTTATTGAGCACTTACTATGTGCAGATCACTGTATTAAGCACTTGGAAAGTACAGTTCGGCAACAAATAGAGACAATCCTTACCCAACAAGGGGCTCACAGTCTAGAACAATCACAGTTGGTTGATGTCTCTCTCTCTCTCTGGTTCCTCCCTGCAGTTCTCGGGAACTCTCACCACCTGACAGCTGCCACCAAGCCCAACACCACCAACCTGGCCACCCCGAATCCCTGGAGCGCCCTGACCACCTGGACCACCTGGACCTTCTGGCACCTCTCCACCACTCAGAAGCCCTGGACTCCCTGGCACCCCCAGACCACCCAGACCACCTGGACCTCCAGGAGCCCTTGGCTCCCCTCGACTACTCAGATCCCTGGATCCCCTCATACCCCCAGATAACCTGGAGCCCCTCGTAACCGCAGACCACCCGAACACCTGAACTCCCTGAATCACCTGACACCTTCAGACCACCCAGATCACCCAGAGTCCCTGGCACATCTGGCACCACCAGACCAAATAACAGCCACTACCTTCAACTCCTCCAATCTGACTACCCCATCCACCTGAATCACCCCAATGACCTGGTCCCCCAGACCACCTGAACCCCCTTGAGTCCCTGGCACCCCCAGATCTCCCAGGCCACCTGGACCCCCTGGAATCCCCAGACCACCTGGAGCCTCTGAAGCCCTTGGCACTCCTAGATCACTCAGACCACCTGAACTCCCTGGAGCCCCTGGCACCCCAGGACCACCCTGACCACTTGGATCCCCTGGAGCCCCTGGAACACCTGGGCCATCCAGACCTCCTGGACCCCCTGGAGCCTCTTGACCACCCAAACAACAGCTACCAACATGAAGTCCACCAATCTGACCACACCAGCCACCTGAATCACTCTGATGACCCAGGCTCCCAGAACACGCAGATCACCCGGAAAACATCCACCCAAAATCTAAACCCAACTCCAATAATCAGATCACCCAAACCATCTGCACCACCCCGACCACCCGGGCCCCCTGGACCACCCAGATCACCTGTCCCCCTGGACCTCCCAGACAACAGCCACCACTCCAGGAGGTAACTGGGAGATTCTCTCTCAGGATCCAGTTTCAGTCCAAAGCTCAGAAATTTCTGACCAATCTAGAAATTTGATTCATGGGGCTGGACATCAAGAGCCAAAGGTCCTTCTATGTGGGGGGACACTGTGCCCCAGGAAGAGTGCCCTTGGGCTGGAAGTTGCACTGAATCCCAGTCCCATTGTGTCTCTCTCCTTCTGGCTCCTCTCTGCAGTTCCTAGTCCCTCCCAGCCCCCAATTGATGTCAAGACCCCCACATTGCCCGTGGCCACCTCAAGGAGTCTCCCATGGAGCCTGACCTCAGCAGAGTGAACAGGAGGCTCAGACCATGACAGTGCTGTGGATGAGGGTTTGGATGACTGACGGGCTGATGGGGGATGGTTAGGGCCCCTTCCGCCTCCCCAAAATGGGGAGCGCTTACTGTGTGCAGAGCACTGTGCTAAGCACTTGGGAAGGACAAGTTGGCAACATATCATTACTGTCTGCAATGTGTTGTACTAAACGCTTGAGAACAGTACGACTCAACCTTGCAGGAGAGACCCCCCAAAGGAGCAGGTATCGTACTCATGTGTGGGATTCAGTCCTCCAGGGGAGAAACCAAAGGAGTGGGTATCTTACCCTTATCTGGGACTCCATCCTTTCCTTGTCCTTCCTGGGGCTCAGTGCTGCCACTCACAGTCCCTGGCATCTAGACTCTTGTCCCTGTTCCCTCCCCCCAGCTCCTCCTCCTTTTCCTCAGCCCAGCAGAGTTCCACCACCCAGCCCCTCCAGCCCTTCAACCCCTCAGCCTGACCTTGCTCGACTTGAAGTACAGTGCTCCGCACACAGTAAGCACTCAATAAATACGATTGAATAAATGACTCCCCACAGCACATATGTATCTATCTGTAGATATCTGTAATTGATTGTTTTATCTATTTGTATTAATGTCTGTCTCCCCCTCTAGACCGTGAGCTCATTGTTGGGTAGGGACCGTCTCTATATGTTGCCAACTTGTACTTCCCAAGCACTTCGTACAGTGCTCCACACACAGTAAGTACTCAATAAATATGATTGAATGAAAGAATTTTCCAACTTGTACTTCCCAAGCGCTTAGTACAGTGCTCTGCACACAGTAAGCGCTCAATAAAAACGATTGAATGAATGAATGGAGTTGGTAGATATGATCCCTGCTTACAAGGTGCTGGGGAGAAAGACTTTAAAATAAATTATGCATGGATATGTTCATAAGTGACAAGGAAGTAGGGTGAAAATCAAAGTGCTTAAGAGTTACAAAAACCAAGTGCCTCAGCAAAGCAGAAGAAAAGGCAGATAGAGGAAAGGGCTTCGAAGGTAGGGAGAGTGGTGTTTGGTCAGCTAGGAAGGAGAGAGAGTTCCAGGCCAGATGGAAGATGTGGGCAAGGGGTCGATGGCAAAATAGATGAGATTGAGGTATAGTGCTACTCCTATTATCTGATTCCCCTATTTGTCTCCCCTCTCAGGGTACAAATTCTGAGCACTGTCTGTGGTGAGGCCACAACAAGCTGCCTTACTAGTGACTGTTTGTGATCTGGTGAACAACATGAAAGAGACTGTCAAAGGCACTGATGTGCTCGACTTGAGACAGGTGATTGTGGCCTGTAAGGTTAGAATATGGAGGGAGGCCTAGCCTTCTCTCCCTGCTCTACCAGGTAACGGGCTTGGACCAATCAGTGACTGCTAGAGCCACAGCTGCAATGCCTAAGGCAGATAAAAAGTGGTCACTTTGAATTGATAGGAAGTATGCGGAGAGCAGCAAGCAGAAGTAGCAAGCAAAAGCAGAAGTAACAAGCAAAAGCAGGAGAGACAGTTGAGCAGCACTTGAAAGCATGCAGAGGGCAAGCATTAAGGAAAGAAGCATGTGGAGAGAAGCACGGAGGGAGCAAGCATTGAAGGAGGAACACAAGGAAGCCAGTGAGGCAGGAACACCACTCGGAAGTAGAGTGGAAGCAGTGTTTGAGGGAAGTGGCGTGCAGAGGAGGGGGCTTGAAGCATCAGTAGTCCATGTCACCAGGAACTTCTCCAGACCTTCCACCATGGGATCGGCAGAACGGGCTCCATTGGTGGAGTGAGAGTGTGTATGTGGCATTCCCTTGCACGATGGTAAAAGTAAGAAACCTTTCCACTGTTACCTGGGTGGTGTGGTCTGACTCTACATGTCACTGAGGCTACCCCAGTCCAGGAAAAACCAGGTTGGTATGAGCCATAGTGGTCTAGTGACACTGTCATACTTAAAGCACTAGGGGATGACCTTCAGAGTCCGTCTCCTTCGCTCTTGTACACAAATCGCAGGGCACTACTGGTGGAAATCAAAATATCAGGGTGACTTTGTCCACTTCAAGTCTATCCATGTAAGCTATAACTGCTTTTTCCTCTCCCTGGCAAAATTATTTCTCCATCCTTATTGAAACCATGCCCATTGCCTTCACCAGTTGTCCAAACCCCTGTCCCTCCAAATCCCCCATCCCTTGCCCCTAATGGCCACCTATTTTATTAAGAAAATTGACACTATCAGGTGTGATTTCCCTAAAATCTCCCCTACTTCTCTCCAGTCCCTCCTGCTTCCTGACCCTTCTTCAACTCTCAACACTTCTGTCTTTCCCAGGAGTATCTCTAGAGGAGATCTCCTGCCTTCTCTAAAAATCCACCCCCTCCACCTGTACATCTGATCCCACTGAGCGCAGCTCAGTGGAAAGAGCATGGGCTTTGGAGTCAGGTTATGGGTTCAAATCCTGGCTCTGACGATTGTCAGCTGTGTGACTCTGGGCAAGTCACTTAACTTCTCTGGGACTCAGTTCCCTCATCTGTAAAATGGGGATGAAGACTGTGAGCCCCCCATGGGACAACCTGATCACCTTGTAACCTCCCCAGCACTTAGAACAGTGCTTTGCACATAGTAAGCACTTAATAAATGCCATCATCATCATCATCATCATTCCCTTGCCGCTTCTCAAAGCACTTGTCCCTTCCCTTCTTCCCTTCGTAACTGCCATCTTCAACTATTCACTCTCCAATAGCTTCTTCCCCATTTGCTTTCAAACATGCCCATGTCTTACTTATCCTAAAAACACCCTTCCATGAACCCACAGCTCCCTCCAGTTATCACCCCATTTCACTCCAACCATTACTCTCCAAACTACTTGAGCGAGTTGTCTACACCAGCTGTCTCAAGTTACTCTCCTCCAATTCTCTCCTTGACCCCCTCCAATCTGGCTTCCATCCCCTTCACTTCACAGAAACCACCCTCTCAAAGATCACTAATGATCTCCTTGCCAAATCCAACGTCCTCTACTCCGTCCTAATCCTCCTCGATCTTTCAGCTGCCTTTGACACTGTTGACCACCCCTTTCTTCTGGAAACATTATCCAACCTCGGCGTCACTGACTGTCTAGTGTGGCCGAATGAATAGAGCACAGGCCTAGGAGTCAGAAAGACCTGGATTCTAATCCTGGCTCCACCACTTGTCTGCTGTGTGACCCTGGACAAGTCATTTAACTTCTCTGGGCCTCAGTTCCCTCATCTGTAAAATGAGGATTCATTCATTCATTCAATTGTATTTATTCAGCGCTTACTGTGTGCAGAGCACTGTACTAAGGATTGAGACTGGGAGTCCCATGTGGGACAGGAACTGTATCCAACATGATTACTTTCTATATACCCCAACACTTAGTACAGTGCTTGGTACATAGTAAGTGCTTAACATGATTATTGTCATTATTATTATTCTCCGTGCCTCATTTATCTCATTTTTAAAATGGGCATTAAGACTGAGCCCCATGTGGGGACAGGGACTGTGTTTAACCTAATTAGCTTGTGTCTATCCAAGTTCTTAAAACAGTACTTGACTCATAGTGGGCACTTAATAAATAACATCATTATCATCATCTTGGTTCTCCTCACCTCTCTCTGGCCACTCATTCTCAGTCTTTCACATGCTCCTATTCTGTATCCCACCCCCTAACTGTGGTTGTCCCTCAAGGTTCAGTTCTGAGTCCCCTTCTCTTCTCCATCTACACCCACTCCTTTGGAGAACTCATTCGCTCACATGGCTACAACCACACCTATATGTGAATGATACCCAAATCTATATCTCCAGCCCTGTCTTCTCTCTCCCTCTCTCTCTGCAGTTTCACTCATTCATTCATTCAATCATATTTATTGAGCACTTACTGTGTGCAGAGCACTGTACTAAGCACTTGAGAAGTACAAGTTGGCAACATATAGAGACGGTCCCTACGCAACAGCAGGCTCACAGTCTAGAAGATTTCACATTTCATTCATTCATTCATTCATTCAATTGCATTTATTGAGTGCTTACTGTGTGCAGAGCACTGTACTAAGCGCTTGGGATGTAGAAGTTGGCAACATATAGAGACGGTCCCTACCCAACAGCGGGCTCACAGTCTAGAAGGGGGAGACAGACAACAAAACAAAACATATTAACAAAATAAAATAAATAGAATAAAAATGTACGAGTAAAATAGAGTAATAAATATGTACAAACATACATATATACAGGTGCTGTGGGGAAGGGAAGGAGGTAAGGCGGGGGGATGGGGATAGGGGGAGGAGGGGAATGGGGGATGGGAAGGAGAGGGAGAAGGAGGGGGCTCAGTCTGGGCAGGCCTCCTGGAGGAGGTGAGCTCTCAGTAGGGCTTTGAAGGGAGGAAGAAAGCTAGCTTGGCAGACGTGCAGAGGGAGGGCATTCCAGGCCAGGGGGATGACGTGGGCCAGGGGTTGACAGCGGGACAGGCGAGAACGAGGCACAGTGAGGAGATTAACAACAGAGGAGCGGAGGGTGCGGGCTGGGCTTGCCGGTAAACATGGCGCAGAAATAGTCATTGCGGGCTGCCAGCACAATCCGGTGAGCAGGGAAGTCTTTCTGCTCCACTCTCAATGTCACCTCACAGAGGGTGTTGCTCTTGTGGAGAGAGTTCCTCGAATTGAGGATGGACTTTGCACGGGAGTTGGTCATGATGTCTTTGGGGGCCACAGTGCCTCCTGCTAGGCTGGGGGAGACACAGTTGGTGGACACCCCAGGATTCTGAACCTCAGGAGAGCTGCCGAGCGCAGCCGGCGGGGCCTTGTCAGGGCGGTCCGAGGGCCCCAAACAGCCGCCGTCAGGAGCCCCAGACAGGGAACTGTAATTTTAGTTTAGGGTCCACCTCCCCTGGTAGCATGTAAGACGCTTTAAGGCAGGGATCATGTCTACCAGCCCTGTTGAAGACTCCCAAGCTCTTAGTATAGTGGTCTGCTCCGATCCTGCCGATTTCTTCCTCCCAGACCTGAGACTGATTTGTCTGGTAACAGACATGGTTCTCAGCTTTTTCCAGAGGGCAGGATGGGAGACCCAGGATCTCGGGATCGGTAATCCTGTCATCTCTCCAGATCAGTTCCATGGCTCTAGATGAGGATTCCTGCTGAAGCTGGTGGTGAGTCATGAGTTCTTCTCTTTCTCCCTGGGATTTCCTCCTGCCTAAGACATCTCTACTTGGATGTCCTCCCATCACCTCAAACTTAATATGTCTAAAATGGAATTTTTCTTCCCACCCAAACCCTCTCCTCCCCCTGACTTTCTCATTACTGAAGATGGCACCACCATCCTTCCTACTTCACAAGCCCATAACGTTGGCATTATCCTTGACTCCTCTCTCTCATTCAACCCATATATTCAATCCATCACTAAATTCTGGCAGTTCCACCGTCACATCACCAAAATGCACCTTTTTCTCTCCAACCAAACTGCTGCTATGTTAATCCAATCACTTTTCCTATCCCACCTTGATTACTGCATCAGCCTCCTTGCTGACCTCCGAACCTCCTGTCTCTTCCCACTCCAGTCCATACTTCACTCAGCTGCCAGATCATTTTTCTATAAAAAAAATCAGATCATGTTTTCCCACTCCTCAAGAACCTCCAGTGGTTGGTTGTCCATCCACCTCTGCATCAAATGAAAACTCCTCACCACTGGCTTTATAGCATTTAATCACCTTGCTCCCTCCTACCTCACCTCGCTACTCTCCTACTACATCCCAGCCTGCACACTGAACTCCTCTAATGCTTTCTCACTGTACCTCGATCTCATCTATCTCACCGCTGACCTCTTGCCCGTTTCCTGCCTCTGGTCTAGAATGCTCTCCCTCCTCATATATGACAGATAATTACTCTCCCCTCCTTCAAAGTCGTATTGAAAGCACATCTCCTCCAAGAGGTTTTTGCTAAGCCCTCCTTTCCTCTTCTCCCACTCCTTTCTGTGCCACCCTGCCTTGTTCTCTCTGTTCATCTTTCCCAGCCCCACGGCAGTACCCAGCACTTAAAACAGTGCTCGGCACATAGTAAGCATTTAACAAATACCATAATTATTATTATTATATGCATATCTGTAATTTATTTATTTGTATTCATGTCTATCCCCACCCAAACTGTAAACTTGTAAGCAGGGAATGTGTCTGTTATTGTATTGTGTTCTCCAAAGCGCTTAGTACAGTGTTCTGCACTCAATAAATATGATTGAATGAATGAATGATCCCTCACTCCACCTCTGAATCCATAACCCTTACCTCCTTAACAGATCTTCATACTCTATTTCTTACCCTTTCCTCTAATTTAT
Organism: Tachyglossus aculeatus; assembly: GCF_015852505.1. NCBI lineage: Eukaryota > Metazoa > Chordata > Mammalia > Monotremata > Tachyglossidae > Tachyglossus > Tachyglossus aculeatus. Next base: position 175,998,084 of record NC_052067.1, read on the forward strand.
GTTAGTGTCTGTCTCCCCTGCTGGATTCTAAACTTGTCCAATTTATAACCCTGTATCTGCCCAAATGCTTAGCATAGTGCTTGGTAAAGAGTAAGCACTTAACAAATACCACCATTAGTACTACTACTGAGGACAGGGATTATGTCCCCTGTCAATCAATCAATCAATCATATTTATTGAGCTCTTACTGTGTGCAGAGCACTGTACTAAGCGCTTGGGAAGTACAAGTTGGCAACATATAGAGACAGTCCCTACCCAACAGTGGGCTCACAGTCTAGAAGGGGGAGACAGCGAACAAAACAAAACATATTAACAAAATAAAATAAATAGAATAAATATATACAAATAAAATAAATAAATAAGTAGAGTAATAAGTACGTACAAACATATATACATATATACAGGTGCCGTGGGGAGGGGAAGGAGGTAAGGCGGTAGGGATGGGGAGGGAGAGAATGGGGAGAGGAAGGATGGGGCTCAGTCTGGGAAGGCCTTCTGGAGGAGGTGAGCTCTCAGTAGGGCTTTGAAGGGAGGAAGAGAGCTAATGGATAAGCCTGGGCCAGGGAAGGACACTGGGTTCTAATCCCAGCTCCACCACTTGTCTGCTGTGGGTACTTGGGAAAGTCACTTCACTTCTCTGTGCTTCAGTTCCCTCATCAAAAAACTGTTATCTTCATAGTACTTGTTTCCATATTTGTCTTCACCCACTAATGTACCGATCCACACATCATTTACCCTGAGCAGTTGCAGGAGTTATCCTCAGAGCCCCCCGTGGCCGCCGACCTGCTGTTGCCCCCACCACAGAACCTGCACCAGCTCCATCTTGGAGCTTATTATTATCTTATAATAATAATTATTATATTATTAATTATTAATAATAATTATTATCTTATAATAATACTGTATCAGCCTCCTCTCCGATCTCCCATCCTCCTGTCTCTCCCCACTTCAATCCATACTTCACGCCACTGTCCGGATTGTCTTTGTCCAGAAACGCTCTGGGCATGTTACTCCCCTCCTCAAAAATCTCCAGTGGCTACCAATCAATCTGCGCATCAGGCAGAAACTCTTCACCCTGGGCTTCAAGGCTGTCCATCACCTCACCCCCTCCTACCTCACCTCCCTTCTCTCCTTCTACAGCCCAGCCCGCACCCTCCGCTCCTCTGCCGCTAATCTCCTCACCGTGCCTCGTTCTGGCCTGTCCCGCCGTCGACCCCCGGCCCACGTCATCCCCCGGGCCTGGAATGCCCTCCCTCCCAACATCCACCAAGCTAGCTCTCTTCCTCCCTTCAAGGCCCTACTGGGAGCTCACCTCCTCCAGGAGGCCTTCCCAGACTGAGCCCTCTCGTCCCCCCTCCACCCCCTGTCTTACCTCCTTCCCTTCCCCACAGCACCTGTATATATGTATATATGTTTGTACATATTCATTACTCTATTTTACTTGTACATATCTATTCTACTTATTTTATTTTGTTAATGTGTTTGGTTTTGTTCTCTGTCTCCCCCTTCTGGACTGTGAGCCCACTGTTGGGTAGGGACCATCTCTATATGTTGCCAACTTGTACTTCCCAAGCACTTAGTACAGTGCTCTGCACACAGTAAGCACTCAATAAATACAATTGATTGATTGATTAATAATAATGGCATTTATTAAGCACTTACTATGTGCAAAGCACTATTCTAAGCGTTCTGATGTTCTTTCCCAAGTGTCTTGGACAGTGTGTAATGCAAAATGGGATTTTGAGGTAAGGCAGGAGATCTACTTTTGAAAAACTACTGGGAATGACTGGAGAGTTGAACAAGTGGCAGAACAGGGGAGGGACAGGGGAGATTTTAGGGAGATAACATCTGATGGGTTTAATTTTCTCAATACAGTGTGGGGGCAAGGGATGGGAGAGGTGGGGGGACAGGACGTTTGATGAAGGAGGTAAACGTCTGGAGCAATGGGAGAGGGCAATGGGCGTGTGGGTCAATAAGGATGAAGAAATATTTTTTCCAGGCAGAGGAGAGGGCAGAGTTCATTCATTCATTCAATCGCATTTATTGAGTGCTTACTGTGTGCAGAGCACTGTACTAAGCGCTTGGGAAGTACAAGTTGGAAACATACAGAGATGGTCCCTACCCAACAACGAGCTCACAGTCTAGAGGGGGAGACAGACATTAATACAGATAGATAAAACAATCAATTACAGATATCTACAGATAGATACATATGTGCTGTGGGGAGTCATTCATTCAGTTGTATTTATCAAGCGCTTACTGTGTGTGGAGCACTGTACTAAGCGTTTGGGAAGTACAATTTGGCAACGCATAGAGACGGTCCCTACCCAACAACGAGCTCACGGTCTAGAGGGGGAGACAGACATTAAATTTAAAGCATGCAGTTCTTAGTAACGTGTGTGTGTGTGTGTGTGTGTGTGTGCGGGCGCGCCCCTCCCTTTAGGTTGGAAAATCGGTTTTGGGTGAAAGGAAGAAGTGTTCCTGAAATGAAAAGAAATGATGTCGTCTGCATCATCCCACCTACACTTGCTACCCAACCCCCGGATAACTCTCAGCCTCAGAAGAACAGCTGCAGTTCCAGGCTGCAGTTAGAAGGCTGGAGCAGCAATCAATCAATCAATCAATCAATCAATCGTATTTATTGAGCACTTACTGTGTGCAGAGCACTGTCCTAAGCGCTTGGGAAGTACAAGTTGGCAACATATAGAGACAGTCCCTACCCAACAGTGGGCTCACAGTCTAAAAGGGGGAGACAGAGAACAAAACCAAACATACTAACAAAATCTGGCAGTTGGTGCCGGGAGCGTCTCGGGCGGCCGCTACAGCGGCGGCCCTACAGGGTGACCCCGCCCGGGACGGCTGCAACTGCACCGATTGGCCGGAAGGCGGCGCCAGAGCCTGTTGTGCCAACCCCTGCCGCGGACCCCCAATCCAGGCTCCTACCTTAAAAACACCGTCGGATTTCTGTCCTCGAATCGAGCGAGGTCCTCTCACTGCTCTCCCTCAGCCTCCTACTTGTGTTCTGAAGATTTTGCTGTTGTAGATGTGGGATCTCCCACTGTACTAACCAGGGGTTCTCGCTTAAATTCCCCTCTTAATAATAAGTAATGCCATCATCATGCCATCATAGCTCTCATCCTATCCCGTCTGGACTACTGCATCAGCCTTCTCTCTGATCTCCCATCCTCGTGTCTCTCTCCACTTTAATCCATACTTCATGCTGCTGCCCGGATTATCTTTGTCCAGAAACGCTCTGGGCATATTACTCCCCTCCTCAAAAATCTCCAGTGGCTACCAATCAACCTGTGCATCAGGCAGAAACTCCTCACCCTGGGCTTCAAGGCTGTCCATCCCCTCGCCCCCTCCTACCTCACCTCCCTTCTCTCCTTATCCAGCCCAGCCCGCACCCTCCGCTCCTCCGCCGCTAACCTCCTCACCGTGTCTCGTTCTCGCCTGTCCCGCCGTCGACCCCCGGCCCACGTCATCCCCCGGGCCTGGAATGCCCTCCCTCTGCCCATCCGCCAAGGTAGCTCTCTTCCTCCCTTCAAGGCCCTGCTGAGAGCTCACCTCCTCCAGGAGGCCTTCCCAGACTGAGCCCCTTCCTTCCTCTCCCCCTCGTCCCCCTCTCCATCCCCCCATCTTACCTCCTTCCCTTCCCCACACCTGTATATATGTATATATGTTTGTACACATTTATTACTCTATTTATTTATTTATTTTACTTGTACATAGCTATTCTATTTATTTTATTTTGTTAGTATGTTTGGTTTTGTTCTCTGTCTCCCCCTTTTAGACTGTGAGCCCACTGTTGGGTAGGGACTGTCTCTATATGTTGCCAATTTGTACTTCCCAAGCGCTTAGTACACTGCTCTGCACATAGTAAGCGCTCAATAAATACGATTGATGATGATGATGATCATTTTTATTATTAGTATTTATTAAGCACCTACTATGTGTAAAGCACTGTCCTAAGCGCTGGGGAGGTTACAAGGTGATCAGGTTGTCCCACGGGGGCCTCACAGTCTTAATCCCCATTTTACAGACGAGGTAACTGAGTCACAGAGAAATTAAGTGACGACCAAAGTCACAGAGCTGGTAAGTGGAGGAGTCAGGATTAGAACCCATGACCTCTGACTTCCAAGCCCATGCTCTTTCCACTAATCCACGCTGCTTCCCGAACAGTACCATAGTTATTACTTAACTACTCTTTCGGTGAAACTGAGGAGGCGCTTACAATGTTGTCATCCACAGCCTGACACTGTGACATCACTGTCACATGGGAGCCTTCGAATTCCCTGGTCCTGCAGAGGCTCACAGACTACATATAAAAGGGAAGAGAGGGGTTCAGCAGCAGACACATAAAGTGAGATGAAACAATAAAAATACTAGAACAACCTAAGAGAAGTGAAAACAAACAGAACAAAACAAAAGAAGTAGGGACAGTGGCAGGAGAAGCAGAGATCCACACCCTTTATGTCTCAGACTCCACGGTCGCAACCTCAGGTCACATCACTGCTCCAGCTAGGGCAGCCACCACAGCATTCCCAGGGCTCCAGGTTTAGAGGAGTTCTCATGCTGCTATTGCCTCAGCCTCTCCTGCTGCTGAGGTGCAAGGCAGGATGGGATAATAATAATAATGGGATAATAATATTTATGGTATTTGTTAAGCACTTACTATGTGCCCTGCACTGTTCTAAGCTCTGGGGTAGATACAAGGTAATCAGGTTGTCCCACGTGGGGCTTACAGCCTTACTCTCCATCAACCTACACATCAGGCAGAAACTCCTCACTCTGGGCTTCAAGGCTGTCCATCACCTCGCCCCCTCTTACCTCACCTCCCTTCTCTCCTTCTATAGCCCAGCCCGCACCCTCCGCTCCTCTGCCGCTAATCTCCTCACTGTGCCTCGTTCTCGCCTGTCCCACCGTCGACCCCCAGCCCACGTCATCCCCCTGGCCTGGAATGCCCTCCCTCTGCACATCCACCAAGCTAGCTCTCTTCCCCCCTTCAAGGCCCTACTGAGAGCTCACCTCCTCCAGGAGGCCTTCCCACACTGAGCCCCCTCTTTCCTCTCCCCCTCCTCCCCCTCCGCCTTACCTCCTTCCCTACCCCACCGCACCTATATATATATGTATATACGTTTGTTCGTATTTATTACTTTATTTATTTATTTATTCTACTTGTACATATCTATTCTATTTATTTTATTTTGTTAAGTTTTGTTTTGTTCTTTGTCTCCCCTTCTAGACTGTGAGCCTACTATTGGGTAGGGACCGTCTCTATATGTTGCCAACTTGTACTTCCCAAGAGCTTAGTACAGTGCTCTGCACACAGTAAGCGCTCAATAAATACGATTGATTGATTGATTGATTGATTAAAAGGGTCTGGAGAAAGGCGTAGTAAGTCTGTCTGCCCCTCTAGACTGTAAGCTCATTGTGGGCAGGGAATGTGTCAGTTATATTTCTCCCCCTTTTAGACTGTGAGCCCACTGTTGGGTAGGGACTGTCTCTATATGTTGCCAATTTGTATTTCCCAAGCGCTTAGTGCAGTGCTCTGCACATGGTAAGCGCTCAATAAATACGATTGATGATGATGATGATGATGATATTGTTATTGTATACTCTCCTAAGTGCTTAGTACAGTGCTCTACACATAGTAAGCATTCAGTACAATTGACTGACACAGATGGCTAAGCAGGCACCTCCTACGTATTCAACCAACATAAAACAATTACAAACCTGTATGTTCCCTTTCCTAAATGGGCTCTAACTCCGGGGAATGACCTCCTCCTAAACCAAGGACCTGCCTCTTTACTCTCCTGGCTGCTCATTGTTTCCTCCACCTCCCAGCTTCAGGCCTGTGTTAGCCTTTCCAGTGCTCCAGGGCGATAGGAATTTGTGTGCCCTGTATGACAGTGATGTCACCATGTCAGGTTGTGTGTGAGGTCATTGGGAGTGTCTCCCCAATTTCATTGATTTGAGACCTGGCTCTGAGCCTGCCCATCCCCACCCTGGCTCCTTCACACACTCTCCCAAGCCTGGTGGGAACTGATCACTCAGTTCTAGATTATGAGATCATTGTGGACAAGGAATGTGTCAGCTAACTCTGTTCTATTGTACTCTCTCAAATGCTTGTTACAGTGCTCTGCCCATAGTAAGCACTCAGTAAGTACCATCAATGAATCGATTGATTGTATTTATTCATTCATTCATTCAATTGTATTTATTGAGTGCTTACTGTGTGCAGAGCACTGTACTAAGCGCTTGGAAAGTACAAGTTGGTAACATATAGAGACGGTCCCTACCCAATAGCGGGCTCACAGTCTAGAAGACTCACAGTCTATATGCCCTCCCCTACTCATGCTCATGAACAATCACTAGTCCCCCTCCCATTATCAGCTGTTAATAGATCGATTACTTTCTAAAGAGGTCATTAGGTAATGTTAATGGATGGGGCAATTGGTTTCTGCCACTGGGGCTATTAGGTAATGTTAATGGTAGGGCTACTGGGCTTGCCAATGGGACTATTAGGTAATGATAATAGTGGGGCTATTAGCTTTTGCCAATTGGGCTATTAGGTAATTGGAGAAGCAGCATGGCTTAATGGAAAGAGCACAGGTTTGAGAGTCAAAGGATGTGGGTTATAATCCTGGCTCCACCACTTGTCTGCTGTGTGACTTTGGTCAAGTCACAACTTCTCTGTGCCTCAGTTATCTCATCTGTGAAATGGGGATTAAGACTGAGCCCCACGTGGGGCAACCTGATTACCTTGAATCTACTCCAGCGTTTGGAACAGTGCTTGGCACATAGTAAGCACTTAACAAATACCATTATTATAATTAGTAGTAGTAGTACTAATGGCTGGGGCTATGAGCTTCTGCCAATTGGACTATTAGGTAATGCTAATGGTTGGGGCTGTTAGCTTCTGCCAATGGGACTATTAGGTAAAGCTAATAGTTGGGGCTACTAGGTTATGCCAATGGACTATTAGCATTTTGACTTCCAGGCTGAGGTTATCTTGGCAGCCTAGGGTTTTGGGGGCAGAGGGAAGGGGAGGATAGAACAGGTTAAGCGTGTGACCCCCTGCCCCTGTGTCTGCCCCTGCATGTTTGGGGGCTCTTGTCCCTTCCTGACTCACTAAAGCTGCACTGGGGGAAAAAAAATCTATCAGTGGGAGGTCAATGGTGAGACAGATAAGATCGAGGTACAGAGAGTAGGTTAGCATTAAAGGAGCCAACCTACTTCACCTCACTACACTCCTATTATAACCCAACACACAATGTTTTAAGGATTTGAGGGAATACAATAGAGTTAGTAGACACAAACCCTGCTGTCAAAGATCTTATAGCTGAGCTGTGGGAGACAGACAGGTAAAAGGGGAAACCTCAGTTCTGGCTTTCCCATCACTGTAGATAGCATCACTGTCCTTCCTGTCTCATGAGCCCGTAACCTTGGTGTTATCCTTGACTCCTCTCTCTCATTCAGTAGAAGCAGCGTGGCTCAGTAGAAGCAGCGTGGCTCAGTAGAAGCAGTGTGGCTCAGTGAAAAGAGCACGGGCTTTGGAGTCAGAGGTCATGGGCTTGAATCCTGACTCCACCACATGATAGCTGTGTGACCTTGGGCAAGTCACTTAACTTCTCTGAGCCTCAGTTACCTCATCTGTAAAATGGGGATTGATTGTGAGCCCCACGTGGGGCAATCTGATCACCTTGTATCCCCCCCACCGCTTAGAACAGTGCTCTGCACATAGGAAGCACTTAACAAATGCCATTATTATTATTATTATTATTAAACCTACATATTCAATTCATCACTAAATCCGGTCAGTTTGACCTTCACAGCATCTCTAAAATTTACCCTTTCCTCTCCATCTAAACTGCTACCACTTTAATCCAAGTACTTATCCTACCCCACCTTGATTATGGTATCGACCTCCTTGCTGACCTCCCAGGCTCCTGTCTCTTCCCACTCCAGCCCATATTTCACTCTGCTACCCAGATCATTTCTCAACAAATACATATGTACATGTCTTTATAGTCTGCCATTTCCCCTGTCTGTAATTTGTGTTAATGTCTGACTCCCCGTCTGGACTATAAATTCCTTCTGGGAAGGGATCATGTCTACCAACTCTATTTTACTGTGCTCTCCCAAGCACTTAGTACAGTGCTCTGCACACAGTAAGTGCTGAATAAATCCCAGTGATTAATAGACAGGATGGATGGATGGGGGAGAGGCTGAAAGTGGGCAGAATGGTGTGGAGGCTGAATGAACAGTTTAAATATGATATGATGAGAGCCAGGGCCAGGGTGGTGGCTGTGAGGTTGGACAGAAAGGGGGCAGAAGAGACAGATCCAGAGTAGAGAGGTTGAGTGAAACCCACAGCCTACAAAGCCTTACTGGCTGGGAGGTCACAGTTTGGGAGGCTCCAGACTTCCCACAGGTCCATCACCCCCAGGTCTCCTCTCTCCTTTCCCTTCAGGTCCAGATGGTTCAGATTCATGTGGCTGACAAGAGCAGAGAGATCCTGGCAGCAGGCAGCACTGAGGTGGCAGCCCCATGTCTGAGACTCAGCCTTGCAGGAGGGCCCCCCACAAAGGAGCAGGTATCGTACTCATGTGTGGGATTCAATCTTCCAGGAGAGAAACCAAAGGGGTGGGTATCTTACCCTTATCTGGGACTCCATCCTTTCCTTGTCCTCCCTGGAGCTCAATGCTGCCACTCACGGTCCCTGGCATCTAGACTCTTGTCCCTGTTCCCTCCCCCCAGCTCCTCCTCCTTTTCCTCAGCCCAGCAGAGTTCCACCACCCAGCCCCTCCAGCCCTTCAACCCCTCAGCCTGACCTTGCTCGACTTGAAGTACAGTGCTCCGCACACAGTAAGCACTCAATAAATACGATTGAATAAATGACTCCCCACAGCACATATGTATCTATCTGTAGATATCTGTAATTGATTGTTTTATCTATTTGTATTAATGTCTGTCTCCCCCTCTAGACCGTGAGCTCATTGTTGGGTAGGGACCGTCTCTATATGTTGCCAACTTGTACTTCCCAAGCGCTTAGTACAGTGCTCTGCACACAGTTAGTGCTCAATAAATACGATTGAATGAATGACTCCCCGCAGCACATATGTATCTGTCTGTAGATATCTGTAATTGATTGTTTTATCTATTTGTATTAATGTCTGTCTCCCCCTCTAGACCGTGAGCTCGTTGTTGGGTAGGAACTGTCCCTATATGTTGCCAACTTGTACTTCCCAAGTGCTTAGTCCAGTGCTCTGCACACAGTAAGCGCTCAATAAATACGATTGAATGAATGAATAAATGAAAAAACAGGGCATTGTTGTTGCAAGCAGCTGGGGAACACAGGAACCTCCATCTCCTGTGCCTGTGGATGGCTTTCAGGTGGCCTCCCTCTCCCTGGACAGAAGCTGCCACACAGCCACTCCACACTACTGCAGGGGACTATCCTGAAAGAAAACCAGAACAACCTGATTGTCTTATATTTCCCCAGCACTTAGGACAGTGCTCTCTGATCTCCTGATCTCCCTGATCTCCCATCCTCGTGTCTCTCTCCACTTCAATCCATACTTCATGCTGCTGCCCAGATTATCCTTGTCCAGAAACGCTTTGGGCATATCACTCCCCTCCTCAAAAATCTCCAGTGGCTACCAATCAATCTGCGCATCAGGCAGAAACTCCTCACCCTTGGCTTCAAGGCTGTCCATCACCTTGCCCCCTCTTACCTCACCTCCCTTCTCTCCTTCTACTGCCCAGCCCGCACCCTCCGCTCCTCCACCGCTGATCTCCTCACCGTACCTCACTCTCGCCTGTCCCGCCATCGACCCCCGGCCCACGTCATCCCCCGGGCCTGGAATGCCCTCCCTCTGCCCATCCGCCAAGCTAGCTCTCTTCCTCCCTTCAAGGCCCTGCTGAGAGCTCACCTCCTCCAGGAGGCCTTCCCAGACTGAGCCCCTTCCTTCCTCTCCCCCTCGTCCCCCTCTCCATCCCCCCCATCTTACCTCCTTCCCTTCCCCACAGCACCTGTATATATGTATATATGTTTGTACATATTTTTTTTACTCTATTTATTTATTTATTTTATTTGTACATATCTATTCTATTTATTTTATTTTGTTAGTATGTTTGGTTTTGTTCTCTGTCTCCCCCTTTTAGACTGTGAGCCCACTGTTGGGTAGGGACTGTCTCTATTTGTTGCCAATTTGTACTTCCCAAGCGCTTAGTACAGTGCTCTGCACATAGTAAGCGCTCAATAAATATGATTGATGATGATGATGATGATGGCAGTACTTGGAACATAGTAAGTGCTTAACAAATACCACAGTTATTATTATAATAATAATTATTATATGCATAGGTGAAAAGAGGGAAAAAGTAAAATGAGGGGTAAGTCATGGAAGGCCACCTAGAGGAGATGTAATTGTAGGTGGGCTTTGAAGGTGGGAAGAGGGATGTTCTGTCAGACATGAAAGAGGAGGGAGTTCCAGAACAAAGGAGGGATGTGGACAAGGGGTCAGTGGTGCTGTAGATGAGATTGAGGTACAGCAAGTAGGTTGGTGTTAGAGGAGTGAAGTGTTCAGGCTGGGTTTTAGTAGGAATCAGTAAGGGAAGGTAGAAGTGAGCAAGGCGATTGTGTTTCTTAAAGCCAACAGTGAGAAGTTTCTGTGTGATTAATTGATTGATTGATTGATTGATTTACACTTAGGGAAGCAGTGTAACCTAATGGAAAGAGCATGGGCCTGGGATTTAGAGGACTTGGATTCTCATCCCATCTCCACCATTTACCCACTGTGTGACACTGGGCAAGCGACTTTGATTCTCTGTGTCACAGTTCCCTCATCTGCAAAATGGAATTCTAGTAACTGCTCTCCTTCCTACTTAATTTGTGAGCCTCTTATGGAGCCTGATTATCCAATATCTACCCCAACACTTAGTTTGGTGTGTGGCATATAGTAAAAGCACTGAATAAATACCACAATTACTTACACTTATGGGCCTGGAAACAGATCGAGGGGTGGACTTGTCTGTGTTGCTCTGATCCGAACATCCTCGTCAGGGGTATAAATCAATCATTCAATCAATCCATGGTATTTTTTGAACATATACTGTGTGCCGAGCACTGTACTAAAACCTTGGGAGAGTTACAATACAACATTCATTCATTCATTTAATTGTATTTATTGAGTGCTTACTGTGTGCAGAGCACTGTACTAAGCGCTTGGAAAGTACAAGTCGGCAACATATAGAGACAGTCCCTACCCAACAATGGGCTCACAGTCTAGAAGGGGGAGACAGACAACAAAACAAAACATGTATACAGTTGTCAAAATTGTCAGAACAAATAGAATTAAAGCTATATGTACATCATTAACAAAATAAATAGAATAGTAAATATGTACAAGTAAAATAAATAGAGTAATAAATCTGTACAAATATATACAAGTGCTTTGGGGAGGGGAAGGAGGTAGGGTGGGGGTGATGGGGAGGAGGAAAGGAAAAGGGGGGCTCAGTCTGGGAAGGCCTCCTGAAGAAGGTGAGCTCTCAGTAGGGCTTTGAAGGGAGGAAGACAGCTAGCTTGACGGATGTGTGGAGGGAGGGCATTCCAGGCTAGGGGAAGGATGTGGGCTGGGGGTTGATGGCGGGACAGACAAGAACGAGTGAGGAGGTTAGTGGCCGAGGAGCGGAGGGTGCGGGCTGGGCTGTAGAAGGAGAGAAAGGAGGTGAGGTAGGAGTTGGTAGTCACATTCCCTGCTCAAAATTTAAATTAAATTATGGATATATACCTAAGTGCTATGAGGCTAAGGGAGGAGTGAATAAAGGATGCAAAACCAAGGACAAGGGTGATGCAGAAGGGAGAAGGAGAAGGAGAAATGAGGGCTTAGTCAGGGAAAGCCTCTTGGAGGAGATGTGTTTTTAATAAGGCTTTGAAGGTGAGTAGAGTGGTTGACTGTCGAATTTGAGGAGGGAGGGAGTCCTCCTTTCCTCTTCTCCCACTCCACTCTGTGTTGCCTTGACTTGCTCTCTTTATTCATCCCCTGCCCACCAGCTCCACAGCATTTAAGAATAATAATAATAATAATGGCACTTGTTAAGTGCTTACTATATGTAAAGCACTGTTCTAAGGGCTGGGGTACATACACGGAGATCAGGTTGTCCCACGTGTGGCTCACGGTTTTCATCCCCATTTTACAGATGAGGTAGCTGAGGCACAGAGAAGTTAAGTGACTTGCCCAAAGCCACACAGCTGACGATTGGCAGAGCCAGGATTTGAACCCATGACCTCTGACTCCCAAGCCCGGGCTCCTTCCATTGAGCCATGCTGCTTATTTACATATCTGAAATTTATTTAGTTATATTAATGTCTGTCTCCCCCTCTAGACTGTAAGCTCATTGTGGGCAGGAAATGGGTCTGTTTATTGTTATACTCTACTCTCCCAAGCACTTAGTACAGTGCTCTGCACACAGTAAGCGTCAATAAATATGATTGAATGAATGAATGAATGAATGAGAATGGGGAAGAGCCACTTGAGGTCTGGCAAACAGCCACCCCGCCCTCGGGGGAGAGTTATCAAAGATAATACCGAGTGCTGCGGAACATTGGACTTAGTGCTTGCGTGAGTGTAATACAGTTGGTAGACCTGATCCCTGCCTTAAGGAGCCTACAATGGTACTTGTCTTCTGTGTGACCTTGGGCAAGTCATTTCATTTTTCTGTGCCTCAGTTACCTTAACTGTAAAATGGGGATTAATATTGTGAGCCTCGTGTGGGAATGAGACTGTGTCTAACCTGATTTGCTTGCATCCACCCCAGTGCTTAGAACAGTGCCTGGCACATAGTAAGCACTTAACAAATGCCACAATTATTATTATTGAAATCTAGGTGGGAACCCAGACATTCAACACATTAGAGACAATAGGGGAAGAAACATGTGGGACAGGGACTGATTATCTCTAACCTGATTATCTTGTCCAATCTGATTATCTTGTATTTTCCCCAGAGTTTAGTGCAGTGCTTGGCACATAGTAAGCAGTAACAAGTAACATGTTCAGCAAAGAATGAGGATATGAACTTAAGTGCCCTGGGAGTGGGGAGGGGTGAGTATCAAAGTACTTAAAGAGGATAGACACACACGTATAGGTGACATCAGAAGGAAGGAAAATGGGGTGGGGAGATGACAGATTAGTCAGAACAGGCTGCAGATTTCATCAGGAAAGGTCCCAGCTCCTTGACAAACTGATCGGTAACCATTAAGTTAGAACTCTAATCACTGCTTAGGATTTTCCCATAATGCTGGCAAGGCCATGTCTGTTCACTGGCTATGTGACTTTGGGCACGTCATTCACTTCTCTGTCTCTCAGTTCCCTCATCTGTAATATTTCATTCATTCATTCAATCATATTTATTGAGTGCTTACTGTGTGCAGAGCACTGTGCTAAGCACTTGGAAAGTATAATTCGGCAACAAATGGAGACAATCCCCACCCAACAAGGGGCTCACAGTCTAGAAGGTGGGGGACAAATTACAAAACCAAAACAAAACAAGTAGACAGGCATCAATAGCATCAATATAAATAGAATTATAGATATATACACATCATTAATAAATGAATAGAATAATAAATATGTACAAATATACACGAGTGCTGAGGGGAGGGGAAGGGGGTAAGAGCAGAGAGAGGGAGTTTGGGCGATGGTGAGGGGAGGAGGAGAAGAGGAAAAGGGGTGCTCAGTCTGAGAAGATCTCCTGGAGGAGGTGAGCTTTCAGGTAGGACTTTGAAGGGGGAAAATGGGCTAGTTTGGCAGATGTGAGGAGGGAGGTCATTCCAGGCCAGAGGTAAGAAGTGGGCCAGGTGTCAACAGTGGGATAGGCGAGAACGAGGCACAGTGAGGAGGTTAGCGGCAGAGGAGCAGAGGGTGTGGGCTGGGCTGGAGAAGGAGAGAAGGGAGATGAGGTAGGAGGGGGCAAGGTGATGGAGAGCTTTGAAGCCAATAGTGGGAAGTTTTTGCTTGATATGAAGGTTGATAGGCAACCACTGGAGATTTTTGAGGAGTCGGGGTGATATGCCCAGAGCATTTCTGGGCAGCAGAGTGAAACATAGACTGAAGAGGGGAGAGACAGGAGGCAATGCCTGTTCTCCCTCCTATTTAGACTGCGAGCCCCATGTGGAGACTGATTATCTTGTTTCTACCCCAGCTCACATGGCTTCAACTACAACCTCTATGTGGATGATAGCCAAATCTACACCTCCAGCCCTGATCTTGCTCCCTGTCTGTGGTCTCACATTTCCTCCTGCCTTCAAGACATCTCTACTTGGATGTTCTGCCATCACCTCAAACTTAACATGTCTAAAACAGAATTCCTTATCTTCCCATCTAAACCCTGTCCTCCCCCGACTTTCCCATCACCATAATACAGTAACAATAATAACTGTGGTATTTATTAAGCACTTACTATTTACCAGGCACTCTACCTAGAGCTGGGGTGGATATAAGCAAATCAGGTTGGACATGGTCCCTGTCCCACATAGGGCTCACAGTCTCAATCTCCATTTTACAGATGAGGTAACTGAGGCACAGAGAAGTGAAGTGACTTGGCCAAGGTCACACAGCAGACAAGTGGCAGAGCAGAGATTAGAACCCATGACCTTCCAACTCCCAGGCCTGTTCCTAATCCACTACCCAATGCTGCTTCTCTTGCAGCCCCACCATCCTTCCTGTCTCACAAGCCTGTAAACTTTGCATTACCTTTGACTCTTTTCTTTCTTTCATTCATTCATTCATTCATTCATTCAATCATTTTTATTAATCACTTACTATGTGTAGAGCACTGTACTAAGCTCTTGGGAAAGAATAATACAACAATAAACAGTGTCATTCCCTTCCCACAGTGAGCTCACAGTCTAGTGGGGGGAAACAGGCAGCAATACAAATAAATAAAATTACAGATATGTACATAACTGCTGTGGGTCTAGGAGTGAGGGAGGAGCAAAGGGAGTACATCAGAGTGATGCAGAAGGGAGTGGGAGATGAGAAACAGTTGGGCTTATTCTGGGAAGGCCTCTTGGTGGAGATGTGCCTTCAATAAGGCTTTGAAGAAGGGGAGAGTAATTGTCTGGCGGATTTGAGGAGAAAGGGTGTTCCAGGCCAGAGGGAGGACAAGGGCTGGGGGTAGGTGGCTAGACAGGCGACCAGGGGCACAGTGAGAAGGTTAGCACTAGAGGAGCGAAGTATGCAGGCTGGGTTGTAGAAAGAGAGAAGTGAGGTGAGGTAGGAGGGGGCAAGGTGATGGAGTGATTAAAAACCAATTGTAAGAAATTTTTGTTTGATATGGAAGTGGATAGGCTACCACTGGAGATTTTTGAGGGGTGAGGGGAGTGACAGTGACATGTTCTGAACATTTTTGTAGAAAGATGATCCAGGCAGCAGAGTGAAGTATGGACTGGAGTGGGGAGAGACAGGAGGTTGGGAGGTCAGCAAAGAGGCTGATTCAGTAATCCAGGCAGGATAAGATAGGATAGGATATGGTAGCAGTTCAGATGGAGAGCAAAGGGAGGATCTTAGCAATATTGTGATGGTGAGACTGATGGGATTTGGTGACAAATTGAATATATGGTTTGAATGAGATGAAT
Organism: Tachyglossus aculeatus; assembly: GCF_015852505.1. Taxonomy (NCBI): domain Eukaryota; kingdom Metazoa; phylum Chordata; class Mammalia; order Monotremata; family Tachyglossidae; genus Tachyglossus; species Tachyglossus aculeatus. Next base: position 176,013,727 of record NC_052067.1, read on the forward strand.
CAAGGATAACAGCAAGGTTACGGGCTTGTGAGATGGGAAGGATGGTGGTGCCATCTACTGTGATGGGAAAGTCAAGGAGAGAACAGGATTTGGGTGGGAAGATAAGGAGCTCTGTTTTGGATATGTTAAGTTTGAGGTGATAGGGGGCACATCCAAGTAGAAATGTCTTGAAGGCAGGGGGAGATGCAAGCCTGGAGAGAGGGAGAGAGATCAGGGGAGGAGATGCAGGTGTCACCTGCAAAGAGATGGTAGTTGAAGCCACAGGAGCGAATGAGTTCCCCCAGGGAGTGGGTGTAGATGGAGAATAGAAGGGGACCCAGAACTGAACCTTGAGGTACCCCCACAGTTAAAGGGTGGGAGGTAGAGGAGGAGCCCATGAAGGAGACTGAGAATGAATTGGCAGAGAGATGAGGAGAACCAGGAGAGGACAGAGGCAGTGAAGCCAAGCCCAATGTTGGGTAGGGACCGTTTCTATATGCTGCCAACTTGTACTTCCCAAGCACTTAGTACAGTGCTGTGCACACAGTAAGCACTCAATAAATATGATTGAATGAATGAATGAATTGGATAAGGTTTCCAGAAGCGGGTGGTCCAGGAGAAAGGGGTGGTCCACAGTGTCGAAGTGGTCCACATTCAACCCACATATTTAATCCATCACTAAATCCTGTTGGTTGGACCTTCACGACATTGGTAAGATCCACTAAAATCAGCCCTTTCCTCTCCATCCAAACTGCTACAATGTTAATCCAATCATTTAACCTATCCCACTTTGATTACTGTATCAACCTTTTTGCTGACCTCCCAGACTCCTGTTTCTTCCCATTCCAGTCCATACTTCACTCTGCTGCCCAGATCATTTTTCTATAAAAATGTTCAGGCCATGTTTCCCCATTTCTCAAGAACCTCCAGTGATTGCCCATCCACCTCCACATCAAACAAAATCTCCTTACCATTGGCTTTAAAGCACTCAATCACCTTGCCCCCTCCTCCCTCACCTCACTGCTCTCTTATTACAACTCACCCCGCACACATCACTCTCTAATGCTAACCTCACTTTACCTCAATCTCATCTATCTCACCTCTTCTCCATGTCCTGCCCCTGGCCTGGGATGCCTTCCCTCCTCATATCTGACAGACCATTGCTCTTCCCACCTTCAAGGCCTTATTGAAGGTGCATCTCTTCCAAGGGGACTTCCCTGACTAAGTCTTCTTTTCCTTTTCTTCCACTCCCTTCTGCATCAATCAATCAATCAATCAATCAATCAATCGTATTTATTGAGCACTTACTGTGTGCAAAGCACTGTACTAAGCGCTTGGGAAGTACAAGTTGGCAATATATAGAGACAGTCCCTACCCAACTGGCTTGTTTCCTTTATTCATCCCCTCTCCCAGTCTCAAAGCACTTATGTACTTATCTATAATTAATTTAATTTATATTCATGTCTGTCTCCTCCTCTAGACTGTAAGCTAGTTGTGGGCAGGGAATTTGTTTGTTATATTGTTATACTGTACTTTCCCAAGTGCTTAGTACAAGGCTCTGCACACAGAAAATGCTCAATAATTATGATTGACTCTTAGTACAGTGTTTGGCACATAGTAAATATTTAACAATACCACCATAAATATATATTGTTGTATATTAAGTATCTATCTATATATGTATATATATATATATATATATATATACAATATATTTGTATATACAGAAAGAGACTATATGTATATACAGTGTGGCTCAATGGAAAGAGCATGGGCTTTAGAGTCAGAGGTCATGGGTTCAAATCCCAGCTCTGCCAATTGTTAGCTGTGTGACTTTGGGCAAGTCACTTAACTTCTCTGTGACTCAGTTACCTCATCTGTAAAATGGGGATGAAGACTGTGAGCCCCCCCGTGGGCAACCTGATCACCTTGTAACCTCCCCAGCCCTTAGAACAGTGCTTTGCACATAGTAAGCACTTGATAAATGCCACCATTATTATTATTCTTATATACATATGAACGTATATATATGAGAAGCAGCATGATTTACTGGAAACAGCACCGACTTGGGAGTCGGAGGACATGGGTTCTAATTCCTGCTCCACCACTTGTCCGCCATCGACCCCCGGCCCACGTCATTTCCCGGGCCTGGAATGCCCTCCCTCTGCCCATCCACCAAGCTAGCTCTCTTCCTCCCTTCAAGGCCCTACTGAGAGCTCACTTCCTCCAGGAGGCCTTCCCAAACTGAGCCCCTTCCTTCCTCTCCCCCTCGTCCCCCTCTCCATCCCCCCATCTTACCTCCTTCCCTTCCCCACAGCACCTGTATATATGTCTATATGTTTGTACATATTTATTACTCTATTTATTTATTTATTTATTTATGTATCTTACTTGTACATATCTCTTCTATTTATTTTATTTTGTTAGTATGTTTGGTTATGTTCTCTGTCTCCCCCTTCTAGACTGTGAGCCCACTGTTGGGTAGGGACTGTCTCTATGTGTTGCCAATTTGTACTTCCCAAGTGCTTAGTACAGTGCTCTGCACATAGTAAGCGCTCAATAAATACGATTGATTGATTGATTGATTCTTCCCTTCACCACAGCACCTGTATATATGTATATATGTTTGTACATATTTATTACTCTATTTATTTTACTTGTACATATCTATTCTATTTATTTTATTCTGTTAGTATGTTTGGTTTTGTTCTCTGTCTCCCCCTTCTAGACTGTGAGCCCACTGTTGGGTAGGGACTGTCTCTATATGTTGCCAACTTGTACTTCCCAAGCGCTTAGTACAGTGTTCTGCACACAGTAAGTGCTCAATAAATACGATTGATTGATTGATTGATTGATGATTGATTGATTGCTGTGTGACAGTGGGCAAGCCACTTAACTTCTCAATGCCTCAGTTACCTCATCTGTAAAATGGGGATTAAAACTGTGAGCCCCACATGGGACAACCTGATTGCCCTGTATCTACCCCAGTGCTTAGAACAGTGCTTGGCACATAGTAAGCACTTAGCAAATACCATACTTGTTATTATTATAAACAGAGACTATATATAAATATACACATATAGTCTCTGTTTTTGAGCCTGCCTCTTGGCATGTTGGTGTCTCTGTAGCCTTAACACCTTTCCTGGCTGGTGCCTGCTGGGTGGTCTATATGCTACAGTGTTTTGGGTTTTTTGTTTATGGTATTTTTTAAGTGCTTACTATCTTCCAGGCTCTGTTCTAAGTACTGGTTTCCCAGGAGCCCTTCTGTTGGTCATCTTCTTTGAGACTGTGTTTCTCCACGCCTTTTAATTTTTTATTCTGCCCTGTCCTGAGTGTGCCCCATCCAGTTGGCCCTCTGGTAGCAGCTGCCTGAGTGTTCCTCTGATTGCCATCCATTCATCTCAAATATCTGTCCCAGTGAGGCCTGGCTGCTGGGACTATATATAGTGTGACCTACCCTTCCAGTCTCCACCTTCCACCTCAGTTGCCCTTTGGACTCCTTTCCCCTGATTCGGATCAGTCCTCACTCAGCTTCAGGGAGTGGCTCTTGGCAGACGGAGCAGTGGAGACTCTTGGGGAGCTGGGCTACGCTGCCCGGTAAGTCACCCCCCACCCCCCAGCCCCCCGTGGTTGGCGGGTTTCGGGGGGGGAGGGGGAGGAACAGACATAACTAATCAAGCAATCAATCAATAAGTGCTTTTGATCCCCTTTTCCAGATTGTAAGCTCTATGTGGACAGGGAATTTGTTTGCCAACTCTGTTGTACTTTTCCAAGCTCTTAGTACAGTGCTCTTCCCATAGTAAGCACTCAGTAAATACCACTGATGATGATGATGATTATGATGATCAATCAATCATATTTATTGAGCACTTACTACAGGCAGAGCACTGAACTAAGCACTTGGGGGAGTACACTATAACAGTATAACTGACCACAACAAGTTCACAGTCTAGAGGATGATCAGAGTACTCTACTGAGTCTTGGGAGAGAACAAAGAAGAAGGTAGACCTTATCCCTGACCTCAAGAAGTTTACAATGTAGCTGGGGAGACAGACACTCTAAGACATTACAGACAAGAGGAAGTTATAGAGCATAGTGGTGCCTTCAGAAGTGTTATGAAAGTGAAGAAGTGAAGGGATGAGTACCCAAGTGCCCAGGTTGAAGTAGCTGTGGCAGGCGTATAAAATTGGGAGATCAGAGGATAATGGAGGAAGGCATTCTGTGGAGATGGGATTTTAGAAGGGCTTTGAAGATGGGGAGAGCAGTGGTCTGCCAATTTAGAAAGGGAAGGACATTCTAGGCCAGAAGAATGGTGTGAACATGGGGTCGGCAGGGGGAGAGATGAGTTGAGAGTGAGTAGGTTGACCTGAGAGGAGTGAAGCCATGTAAGTTGGGATTTAGTGGCCAAGGGCTGAAAAGGAGAAGTGGGGAGATGTTGCTGGTTGAGTGACTTTGAGCCATTGCACCTCACAGGAGTTTCTGTTTGATGTGGAGAGCATCAACAGTGATCCACAGAGATTTTTGAGAAGTGGAACAATGTGCATGATACAACAATTTAGAAACATGATCTGGGCAACAGAGTGAATGTGGAATAGAGAGGGGAGAGACTGGAGGCAAGGATGTTTGCGAGATCCCCGATGCAGTCATAGAGATGGACTATAACCAGCAGCTGGACCAGCGTGGTGACAGATTGGTCGGAGGGGAAGGAGGCAGGTCCTGACAGTGCTGTAGAGGAAGAACTAGCAGGATTTGGTAACAGACTGATTATGAGGACTTAAAGATAGAGAGGAGTCAAGGGCACTTCCAAAGTTGTTTCTTGAGAGGGGAGGGTGGTGTTGTCTACAGTGATGGGAAAATCAGGAGGAGGAGAAGATCTGGGAGGGAAGGCAAGGAGTTTGGTTTTGGATTTGAGACTGAAAGCTCACTGTCAGCAGGGAATGTGTCTGTTATATTGTTATGCTGTACTCTTCCAAGAACTCTGTAAAGTGAACTTCACACAAAGTGTTCTATACATACTATTGACTGATTGGTTGGTTGGACTTGGGTACCAGTGGGACAACTGTGTGGTGATGTTCTGGAGGTTTTGGTAGATGTGATGTTGCAGAGAAAGAGAGTGGTTGGGGCTGTTGATCCAGTATGGGGAGGTGGGATAGAGAGGGTGGTGAGGGTGGGAGGCTTGGTCAACATCAGTAAAAGCAAATGGGAGACTGACAGTCACCTAGAATGCAGAAACAAAGAACATGACCCAGAATGCCTGAGCCAGAGTGAGGGAGGCTACTGGGTAACAGGCAGTAAGCCGGACTCGGGGATCTGGCAGGGCTCGGAAGTAGTGGGGATTGTAGCCAAACTCAGAAGGTAGAAGCAGATTGGTGGTAGAGGGACTGCTTGTTCTGCAACAATCACTCATTCAGTCAATGGTTTTCATTGAGCACTTACTGTGTGCTGAGCACTATACTAAGCATTTGGGAGAGTACAATACAGTCAGTAGACACTTTTCTCAAGGAGCTTACGGTCTAAGGGGAGAAACAGATGTTAAAATAGAATTCAGGTGGGGAGAGCAGCTGAGCGTAAAGATCAGTCAATCATATTTATTGACGTCTTACTGTGTGGAGAGCACTGTACTAGGTGCTTGGGAGAGTACAATACAACAATAAATTACACATTCTCTGCCCACAATGAGCTTACAGTCTAGAAAGGGAGAGACACATATCAATACAAATAAATTAAATTACAGATATTTACATAAGTGCTGTGGGGCTGGGAGAGGGGAAGAGCAAAAGGAGCAAGTCTGGGCAACATAAGGGAGTGGGAGATGAGGATAGGTGGGGTTTAGTCTGAGAAGACATCCTGGAGGAGATGTGTCTTCAATAAGGCTTTGAAGTCAGGGGGAGCAATTTTCTGTTGGATTTGAGGAGGGAGGGCATTCCAGGCCACAGGCAGGATGTGGATGAGGGGTTGGGGGCAAGGTAGACAAGATTGAGGCACAGTGAGAAGGTTAGCACTAGAGAAGTGAAGAGTGCAGACTGGGCTGTAGAAGGAGAAAAATTAGGTGAGGTGGGAGGGGGCAAGGTGGTGGAGAGCTTTAAAGCCAAATGGTGAGGAGTATTGCGGCGGTGGATGGGCAACCACTGGAGGTTTTTGAGGAGCAGGATGACATGTCTTGAACGTTTTTGTAGAAAAATGATCTGGGTAGCAGAGTGAAGTATGGACTGGAGTGACGAGAGACAGGAGGCTGGAAGGTCAGCAAGGAGGGTGATGCATTTATCCAGGCAGGACAGGATAAGTGATTATATTAATGTGGTAGCAGTTTGGATGGAGAGGAAAGGGTGTATTTTCGATATGTCGTGAAGTGGGACCAACTGGATTTAGTGATGGATTGAATATGTGGGTTGAATGACAGAGAGGGTGACAGTGATGGGAAAGTCATGGAGAAGACAGGATTTGAGTGGGAATATAAGGAGTTCTGTTTTGGACATTTTAAGTTTGAGGTGATGGAAGGACATCCAAATAGATATGTTTTGAAGGCAGGAGGAGATGCAAGACTGCAGAGAGGGAGCGAGATCAGGGCTGGAGATGTAGATCATCAATCGTATTTATTGAGCGCTTACTGTGTGCAGAGCACTGTACTAAGCACTTGGGAAGTACAAGTTGGCAACATATAGAGACAGTCCCTACCCAACAGTGGGCTCACAGTCTAAAAGGGGGAGACAGAGAACAAAACCAAACATACTAACAAAATAAAATACATAGAATAGATATGTACAAATAAAATAAATAAACAGAGTAACAAATATGTACAAACATATATACATATATACAGGTGCAGTGGGGAAGGGAAGGAGGTAAGATGGGGGGGATGGAGAGGGGGACGAGGGGGAGAGGAAGGAAGGGGCTCAGTCTGGGAAGGCCTCCTGGAGTAGGTGAGCTCTCAGTAGGGCCTTGAAGGGAGATGATTTGGGTATCATCTGCATAGAGGTGGGAGTTGAAGCCATGTGAGTGAATGAGTTCTCCCAGGGAGTGGGTGCGGATGGAGATTAGAAGCGGACCCCGAACTAAGCCTTGAGGTACCCCCATAGTTAGGGGGTGGGAGGCAGGTGAGGAGCCCATGAGGAAGACTGAGAATGAATGGCCAGAGAGATAAGAGGAGAAGCAGGAGAGGACAGAGTCAGTGAAGGCAAGGTTGGATAACGTTTCCAAGTGCGGGGGCGGTCCACGGTGTTGAAGGCAGCTGAGAAGTCGAGGAGGATTACGATGGAGTAGAGGCCATTGAATTTGGCAAGAAGGAGATCATTGGCAACATTTGAGAGGGAGGTTTCTGTGGAGTGAAGGGGATGGAAGTCAGACTGGAGGGCATCAAGGAGAGAATCGCTGAACAAATACCATCATTATTATAAATGCACCACCCCCGTAAACACATATGCCCATACACAGGCATGGCACATGCACACATATTTCCACCACCTACCCACACTCAGACACGCATATGCACCAACCCCACTTGCCTGCATGCACGCACCACTGGCTCACACATTCTCTTGTGGAACTTGGACTGGGCAGGGCTGGGTGGCTGGGGAGGGTAGGAAGCAGTGAGTGAGCAGGGGAGATTAGTTTTGAAAACTCACCCAAGGCAGACATAGCTTTGGTCTCTCTCTTCTCACCCCCATGGAACAGTGTGATTGACAGACCCCAGGTGCTGCTGGGAGCTGTAGTGTGGAGTCCCCAACTTACAGCTAACCTACAGAATGTATGGACACAGATGTATCCTGGGGTAGAGACAGGCTGGGGAAAGGACCCACCCATCTGCCCCACAACACATCTTCTCTGAGCTCCAGCTCTCTGGTTTGTGACTAGTCTGTGGTGGGAAGTGGTGTGGACTCCTAAGAAGCAGTGTGGCCTAGTGGAAAGAGCCTGGACCTAGGAGTCAGAAGATCTTAGTTCTAATCCTGACACGATCATTTTTCTTGCTGTGTGATCTTGGGCAAGTCACTTAACTTCTCTGTGCCTCAGTTTCCTCAACTGTAAAATGGGGATTAAATACCAATTCTCCCTCCTACTTAGACCTTAAACTCCATGTGGGCCCGGGACTGTGTCCACCCTAATTAAGTTGTAACTACCTCAGGTCTTAGAACAGAACTTGAAACATAGTAAATGCTTAGTAAATACTATAAAAATATAAACAAAAACAGCCAAACCTTATTTTCTCCATTCAACCAGGACAGCCCAGAGGGACACTCCAAGGTGTGCGAGAGTGTGTGTGTTTGTGTGTGTGTGTGTGTGTGAGAGAGAGAGAGAGAGAGAGAGAGAGAGAGAGTTTGTAAACGTGTATGTATGCATGCTGTGGGTGTGGGCCTATGTGTGCCTGTTGGGATGGAGAAGAGATAGGTGATCCATCATGGAGTAGGGAACATGAGAATGGAGGGGAAATTCTTGTTCATATCCTGGGTCTGACAATAGGCACTCAGTCAGAGAAGAGAGCGGTTGGATGGGGTGATTGAAGCGGATGGAACAGAAAAGTTGATTGGCCTTTGAAGTTGATGGAACAGAAGATTCAAGGAGTCCCATTTGGGGAAGGAGAATGGGTCGGGGGAGGGTGAGAGGGGCAGGAAGCTGGAGAGGCTGGGGGCCTAGGCAATGGGGTGGTGGGGACGGAGATTTGAGAGGGAGTCAGAAAGGGAGAAGTGAGGGGAAGAGGAAAGGAGGAAAGGTAGAGTAGCAGGGGAGCACTGTGGGAGAGAGGGCAGTGGGCTATGGCTGTGGTTAGAGAGGAGCTGGGGTTTGAGGGAACTGCAGACAACACAGAGGTCTGGGCGCGCTGGACTCCGTCTCACAGTTTCCAGCCCAGCACTGAGCCCCAAGACGGGGCTGTGCCACGCTGTGGGGTGGAGGGAGCAGTAGGGGGGGGGGAGTAATGGTAAGACAGAGAGAAGGAAGATGTGGAAGTGAGGGGAGAGGAGAATAATTGACTCCCCTGACCTCCCTTCTCTTCTCTTATTCTTCCCACAATGGCCATCCAAGAGCCCGACCTGGCCGGAAATGGCCCCGCCAATCCGCTGCAGGCTGGCCCGGCACCTGGAGGAACTTCGAGAAGATGAGATGAAGAAGTTCAAGCTGTACCTGGAGGAATACCCCACTGGAGGGCAGGGGAGCTCCTCGATCCCCCGGGGCCAGATGGAGAAAGCAAAGTCTATGGAGCTGGCCTCACTCATGGTTGAGCATCACGGGGAGCAGGGGGCATGGGAGATGGCCATCACCATCCTGGACGCTTTGCCTCTGAAATTCTTGAGCAAGAGGATGGTTGACGAGGGCCCACAGCTGGGTAAGAGGGGGAGAAGCTCCCCATCCCCTAACATTCCAACCTCCCGCAGCTCGGCCCTTGGGACTCTCTAAGAGCAAGATCTCCGGGAGATGTGAGGGCAGGGTCTGAGGCTATTCAAATAGAGATCCTGGGGAGTCTGGTCTGGTTTGGGTGGAGGACCTCAGGTGGAAGAGGGGCAGGGAGTCTGGGATGGGCCATGTTGATAGAGACTCTGGGGATGGGTTTCAGAAGTGGTCGCATCTGGGTAGAGGTCTATAGGTGGTGGGGGCAGGGGACAGGGGGATAGAGTTCCTGGGGGTGGGTTTGAGGAGGGTATGGTCTGGGTGGAGGTCTCTAGGTGGTGGGGTGGTGCAAGAGGCAGAGAGGCCACAGATAGAGAAGTAGCATGGCGTAGTTGATAGAACACAAACCTGGGAGCCAGAAGATCATGGGTTCTAATCCCAGCTCCATTACTTGTCTGCTGTGTGACCTTGGGCAAGTCACTTCCTTCTCTGTCACTGAGTTACCTCATCTGTAAAATGAGAATTGAGATTGTGAGCCCCATGTGGGACAAGGGACTGTGTCCAACCCGATTTGCTTGTATCCACCCCAGCACTTAGTACAGTGCCTGGCACATAGTAAGCACTTACAAATACCATTATTATTATTACTGTTATTAATGGCCAAGAACCATCAATCATTAGTATTTATTGAGCACCTACTGAAAGCAGGGCACTGTAATAATAATAATTGCAGTATTTGTTAAGGGCTTATTATATGTCAAGCACTGTACTAAGTGCTAGGGTAATAATAATAATGATATATTAAGCACTTACTATGTGCTAAGCACTCTACTAAGCACTGGGGTAGATGTAAGATAATCAGGTCAGACACAGTCCCTGTCCCACATGTCTTAATCCTCATTTTACAGGTGAGGAAACTGAGGCACAGAGAAACTGAGTGACTTGCCCAAGGTCACACAGCAGACAAGTGACAGAGCTGGGTTTAGAATCCAGGTCCTCTGACTCCCAGTCCCATGCTCTTTCCACTAGGCCACACTGCTTTGGCTCACAGTCTAAGTAGGAGGGAAAACAGGGATTGAATCCCCATTTTGCACACTTCATTCACCGCTTCCTCTGTACCATGACACTTAAATACATATCCATAATTTTATTTATTTATTTACATTTTATTTATTTATTTATTCATTTATTTTTATGGTATTTGTTAAGTCCTTACTATGTGCCAGGCACTATACTAAGCGCTGCAGTAAATACAAGATAATTGGGATGGACACAGTCCATGTCCCACATGGTGCTCAATCAATCAATTAATCATATTTATTGAGTGCTTACTGTGCGCAGGGCACTGTACCAAGCACTTGGAAGGGTACAATACAACAGTATAACAGACACATTCCTTGCCCACAATGAATTTATAGTCTAGAGGGAGAGAATCCCCATTTTGCAATGAGGCAACTGAGGCACAAATAAATTATGTGACTTGTCCAAGGTTGCACCACAGACAAGTGGCAGAGCAGGGATTAGAACCAAGTCTTCTGACTCTCAGGCCTGGGATCTTTCCACTAGGCCACGCTGCTCCTCACTATGCTAAGACTGTAGCTCTAGACTGTGAGCTCACTGTGGGCAGGGAATGTATCTGTTTATTGTTCTATTGTACTCTCCCAAGCTCTTAATACAGTGCTCTTCACACAGTAAGTTCTCAATAAACACTATTGAATGAATGGATGAATAAATGAATAAGTGCTTCAGGGTTTCACCTTGAGCCATGTCATTCTTTCAGCCAATTCTAGCACTAATGAATTTACATTCTCTTTAGTGCTCATGTAATAATAATGATGGTACTTGTTAAGCACTTACTATGTGCCAAGCACTGTTCTAAGCACTAGGGAGATACAAGGTAATCAGGTTGTCCTACATGGGGCTCACAGTCTTAATCCCTATTTTACAGATGAGGTAACTGAGGCACAGAGAAGGTAAGTGACTTGATCAAAGTCACACAGCTGACAAGTGGAGAAGTAGGGATTAGAACCCATGACCTCTGACTCCCAAACCCATGCTCTTTCCACTGGGCCACACTGGATCTCCTATATATACATATGTACATATGTGTCAGTATGGCCTATTGGAAAAAAGCACAGGCCTGGGCCTCAGAGGACCTGGGTTCTAATCTTGGCTTGGACATTTTTCTGCTATGGGACTTTGGGCAAGTCACTTCACTTCTCTGTGCCTCACTTCCCTCATCTTCCAAATGGGGATTAAATTCCTGTTCTCCCTACTTGGACTGTGAGCCCAATGTGAGACTTCATTATCTTGTACCTATCCCGGTGCTTAGTACAGTGCTTGGCACACAGGAAGCACTTAACAAATACTGTTATTATTATCATGATTATTTTAGCTCTACTCATTTATTTTAACATCCTAGTTGTAAATACTTCTAAGTTTGCCAATCCTCATTGGAGGGTAAACATCAGGGAACAGGTCTACCAACTCTGTTATATTGTACTCTCTCAAGAGCTTAGTACAGTAAGTGTTCGATAAATACCATTGACAGATTGATCCTAGTGGCCAGAGAAAAAATCACTTCATTTTTCTGGGCTTCCCAAGTGGCTAGTACAGTTCATTGCACTCATATGTGAGCTTAATAAACAATACTACTATAAATCAATCAGTAATAGGTATTGAGCACTTATTCTATGCAGAACCCTGTACTATTTGGGAGAGTACAATATAATTAGTAGACACGATCAGTGATCTAAATGAACTTACAGTGTGCTTTATGCAGAGTACTGTTCTGCGCAGTTGGGAGAGAACGATAGGGTTAGTAGACACGATCCCTGCTCTAAAGGATTTTACAGTCTGTTATGTGCAGAGCAAAGTACTAAGCCCTTGAGCAAAAACATTACAGCTTCTAAGTAGAATCCCTGTTCTCAAAAATGCTTACAATCCAATGGAGGAGACAGACTCTAAAATAAATTACAGGTAGGGGTTGACAGAATTTAAAGCATTGACCAGATTATTTTTCTAAAAACAATTTAGTCCTCATCTCCCCACTCTAAAAGAACCTCACTGCTGCTATGTTGATTCAAGAACTTATATCTCGCCTTTATGACTGCATTAGCCTCCTCACTGACCTTCCAGCCTTCTGTCTCTCCCAATCAATCAATCAATGGTATTTATTGAGTGCTTACTGTCTGCAGAGTACTATACTAAGTGCTTGGTCGAGTGGAATACAACAGAATTGGTAGACACATTCCCTGCACTCAATGATCTTGTAGTCCAAAGTGAGAAACATTAAAATGAATTACTGATATGTACATCAGTGCTATGGAGATGAAGGTGGGGTGAACATCAAGTGGTGAAAAGGTACGTGCATAGGCAGTGCAGAAGGGGGAGGGAGTAGGGGAGGTGAGGCATTAGTTGGGGAGGGCCTCTTGGAGAAGATGTGATTTTAATAAAGCTTCGAAGGTGGCAAGAGTGATCACATGTCAGATATGAAGGGGAGGGGAGTTGCAGACTAGAGGGAGGATGTGGGCTAGGGGTTGAAGGCACGATAGCTAAGATCGAGGTATGATGATTAAATTACCATTACAGAAAAGAAGAGAAGTGTGCTGCCTGGGTTGTAGCAGGAAATCAATGAGATAGATGAGAGCAGGAGAGCTGATTGAGTGATTTAAAGCCACCCATAAGGAGCTTCTCTTTTATGTGAGGCAGATGAGCAACCACTGGAGGTTCTTGAAGACCAGAGAAATGTGGATTTAATTTTTTTTTAGGAAAATGATCCAGTAAGCAGAATGAAGTATGGACTGGAGTGGGAAGAAATAGGAGGCAGGGAGATCAGCAAGGAGGCTGATACAACAGTCAAGGCAGAATAGGATGAGTGCTTGGATCCTCTAGGCTGCAAGCTCCTCGGAAAAAGGGAACATGCCTACTAATGCTGATATATTGTACTTTCTCAAACGTTTGGTACAGTTCTCTGCACACAGTAAGTGCTCAATAAATGCCATTGATTGATCAGTGTAATAGCAATTTGGATAGAGAGGAAAGGACAGATTTTAGCAATGTTGTGCAGGTAAAACTGACTGGATTTATTGATAAATTGAATATGGGGGTTAAATGGACGAGATGAGTCAAGGAAATACAAAGGTTGGGGGCTTGTGAGATAAGGAGGATGGTGGAGCTATCTACAAATGATGGAAAAGTCGGGGGTTAAGGGTCAGGGTTTGGGTGGGATTATGAGGAGTTCTGTTTCAGACATGTTAAATTTGAGGTGTTGGTGGGACATCCAAGTAGAGATGTTTTTAAGGCAGGAGGAAAGGTGAGACTGCAGAGAGGGAGAGAAATCAGGGCTGGAGATGTATATTTGGGTATCATTTGCATAGAGGTGGTAGTTAAAGCCATATGAGCAAATGAGTTCTCCAAGTGAATTTAGAAGGACAATAGAAGAGAACTCAGAACTGAACTTTGAGGTACCCCCAGAGTTAGGGGGTGGGATGCAGAGGAGGAGCCCATAAAATAGACTGAGAATGAGGGGCCAGAAAAATAGGAGGAAAACCAGGAGAGGAAGGTGTCAGTGAAGATTAGGTTGGATAATGTTACTAGGAGAAGCAGGTGGTTGACAGTGTCAAAAGCAGCTGAGCAGTCAAGGTGGATTAGGATGGAGATGATCTTGGATCTGCCAAGAAGGAGGTCACTGGTGACCTTTCAAAAGGGGGTTTCTATGGAATGAAGGGGACAGAAGCCAGATTGGGGTGGAGGTGGTGCGGGGGGATAAAGGCAAGAATTGGAGGAGAGAAACTTGAGACAGTGGCTGTAGACAACACACTCAAGGAGTCTGGAGAGGAATGGCAGGAGGGAGATAGGGCAATAATTTTAGGGAGCTGTGGGGTCAAGGGAGGGATTTTTTAGGATAGCGGAGACATGGACATGTCCAAAAGCAGCAGGGAAGAAGCCACTGGAAAGCCATTCAAAGATGGCAGGCAGGGAGGGAAGAAGGGAGGGGGCCAGGGTTTTGATAAGATGCAAAGCGATGGGGGCAGATGTGCAGGTGGAGGGGGTGGATTTTGAGAAAAGGCAGATTTCCTCTAGAGATAATGATGAATAAATGGAAGAGTTGAAAAAAGGGCAGGAGAGGTGAGGGGCTAGGGAGGGGCAGGGGAGATTTTAGGGAGATCACATCTGATGGTTTAAATTTTTTCAATAAACTATGTAGCCAGGTCATTAGGGGCAAGGGTTGGGGGAGACAGGGGGACAGGCAGCTTCAGAGGGGCATTAAACATCTGGAACAACTGGTGAGGGCAAAGGGCATGGGTGTCAGTAAGAATGGAGATATAATTTTGCCAGGCAGAGGAGAGGGCAGAGTTGAAGCATGCAAGAATAAATTTGAAGTGGATGAAGTCGGTCTCATAGCTAGATTTCCACCAGCAGCACTCTGCGGCTCATGCATATGAGCGAAGCAGGTAGACTGCGTAGGTGATCCAGGGCTGTGGGTTAGTGGTACGAGATCAATGAAGGGATAGGGGAGTGAGTTAGTTGAGTTCAGTAGAGAGGGTGGTATTGAGGATGTCAACTTGGTCATCCAGGGAAGTATGGCAATGAAGGCTAAATGGGGCACATTGAGTTGAGAAAATTGGATGAGGTCGAAAGATCAGAGATCTCTGTGGGGGAACAGCACAGATTTGTGGGGAGAAGGTTTGTGGGAAAGAAGGCAGGTGAGGAAGTTATGGTCAGATAGGGGAATTTCAGAGGTGGTGGGGGTAGAAATTGTGCAGTGGCTAGAGATGATGGGATCGAGTGTGTATTCAAGTTGGTGAGTGGGTGAGTGGAGTTGAGCAGAAGATCACTGGACTTGAGGAGTGATAGAAAGCGGGCAGTGGAAGGGTCGTGAGGAACTTCTATGTAGATGTTGAAGTCCTCAAGAATCACTGTAGGGATGGAAAAAGAAGGAATGTGAGAAAGCATTCAAAATGGTTAAAAGAGTTGGAGGTGGGACCTGGGGGGTGAGTGGATGGTAGAGGTGATGATATGGGTTTCAAAGTAAGGGAAAGAAAGGGATGGGAAGGTGGAATGGTGTAAAAGTGGCATTGGGGTGCGAGAAGGAAGCCAACACCTCTTCCCTTCCCAGTGAGTCTGGGAGAGTGAGTGAAGATCAGATGCTCTCTGGAGAGAGCAGCAGGGGAGACCGTATCATCTGGGGAGAGACATTTTTCGGTGATGTGAGGAGGAGCAGTTACTGGATCAGGAAGAGTACAAGGATAAATAATACTAACAGTGGTATTTATTAAGTGCTTACTATGTGCCAAGCACTGTTCTTAGCACTGGGGTAGTACAAGGTAATCAGGTTGTCCCCAATTGGGGCTCACAGTATTAATCCCCATTTTACAGATGAGGTAACTGAGGCACAGAGAAGTTAAGTGACTTGCCGAAGGTCACATAGCTAACAAGTGGCAGAGCCAGGATTAGACCCCGCATCCTCCCACTCCCAAGCCTATGCCCTTGCCACTAAGCCACGCTGCTTAGGGAAGCTTCCCCATGATGGAGAGGGGGTTCCAAAGGCTGCACATGATTGAGGCTGTGGGGTGTGTTCTGGGGGAGGGAACAGTGCGAGGGGTGGGGAGGGGTTGGATGGGAGTGAGTTAATGGGGGCCGGCACGGGGGAAGGGAGACAAAGAATGGCGCAAGGACAGTTTGACGGGGATGGGGTGGGGCTGATGCAAGCCGTGAGGAGGGGTTGGATGGAGAAGGGGGATGGGGAGGTGTGGTGGGAGAGGAGGACTGGGATGGGCTGACTGGAGGAGGCAGATTGAGGGGTCATGGTGGGGTCAGTGAAGTTTAAGCACTGTAGGTGAGGTAATCGACAGCAATAACTAATTAATCCAGTGATAACCTGAGATGGTTGAATTGTTGCAGATCACTGGGTCCTTGAGAATAACCTTTACCCCAGGCAGAGAAGTCGCCGTGCAGCCCTACTGGATCTTCCTCACCCAGCTGTCTCTGGACATAAAGGAGGTACCCCTACCCTTTCCACTTGTTTCTAACTGCCCTAGGAGACTGCCTCCTCTAGCTAGAACCCCGAGGGGCTCTCACAGGACCCCACACTTCCCCACAAAAGCAACTGCTCCACCTGACTTTCCCATCTTGGTTGATAACACCATCTTCTTCCCTGTCCCAGAAGCCCACTAACTTGATGTCTTAGTGGGAAGCAATGTGGCCTAGTGGATAAAGCCCAGGATGGAGAGGCAGAGGACCTGGGCTCTAATCTAATCTAATCTCCTCCACTTGCCTGCTGTGCTACCTTTTGCAAATCACTTAACTTTTCTCTGCCTTTGTTTTCTCATCTGAAAAATGAGGGTTCAATACCTGTAGTCCCCCCTACTGAGACTGTGAGCCTTATATGGGATAGGGACTTTGTCCAACTTGATTATCTATCCCAGTGCTTGAGACATAGTAAGCACTTAACACGTCTGGCCTGGAAAGCCCTCCCTCCTCATATCCAACAGACAGTGACTCTTCCCCACAGCAAAGCCTTACTAAAGGCACACCTCCACTAAGAGGCCTTCCCTGACTAAACCTTCCTTTCCTCTTTTCCTTCTCCCTTCTGCATCACCCTGACTTGTTCTCTGTATTCATCCCCTCCTCCAGCCCCACAGCACTTAAGTATGTATCTCTAATTTATTTATTTATATTAATGTCTGTCTCCCCCTCTAGACTGTAAGATCGTTGTGGGCAGGGAATGTGTCTGTATTTGGTGCACTGTACTGTATCTGTTGCATATTATTATATATTATTGCATGCGATATACTTGTATTTTGTTGTACTGTACTCTCCCAAGTGCTTAGTATTGTGCCCTACACACAGTAAGTGCTCAATAAATACAGTTGACTGACTGACAACAAGTATCATAAGAAAACAGGAAGCAGGGAGGTCAGCAAGGAGGCTGATGCAGTAATCAAGATGGGAAATTAGTGTTTGGATCAGCAGGGTAGCAATAGGGTTAGAGGGGAAGAAGCAGATTCTAGAGATTTGTGATCAGCCTTCTCTCTGATCTCCCATCCTCATGTCTCTCTCCACTTCAATCCATACTTCATGCTGCTGCCCGGATTATCTTTGTCCAGAAACGCTCTGGGCATATCACTCCCCTCCTCAAAAATCTCCAGTGGCTACCAATCAACCTACGCATCAGGCAGAAACTCCTCACCCTCGGCTTCAAGGCTGTCCATCACCTCGCCCCCTCCTACCTCACCTCCCTTCTGTCCTTCTCCAGCCCAGCCCGCACCCTCCGCTCCTCCGCCACTAATCTCCTCACCGTACCTCGTTCTCGCCTGTCCCGCCATCGAACCCTGGCCCATGTCATCCCCTGGGCCTGGAATGCCCTCCCTCTGCCCATCTGACAAGCTAGCTCTCTTCCTCCCTTCAAGGCCCTATTGAGAGCTCACCTCCTCCAGGAGGCCTTCCCAGACTGAGCCCCTTCCTTCCTCTCCCCCTCGTCCCCCTCTCCATCCCCCCCCATCTTACCTCCTTCCCTTCCCCACGGCACCTGTATATATGTATATATGTTTGTACATATTTATTACTCTATTTATTTATTTTACTTGAACATATCTATTCTATTTTATTTTGTTAGTATGTTTGCTTTTGTTCTCTGTCTTCCCCTTTTAGACCGTGAGCCCACTGTTGGGTAGGGACTGTCTCTATATGTTGCCAATTTGTACTTCCCAAGTGCTTAGTACAGTGCTCTGCACATAGTAAGCGCTCAATAAATACGATTGATGATGATGATGATGATGAAGGTAGAACTGACAGGATTTGGTTCCAGCCCCAATTTCTCTTTCTCCCCTCCCTCCACCTTTTCTTCTCTCCCCTCCTACCCTGCTCTATTGGAAATCCCACCAGCTGCTCTCTGCCTGAACCCTGCTCATGTCTCTGAGAGGTAGTTCTTATGGCAGGGTGAAATATTTCACCCATCTCTGGACTTTCTCCTGACCATCTCTGACCTGTTTCATCCCCCAGGCCCAGCAATCAGGGAAAGGTACCAAGCCCAAATGGGAGAGAAATTCAGAATCCTACGAGACCGCAATTCTCGTCCTGGTGAGAGTGAGGCCTTACGACACAGATTCACCCGGTTGCTGTGCCTCCCTGAACACCGTCAGAGGGAAGAGAAAGAACATGAGCTGCTGGCCACAGGAGTGGATCATGCCAGGGCCATGGAGATACAGGGGCAGTTTGTGGAGGTGAATGCTTTATTCGATCCTGATCAGGAGAGAAGATTCCAGCCCAAAACCGTTGTGCTGCAGGGAGCTGCTGGGATAGGGAAAACGGTGCTGGCAAGAAAGGTCATGTTGGACTGGGCCGAAGGAAACTTCTATGAAGACGCATTCCATTACGTTTTCTACCTAAACTGCAGAGAAATGAACATACTGAGCGAGAGGAGTTTGGCTGATTTGATTTCCGTACATCTGGGTGACTCACAGGTTCCCTTTGACAAGATTATGTCCCAGCCAGGCAAACTCCTGTTCATCGTGGATGGCTTTGATGAACTGAAATGGGTCTTTGAAGAGCAGGAATCTGACCTGTGTCATGACTGGAGGGAGTCACGGCCAGTGCCAGTCTTAGTGAGCAGTCTACTGAGGAAGATCCTGCTTCCTGAGGCCTACTTGCTGATCACCTCTAGACTCACCGCGCTGGACACCCTCAACCGCTTATTGCTACATCCACGCCATGTGGAGATTCTGGGATTTTCTGCAGCTGACAGGAAGGAGTATTTCCGCAAATATTTCAGAGATGAGAATCAAGCCACGCAAGCCTTCAGCTTGGTTGAAGATAATGAAACTCTGTTCACCATGTGCTTCGTCCCACTGGTATGCTGGATTGTCTGCACGTGCCTGAAGCAGCAGCTGAAGCGTGGAGAAGATCTCACACAGACCTCCCGGACCACCACGGCCCTGTACGTCAGCTACCTGACAGCACTGTTCCCTGCTTCCCAGGACCATCCCGGTCAGGACCATCCACCGGGACCAATCCTGCGGAGGCTGTGCCATCTGGCCGCAGAGGGACTCTGGACCCGGAAGATCCTATTTGATGGAGATGACCTCAGGAAGCACGGTTTGTATGTGTCCGATGTCTCTCCTTTCCTGCAGATGAGCATTTTTCAGAAGGACATCGACTGTGAAAACTGCTATAGTTTCATTCACTTGAGTATCCAAGAGTTTTTTGCAGCGATGTTCTACACACTGGGGCCAGAGGAGGGGAGGATGAACTGTCCAGACCCTGACTTTGGAGATGTGAAGAAGTTGCTAGAAAAATACCGGAAAAGCCATGAGACGGGGTTTTTAACATTAACGGTGCGTTTCCTATTTGGCCTCTTAAATGAAGAGAGGGTGAAAATGCTGGAGAATAAATTCAACTGCAAAATTTCCCAGGAAATAAAAAGGGAATTACTGCATTGGAGTCAAAACCAATGTGAGTTCTTACAACAGGGAACACTGTTTGAGTGTTTGTATGAAATTCAGGAGGAGGAATTTGTTGCAAAGGTGATGGACCATTTCCAGGAAGTAGATGTGTGTTTTTTCACCAAAATGACCTTCCTGGCTTCTTCCTTCTGCCTGAAACAATGCCAAAATCTGAAGAAAATCAAAATAACTGCTGTCTATGAAGAGGAATCAAGACAAGCTACAGAACCTCAAACTGATGATCCGTAAGTCACACCACTCTCTCCTCCCTTTATCCTTTCCCAATTCCAAGAAGCAGTGTGGCCTAACAGAAAAAGAGCAGCAGCATGGCCTAGTGGCAAGGGTACAGGCTTGGGAATCAGAGGATGTGGGTTCTAATCCCAGCTTCGCCACTTGTCTGCTGTGTGACCTTGGGCATGACACTTCATTTCTCTGTGCCTCAATTCCCTCATCTGTAAAATGGGTATTAAGACTGTTAGCCCCACGTGGGACAACCTGATTAGATTACCCTGTATCTATCCCAGCATTTAGAACAGTGCTTGGCACATAGTAAGTACTAACAAACACCATAATTATTGTTATTATTATCATTATTATTTGGTAAGCACTTACTATGTGCCAGGAATTGTTCAAAGTGCTGGGGTAGATACAAGACAATCATGTTGGACATAGTCCCACAGAGGGCTCACCGTCTTATCTCCATTTTACAGAAGAGGAAACTGAGGCTCAGGAACTTAAGTGACTCGCCCAAGGTCACACAACAAACAGATGTTGGAGCTAGAATTAGAACCCAGGTCCTTCTGACTTGCAGGCCCATACTCTATCCACTAAGCCTTGCTGCTTCTCTTCTGTACTGTACTTTATCAGCTTCCACTGTTCTCCTTGTCTCCAGATTCTCCCCATTCTGGTCTACATTCCACTGTGGCACAGGGGCCACCTTCCTGGAACATCATGTGGCTCTCGACACCTCAAAAGTTTATAATGCACAAACTCCATATCGTCAACCTTCGTCACCTTAATCCATCTTTCATGTTGACTCTCTGCACTCAGCGCTTAGTACAGTGCTCTGCACATAGTAAGCGCTCAATAAATACGATTGATTGATTGATTGCACTCACTGCTCCCAACCTTGCTTGTTGTGCTCCCCCTTCCTCCTGGGCCTTGCTTTGGGCTCTACCACCTCCATGTCTGACTCATGCTCTTCCCCAACCTGGAATTTCCCCTCTTCTCTTTTTCCCTCAAACACCCCCTGATCGGCCAGACGACGACACTCCCCAACTTCAAAGACCTCCTAAAAGCCCACCTCCTCCAGGAAGCATTCTCCCATTAATTAATTAATTAAGCATTCTCCCTCTCACAATAGCTCAATTGCATCAACTCAACCTTCACCTTTAGATATTTTGTTCCTAATCCCCAGGACTTTATAGGTATATATCTTATTTACCTATTTATATACTTATTTGTACATTCAATTATTGATTCACCTATTTCATCCTTGAGGAGGTTAGCATAGACTGAGGTTTTGATACGGGCAAAAGCTCAGCTCCCCAGATCATTCCAGCTCATGGCTTACTAAAAATTCTGGTATTTGCTAAGCGCGTAATATGTGCCAAGCACTGTACTACACACTGGGGTGAATACCAGCAAATCTGGTTGGACACATTCCCTGCCCCACGTGGGGCTCACAGTCTCCATCCCCATTTTACAGATGAGGTAACTGAGGCACAAAGAATAATAATAATGATGATAGTATTAAGCCCTTAATACATGCCAAGCACTCCTAAGCGCTGAGGTAGATGCAAGGTAATGAGGTTGTCCCACGTGGGGCTCACAGTCTTAATCCCCATTTTACAGATGAGGTAACTGAGGCACAGAGAAGTTAAGTGACTTGTCTAAAGTCACACAGCTGACAAGTGACAGAGTTGGGATTAGAACCCTTGGCCTCTGACTCCCAAGCCCGTTCTCTTTCCAGTAAGCCATGCTGCTTACTACCTTGCCCACCTCCTGCCAGGGTCCCAATGTGCCACCCACCAGTGAAAGCAGTGAAGGGAGCAAGAGGCACAGACCCCCATCATATGCCCTCTTCCCTGGGGTCTGATCCAGAAACCTCTCTCCCTTCCCCTTTCCACTTCTTGACCTTCCCTCTACTCCATTTCTGCCCTCTTCCCATTTCCTTTGAACACAGCAGTGTAGCCTAGTGGAAAAAGCCCCAGCCTAGAAAAGTCAGAGGACCTAGATTCTAATCCCAGGTCTGCCACATGTCTGCTTTGTGACCTTGGGCAATTCACTTCACTTCTGTATGCCTCAGTTCCCTCATCTGTACTGTGAGCTTCCCTTGGGACACAGAATGTATCCAACCTGTTTATCTTGCATCTGCCCCAGTGCTTAATACAGTGCTGGCCCAAAGTAAGCACTTAACAAATACCAGTTCTTAGTAGGAGGAGGAGGAGGAGGTAGAGGATGAGAAGGAGGAGGAGGAAGAGTGGCAGTAGTCTAAGTATTCAGTACACACTTGGTGTGGTCCATGACACTAGGCGCCTGGAAGTACAGAAAACTAGGTGACGTTTCTTGTGTACAAGAAGCTTCCGCTCTATCGGGGTGGTAGATGGAAGAAACTATAACAGGAGAGGTCAAAATTAATGAACAAAGCACCCATATATGTGAGTGCTGAGGAGGGTGTAAATAAACCCATAAGTGCTAGTTGGCTGAAGGGGTGATATGGGTCAGAGTGCTGGGAGAATAATCGGGAAAGGCTTTTTGGAGGAAGTGGGATTTTAAGAGAGATTTGAATGAAGACTGTAAGCTCCTTGTGAACAGGGATAGCGTCTACAAACCCTGTTGTATTGTACTTTCCCAAGCATTTAATACAGTACTCTGTACATAGTGAGCCCTCAATAAATATCATTGATTGATTGATTGATTGAGAGAGCTGTGATGTATTTGATGTGGGGAGGGAGTTCCAAGCTGGGAGAACGGTGTGAGTGAGGGAATAGATGTGGAAAAGTTGAGAATGAGGGACACCTAGAAGGTCAACTTGGAGGAGTAAAGTCAGATTGTTGGGGAATAGTAGTAGAGGAGAGCAGGTAGGTAAGGCCAGGCCACGTGGTGGAGAGCTTGGAAGTCAACTGTAAGGAGTTTCTGTATAATACAAAGAGTCACAGGAATCCAGTTGTAAGCTCTCTGAGGGCAAGGATTGTTTCTACTAACTGTGGTACTCTCCCAAGCACCTAGTACAGTGCTTTGCACATAGCGGGTGCTCATTAAATACTGGTAGAGTCTAATGGAGTCTCCATTTAGGAATGCCAAGTGAAATTCCAGGACTGAGAACCTGCATGAAAGGATTGATTCAAGGGTTAAGGTTTGTGTGGTCCCATGTCCCCTGCCCATTATGTTCTTGCTGCTCTTTGAAGCTCTAAATCCTGCAGATTGATGAATTGTAAAAGTTCTGTGTTTCATGGCAGTCTGCATTCCCTTGGATCGATTCCACTTTGGTATATCCCACCAACTGTCACCTGGGTTCTTTACCTCGATTTGCCTTTCACAGTGCAGGTTTTTGAAAGCCCTGCTCTTGTCTATGTCGATCAGTCCATCAGTGGTATTTACTGAGTACTTAATATGTGCAGTCAGTTGATTGATCAGTAATATTTATTGAGTGCTTAATGTGTGCAGAGAACTGTACTAAGCACTTGGGAGAGTCCACTACAGTTGGTAGACACAATCCCTGACCTTGATGAGCTTACAGATATTACAGATGGTGCAGTAGATAGATGTTTTGCAGCAAGGAAGTGTTTTATCTCTGAAGCCCCTGTGTCAGTCTGATGCTGGTGACTGCTGTTGCCTATCCTCAAGTTCTTAATGCTACCTGGAAGATGGGGTCACAGAGAAATGTCCATTTGCTCTTTGTGTTGGGGACTGTGCTTGGCATTTTGGGTTGCCAGTGGGCTGTTGTGCTGATGCTGCAGAACTTGTGTTGTAGACTGTAAGTGTTTTGTGGGCAGGGATCATGTCTACCAACTCCACCATATTGTACTCTCCCAAGAGCTCAGTAAGGTGCTCTGCAAAAAGTAAGCACTCAGTAAATATTAGAGAAGCAGCGTGGCTTAGTGAAAAGAACCCGGGCTTGGGAGTCAGAGGTCAAGGGTTAAAATCCTGGCTCTGACACTTATCTGCTGTATAACTTTGGGCAAGTCACCTAACTTCTCTGTGCCTCAGTTACCTCATCTGCAAAATGGGGTTTAATCAATCAATCGTATTTATTGAGCGCTTACTGTGTGCAGAGCACTGTACTAAGCGCTTGGGAAGTACAAGCTGGCAACATATAGAGACAGTCCCTACCCAACAGTGGTTTCACAGTCTAGAAGTGGGCTCACAGTCATTTAAGACTGTGAGCCCTACGTGTGACAACCTCCTTACCTTATATCTACCCCAGCACTTAGAACAGTGCTTGGAATATAGTAAGTGCTTAACATATACCATAATTATTACTATTATTATTGATGTATTGATTGATTGTGAGACTGCAGCAGCCAGGTGTTCCACCTGTTCTAGGTGTGGCTGCTCTGATCACATGGCTTCAACTACCACTTCAATGCAATTGAAAACCAAATCTACATTTCCAGTCCTGATAATAATAATAATAATGATAATAATAATAATAATAATAATAACTATTATTATTATTATTATTATGGTATTTGTTAATGGTTATGGTATAGCTACCTGGGGTAGCTATAATCAAATCAGGTTGGACACAGTACTGTCCCACGTGGGGCTTACAGTCTCAGTCCCCATTTTATAGATGAGGTAACTGAAGCTCAGAGAAGTAAAGTGACTTGCCTAGGGTCACACTGCAGGCAAGTGGCAGATCCGGTATTAGAACCCCTAAACTTCTGATTCCCAGGCTCATGCTTTTATCCACTACATCATGCTGTTTCTCCCTCACTGCATTCTCCCATTTCCTCTAGGCTTCAAAACATCTCTGCTTGAATGTCCACCTGTCACCTCAAGCTTAACATGACTAAAAGAGAACGCCTTATCTTCTCACCCAAATCCTGTCCTCCCCCTGACTTTCTCATCACTATAAACAGCACCACCATTCTTCCTGTCAAACCAACCCGTAGCCTTGGTGTCATCCTTGACTTCTCTTTCAACTCACATATTCAGTCCATCACTAAATCAAAACACAGCTAAAATTCACCCTTTCCTTTACATCTAAACTGCTTCCAAGTTAATACAATCACATCCTATCCCACCTGGACTACTGTATCAGCCTCCTTGCTGACCTTCTGCCTCTCCCCACTCCAGTCCACACTTCACTCTGCTGCCCAGATCATTTTTCTCCAAATCATTCAGGACATGTCACCCCGCTCCTCAAAAAACTCCAGTGGTTGCCCTTCCACCTCCACATCAAACAAAAGCTCCTCATGATTGGTTTTAAAGCACTCCATCACCTCATCCCATCCTACCTCACCTGCTTCTCTCTTTCTAAAATCAGGCCCATACACTAAGCTCCTCTAATGCTAACCTTCTCACTGGGCTGTGATCTCACCTGTCTCTCCACCAACCCCTAGCCCCTTTCCTGCCACTGGCCTGGAACGCCCTCCCTCCTCTAAGCTGACAGACAATTACTGCCTCCCCTTCAAAGCTTTATTGAAGGCACATCTCCTCCATAAGGCTTTCCCAGACTAAGCCATATGTTTTCTCATCTTGTACTCCCTTCTGTGTCACCCTGATTTTCTCCCTTTACTATTCCCCATTCTCAGCCCCACAGCAATTATGTACATATCTGTAATTGTATTTATTTGTACTGATGTCTGTCTCCCCGGCTGTAGACTGCAAACTCGGTGTGGGCAGGGAATGTCACTGTTTATTGTTGTATTGTACTTTCCCAAGCACTTAGTACTGTGTTCTGCACACAGTAAGCAATCAATAAATGATTGATTGAATGAATGAAGGAATACTGGTCTCCCAGCCTCCTGCCTCTCCCTAATCCAGTCCATACCCCATTCCAGTCCATACTTCACTCTGCTGCCCAGATAATTTTTCTACAAAATGTTCAGGACATGTTTCCCCACTCCTCAAACTCCAGTGGATGCTCATCTACCTCAAGAAAGAAAACTCTTCACCACCGGCTTTAAAGCACTTAATCACCTTGCTCCCTCCAACCTCACCCCGCTACTCTCCTACTACAACCCAACCCTCACACTTCGCTTCTATAATGCTAACCTTATCACTGTACCTCAATCTCATCCATCTCATGGCCGACCCCTCACCCACATCTTGCCTCTGTCCTGGAATGTCTCCCTTCCTCAAATCTGACAGATAATTATTACTCTCCCTGCCTTCAAGGCCTTATTGAAGGCACATCTCCTTCCAAGAGGTCTTCCCTGACTATGCCCTCTTTTCCTCTTCTTCCGCTACCTTCTGCATCTCCCTGACTTGTTCTCTTTTTTCATCTCCCCTCTCAGACCCACAGCACTTATGTACATACCTGTGATTTATTTATTAATATTAATGTCTCTCTCCCCCTCTAGCCTTTTAGCTTGTTATGGTCAGAGAATGTTTTCATTGTTATATTGTACTCTCCCAAACACTTAGGACTGTGCAGTGCACACAGTAAGTGCTCAATAAATACAAATTAAATGAATGATTAAATGATCTCTGCACAAGGTAGGCATCCTGTACAGTCTTGCACACAGTGTTGCCCAGGACAGGGCCCCATACACTGCCAGTATTCAGTCAGTTCTGATGTTGAGTACAGTGTTGATGATTTCTCTATCTTCCTCTCTTGCAGGGAGAACAAAAGTTCTTTCAACTTTACTTGCTGGACAAATCTTCTCTCTGTGCTCAGCACCAACCAGAGCCTGACAGAACTGAGCCTGCGTTTTCCTCAAATCGATGACTTGACAATGCTGGTTCTCTGTGATGGGCTGAAACAACCAAACTGCAGACTACAGAAACTGATGTGAGTGTGAGCCAGTTTTTCTCAGGCAGAAGCTGCCCTCTGACTTGGGGCTGGAGGCCAAAGGGCTGGGTATGGGAGAAAGTGACCAGTGTGCCTATTGGTGGGGTTTGTGTCTCCCATCCTGCCTGATTTTCTGTCCTCCACGTGGGAAGAACACTGTCCCCTGGCCTGCCCATCTTTGCCTCACAAAAAACAGGGTGACTTTAGGGATTCCCCTGCACTGCAGTGCAGTGAACCTGGGCATCCTACCCTCACTACACATACCTAGCTGTTTTCATATAATAATAATACTAATAACATGAAGAAGAATATTTAAGTGCTTACCACATGCTAAGCACTGTTCTAAGCACTAGGGTAGATACAAGGTTATCAGGTTGTAGAGTCCCTGTCCTCCATGGGTCTCACAGTCAAGGTAAGAGGCCATAGGATTTAATCCTCATTAGGTGAGGAAACTGAGGCTAAGAGAAGTTAAATCCCTTGACCAAGGGCATTCAGAGGACATATGGCAGAGCTGGGAATAGAACCCAGGTCCTCTGACTCCCAGTCCAGTGCTCTTTTCACTGGACCAAGCTGCTTCTCTCAAAGAAGTGAACACTGATGATGTTCCAGAACTCTACTGCCTGTGATCTCATCTTGCCATTTGCCATTGACTCTGGCCCATCAGCGACACTGGTGGAACTGGTGGAGGAGCTGGATGCGGTGTCAGTGTGGGGTCCAGGTCCCCCAGCAGGAGAGAAGCCTTCAGCCTTGATAACCTGGTAACAGCACTCCAGCTCAGGAGACCTTTAGTAGGCTCTGGGACCTGATACCACGCTGCTGCCACACTCTGTTTGACTGTCTTTCCGAGGATGAGCTGGCCTTCTTGATTCTCTTTCTGCCCAAGGGAGGCATTCAGTAAATACTACTGATTGATGAATTGTTAGGAAGAGTGAGGGGCCCAGAGCCCCTAGTCTTGCCTGGTCCCATCTCTGACATCCATCTCTGAGACCCCTGCGTGGCCCCCAGCTATGGCTCAGCTCTGCAGGGGGCCATGGACTGGGGCTGCCTCCCTTCTGCCCGTGGCCCCTTCTCCAGATCCAGGCCCAGTGCCCAGTGTCCCTCCATTCCCTGTGCGTGGGGGCTGGCAGCCCAGGGTTCCTTGCAGGGCAGCTGACTGGGATAGGGGCAGAGGAACGGATGCTGGGGTGGGAGAGGAGGCACTTGGGAAGTAGAGGGGGGACAGGGCGGACAGGAGGGTGAGGCTGTTGGGGTGAGGGTTAGAGTAATTCCTCAAGAGATTTTTGGACAGGAATGAGCCCTAGGGGCTGAATGCAGCATTTGGCTGGATGTGTTTCTTGCAGGTTGGAACGATGCCATCTCACTGCTGCCTGCTGTCCACATCTTGCCTCTGCTCTCATTAGAAACCAGAACCTGATTCATCTAGACCTGACAGGAAACAACCTGGGAGATGGAGGGGCCAAACTGGTGTTTGAGGCCCTGCGGCATGCAAACTGTCACCTGCAATCACTGCGGTAAGTTCCTCTGGTGTTCTTTTTATTATTATTATTATCGTTGATTATTATTAATAATAATAATGATAGTTGTATTTGTTAAGCACATACTATGTGCTATGCACTGTACTAAGCACTGGGGTAAATACAGTGCAATCAAATCAGACACAGTTTCTGCTCTTATGGGGCTCACAATCTAAGGGGGAAGGAGAACAGGTATTTCATCTCATTTTATAGAAGATAAAGAAACTGAGGCCCAGAGAAATTAAATAACTTGCCCAAGGTCACACAGCAGGCAAGTAGCAGAGCCAGGATTGGAACCCAGGTCTTCTGACCCCAGGCCTGTGCTCTCCCCGCTAGACCACTCTGCAGTCCTACATATGATTGTACTGTGGCGGTAGGGTAGCCTCTGTCTGTGGGGAGAGAGATTAGCTGAGAGTAGATAGTAATCAGTCAGCCAGTCAATGGTATTTACTAAGCATTTACCGTGCGATGAGCACTGTACTAAGTGCTTAGGGGAGTATAATACAACAGTGTTGGTAGATGCCATCCCTGCTCACAAAGAGCTTACAGTGCTTAGTAGGCAATTATAATAATAATAATAATAATAATAATAATAACAATAGCAACAACAACAATGTTAAATAATAATAAAAGAGAAAATAAATAAATTCCAGACCTGAAAATAAATTACAAATGAATCTGCACATAAATTCTGTGGGGCTGCAGTTGTGGTGAACATTAAAGTGCTTCTGCTATATTGTTGTGTTTTACTCTCCCAAGCACATAGTATAATACCCTGCACACAGTAAGCACTCAATAAATACAATTGATTGATTGATAGGTGACACAGAAGGTGGGTGAATATGGGAAATGAGGGCTTACTCAGGGAAGACCTCTAGGGAAGGCTTCAAAACTCACCCCACCCCCAGCTGTAGACCACTTTTGTACGTATCCTTGTACTCTGTGATTTCTCCTATTTGTAATTTATTTCAGTGTCTGTCTCCAACTCTAGACTATATGTTCCTTTTGGGCAGGGATCATGCCCGCCAATTCTGGTGTATTATAATTAATGATAATGATTATGACACTTATTATGTGCTTACTACTACTACTACTAACAATAATAATAATACGTGCCAACCACTATACTGAGTGCTGATAAGAAAAGACAGTCCCTGTCCCAACTGGGACTCACAGTCTAAGGGAAGGGTGAACAGGTATTTAGATATGAGGAAATTGAGGCCCAGGGAAATGA
This sequence comes from Tachyglossus aculeatus, assembly GCF_015852505.1. Classification (NCBI taxonomy): domain Eukaryota; kingdom Metazoa; phylum Chordata; class Mammalia; order Monotremata; family Tachyglossidae; genus Tachyglossus; species Tachyglossus aculeatus. The sequence continues at coordinate 176,043,181 of NC_052067.1, forward strand.
AGTGACTCATCAAGAGACTTAAGTGTAAGTGTATTTTACTTTTCCAAGCACTTAGTACAGTGCTCTGCACACAATACATGCTCAATAAATGCCATTGGTTGATTAAGAAAAGCAAAAGATTGATGGATTAAGCAAAAGATCAGATAGTGACAATTATTGAGGTGTCTTCCAGCTCCCCATTGCAGATGAATTCCAAGCCAGAGTCCTCCTGATTAATTCTTAAAGGCTTTCATCATCGGGACGCTAGCAGAATCACCGTGTGGCTTCAGACTGCAGCGTGGCCCAGTGGCCACAATTTTTCCAGCACATCAGATCCACGAGAAATGCAGAGAAAGGCGCCAGAAGCTCTACACCACTGTCACAGAGCTTCCAAAAACATTTGATTTAATCAGTCTAGCTGGACTCTGGAAATCACTAAGCAAATTTGGCTCCCCTAAAAAGTTAATTGAGACTTTGAGACGGTGGCCTGGTGGCATGGTTGACTGGGTCAGATAGGCTAGAGGATGAAACAAGAGACCTCCACACACCTGTAGAATATACTATTATCAATCAATCAATCAATTATATTTATTGAGTGCTTACTGGGTGCACAGCACTGTACTTAGTGCTTGGGAGAGTACAATACAACAGCATTGGTAGACATGTTCCTTGCCCACAAGGAGCTTACACTGTAGGGGGGAGACAGACGTTAATAGAACTAAATAAATTAGTGTTATATCCATAAGTGTTATGGAACTGAAAGGGGGGTGAATATCAAATGCCCTCAGATACTGATCCAAGTGAGTAGACAATGAAGAATGGAGAGGGAGTCTGGGAAAAGAGGGCTTCATCTGCACATAATAAGTGCTCAACAAATTCCACTGGTCAACTGAGAATGTGAAGACTTCGTTGTCGGGAAGTTTAGCCTGCCCAGCCCCTTTCCTCTGTGAATATTATTAGAAAGGTACACTTAGTACTGATCCAATGAGCTTGGAGGGCCTGGCCGGGGTCAGAATCCACCTGTCCTTCCTGCCCCGGGAAATTCCCGAGTTTAGATCTTTCCAGGAACACTCCTGGGGCGTGGTCACTGTCCAGATTTCCGCCTTCCTGCTCTTGTCCTGTGAGCCAAACAGACGTTTGTTTCCTCACATGGGTACCTGGCACAGAGTCCAGATGGACTTTCAGTCTCTCCAGCAGCAACGTCTCTCTCCCGCTTTTGATCCTGATCCATCTGGTCAGAATCAGGCTTAGGCTGAGAGGCCACTGCTGGGCAGGGGGACAAAAGATGGGAAGGAGGAGGTGGGAAGAGAGTGGGGAAGGTTTGAGGCCATTATTATTAATAATAATTAAATAATAATAACAATAATAATAATGGTATTTGTTAAGCACCTACTATGTGCTAAGTGCTGGGATAGATACAAGGTAATCTGGTTGTCCCACATGGGGCACACAGTCTTAATCCCCATTTTCCAGATGTGGTAACTGAGGCACAGAGAAGTTAAGTGGCTTGCCCAAAGTCACACGGCAGATAAGTGGCAGAGCCAGGATTAGAACCCACGTCCTCTGACTCCCAAGCCTGTACTCCTTCCACTAAGCCACCCTGCTTCCATGTTACTGCTTGGGGCCCTGAGGGGTTGTGGTTGTCAGCACCACCTCAGGGAGCAGTGTGGCCTAGTGGAAAGAGCGTGGGCTTGGGAGATGGAAGACCTGGGTTTTAATCGTGGCTCTTCCACTTGACTGCTGTGCAGCCTTGAGCAAGTCACTTAACTTCTCTGTGCCTCACTTCCCTCTTCGGCAAAATGAGGATTCAATATCTGTTCTCCCTCCTACTTAGACTGTGAACCCCATGTTGGACAGGGTTATCTTGCATCTGCTGCCCCAGTGCTTGGCACAGTGCTTGGCACATAGTAGGTGCTTAACAAATACCACAGTTATTCTTAGTCTTATTTTTAGGGAGAAAGAGGGAAGGGTTGAGTCACAGCTACTGACCAGGCCTTCATTCCTCGGGGGTCTCCTACAGGTTGGAAGACTGCAGTCTCACAGCTGCCTGTTGTAGGGATCTCTGCTCCGCTCTCACCAGTAACAGGAACCTGATTTATTTGCACCTTGGAAGAAATGAGCTGGGGGACACAGGGGTGACGGCGCTGTGTGAAGCCTTGAAGACCCCGAGCTGCTCCCTGCGGTCACTGTGGTAAGTGTCTCCCCATGCCCCCACGGTTGGTTCCCCCAGTTTCCTGCCTGCAGGTAGGTCTCCTGATGGGCAGCTGTGAGGAGGACAGTATCTCCCGGGGCGGGGGACAGGATGGAAGCTGAGTGGAAACTGTGGGCCCAGCATTTTGGTGCCCATTACAGTACTATGCCTTCCAACCCCATCCACTGCTCTCAGACTTGCTCCCCAGACCAACCCTTCCCCCTCCCCCTCTCCACAGCAGCCAATTTTCTGACCCCTAGGAGGAAATAAAACTATAGAAACTTCAATTTCGAGGGGCGGGGCTGTGGGCTGAGGGAGTTGGTGTCTGTCCTCCTCTTCCTCTTCTTCCTTTCCTCTTCTGCCCCCTTCCTCAGCCTGGGCTACCCATTTTATCCATCAGCCCTCTTCACCCACAAGTCTCCATCTTGCTCTCTTTATTCTTGCCTAAGCCAACTTTCTAGCCACTTTCCCAACCAATTAATGGTATTTATTGAGTGCTCACTGTGTGCACAGCACTGTTCTAAGTGCTTGGGTAAGTACAATACAACAGTTGATAGACATGTTCCCTGTAAAAAGGAGCTTAGAGTCTACAGAGAGTTTACAATCCCACACTCCTAGTTCTCCCACCTCCATCCTCTCACTCCTGCTATCACTTTGGCCTAGAAGCCCACCCCCCACCCCCCCGCCCAACCCTACATCCAACAGCCCCCAGCCACAGTGAGCACTTATAGATTTGATTTTACCCTCCCTTAGCACCTCTGTACACCTGAGAAGTATTATAACCAAGTGAAACAAGCCTGGACCTGGGAGCCAGAAGATTTGGGTTCTAATTCCAACTCTGCTACTTGCCTGCTGGGTGACCTGGGGAAAGTCACTTCATTCCTTCATTCATTCAATCGTATTTATTAAGCGCTTACTGCATGCAGAGCACTGTACTAAGCGCTTGGGAAGTACAAGTTGGCAACATACAGAGACGGTCCCTACCCAACAACGGGCTCACAGTCTAGAACGGGGGGACAGACAACAAAACAAAACATGTGGACAGGTATCAAGTCATCAAAATAAATAGAAATAAAGCTAGATGCACATCATTAACAGAATAAATAGAATAGTGGACAAGTACAAGTAAAATAAATACAGTAATAAATCTGTTCTCTGGGCCTCAGTTTCCTCATCTGTAAAATAGGGATTCAGTACCTACTCTTCCTTTCACTTAGACAGTGGCCACATGTGGGACTGTAGCCAATTTGAAAACCTTGCATTTACCCCAACAGTTAGCACAGTGCTTGGTTTAACGAATATCATTATTCATATTAATTGTTGTGTAATCGATTGTCTGGTCAATTTATTTATTCTGACTACCCCACGTTTATGACTGTCTCCTCCATTCAAGGGGAACAGGCAAAGAACGAGGCTTGGGCTTCTGTTGGATTTTCTCAAGTGCTTTGGGTAGTGTGTTGCATCCAGTGGGAGCTTAGTACATACCTTTACTCCTCCTCCTCTTCTTCTTCCTCCTCCTCCTCCTCCTCCTCTGGCCAGGCCCAGTGGATTGGGGAGCCTCTGTGGCCCCAATCTGAGAACCTCCCACCCCTTTCCCAAGAGCTGGTGGGGTGGATAAGGTGTGGGGTGGGGATCATGTGGAGGAATGGGGCCCCCAGGGCATAGAGCCAGACAGGAAAGGAGAGAGGTCATGGGCAACTATGTTGACCGGCAGGCTGGAAGTGGTGGTAGCGGGGAGGGAGGCTGAAGCTAAGGGAGGGCCCATGGAGCCAGGGAAAGGGGCCCTTTTTGTTCTTGTTAGTATCCTGAGCCCTCCAACTCTGTACTCAGCTCTGAGGAAAGGCAGGGACCATTTATTCAGACAAAGTTCTGGCCCACTGGGGGCACCCAATCTAAAATTAGCTCTAGATCCATTGTGAAAGATGCAGCATAATAACTAAAGCAAAACAATACATTCTTGTCCAAAATAACAGTCCAGGTGCTGGACATTATGGCTAATGGATGTTTCCTGGTTTTGCTGTCTGTCCAGTCCAGCAAACATGACCACCACTCACCACCACCACCCCCGCCACGCACCCCCTCCCTCCCCCCACATGCAAACCTTTAGCACTTCTGCTAGAGACCAGCCCAGGGAACTGGACTTTCCTTGCAAAGGACTGTGGAGGGGAGAGAGGGGAGGAAGAAGCTCAGGGTCACTCACCAGCCCCTGGACCCCTATCGGGAAGGGCTGGGCCACGTGGCTACAGCTCCAGGTCACCGCCTCTGCCCAGGAGAGGAGGACCAGGCATGAACCAAGGAGACGAGTATGGTCACGGCCTCGCCGGGGTCTCTCTGTCAGGATGCAGGACTGCGGTCTCACTGACGCCTGTTGTCCGAATCTCGCATCTGTTCTGCGCTGCAACCAGAACCTGGTACAACTCAAACTGTGGGGAAATGACCTGAAAGACAGCGGGGTGGACATGCTCTCTGGAAGCTTGAGGGCCCCTCAATGCCGCCTCCAGGAACTGGGGTAAGACCTCCGAATGATCTTTCTTGTCCGACTGGTGGTGGAGTCCACAGCTCTCGCTCAGGTGCCTTTGTGGGGAAACTCTGCTGCCCCCTAGTGGCTGGGACCTGTGCTCCCGGATTGCTAGGTGAATCTAAGCTCTCCCACGCTCACTCACCAGCATCAATCATCATCATCATCATCAATGTAATTTATTGAGCGCTTAATGTGTGCAGAGCCCTGTACTAAGCGTTTGGGAGATTACAACAGAGCTGGTAGACAAGTTCCCTGCCCACAATCAGCTGGATGGAGTTATGATGACAAGTTCTGTGCCTGGGACTGTCAGTCAGTCACCTGCCCTCCGCCAGGACTTAGTGTCCCAGCTGAGCATCAGAGTGTGAAGTATGGGCCTTGGAGGGGAGAGGCTAAAAGCTGGGCTCAGTATGGATAGAGAGGGGAGAGATGCCTGATTACCATATCAGCTTCTTTGCTGACCTCCCAGCCTCTGTCTCTCCACATTCCAGTCAATACTTCACTCTGCTGCCCTGATCATTTGTCTACAAAAATGTTCAGGACATGTTTCCCCACTCCTCAAGAAACTCCAGTGATTTCCCATTCACTTCCACATCAAACAAAAACCCCTCGTTATTGGCTTTAAAGCACTCAATTACCTTGCCTCTCCTACCTTACCACTCTCCTACTACAACCCAGGCCACACACTTCACTCCTCTAATGCTAACCTTCTCATTATGCCTTGATCTCGTCTACCTCGATGCGATGACCCCTCACCCATGTCCTGCCTCTGACCTGGAACACCCTGCCTCCTCAAATCCAACAATGTCTCCCCTACTTCAAAGCCTTATTGAAGGCATAACTCCTCCAAAAGAACTTCCTTGACTAAGCCCCCTTTTCCTCTTCTCCACTGCCCTGACTTGCTCTTTTTGTCCCCCCTCCCAGTCCCAAAGCACCTATGTACATATCTGTAATTTTCTTATTTATATTAATTTCTGTCTCCCCCTCTCTAGACTGTAAACTCTATGTGGGCAGGGAATGTGTCTGTTTATTGTTGTTTTGTACTCTCCCAAGTGCTTAGAACAGTGCTCTACACACAGTAAATGATCAATAAATATGATTGATTGAATGAATGAATGAATGAATGAATGAATGAATGAGAGTCTGGGGGCCAGGTGCAGTATGGACTGAGAGAGGTGAGTCCAGGGGCCAGGTTCAGTATATACAGAGAAAGGAGAGTCTGTGGGCCAGGTGCATTTTGGATGGAGAAGGGGGAGTCTCAGGACTGGGTGCAGTATGGACTGGAGAGGGGAGAATCTGGGAGTAGGTATGAGGTCTGGTGAAGCTCTGAAACTCAGACAGGGGAACTGGGACAGAGGGAGGCCCCAAGAGAGGTGCATAATGAGGCCCAGATTGGGGCCAGGAGAAAGAGGCTCATAGTGAGGCCTAGAGCGTGGCCCCAAAATGAACCCTGTAGTAAGGCCCAAAGTGAGATCCCAGAGTGCAGCCCAGAGCAAGGCCCCAAATTGAGGCCCAACTGAGGCCCAGAGTGAGATCCCAGAGTGAGGCCCAGAGCACTGTCCTAAAATGAGGTCCAGAGAGAAATTAGAGCAAGGCCCAAAGTGAGGTCTCAAAATGAGACTCAGATTGAGACCCCAGAGTGAGATCCCAGAGCGAGGCCCAGAGCAAGGCCACAGAACAAGTTCCAGAGCAAGGTCCAAAACTGAGGCAGAGAGTGAGGTCACGGAACAAGGCCCAGAGTAAAGCCCAGAGAGAGACTCGAGAGTGAGGCCTCAGAATAAGACCCAGGGCAAGCCCCCAGAGTGAAACCCAGAGCAAGACTCCAGAGAAAGGCTGAGAGAGGCTCACAGCAGCTTTCCTACCTGCTAAAGCTTGATGCAGCTTACTTTCACCTCTGCATCTGTCCAGACAGAGTTCCAGGGATAGCCTGTAACGCCAATCCCAGTTTCTTGAATGCCTGCCATTTCCACATTCTGCTCAGGGAAGCTGGGTGACTTGGGAGGGACGTGCAACTGAGCTGAGGAACAACCTGTCCCTGATGCTGGGACCACCGCAGAGGAGGGAAGGGGAGAACCTCAGACTGCTGAGCTGGATAGGAAATGGAGAGGACTCTTTCCATTCCTCTTTCCTCCTGCCCTTTCCTCAACCCGACCCACTCACTTAACCATGATCTTGTCTATCTCACTGCCAACCTCTTGCCCACAACCTGCCTCTGTCCTGAAACACCCTCCCTCTTCATATGCAATAGATATGCAACTCAGCCCACCCTCAAAGGCTTACTGAAGGCACATCTCCTTCAAAATGCCTTCCCTGAATAGGCCCTCATTTCCTTTTCTCCCATTCCCTTTTGCATCACTCTAATTTGCTCCCTTTATTCACCTCCACCCCCCAGCCCCTAAGAAATTACGTACATATCTGTAATTTATTTATATTGATGTCTGTCTCCTCTTCTAGACTGTAAGCCCCTTGTGGACAGGCAGTGTGTCTGTCATATTATTATACCGTGCTCTCCCAAGCACTTAGTACACAGAGTAAGCACTCAATAAATACAATTGATTGACTGATTGATTGGACCACCCACTTTTCTTGGTAACATTTTCCAACCCTGGTTTCACTGACAATGTCCTCTCCTTGTTCTCCTTCTATCTCTCTGGCTGCTCATTCTCAGTCTCTTTCACGGGCTTCTCCTCTTCCTCCCTGTGGAAGTCCCTTAGTACTCAGTTCTGGGTCCCTTTCTATTCTCCAGCTACACCCACTCCCTCGGAGAATTCGCTGGCTTCCAAGTTTTCTACTGCCATCTCTATGTGAATGATTCCCAAATATACATCTCCAGCCCTGAACTCTCCTCTGCAGTTTCATGCAGTTTAGAGAAGCAGTGTGGCTCAATGGAAAGAGCCCGGGCTTTGGAGTCGGAGGTCATGGGTTCAAATCCCGGCTCCACCAATTGTCAGCTGTGTGACTTTGGGCAAGTCACTTAACTTCTCTGTGCCTCAGTTACCTCATCTGTAAAATGGGGATTAAGACTGTGAGCCCCCCTGGGGACAATCTGATCACCTTGTATACCCCAGTGCTTAGAACAGTGCTTTGCACATAGTAAGCACTTAACAAATACCATCATTATCATCATCATATTTCCCCCTGCCTTCAGGACATCTGTACTTCACTAACACCTGCAATTTAACATGTCCCAAACAGAACTCTTCTTCCCACCTGAACCCTGTCATTCTCCTGACTTTCCCATCACTGAAGACAGAACCAACATCCTCCTGTCTCAGTAACCGATAACGTTGGTATCTTTGACTTATCTCTCCCTTTCAACCCACATAGTCAATCAGTTACCAAATCCTGCTGGATCTACCTTCACAACATCACTAAAACCCATCCTTTCCTGTCCATCCAAACTGCTACCATGTTAAACCAAGGATTTATTCTATTCCACCTTGACTATTGCATCAGCTTCCTTGCTGACCTTGCCTCTTGCACTCCCCTCTCTGCTGCCTGGATCATTTTCCTACAGAAAGGTTAGGTTCATGCTTCCCCACTACTCAAGAACCTCCACTGGGGTTGCCTACCCGCCTCCACATCAAACAGAAATTCCTTACCATTGGCTTTGAAGCGTTTGATCACCTTGCTCTGTCCTATCATCAGTCATCATCATCAATCGTATTTATTGAGCACTTACTGTGTGCAGAGCACTGTACTAAGCGCTTGGGAAGTACAAGTTGGCAACATATAGAGACAGTCCCTACCCAACAGTGGGCTCACAGTACTTACCTCACTAATCTCCTACTACGAGCTCATTCACTTTGCTCCTTCAACACAAACATACTCTCTGTACCTCAATCTTGTCTGTCTCATTGCAGAGCTCTTGCCCATGGCCAGTGTCTGGCCTGGAACTCCCTCCCTCTTCTTATCCAACAGTTCACCACTCTCCCTACCTTCACAACCTTGTGAAAATGATATCTCCTCCACGAGGTCATCACTAAGCCCTAATTTGCCCAACTCCATCTCCCTTCTGTATCGCCCTTGCACTTGGATTTGTTCTCTTTATTCACCCCATGCCCAGCCCCACAGCAGTTATGAACATACCCATAATTTAATGTCTGGTTTCTCCTCTGGACTGCAAGTTCTCTGTGGCAAGGGGACATGTCATCCAACTTTGTTATATTGTACTATCCCAAGCACTTAGAACAGTGTTGACCACACAGAAAGGGCTCAGTGCATGCAATTGGTTGATTGATTGGGAAATGAGGCTGATGGGGTCTGGGGTCCATGACGCTGGGCACCGGGGGTTTTTCCCAGGAAGCAGCAGGAAATGCATGAAATAGCAGTAGTACTGCTGTAGTACAGTACAGTAGAACAGTACAGTACAGTACAGTACAGTATAGTACATTACAGTAGCAGTAGTATAGCAATACTGATAAGAATCTTGCCTCTCTGGCCTCCTACAGTTTGGGCAACTGTAAGCTCACAGATGCATGCTGTGAGAGGCTCTCCTCCGCTCTGGGCAGGAACCGGACGCTGATACACCTGGACCTGCAGTGTAACTTCCTGACTGAATCGGGGGTACAGCTGCTCCATGGCAACCTGAGGAACCTTTCCTGCACCCTGACGATCTGAGGTAAGAGCCCCACCCCCTCATCTAGCCAGGAGAGAGATCCCCAGAGTGTGTCGATGTGGGGGGGGGGGGGGCGGGGGGGCAGAGGGTTGGAGGAATGGGGTCTGTATGCTCATTATGGACAGGGAATGAGACTGTTTATTGTTATATTGTACTCTCCCCAGCACTTAATACAGTGCTCTGCACACAGTAAGCTCTTAATAAATAGGATTGACTGAATTGAATAAATAAGGCAATGAGGGGCAGCAGCAGCAGCAGCAGGGTCTAGGGCTCAACCTGCCCTGAGTTCTGGTTTCCCAAAGGGAACCTGCCCAGGGGTGGAGACAGCCTGGCCCGGGAGCAGGAAACAGACTAGGATGGAAAGAGAAACAGCTTGGCCTAATGGAAAGAGCACTGTGAGTCAGAAGGCTTGCAATCCTGGCCCTGGCACTTGTCTGCTGCGAGACTGTGGAGAAGTCACTTCACTTCTCTTTGTCTCATTTACCTCTTCTGGAAAATGGATAAAATGTCTCTTCTCCCTCCCTCTCAGATTATGAGTCCCAGGTTGGACAAGGACTATGTTTGACCTATAATCTTTTATCTATCCCAGTACTTACTATGGTGCTTGGCACACAGTAATGGCTTACATTCCACTATTATTTATTATTATTAGAGAGGACCTGATAGGCTACCTTACTGTCTGGCCAAGGGTAAAGTTGAAAAGACAGCCCTGTCCAGTGGGCACAGGAACCGCCACATGCAAGCTTGAAGACCTGCGTCCCCCTCTTCCCCTCTGTGTCCCCTGGGTGTCTCTGGGAGTAGAAGGAGATCTCAAGCAGAAGCAGCATGGCATAGTGGATAGAGCATGGGAGTCAGAGAACCTAGGTTCTAATCCCAGCTCCACCACTTGTCTGCCATGTGACTTTGGGCAAGTCATTTCACTTCTCTGTGCCTCAGTTGTCTCATCTGTAAAATGAGGATTTGAGACTGTGAGCCCCAAGTGGAACAGAGATCGTGTCCAACCTTATTTGTTTATATCCACCCCAGAGCTTAGTACAGTGCCTGACACTAATAAGTGCTTAACAAATACCACACTCATCATCATCACCGCAAGTTGGGGGCAGGGAAGCCAAGAACCAGGTGTGACCATATCCCCAGATGCTCCTTTGTGTTTCCCCAGGCTGAATCCAGGGTCTTTTTTATTTATGGTATTTGTTAAGCACTTACTATGTGCCAGGCACTGTTCTAAGCACTGGGGTAGATATAAGCTAATCAGGTTGGACATAGTCCATGTCCCACATGGGACTCACAGTTTTAATCCCTATTTTACAGTTGAGGTAACTGAAGTGCAGAGAAGTTAAGTGACTTGCCTAAGGTCACACAGCAGACAAGTGGAAGAGCCAGGATTAGAACTCAGATCCTCTGACTTCCAGACCCAGGCTCTTTCCACTAGGCAATGCTACTTCAGGGTTCAGGCTGTGATGTGGATGGGTGCCAGGGATGACTCCAAGGGTGCAGGCTTCTGGGACAGAGAAGATGCAGAGATGGGAAAGTTAGGAGGAGGAAAGATAAAAAACTTGGTTTTAGGCATTTTCAATTTGAGATGTTAGTGGGACATCCAGATTTACTCCTCCCCCCACAACCTTTCATTCCTGTAGAGAACCCCACTATCCACCCATTTCACCAGCCCGAACCTTACCATTATTCTTGATTCATCTCACTTCTTTATGCTGCATGTTCAGTGTGTCATGAAATCCATCCAGTTCTTCCTTCACAGCATCTACAAAATCCACCTCTTCTTTTCCATCTAAACTTCTACCTTGCTGGTCCAAACATTTGTAATATCCTGCCTCAAGCACGACATTAGCCTCCTCGCTGACCTCTAACCCATACTTCACTCTGCTACCCAGATCATCTTTCTAAAATTTTGTTCAGTACACATCTCCCCATTCCATAATAATCTCCATAGTCGATTGATTGATGACCGCCCATCCATCTCCACATCAAGCAGAAACTCCTGACCATCAACTTTAAGGCCTTCAATTGGCTCCTGCCACTCCTACCTGCCCTCACTCCTATCCCATTGCAATCCAGCCTGCATACTTTGTTTCTCTAACAACAACATACTCACTGTACCTTGATCTTGTGTCTCTCGCAGTTGATCCCTTCCCTGCTGTTACCAGTAGTCCAGAAGGCCACTGGGCCCATGATGTACCAGCTGCAGAATAATTACAGCAAGACACCTGAGCCCGCATCACTCCAGGATGGACAATCTGGTCAATCTCTGCAACTGCCCAAGGAGGAGGTTCACACATACTCTCATCAGAATAAAGACCTCTTCAGGAAAATGTTCCCGCACACCGTCAACAAAAGACAGAGGAATCAGTCCTATAGACATCATCAGGAGAGGAATTTCCTTTGACATTCCTGGAGGAATTTTCTTTGAGAAGAGATCAATCAATCAATTGAATTTATTGAGTGCTTACTGCGTGCACAGCACTGTACTCTTTGGGAGAGTACAATATAACAAACAGACATGTTCCCTGTCCATTACCTAACAGTCTAGGGGGGAGGCAGACACTAATAAAAATAAATAAATTACGGGTATGTACAGAAGTGCTATGGAGCTGAGGTGAGTGAATAAAGGGAGCAAATAGAGGTGACATAGAAGAGAGTGGGAGAAAAGGAAATAAGGATTTAGCCACGGAAGGCCTCTTGGAAATGTGCTTCCAATAAGGCTTTTAAAGTGGAGAGTAACTTTCAGTGGGATACTAAGAAAGAAGGTTAGCATTAGAGGAGTAAAGTGTATGAGCTGGGTTGTAGTGAGAGAGTAGGGAGGTGAGGTATGAGGGAGAAAGGTAGTTAAGTTCTTTAAAGCCAATGGTAAGGCATTTCTGTTGGTTGTGGAGGTGAATGGGAAACCACTGGAGGTTCCTGAAGAGTGGGGAAACATGGTCTGGACATTTTTGAAGAAAAATGATCTGGGCTGCAGAGTGAAGTATGGATTGGAGTGGGGAGAGACAGGAGTCTGGCAGGTCAGCAAGAAGGCTGATATGGTAATCGAGGTAGGATAGGATAAGTGCTTGAATTAACATGGCAGCAGTTTGGATGGAGAGGAAGGATGGGTTTCAGCAAGGTCATAAAGGTTAAATGGATTGCATACTATCAGCAAAAGAAACAAGGAAGGTGCTCGGCAAGCAGGACTCTTTTATGGACTGGAACTAAGCGGAGGAGCTTGGGAAGTATTTGGATTTCTTTGGCTGGAAAGTTGTGCTGGGGTGGTGTCCACTGGCACATGAGGCCAGTGAGTCACTGTAAATAAAGGGGACCTGTGGAAAGTCGTGATCCTGATAATAATAATAATAATAATAATAATAATAATAATAATAATAATAATGGCATTTATTAAGCGCTTACTATGTTCAAAGCACTGTTCTAAGCACTGGGGAGTTTACAAGGTGATCACGTTATCCCACGGGGGGCTCACAGTCTTAATCCCCATTTTTACAGATGAGGGAACTGAGGCCCAGAGAAGTGAAGTGACTTGCCCAAAGTCACACAGCTGACAAGTGGCAGAGCTGGGATTTGAACCCGTGACCTCTGACTCCAAAGCCTGTGCTTTTTCTACTAGGCCAGGCTGCTGAAGACTGGGAGCACTATGTGGGACAGGGGTATTCACCCCAACACTTAGTAGAGCACCTGGCACATAGTGCTTAACAAATTCCATAATTATTATTATTACTAACTCAATTATACGCTCCCAAGCGAGTTGCTCTGTGTGCTGTGTGCCCAGTAAGCGCTCGATAAATACCATCGATTATCACCCCCACCCTTACTAGCCCAGTCCGGTGGGCACTGCCCATTTTCATTCTTGTGCCCTGTGCTCCCATTAACAATCCCTGGTGGCCTGCTCTGGTGGGGCCACTGGTCATCAATAATGGGGCTATTTGCATTTCAGCCCTGCACAGTCACTTCCTCTAGGAACAGCCTGTGCTGCCCTGCCCCTCTCCCATCAGCTCCCTCACAGCATGGGGATTTGGGGGTCAAGGGAAGGGGAAGAAGGGCAGGAGAAGGGATGATCCCCCCACCCTCACCTCTCTCCCTTCAGGACTAGGGGTTCTCTTCCTTCCCCAGCTTATGAGGGCAAAGCAGTGTCTTCTGATCCGGGTGGACCTCTCTGGAGTCCAGGCTGCAGGCTGTGCTTCAAGGTAGCATTTATGGGGAGAACTAAATCATCTTTTCCCTCCCTCCTGCCTCCCCCCTTTTCCCCCAGTTCCTTTTCCCCTCTGTTTTGTCTTCTCACTTAGATCTGTGACCTTTGAACATTTGATGTTCACCCCACCCTCAACCCCACATCACTTATGTATCTATTACTTATATCATAAATGATTGAATTATAAATTGATGCCTGTCTCTTCCTCTAGACTGTGGCTTCATTGTGGGCAGGGAATATGTTTACCACCTCTATTGTATTGTACTCTCCCAGGTGTTTACTACAGTGCTCTGCATGCAGTAAGCACTCAATAAATATCATTAATGTTATTTATAACTCAACAGTATAAAATCTATCCTCAGTATATTCACTTGTATATTCACATATTTATTGCTTCTTTTCAGATTTCACCGACACTTGTTCTACGACCTACATTTTCCTTGTTATTTCTCCTGCTCCCATGATTTGTATATAATTGCAGCTGTCTGCCTACCCCATTAGCCTGTGAAAGCACATATGAACTTTTTTCTAATGGTATTTGTTGAGCACTTTCTATGTGCCAGGCACTGTACAAGGCACTGAGGTAGATACAAGCTAATCAGGTTGGACACAGTCCATGTTCCATATGGGGCTCACAGTCTTAATCTCTATTTTACAGATGCCATCACTGAGGTCACAGAGGAGTTAAGTGATTTGCCCAAGGTTACACAGCAGGCATGTGGTGGAGCCAGGATTGGAACCCAGGTCCTCAGACTCCCAGGCCCAGGCTCTATCCTCTAGGCAACACTGACTCTCTATATCCTCCAACCAATTCCAGTGCCACATCCACAGCTGCCCCCAGCCTGAGAGGGGGCCTCAGACTCACAAGAGGATTCTGTGGCCTAAGCAGGTCCAGCGCCTAGTTTCCAGGTCTCAGCACAACAAAGAAATGTAGGTTTCTTGATCTCTCCAGGTCACCATTCCTGGGGCTACTAATCATGGGGCCACCAACCATGGGACTGCCAGCCACAGGGGTTGCCGAACACCGGCCATGAGGACTCTCACCATGGAACCACTAACCATGGGACTACTATCCAGGGGACCCCCTCACAGCCAGCCTTGGGTCCACCAACTGGCCATAAGGGCCTCCCAGCCGCTGGGCTATGGTGTTCTGAGTCTGGTTCCAGGGTCTGAACTCTCAACCCAGCCCAAGCTGGACACTTGCTTCCAGAAATGGGAGAGGGGCCGGTTCACAGCAATCACAGCAGCAGCAGTCATTATTGGTGGCAATTCCTTGGGAAACTTTATTAGAACTTGGGGTGAAACACAAACATAATAAGTTAATCAGGAGGGTCAGTGCAAGCAGGGTGGGTGGGGACATGAGGAGGGCAAGCACTCCACAGATACTGCTCTCTCATTCATTCATTCAATTGTATTTATCGAGCACTTACTGTGTGCAGAGCACTGTACTAAGCACTTGGGAAGTACACGTCGGCATCATATAGAGACGGTCCCTACCCAACAATGGGTAATGGTCACCAATGATCTCCTTCTTGCCAAATCAAATGACCTCTAATCCATCCTAATCCTCCTAAACCTCTCAGCTGCCTTCGACACTGCTGACCATCCCCTTCTCCTGGAAACATTATCCAACCTCAGTTTCACTGACACTGTCCTCTGCTGATTCTCTTCCTATCTCTCTGACTGCTCATTCCCAGTCTCTTTAACAGGCTCCACATCATTCATTCACTCATTCATTCATTTATTTAATCGTATTTATTCAGTGCCTACTTTATGCAGAGCACTGTACTAAGCGCTTGGAAAGTACAATTCGGCAACAGAGACAATCCCTACCCAACAACAGGCACACAGTCTAGAACAGGGGAGACAGACAAAATTAAATGTCTGCCTCCCATGTGGAGGTGCCTCAAGGTACAGTTCTGGATCCCCTTCTGCTCAACTACACCCACTCCCTTGGAGAACTCATTTGCTTCCAAGGCTTCAGCTGCCATTTCTATGTGGATGATTCAACAGTCTACATCTCCAGCCCTGATCTCTCTCCTCTGCAGGCTCACATTTCCTCCTGCCTTCGGGACATCTCTATTTGGATGTCCCACCAATACCTCAAATTTAACATGTCCAAAACTCCTTATCTTCCCACACAAACCCTGACCTCCCCCTGACTTTCCCATCACTATAGAAAGCACCACCATCCTCCCTGTCTCACAAGCTCATTACCTTGGTGTTATTCTCAACCTATTGCTCTCATTCAACCCAGATATTCAGTCTGTCACCAAGTCCTGTAGGTTCAACCTTCACATCTCTAAAATCCACCTTTTCCTCTCATCCAAACTGCTACCATGGTAATCTAAGCACTTATCCTATCCTATCAGCCTCCTTGCTGAATGATAGGAAACCATTAAGTCTATATTTCCCCATTCTTCAAGAACCTCCAGTGGTTGCCCATCCACCTCTGCATCAAAGAGAAACTCCATATCATCAGCTTTCAAGTTCCCAATCACCTTGCCCCTCCAACCCTGCCTCTTTGACTTTCTACTACAACCCACCCTGCACACTTCTCTCTTAATCTCAACTTACTCACTCTACTTGTCTTGTCTATCTTGCCACTGACTGCTGACTGCTCATTCACATCCTACCTCTGGCCTGGAACATTTTCCCTCTTCATAGCCATTAGACAATTACTCTCTCCACCTTCAAAGCCTTATCTTCTCCAAGAGGCCTTTCCCAACTAAGCCTTCATTTCTTCTTCTTCCATTCCCTTCTGCATTGCCTTTGCACTTGATTTACACCATTTATTCACTCCTCCCTCAGTCCCGCAGCATTTATGTACATAATCCACAATTTATTTATAGTAATGTGTCTCCCCCTCTATACTATAAGCTTTTTGTGGGCAGGGAATGCATTTACTATCTCTGTTAAATTATACTCTCCCAAGCACTTAGTACAGTGCTCTGCATCCAGTAAGCACTCAATAAGTATGATTGATAGACTGGTATATAAATGGTAGCAAGAGGTAGAAAGGGGAAGAGGATGGATGGAGCAAGGAGGATAGTCCGCTCTATTCATGGCACTGGGTAGGACAGGCCAAAGGCAGAGAGAACAGTCCCCCACTGCTTACAGTCATTACAGCAAGGGAGAGGGTCTAAGAAGCTTTGGGGCATGGATTTGTCCGAATGTTTCTTTCCTGGGAAGTGGAAGTCCACCTCACAGATGGACCTACAGCCCCATTCCTTGATGTGCAGGTCAGAATTGCCCCCAAGTAGCCATGGAGCATCACCTGGTAATCAAGACCAGGCCAGCAGGGCAGGGAGGGGGCTGAGGTCCATGGGATAGGGAGGAAGCTGAGGCCCACCGGGCAGGGAGGCGGCTGGGCCTAAGGGGCAAGGAGGGGGCCAAGCCTGCAACTCCCTGCCCTTGTGGACGGCAGGGACTGAGCCCCTCCTTGTCAAGGACCACCCAGGGGGCAGTCCTACCTACCATGGCAGGGCCTGAATGGGTTGATTGAAAGATGAAGTCTCGGAAGGAAAGTTCAGCAGTCGAGGAGGGTGGGTTTGATGAGGTAGAAACACAAAAACTTCAGCCAAGGTAGAGCCTCCAAGGGGGCCGCCAGTGGGAAAGGCCGGAGCTGAGCCTCATCCACTCCTTAGCTCAGGTCCAACCCCATGGCCAGGTGTGTTCCAGGCTCGGGCTCAGGCCAGTGACGGAACCAATGATGGGGCTGGTGATGGAGGGGTGGCGGGATAATGTGACTTGCCCAGGCAGGAGCAGTGGGCTGGCTGGGGGTGGCGGGGAAAGAAACCAGGCACCCTGGGTCCCGACGCTTAGGCTGGGGATTAGATGGGGTTGGCCGCAGGCTGCTTTGCTGGGTCTCGATACCCGCTGGTCAACCCCATCCCTGAGGCCCAGATGGTCAGCCTCGTCCCTGAAGTCTGGACAGTCAGCCCTGTCCCTGCAGGCGTTCGCTAAGCCCCACCCCTGCAGCCATAAATCCCACGCCGTCCCTCAGGTGTACGCGGCCTTGCTGCACACCCAAGGCCTCGTCAGCAGGCAGCCGGATGCCAGCAGGCGGGTCGGCTCCACAAAGACGCATTCGCCGTGGCCACCTATGGAGAACCTGCGGGCAGAGAAAGGCCCTGCTGGACCGCACAGCCTCCCCTCAGCCTCTCCAAAGCCTCTACCCAGCCTCCCTGAAGTCTCCATCTAGCCTCTCTGCAACCTGCCGCAGCCTTTGGCATGTTGCCAACTTGTACTTCCCAAGCGCTTAGTACAGTGCTCTGCACGCAGCAAGCGCTCATTAAATACGATTGATTGATTGATTTACTCAGCCACCCCATAGTCTCTCTGCAGCCTGCACCCAGCTTCTACGCAGCCTTCCTATAGCCTCCATCCAGCCTCTCCACAGTCTTCTCTAACCCTAGGGGAAGCAGTGTGGCTCAGTGGAAAGAGCACGGGCTTTGGAGTCAGAAGTCATGGGTTCAACTCCCGATCCACCAACTGTCGGTTGTGTGACTTGGGGCAAGTCACTTAACTTCTCTGCGCCTCAGTTACCTCATCTGTAAAAATGGGGATTAAGACTATGAGCCTCCCGTGGGACAACCTGATCACCTTGTAACCTCCCCAGCACTTAGAACAGTGCATTGCACATAGTAAGTGCTTAATAAATGCCATCATTATTATTATTCTCCACCCAGCTTCCCTGCCATGTTATAGGAGGGCCCACAACATAACAGGGAGCCAGGGCTTGACAGGTAGTGGGGTTCAGGGCACTGACTCTGGGCCAAGCACTGGGTCAAGCACTTGACCCAGTGCTTGTGGGCAGTGTAGGTAGTGAGGGAGGAGAAGCAGGAGGAGGAAGGTAAGGACAAGGAAAAGGATGAGGACAAGGGAGGGTTTGGAGAAACTCCACTTCTTCTCCACTCCTTCCCATCTATTCTCCACCACCACCACTGCCTCCTCACCCAGCACCCCTAACTTTGCTACTGGGGGAAAACCAGGACAGTGGAATGTGGGGAGACCAATGTGGAATAGTGGATAGAACATGGGCCTGGAAGTCAGAAGATCCCGGGATATAATCCCAGGCTCCGCCACTTGTCTGCTGTGTGACCGTGGGCAAGTCATTTCACTGCTCTGTGTCTCAGTTCCCTCATCTGTAAAATGGGGATTGAGACTGTGAGCCTCATGTGGGACAAGGACTCTGTCCAACTTGATTACCTTATATCTACCTCAACACTTAGTACAGTGCCTGGCACAGAGTAGCACTAAACAAATACAACAATTATTATTATTATTCCTGAGGGAAACTGGAGCCATGGGGGAAACTGTGAGGATTGAGGATATAGGAAACAGGGTCAGCAGGGGGTGGGGAGACCAAGAGGGTTGGGGGTGGGAAACTGGGGCAGCAGGGGGTGGGGGGACCAAGAGGGTTGGGGGTGGGAAACTGGGGCAGCAGGGGGTGGGGAGACAGGGAGGGTGGTGGCCAGCTCTGGATCACAGAGAGGGTTAGGCTAAATGCCTGGGGGAGCCGGGGTGGGCAGGGAACGTGGCAGGGCAGGGTTGGGTGGGGGTGGGTCAGCAAACCCTCCTCCTGGTGATGCTGGTTAGAAAGCCAAGAATCGTACTGTGGTGGCTCCTCCCCCACAGAAGCAGAAAATCAGCCTTGCCCCTTCCCCAGGGACCAGCAGGTGCCCTGGGGCAGCGGGTCCCAGCACTGCCTTGGGGAACTGTGTTCTGCCCTGCATCCTTTTGTTTCTCCCTCAGGGTCTCCTCAGGCTCCCTAGGAGCTGAACATGTTCTGCCCCACTCCCTTCTGGGCCTAACTGAGGGCCTCCCCAGACTCCCTTGGAGCTGAGTGTTCTGCCCCACATTCTAGGTTCCCTCAGAGTTGAACCTCTCCAGTGATCTGGGGCCTCCCTCCCCCAGAGCTTGACTGGAAATTTTCCCAGTTTATAGCACAGTTCCTCACCCGCAGGAGGTGCTCAGCCCTTATCACTGCAGCTGCTGCTACCACTGCCATCTGATCTCTGGCCCCATCCAAGCTGCCCTCCCTTCACCTCCCTTCCCCATGCAGCAGCAGCAGAAGGAGGAGGAGAAGGTAAGGGTCGGGGGAGGAGGACGGACTGCCTCAGCCAAGTGCCCGCCAGGGGCCCCAGACTGCCCGAGCACTTGGCACTGTACCCAGGGACCTGGGGAGTGAAGCTGGGACTGTTGAGAAGGAAGGGGGAGAGTAGAAATGCTCTTACGCGTCGGGGTCGAAGGGGGCCCCGTTCACCCAGTGAAACTCATCCCCAACTCGCCGCAGACCGATCCAGGGCTCCCTCCTGGTGAACTTGAACAGGAAGTCCTGCCGGGGAAAAAAGGCCCACTTCCAGATCAGACCCCCCACCCTCCCAGCCCCTCTGGCCACTGCCGTTAAAGGCCATCCATCCACCTCCATCCTTCTGCCAGAGCAGGGGGATGCTGCCCCTTCTGGGGGTGGTGGGCACAAGAAGTTCATTCATTCATTCATTCATTCATTCATTCATTCATTCAATCGTATTTATTGAGCGCTTACTGTGTGCAGAGCACTTTACTAAGCACTTGGGAAGTACAAGTTGGCAACATATAGAGACGGCCCCTACCCAACAGTGGGCTCACAGTCTAGAAGGGGGAGACAGAGAACAAAACATATTAACAAAATAAAATAAATAGAATAAATATGTACAAATAAAATAAATAGAGTAATAAATACATACAAACATATATACATATATGCAGGTGCTGTGGAGAGGAGAAGAAGGTAAGGCAGGGGGGATGGAGAGGGGGTGGAGGGGGAGAGTTGGTGAGCGTGGGGCTAGGCAGGGGTGCCAGGGGGTGCTGGCAGGTGGTCCACCAACTCCCCTTGCCCATGACCCCCTACCTCTCTATGCCTCCCATACCCTCACATCCATGACTGCCGACCTCCTTGGGCCCACTGGCCTCTGCCATCCCAGCACCTACCAGCTCCTTCTGGCTCTCGACCACGGCCAGGGCAGCCTCGCGTGTGTGGCAGTACTGGCGGCCTGTGTTCCAGTCCCTTGAGTCATCCGAGAAGAAGTAGCATTTCCGTCCATAGAGCAGCCAATCCTCAGGGCATGGGGCCTGGCAATTGATGCAGCCCTTGGATGCTGTAAAGGGAGAATGTGGGTCGGGTCTGGCCAGAGGCCCAGCATCCTGAAGGCCAGGTAGTAAGGTCCGGCCCAGAGTTACCTCAGCCTCCCTGGTTGCTCCAGCCTTCCCACCTGTCCCTGCCCAGTGCTGCCCCAGCCCCCATCTTTCTATGTAGAGAGAAGCCAGTCAGGGTGACCTGTCCTCCTGCCGGGGTCAGGGCTGAACCAGATTTTTCCAGGAAGGGTCCCCAGAGAAGCAGTGGAAGAGTCAGGACTCAGGCCAGCTCTCACCATCTTGTCCTGCTCTGCACCCAGATTATGTTCCCCCAGGGGGATGTTCCCCGGTCACGTCCCCCAGGGTGGTACCCCAGGGACACATCCCCCAGGTGGTGCCCCCAGGTCATATCCTCAAGGATGAGGCTCCTAGGCCATGTCCCTCATTCACTCATTCATTCATTCAATCGTATTTATTGAGCGCTTACTGTGTGCAGAGCACTGTACTAAGCGCTTGGGAAGTACAAGTTGGCAACATATAGAGACGGTCCCTACCCAACAGTGGGCTCACAGTCTAGAAGGGGGAGACAGACAACAAGACAAAACATATTAACAAAATAAAATAAATAGAATAAATATGTACAAATAAAATAAATAAATAAATAGAGTAATAAATACATACAAACATATATACATATGTACATATACACAGGTGGTGTGGGGAGGGGAAGGAGGTAAGGCGGGGGGATGGGGAGGGGGAGGAGGGGGAGAGGAAAGAGGGGGCTCAGTCTGGGAAGGCCTCCTGTGGGATACCCTCAAGATGGTATCCCCAGGACAGCTCCTCCAGGTGGTACCCCAAAGCCATGTACCCCAAGGATGATCCCCCACTTCTAGACTGTGAGCCCACTGTTGGGTAGGGATCATCTCTATATGTTGTCAACTTGTACTTCCCAAGTGCTTAGTACAGTGCTCTGCACACAGTAAGTGCTCAATAAATATGATTAAATGAATGAATGAATGATAGTACCCCAGGCCATGGTCCCCTGGGGTGATGCCCCCAAAGGGAAGAGCCCACAAGACAGTACCCCCAGGTCATTGTCCCTAAGGGTGATGCCCCATGGGCAGGGAGGGTACTGTGCCCTCGGATGGCAGCACCCATCCTCACTCACCCAAGATGCTCATCACCACCAGAATAGCAAAGAGCAGAACAGATATGGCTCCCAGCAGGAGTCGGGTTGTCGTGTCTGGGAAGGAAGAAAGAAAGGGGATCAGTTCCTGACCCGGGGGGTCCCCAAGAACCGGACAGCTGGGGCAGGACTTCAGCCCCTGACCCCAGGGGTCCCTAAGGGCTGGATGACAGAGGCAGGGGTTCAGTTCCTGACCATAGGGGTCCCTGAGGACTGACTGGCATCATCAATCATATTTATTGAGCACTTACTATGTGCAGAGCACTGTACTAAGCGCTTGGGAAGTACAAATTGGCAACATATAGAGACAGTTCCTACCCTGGCAGGGGCAAGACCGTGGGGAGGGTCCCTGAGGACTGGACGGCAGGAGGAGGGCTTCAGCTCTTGATCCTAGTAGTGGCAGTAGGAGCACAAGGGCTGGCTTGGGCAGCATTCAGAGCATGATGGATGGTGGGGGCAGTGCTCAGAGCATGGGAGATGGAGGGGGCAGCCTTTGCGGCATGGTGGCTGGTGGGGGTAGCGCTCAGAGATGGGGAATGGTAGGGGTGGTGCTTGGAGCATGGGGAGCAGCAGGGATGGTGCTCAGGGCATGGAGGACGGAGGGGCAGGACTCAGAGCGTAGGGGTTGGTAGAGGCAGCTCTCAGAACGATGAGGGGAAACCAGAGAGGACAGGTTCCCTAGGCAGGAGATTCAGGAGCCAGAGTGATTGTTCAAGCTGGAGGAGAGAAGACATTCATTGACATCCCTGAGGGTTGAGGCAGTGGTTAAAATAGACATCGATGGCTCTACGAACAGGGAGCCAACCCAGGGAGACAGGGTCCCTGAGCCCAAGGAATGGTCATTTTATAGAGGATGAAGGGGCTGCTGGTCTCTAGCTGGCCAGGTTTCTGGCTGGCCAGGTCAAAGTCAGGACAAATATGTAGTAAGTACTGTACTGTTCCCCCAGAGGCCTTCAATCTTTGACCTGCATCAACTTTCCTAAGTCATCCTGCCCCATTTAGTCTCCATGCCCAAAACTGCCTTCCCTTGACAAGTAAATTAGCACCTTCACTACCACCATCTCCACTAAACTCAACTCAATCCCCTATCCCTTTGCCAATCCCATACCGCTCACCCAGAGACCTCGATCACCTCCACAGTCCCCTTCCTTCGCTCCTGTGCATGAGCTGCAGAGCGCTGCAGGGGAAATTCAGATAACAAGCCAGTCTCATCCAACTTAATTTAATCCTTGCCTGTTTTAACTCTACCAACTCCTCTGCCCAGCATCCTCCATTACTTCCTCTATCCTTACTGACTCCCATGCCCAGTGCCCTCACCAGTTTTTTTTTTAAATAATATTTGTTAAGAGCATACTATGTGCTGGACACTGTACTAAGCCCCGAGGTAGATACAAGCTAATGGGTTGGACACAATCCATGTCCCAAATGGGGTTCACAGTCTAAAGCCCTCTTTTTCTCAGGTAGCTCTTCCTTCTGCATTGTCTATGCACTTGGATCTATGGCCTTTGGACATTTGATATTTGCCTCACCCACAACCCCACAGCACTTATGAACATATTTTTAAATTATACATTATAAATTACTTACTTATTCATATTAATGTCTGTCTCCCCCTCTAGACTGTAAGGTCATTATGGGCAGGGAATGGGTCTGCTAATTCTGTTGCATTATACTCTACCAAGCACCTAGTGCAGTGCTCTACACACAGTAAGCACTCAGTAAATACCGTTGCTTGATTAATCCCCATTTTTACATATGAGGCAACTGAGTCATAGAGAAGTTAAGTGACTTGTCCAAGGTCACACAGCAGATAAATAGCGGAGCCAGGATTAGAACCCAGATCCTCTGACTTCCAGGCCCATACCCTTTCCATTAGGCAACACTGCTTCTCAGTTGTTTCAAACATTTAACTCCCCTCCTCAAACCCCCTGTCCCCCATCTCCCCCTGTCTTTTGCCTCTAATGACCTGGCCACATACTTTATTGAGAAAGTTGAAATGGTTAGGCTCTTAGGTGTCCCTAAAAGCTCCTCCCACCTCCAGTCCTTCTTTGACCCTCCCATCTTTCCCAGCAGTATCTGAAGAGGAGACTGCCTACCTTCTCTAAAAATCTACCCACTCCAACTGCACATCTGACCCCATCCTTTCACATCTCATCAAAACACTTGCCCCCTCCCTTCTTCCCTCCCTGATATCATCTTCAGCTGTTCTCTCTCCAATGGCTTCTTCTCCAACGTTTTCAAACATCCTCATGTCTTTCCTATCCTAAAAAAAAACCCTCCCTTGACCCCATGGCTCCCTTCAGTTATTTCCTCATCTCTGTACCATTTCTCTCTAAACTCTTTGAGTAAGTTGTTTACACCTGCTCTCTCCAGTTCCTCTCCTCCAATTCTCTCCTTTACCATGATCTCCAATCTGGCTTCAGCTCCCTATCCTCCCGAGAAACTGACCTCTCAGAGGTCACCAATGATCTCCTTGACAAATCCAACGGCCTCTACTCCATCCTACTCCTCCTCAACCTTCTACACTTGTCAACCACCCCCTTCTCCTGGAGACATTATTCAACCTTGGCTTTACTGACACTATCCTGTCCTGGTTCTCCTATCTCTCTGATGGTTCATTCTCAGTCTCTTTTATAGGCTCGTACTCTGCCTCCCATCCTCTAACTGTGGATGTCCTTCAGGTTTCAGTTCTGGGTCCCCTTCTATTTTCCATGTACACCCACTCCCTTGGAGAACTCATTCGCTCCCATGGCTTCAATTACCATCTCTATGTGGATGATTCCCAAGTTTGTATCTCCAGCCCTGATCTCTCTCCCTCTCTGCAGTCTCCTATTTTCTCCTGCCTTCAGGTCATTGCCACTTGTTATGTCCCACTGATATCTCAGAGTTAACGCAAAACAGTCCATCTCATCTTCCCACTCAAATCCTGTCCTCCTCCTGATTTTCCCATCACTATAGACAGCACCACCATCATCCCTGTGTCACCTTGGTGTTATCCTTGAATCATCTCTGTCATTAAGCCCACATATTCAATCTGTCAACAAATCCTACTGGGTCAACCTTCATAATAAGGGCAAAATTCACCCTTTTCTCTCCATCCAAACTGGTACCACATGAATCTAAGTACTTATCCTATTCCGCTTTCATTGTTGCATCAGTCTCTTTGCTGACATCCCTACCTGCTGTCTCTCCCCACTCCGTTCCATACTTTACTCTGCTGCCTGGATCACTTTTCTACAAAAACTTTATTATTAGTAGTAATATAAAGAATAATAACAATAAGATATTTGTTATATGCATGGGGCTCACAATCCAAGTGGGAGGGAACACAGATATTTAATCCCCATTTTATAGTTGAGGAAACTGGGGCACAGAGAAGTTAAGTGACTTGCCCAAGATCACAAAGCAAGCAATAGGCAGAGCCACATTTAAGAACCCAGGTCCTCTGACTCCTAGGCACATTCTTTTTCCACTAAGCCATGCATAATGCAGATAATAGTGATTTTGTGAGGTAGATGAGGCAGGGATCTAGAGGGTCCTGGGGAGGGGAGTTGACTCAATGATGGTCCTGGGGAGAGAGTTGGGGCTCAAAGGCTCCTGGAGAGGGACACCCACTCAGGGATGGTCCTGGGGAAAGTGGGGGAGAATGGGGGACCAGAGAGTCCTGGAGAGGGGATTCCACTCAGGGGTTGGTCCTGGGGTGAGGAACCCAGACGCTCCTGGGGAGGGAAGCCCACTCAGGGATTCATTCATTCATTCAGTCGTATTTATTGAGCGCTTACTGTGTGCAGAGCACTGTACTAAGCACTTGGGAAGTACAAGTCAGCAACATATAGAGACAGTCCCTACCCAACAACGGGCTTACAGTCTAGAAGGGGGAAACAGACAACAAAACAAAACATGTAGACAGGTGTCAAAATCGTTACTGAGGAGAGAGATCAGGGGCCCAGAGGGTCCTGAGGAGTGAAACCCACTCAGGGATGGCCCTAGGGAGGGTTTGGAGGAAGTGGGGGCCCAGAGGGTCCTGGGGAGGGAAGCCCACTC
Organism: Tachyglossus aculeatus; assembly: GCF_015852505.1. NCBI lineage: Eukaryota > Metazoa > Chordata > Mammalia > Monotremata > Tachyglossidae > Tachyglossus > Tachyglossus aculeatus. The sequence continues at coordinate 176,069,028 of NC_052067.1, forward strand.
AGGGATAGTCCTGGGGAGGGAGGGAGGGGGAGACGGAGGAGCCCAGAGGGTCCTGGGGAGTGAAGCCCACTCAGGGATGGCCCTGGGTAGGGTGTGGAGGAAGTGGGGACCCAGGAGGTCCTGGGGAGGGGAGCCCATTCAGGGATGGTCCTGGGGAATGTCGGGGAGAGTGGAGTCCCAGAGGGTCGTGGGGAGGTGATTCCACTCAGGGATAGTCTTCGGGTGGGAAGCCCACTAAGGGATTGTCCTGGGGAGAGTGGGGAGCCCAGAGGGTCCTGGGGAGAGAGCAGGGACCCAGAGACTCCTGGGGAGGAAGCCCACTCAGGGACGGTCCTGGGGAGGGTGGGGAGGAAGTGGGGTCCCAGAGGGTCCTGGGGTGAATGGGGAGAGAGCAGGGGTCCAGAGGGTCCTGAGGAGGAAAGCTCACATAGGGAAAATAGAGAAGCAGCATGGCACGGCCGCCCGAGTCAGAAGGTCACGGTTTCTAATCTCACCTCTGCCACTTGTCTGCCGTGTGGCCTTGGGCAAGTTATTTCATTTCTCTGTGCCTCAGTTCCCTCATCTGCAAAATGGGGGACTGTGGTAGAGGGACTGGTCCATGGTACAGGGACTGTGTCCAACCCGATTTGCTTGTAACCACTCAAGCGCTTAGTACAGTGCCCGTACTCCTCCTCCTCCTCCCAATTATCATTAGTATCGTTAGGGTCCTGAGAAGGGTGGGTTGGGGGGGGGGGGTCCCAGAGGGTCCTGGGGGGAGTCTCGGGGGTAGAGTGTTCTGCGGAGCGGTGGTCAGCCCGGCTTGGGCCCCGCGCTGCCCCTCCGGCCTTGGCAGGGCGCGGTGAGGCCGGGCAGAGGGGAAGGGGCTGCGGCGCTGTATGCGTCCCCGCCTCCCGGCTCCCTGGGCACCGCAGTGACCCCGTCGGAGGAGGCGGCCCGCGCCGACCCCCGACCCCCACCCATCCAGCCCCGCGCCGCCCGCTCCGGATCGGGGAGTGGCTCAAGGTGACCCCAGCCGCCGCCGGACGGAACCCAGGAATCCGGGCCAGAAATGCGGGGCGCGGGGGCAGGAATCAGGGATTGGGGCAGGGGAGCGTGCGGGGGGGGGGGGGGGATGCAGGGTGGGTGGGGTGCCCCCTTACCCTCCAACGCCGCCTTCCAGCTGGTGCTGCCCTCGTAGCCGGAGCCGGACCTCCGGAGCAGCGGGTCCTGGGCCGGAGGGTCCCGGCCGGCCGGGCTACGGATGCTCACCTCCCCGGGAGACAGGGCTCCCGCGCCCGGCTGCGGGGGGCGGCTCCGCCCGGGGCCCGAGCCGCTGGCCTCCATCCGCGGGGACCCTCCCTCCACGGCCGCACTGAGCCCCTCGGATACACCGCGTCCCGCGGCCACACCGCGCCCCCCTGCCCCGCTACCGGCGCAGGGCGAGAGGCGATTCGTCCGGGCCCCGATCCCGCAGCGCTGCGGGACACATCTGGGCTCGGAGGCCGGGGGACGCCCGGGGAGGCCGGGGGAGGCCGGGGGAGGCCCGACCCTCCGTGCAGCCTCGGCCGGTCCTTCCCGGGGTCCCGGCGGGGTCGGAGGGATGAAGGGAGGGAGGGAGGGACGGAGGGATGGAGGGATGGAAGGATGGAGGAATGGAGGGAGGGCGGAATGGATGGAGGTCGGGGGTCCAGCTATCGCGCCCACTGCGGGCAAGTTTGCGCAGCTCTCCCCTGGGCGGGGCGACGCTGGGAGGGGGCGGGCCTCTGGAAGGAGTCAATCAATCAATCAATCAATCGTATTTATTGAGCGCTTACCGTGTGCAGTGCACTGGACTAAGCGCTTGGGAAGTCCATGTTGGCAACATATAGAGACGGTCCCTACCCATCAGTGGGCTCACAGTCTAAAAGGGGGAGAGGGAGAACAAAACCAAACATACTAACAAAATAAAATAAATAGAATAGATATGTACAAGTAAAACAAATAAATAAATAAATAAATAGAGTAATAAATATTGAGCGCTTACTGTGTGCAGAGCACTGTATTAAGCGCTTGGGAAGTACAAATCGGCAACATATAGAGATGGTCCCTACCCAACAACGGGCTAAACAGACAACAAAATAAAACAAGTAGACAGGCGTCAATACCATCAGAATAGATAAAATTATAGCTATATACATATCATTAATAAAATAGAGTAATAAATATGTCAAATACACACAAGTGCTGTGGGGAGGGGAAGGGGGGTAGGGCAGAGGGAGGAGGAGCAGAGGAAAAGATGAGGGTTCTGCATACCGAAGCAGCATGGCTTAGTGGATAGAGCACGGGCTTGGGAGTCACAAGGACCTGGGTCTTAATGCGGACTCTGCTTCTTGTATGCTGTGTGACCTTGGGCCAGGCACTTCACTTCTCTGGGCCTAAATTGCCTCAACTGTAAAATGGGGATTGAGAATGTGAGCCCCATGTGAGACAGGGACGGTGTCCAAACTGATTAAGTTGTATCTACCCCAGCGCTTAGAACAGTGCTTGGCACATAGTAACTGCTTAACAAGTACCATAATCATCATCGTTTTACCGAAGGTGACCCACACATAGGTGCTCTCAATGTTACATGTTTCCAGGATACGCCCCATCCCTCTCCATCTAAACTGCTAACAGGTTAATCCAGCACTCATCACTTCCCACCTCGACTACTACTGCATCAGCCTCCTCACTGACCTCCCTGTCTCTAGCCGCTCCTCTCTTGACTCCATTCTGCTCCCTGTATCATTTTCCTAAAATGTGGTTCTGCACACACTGCCCCACTCCTCAAAAAGCACCAATAGTTGCCCATTCTTTTCCACATCAAGCATATCAGTATAATAATAATAATGATATTTGTAAAGTGCTTAAGATATGACAAGCACTAAGTGCTGGGGTAGGTACAAAATAATCAGATTGGACACAGTCCCTGTCCTACATGGGGATCACATTCTAAATAGAAGGGAGAACCAATCTCCAAGTACCTCATTCTTGCCTGTCCCACCATGGACCCCTGTCCCACGTCCTCCCCCTGGCCTGGAATGCCCTCCCTCCACACATCCTCCAAGCTAGCTCTCTTCCTCCCTTCAAAGCCCTACTGAGAGCTCACCTCCTTCAAGAGGCCTTCCCAGACTGACCCCCCTTTTCCCTCTCCTCCTCCCCATCCCCTTGCCCTACCTCCTTCCCCTCCCCACAGCACCTGTATATGTTTGTACAGATTTATTACTCTATTTATTTTACTTGTACATATTTACTATTCTATTTATTTTGTTAATGATGTGCATTTAGCTTTAATTCTATTTGTTCTGACAACTTGACACCTGTCCACATGTTTTATTTTATTGTCTGTCTCCCCCTTCTAGACTGTGAGCCAGTTGTTGGGTAGGGACTGTCTCTATATGTTGCCAACTTGTACTTCCCAAGCGCTTAGTACAGTGCTATGTGCACAGTAAGCACTCAATAAATACGATTGAATGAATGAATGAATGAACTGACATTGAATCCCCATTTGATGGATGAGGAAACTGAAGCTCAGAGAAGTTAATAACAATAATAATAATATTAATAATGGTATTTGTTAAGTGATTAGTATGTGCCAGGCACTGTACTAAGCTCTGGGGTGGATACAAGTAAATGTGGCTGGACACAGCCCCTGTCCCTCTAGATGGGGGAACTGAGGCACAGAGAAGTGAAGTGACTTGTCCAAGGTCACACAGCAGACAGGTGGTGGCAGAGCTGAGATTAGAGCCCAGATCCTCTGACTCCTAGGCCTGGGCTCTTTCCACTAGGCCACATTGCTTCTCATCTAAGGTACTCAATCAGCTCGCTCTCTCTGTGCTACTTATCTTTGCCCCTCTTCCACTACACCCCAGTTTTCACTCTTCACTCCTCTGAGGCCCACCTTCTCACCCTGCCTTATTCCTGGTCCTACTACTGCAAAGTCCCTTTTCCCTCCCTAGAACCCCCTCCCCCCGACTGGAACCCCCTCCCCCTTCCAATCCAACAGACTTCAGTGTTCCCTCTCTCTAGACTGTTCTGAAATTCCATCTCCTCCAGGAAGCCTTCTAACTCCCCAGTTGATAGCTCCCTCAACTTCCACCCTGTAGTCCTCCCTTGCCTCCTAAGCACTTAACATACTCACAGTCTCCCACTGCATTTACACACAACTCTCACATTCCCTATTACTTAGTCCCCAACTCAAGGCCATCTCCCCTTTTTCTTCTTCCTCCTTGCAGAAATGTATCTTAGTATCTCTCTCCCCTTGTTAGGAACAGTGTGGCCTAGTAAAAAGAGTTTAGGCCTGGGAATCAGCTCTGCCATGTGCCTGCTGTGTGACCTTGGTCAAGTTGCTTAACTTCTCTTTGCCTCAGTTCCATCAACTATAAAATGAGGATTCAAGACCTGTATTCCACCCTACTTAGATTGCGGGCCCTATATGGGACAGGGACTATGTCTGACCTGATTACCTTGTATCTTCCCCAGGGCTTAGAACAGTGCTCGATACATAGTAAGTGCTTAACAAATATCACTAGTGTTATTATTATTGTTATTATTCATATTATTATTACTCTAACCTCTTTGAGGACTCCTTACCATTGACTTTAAAGCAGTCAATCACCTTGCCCCCTCCTACCTTTCCTCACTGTTTTCCTACTACAAACCTGGATGCACACTTTGTTCCTCTAATGTCAACCTACTCACTGTACCACAATCTCATCTATCTTGCCACCAACCTCTTGCCCACATCCTGCCACTGGCCTGGAACTCCCTCCCTCTTCATATTTGACAGACAATCACTCTACCCACCTTCAAAGCCTCATTTAAAGCACATCTTCTCTAAGGGTCTTTCCTTAACTAAGCCCTCATTTCCTCTTCTTCCACTCCCTCCTATGCTGCCCTTGCATTTGGATTCGCACCTTTTATTCACTCCTACATCAGCCACACAGCACTTATGTCCATATCCATAATTGATTTATATTAATGTCTGTTTCCCCCTCTAGACTGTAAGCTCATTATGGGCAAGGAACGTCTGCCAACTCTGTTATATTGTAATAATAAAGATAAGAATTGTGGTATTTGTTAAGTGCTGACTATGTGCCAGGCACTGTACTTACTAAGTGCTGGGGTGGATACAAGCAAATTGGGTTGGACACAGTCCTGGCCCAACGAGGGGTTCAGAGTCTCAATCTCCATTTTATAGATGAAGTAACAGGCACAGAGAAGTGAAGTGATTTGCCCAAGGTCACACAGCAGACAAATGGTGGAGTCAGGATTAGAACCCGTGACCTTCTGACTCCTAGGCCCATGCTCTATCCACTACACCATGTACTGTCCCAAGCACTTAGTACATTGCTCTGCATACCGTAACCACTCAATAATTATGATCAATTGATTGATTGTTGGGGGTCATGTAGATTAATTCTGTTGCCCTCTCCCAAACCCTTAGTACAGTGCTCTGCCCCCAGCAGGGACTCAGTAAGTACTGTTGATTGATAAAATGATCGGAATCCAGGTCGACCAATTTGGAGAGCTTTGAACTCTAACTCCTCACAGTTGTCTTAGTACAATGCTCTGCACCCAGCAGGGACTTAATAAATACTGTTGATTGATAGACTGATTGGAGCCCAGGTCACCCGATTCAGGGAGCTTCAAACTCAAACTCCTCAAAATTGGTATTTGGATTGTCTGCCTTCTGGCCACACCTCACATATCCTCTCTTCACCCCCTATTTCCTAACATTCTGTCTTTGGTTCTCCTCACTCTCCACTCTTCCACATCCATTCCCTCACTCACATTTGTTTCCCTCCAGCTTGAAACTCCCTCCCTCCCCGCATCACACAGCCCTCAACTCTCCTCACATCCATAGCCCTCCCAGTGGAAAGAACACAAACCTGGGTTTTAATCAAGGCTCTGCCACTTATCTGCTGTGACCCAGACCAAGTCACTTCACTTTTCTATGTCTCCATTCCTTCATTTACAAAATGGGGACTCAACACCTGCTCTCCAGCCTCCTTAGACTGTGAACCCCATGTGGGACCTCATTATCTTGTGTGTACCCTTGTGTGTATGCTTAGCACAGGGCTTGGCACCTACTCAGTGTTTAACAAGTACCACAATTATTATTATTATTATTATTACTACTATATCATCCCTTAAAGCAACTCTAGCTCTTATGACCTTATTTATAACCTCCTTAGCAATCATTTGCATTTGCAAATTCAATTATTTATTTTAATCAGTCCAGTTGTAATATATTTATGTTTGTTTCACCTGTTAAAGTGTAAGCTCCTTGTCGGCAGGGAATGCATTGTTTTTATTCTGTACTTTCCAAGCATTTAGTACAGTGGGTGCACAATAAATATTGCTACTAATAGCAACTAGCATGGCTTAATGGAAAGAGCCTGGGCTTGGGAGTCAAAGGTTTTGGGTTCTAATCCCGGCTCCGCCACTTGTCAGCTGGGTGACTTGGGGCCAGTCATTTCACTTCTCCAGGCCTCAGTTCCCTCATTTATAAAATGAGGATGAAGACTGTGAGCCCCACATGGGACAACCTGATGACCTTGTATCTACCCCAGTGCTTAGAACAGTGCTTGGCACCTAGTAAGCGCTTAACAAATGCCAACTTTTATGAGAAGCAGCGTGGCTCAGTGGAAAGAGCATGGGCTTTGGAGTCAGAGGTCATAGGTTCAAAGCCCGGCTCAACCAAATGTCAGCTGTGTGACTTTGGGCAAGTCACAACCTCTCTGGGCCTCAGTTACCTCATCTGTAAAATGGGGATTAAAGTCTGTGAGGCCCCCCGTGGGACACACAGCCTCCCCAGTGCTTAGAACGTGCTTTGCACATAGTAAGCGCTTAATAAATGCCATCATTATTATTATTAGTGCTACTCCATGCCACTACCCAGATCATCTTTGTGCAGAAATGCTCTGGGCATGTTAATCCTCTCCTCAAAAATCTCCAGTGGCTACCAATCAACCTATGCATCAGGCAAAAACTCCTTACCCTCGGCTTCAAGGCTCTCTATCACCTAGCCCCCTCCTACCTCACCTCCCTTCTTTCCTTCTACAGCCCAGCCCGCACCATCTGCTCCTCTGCCATTAATCTCCTCACTGTGCCTCATTCTCACCTGTCCCGCCGTCGACCCTCAGCCCACACCTTCCCCCTGGCCTGGAATGCCCTCCCTCCGCACATCTCCCAAGCTAGCTCTCTTCCTCCCTTCAAAGCCCTACTGAGAGCTCACTTCCTCCAGGAGGCCTTCCCAGACTGAGCTCCCTCCTTCCTCTCCCCCTCCTCCCCTCCCCATTCCCATCCCCTCGTCTTACCTCCTTCCCCTCCCCACAGCACCTGTATATGTGTATATATGTTTGTACGTATTTATTACTCTATTTATTTATTTATTTTACTTGTACAAATTTATTCTATTTATTTTATTTTGTTAATATGTTCTGTTTTTTTGCCTGTCTCCCCCTTCTAGACTGTGAGCCCGCTGTTGGGTAGGGACCGTCTCTGTATGTTGCCAACTTGTACTTCCCAAGCCCTTAATACAGTGCTCTGCACACAGTAAGTGCTCAATAAATACGATTGAATGAATGAATGAATGAATACTCCTACTAGTGCTACTACGGGAAGCATCGTGGCTCAGTGTAAAGAGCCCGAGCTTTGGAGTCAGAGGTCATGGGTTCAAATCCCAGCTCTGCCCCTTGTCAGCTGTGTGACTTTGGGCAAGTCACTTCACTTCTCTGTGCCTCAGTTACCTCATCTGTAAAATGGGGATGAAGACTGTGAGTCCGCCATGGGACAACCTGATCACCTTGTAACCTCCCCAGTGCTTAGAGCAGTGCTTTGCACATAGTAAGCGCTTAATAAATGCCATCATTATTATTACTAGTAGTACTATTCATTCATTCAATTAAGTACATCATATTTATTGAGTGCTTACTATGTGCAGAGCACTTGGAAAGTACAGTTCAGCAATGAAGAGAGACAATCCCTGCCCACACCAGGTTTACAGTCTAGAAGGCGGGGGAGAGACATCAAAACAAGTAAATGGGCATTAATAAAAATAAATAGAATTATAATATGTACATATACACACAAATAATAATAATAATGGTGGTATTTGTTAAACGCTTACTATGTGCAAAGCACTGTTCTAAGCACTGGGGGAATACAGGGTGATCAGGTTGTCCCACATGGGGCTCACAGTCTTAATCCCCATTTCACAGATGAGGTAACTGAGGCACAGAGAAGATAAGTGACTTGCCCAAAGTCACACAGCTGACAAGTGGTGGAGCCTGGATTTGAACCCATGACCTCTGACTCCAAAGTCCATGCTCTTTCCGCTGAGTCACTCTGCTTCCACAAATGCTGTGGGGCGGGGGAGGGTAGAGCAAAGGGAGTGAGTCGGGGTGATGCAGAGGGGAGGGAGAGCTGAGGAAAGGCAGGGCTTAGTCTGGAAAGGCTTCTTGGAGGAGGTGAGCCTTCAGTGGGGCTTTGGAGGGAGGAAATGTGGTCGTTTGGTGGATTTGAAGAGGCAGGGTGTTCCAGGCCATAGGTAGTACGTGGACCAGGGGTCAATAGCGGGACAGGCAAATACGAGGCACAGTGAGAAGGTTAGCAGCAGAGGAGCAGAGTGCGCGAGCTGGCATGTACAATTACAATAACACACAAGGATGAAACAACAATAGCTGGATGTACAGGTAAGTATATAAAATAATACATATATATAAAATATAAAGAGTTAGTTATATATACAGAAGTACTGAAGAAAGGATTAAAATACACAAGTGCTAAGGGTAGGTGTTGGCTTCAGGAAAGACAAATAAAAATATTTACAACTAGAGGAATCAAAATCAATAAATAAAGCAGATACATATACATTATTAAGGGCCGTCAAGTTGCTTCTGATTCATAGAGACTCCATGGATGTACTTTCTCCAGAATGTCCTATCCTCTGCCGTAATCCACAAACTTTCTAACGGTTCTTCCATTATCGTTGTTACGGTTTCTTAGAACATTGCTTGGCACATAGTAAGTGCCTAGCAAATACCATCATTATTATTATTATCTAGCTGCCTGTCTGCCTCTTCCAATAATGATGGTATTTGTTAAGTGCCTACTATATGCCAAGCACTGTTCTAAGCACTGGAGGAGATACAGGGTAATCAGGTTGTCCCACATGGGGCTCACAGTCTTAATCCCCATTTTGCAGATGAGGTAATTTAGGCACAGAGAAGTTAAGTGATTTGCCCAAAGTCGCACAGCAGACAAGTGGCGGAGCCAGGACCTCTGACTCCCAAGCCCGTGCTCTTTCCACTGACCCACCCTGCTTCTCATTAGTGTCTTAGCATTACTGTCTTCTCCAGAGACTTAGTCCTCCTGATTATATGTCCAAACTATGCTAATGTAAGTCGAGTTTTGGGCCTTCCAAAGACCACTTTGGCTTAATTTGCTTTAAAATCCATTTGCTTATTTTTCAGGCAGTCCATGGTATTCACAAAAGCCTTCTCCAACACCACATTTCAAAATAATCGATGTTCTATCCTGTTTTTTCACTGTCCAGCTTTCGGGTCCATACATTGTCATAGAAAACACCATTGAATTGACAATTTGTATTTTTGTGGCAACTTTTACATCAGCACGTTTTATGGACTTTTTTGGCTCTTCATAGCAAGTCTTCCTAACATTAATTTTCGGTGTATTTCTTGACTACTAGTTCCTTCATTACTGATAATCGATCCCAGGAGAGAAAAATTGTCAACTCTTTCAATCTTCTCTCCATCCACTACAAATGTGTTAAAACTTCCAGTTATCATGATCTTTGTTTTCTTGACATTCAAATGTTGGCCATCTCTTTTTTCTGTTCCTTAACTTTTAATAATAAGCCCTTCAAATCTTCTTCACTTTCTGCTAGTAAGATAGTATCATCAGCTTAACGAAGGTTGTTTATATTCCTTCCTCCAATCTTTACTTCGTCTTCATCCAATCCGGCTTCTCTCATTAGGTATTCATCATCATCATCATCATCAATCGTATTTATTGAGTGCTTACTGTGTGCAGAGCACTGTACTAAGCGCTTGGGAAGTACAAATTGGTAACATATAGAGACAGTCCCTACCCAACAGTGGGCTCACAGTCTAAAAGTGGGCTCACAGTCTATTCAGTGTAAAGGATGAACAGATAAGGCGATAAGATACATCTTTTTCTTACATTCATTCATTCAATCACATTTATTGAGCACTTACTGTGTGCAGAGCACTGTACTAAGCCCTTGGGAAATACAAGTTGGAAACATACAGAGACGGTCCCTACCCAACAATGGGCTCACAGTCTTCACCCTTACTAATGGGAAACCAGCCAGTTTCTCCATATTCTGCTCTTATTGTAGTCTCCAGTTCATCATACGTTCAGTACTAATGATGATGATGATGATGATATTTGTTAAGCGCTTACTATGTGCCAAGCACTGTTCTAAGCGCTGGGGTAGATACAAGGTCATCAGGTTGTCCCACATGGGGCTCACAGTCTTAATCCCCGTTTTACAGATGAGGTAACTGAGGCACAGAGAAGTAAAGTGAAGAAGAAGTAACATGGCTCAGTGGAAAGAGCACAGGCTTTGGAGTTAGAGGTCATGGGTTCAAATCCTGCTCCGCCATTTAGCTGTGTGACTTTGAGCAAGTCACTTAACTTCTCTGTGCCTCAGTTACCCCATCTGTAAAATGGGGATTAAGACTGTGAGCCCCCTGTGGGACAACCTGATCACCTTGTAACCTCCCCAGTGCTTAGAAAAGTGCTTTGCACATACTAAGTGCTTAATAAATGCAATCATTAGTATTATTAAAGTGACTTGCCCAAGGTCACACAGCAGATAAGTGGCGGAGCCGGGATTAGAACCCCTGTCCTTTGATTCCCAAGCCCGGGCTCTTGCCATTAAGTCACGCTGCTTCTCCAATTATGCATTAATTTAATGCAATTTAATGCGATTAAATGGTCCAGCATGCCCATTTTCCTTAATGTGCTCCAGAGTAAGGAGGGTGTAAATAAGCTAATAAATGCTAGTGTTGGCTGAAGGGATCAATCAATCAATTAATGGTATTTATTGAGCACTTCCTGTACACACAGCACTGTACTAAGTGCTTAGTACAAATAACAGAGTTGGTAGACACATTCTCTGCCCACAAGGAGCTTACAATCTGGAGGAGGAGACAGACATTGATATAAATGATAAACTATGGTTATAGATGTAACCATTCATCTGAGAGTGTGGTGAACATCAAGTCCTTAAAGGGTATAGATCCAAGTGCAACAGTGACGCAGAAGGGAGAGTGAGTTGAGTACAGACATTCCTCTTTACCTCAAGCAAAATCTTCTGTTCATTGGTGTAATAAGAATGATGAGAATGATAACAGTAACAATAATAATATTGCCTAGCACTGTAATAAGTGTTGAGATAGATATAAAATAATCAAGTTTTATATGAGGCTAAGTAGGAGGGAGAACAGGTATTGAATCCTCTTTGCCTCAGTTCCCTCATCTGTAAAATGGGGATGAAGACTGTGAGCCCTATGGGGGACTGGAACTATGTTCAGCCCAATTACCTTGTATCTACCTCAGCTCTTAGAATAGTGCTTGGCACATAGTAAGTGCTTAACAAATACCATTGTTACCCTTCCCCTCCTCAGGCTTGTGCCCTGCATCAGAAGAGGTGAGCGCCACCTGAGCGCCACCTGATCTCTAACCCAGAGCCCCATGCATACAGCCTTTGCTGCCTCATGGCATCACCAGGCCACTTCTACTGCAGAGCCCAGCCTAAAGGCTGTTTTTCCTCATTGTTCCTTCCCCTCCCTGGCTCCAAACCTTTTTCTGGCTTGGGCTCCGCTGACATGAGGGGAGGGGGATTCAAGCTTTGTCCCCCCCACCATCCAAGGTGGCCCTACATCATAATAATAATAATAATAATAATAATAATAATAATGGCATTTATTAAGTGCTTACTATGTGCAGAGCACTGTTCTAAGCGCTGGGGAGGTTACAAGGCAATCATGTTGTCCCACAGGGGCTCACAGTCTTAATCCCCATTTTACAGATGAGGTAACTGAGGCACAGAGAAGTTAAGTAGCTTGCCCAAAGTCACATAGCTGACAAGTGACAGAGCTGGGATTTGAACCCCTGACCTCTGCCTCCAAAGCCCATGCTCTTTCCACTGAGCCATGCTGCTTCTCTACATCATAGAGAGGGGACTCCCCCCACCCCGAGGCCACATAGTGGAGAAGCAGTGTGGCTCAGTGGAAAGAGCATGGGCTTGGGAGTCTGAGGTAATGGGTTCTAATTCCGACTCCTCCACTTGTCAGCTGTGAGACTTTGGGCAAGTCACTTAACTTCTCTGTGCCTCAGTCGCCTCATCTGTAAAATGGGGATTTTTTTAAATGGCATTTATTAAGCGCTTACTATGTGCAAAGCACTGTTCTAAGCGCTGCGGAAGTTACAAGGTGATCAGGTTGTCCCACGGGGGGCTCACAGTCTTCATCCCCATTTTACAGATGAGGTAACTGAGGCCCAGAGAAGTGAAGTGACTTGCCCAAAGTCACACAGCTGACAATTGGCAGAGCTGGGATTCGAACCCATGACCTCTGACTCCAAAGCCTGGGCTCTTTCCACTGCGCCACACTGCTTCTGTGATTAAGACCGTGAGCCCCATGTGGGACAACCTGATTACTTTGTATCCCCCCAGTGCTTAGAACAGTGCTTGGCACATAGTAAGCGATTAAGAAATGCCATCATTATTATTTATTGTTATTATAGTTCTAAGATGGCAAATAGGGCCACGATGTGGAGATCAATGGACCATTGGAGGTGGGACTAAAAGCAGTGAATGGAAACCATTGGAGAACAAAGGATGTCAACTTCATGCTCGACCGCCAATGAAAGGCCCCGGGTCCTGCTGGACAGCACAGGGACTAATGAGGGTTCATTCTTTTGGGACCATCTTCGGGAGGGCCAAGGTGGGCTGCCTGGGTCAACCAGGGGTGGTCTTAAAGGATGTGTTAAAAACCCCCCCGTGTGAGCGGCCCGTGCTCAGTATGGAGGCTGCTTGTTTGAGGTTAGCTCTCTGCCTGGAATGGTGGTCGTGTGTTGAGCCACTCCCTGGAAGGAGTGGAATTAAAGGTGCCTGACTTGGAGCAAGCTGTGGTGTTTGTCATCTTTATGCTACCCCTTATCAAGAGGCCTTCCCAGAATGAGCCCCCTTTTTCCTCTCCTCCTCCTCATCCCCCCAGCCCTACCTCCTTCCCTTCCCCATAGCACCTGTATATATGTTTGTACAGATTTATTTTACTTGTACATATTCTATTTATTTTGTTAATGATGTGCATCTAGCTTTAATTCTATCTGTTCCGTCAACTTGACACCTGTCCACATGTTTTGTTTTGTTGCCTGTCTCCCCCTTCTAGACTGTGAGCCCGTTGTTGGGTAGCAACCGCCTCTATATGTTGCTAACTTGTACTTCCCAAGCGCTTAGTACAGTGCTCTGCACACAGTAAGCGCTCAATAAATATGATTGAATGAATGAATGAATGGTAGCAACCATTATTGTTATTATTATCATTCTGATAAGAGAACTAAAGCACAGAAAAGAAAAGTGATTTGCCCAGAGTTACACAGCAGACAAATGGCAGAACTGGGAGTACAACCCAGGTCCTCCGACTCCCAGGCCTGTGCTCTTTCCACTAGACCATGCTGATTGTTACTATTCTTCTTCTTATTATTTTTATAAATAATAATTGTGGTATTTGCTAAGTGCTTACACTGTGCCAAGCACTGTACCAAGTACTGGCATAGATTCAAGAAGCAGTGTGGCCTAATAAGAAGCAGCCTGGCTTAGTGGATGGAGTATGGGTCTGGAAGTTAGAAGGATCTGGGTTTGTTCATTCATTCATTCATTCAATTGTATTTATTGAGCGCTTACTGTGTGCAGAGCACTGTACTAAGTGCTTGGGAAGTACAATTTATCAACAAAGAGAGACCATCCCTGCCCACAATGGGCTCACAGTCTAGAAGCGGGGGGGGACTGACATCAAAACAAGTAAACAGGCCTCAATAGCATCAATATAAATAAATACAATTATAGATATATATTCACATCAGAACAAGTAAACAGTAAACAAGTAAATATTATTAATATAAATAATTCATTCATTCAATTGTATTTATTGAGTGCTTACTGTGTGCAAAGCACTGTACTAATCATGGTTCCACAACATGTCTCCTGTGTGACCTTAGGTAAGTCACTTAACTTCTCTGGGCCTCAGTTCCCTCATCTGTAAAGTGGGGATTTAGAGTGTGAGCCCCAATAAATACACTTGAATGAATGAATGAATGTGAGACAGGGACTGTGTACAACCTGCTTAATTTGTATGTATCCCAGCACTAGAACAGTGCTTGGCACATAGTAAGTACTTTACAAGTACCATAATTATTAGTGAAAAGAGTGTGAGCCTGGGACTCAGAGGGCTTGGGTTCTAATTCCCGTATGGCCACTTGTCTGCTGTGTGACCTTGGGTAAATTCATTCATTCATTCAATTCATTCAATCTTATTTATTGAGTACTTACCGTGGGCAGAGCACCATACTAAGTGCTTGGGAGAGTACATACAACAATAAACAGACACATCCATGCATTCATTCATTCAATCATATTTACTGAGCACTTACTGTGTGCAGAGCACTGTACTAAGCACTTGGGAAGTACAAGTCGGCAACATATACAGACGGTGCCTACCCAACAAAAGGCTCACAGTCTAGAAGTGGGGGACAGACACAAAACAAAACAAGGAGACAGGTGTCAAAACCATCAGAATAAATATAATTATAGCTATAGGCACATGATTAATAAAATAGAGTAGTAAATATGTACAAGTAAAATAAATAAAGTAATATGTACAAATGTATACAAGTGCTGTGGGGAGGGGAAGGAAGTAGAGCGGGGGGGATGGGGAGGAGGAGAGGAAAAAGGGGGCTCAGTCTGGGAAGGCCTCCTGGAGGAGGTGAACTCTCAGTAGGGCTTTGAAGGGAGGAAGAGAGCTAGTTGGCAGATGTGGGGAGGGAGGGCATTCCAGGTCAGGGGAAGGATGTGGGCCAGGGATCGACAGCGGGACAGGCAAGAACGAGGTACAGTGAGGAGGTTAGCGGCAGAGGAGCGGAGGGTGTGGGCTGAGCTGGAGAAGGAGAGAAGGGAGGTGAGGTAGGACAGGGAGAGGTGATAGAGAGCCTTGAAGGCAAGAGTGAGGAGTTTTGGCTTGATTCGTAGGTTGACAGGCAACCATTGGAGATTTTTGAGGAGGGGAGTGACATGCCTGGGGAGTGGCATGCCCAAAGCGTTTCTGTACAAAGATAATCTGGGCAGCAGAGTGAAGTATAGACTGAAGCGGGGAGAGACAGGAGGATGGAAGATCAGAAAGGAGGCTGATGCAGTAATCCAGTCTGGATAGGATGAGAGATTAAACCAGCAAGGTAGCAGTTTGGATGGAGAGGAAAGGGCAGATCCTGATGATGTGGAGGTGAGACTGGCAGGTTTTGGTGATGGATTGCATGTGTGAGGTAAATGAAAGAGGGGAGTCAAGGATTCATTCATTCATTCAACCGTATTTATTGAGCACTTACTGTGTGCAGAGCATTGTATTAAGCACTTGGGAAGTACAAGTAGGCAACATATAGAGACGGTCCCTATCCAACAACAGGCTCACAGTCTAGAAGGGGGAGACAGACAACAAAACAAAACATGTAGACAGATGTCAAAATCATCAGAACAAATAGAATTAAAGCTTTATGCACATCATTAACAAAATAAATAGAATAGTAAATACGAACAAATAAAATAAATAGAATAATAAACCTGTACAAATATATACAAGTGCTCTGAGGAGGGGAAGGAGGTAGGGCAAGGGGGGATGGGGAGGAGGAGAGGAAAAAGAGAGCTCAATCTGGGAAGGCCTCCTGGAGGAGGTGAGCTCTCAGTAAGGCTTTGAAGGGAGGAAGAGAGCTAGCTTGGCAGATGTGTAGAGGGAGGGCATTCCAGGCCAGGGGAAGGACGTGGGCTGGGGGTCGACAGCGGGACAGGTGAGAATGAGGTACAGTGAGGAGGTTAGCGGCAGAGGAGCAGAGGGTGTGGGCTGGGCTGGAGAAGGAGAGAAGTGGGGTGAGGTAGGAGAGGGTGAGGTGATGGAGAGCCTTGAAGCCAAGAGTGAGAAGTTTTTGCTTCATTTGTAGGTTGACAGGCAGCCACTAGAGATTTTTGAAGAGGGAAGTAACATGCCCAGAGCATTTCTGCACAAAGATAATTTGGGCAGCAGAGTTAAGTATAGACTGAAGTGGGGAGAGACAGGAGGATGGGAGATCAGAGAGGAGGCTGATGCAGTAGTCCAGTTGGAATAGGATGAGAGATTGAACCAACAAGGTAGCGGTTTGGATGGAGAGGAAAGGACGGATCTTGGCAATGTTGTGGAGGTGAGACCGGCAGGTTTTGGTGACAGATTGGATGTGTGGGGTGAACAAGAGAGTGGAGTCGAGGATGATGCCAAGGTTGCGGGCTTGTGAGATAGGAAGGATGGTAGTGCCGTCTACAGTGATGGGAAAGTAAGGGAGAGGACAGGGTTTGGGAGGGAAGATAAGGAGCTCAGTCTCGGACATGTTGAGTTTTAGATGGTGGGCAGACATCCAGATGGAGTTGTCTTGAAGGCAGGAGGAGATATGAGCCTTGAAGGAGAGAGAACAGGGGTGGAGACGTAGATCAGGGTGTCATCAGCATAGAGATGATAGTTGAAGCCGTGGGAGCAAATTAGTTCACCAAGGGAGTGATATAGATAGAAAAAAAAGGGGACCAAGGACTGACCCTTGAGGAACCCCTACAGTAAGGGGAGGGGAGGGGGAGGAGGAGCCCACAAAAAGACTGAGAAGGTATGGCCAGAGAGATAAGAGGAGAACCAGGAGACCACGGAGTGTGAAGCCAAGGTTGGATAGTGTTTTGAGGAGAAGGGGATGGTCCACAGTGTCAAAGGCAGCTGAGTGGTTGAGGAGGATTAGGATAGAGTTGGATTTGGCAATAAGGAGGTCATTGGTGACATTTGAGAGGGCAGTTTTGGTGGAGTGTATGGGATGGAAGCCTTCCCACAATGAGTTTATAGTCTAGAGGGAGTTTATGGTCTAGAGGGAAGTCAGAAAGTTAGGAGATCCTATTATACCTGCTGTGTGACCTTTCTGGTTCTCAGTTTTCTCATCTGAAAAGTGGGGATAAATACCTCCTCATTTTCTCAGTCAATTGTATTTATTGAGTGCGTACTGTGAGAGTACACTATAACATGCATTTCCTGCCCACAATCTATCTTACAGACATCAATATAAATAAATGCATGACAGATATGGACATAAGTGCTGTGGGGCTGGAAGGGGGGATGAAAAAAGGGAGCAAGTCAAGGCAGTGCAGAAGGGAGTGGGAAAAGAGGAAAGGAGGACTTAGGGAAAGTCTCTTGGAGGAGACGAATATATATGAAGAGGAAGGGCATTCTAGGCCACAGGCAGAGGTTGGTGATGAGATAGACAAGATTGAGGTAAAGTGAGAAGGTTAGCGTTACAACAGCAAAGTGTTCGGCCTGGGTTGTAGTAGGAGAGTAACCATGTGAGGCAGGAGGGGGCAAAGTGATTGAGTGCTTTAAAACCAATGGTGAGGAGTTTCTGTTTGTAGAGGTGAATGGGCAATCACTGGAGGTTCTTTAGGAATGGGGAGACATGTCCTAAACGTTTTTGTAGAAAAATGATCCGGTCAGCAGAGTGAAGTATGGACTGGAGTGGGGAGATACAAGACGAAGGGAGGTCAGCAAGGAGGCTTATACAATTATCAAGGTGGGATAGCATAAGTGATTGGATTAACATGTAGCAGATGCTACTGGTCCTGTCCATGAAGACACTCCTGGTTCTGTCCAAGATGACCCAGGTTCTGTTCATCAGGATGATCCAGGTCCTGTCCCTCAAGATGATTCGGGTCCTGCCCTAGATGAGTCAGGTCCTGAGAATCGGCATGGTATAGTGGATAGAGAAGGGGCCTGGGAGTCAGAAGGTCGTAGGTTCTAATCCCAGCTCTGCCACTTGTCTGCTGTGTGACCTTGGGCAAACCACTTAACTTCTCTGTGTCTCAGTTACTTCAATTGTAAAATGGGGATTAAGATGGTGAGCCCCACTTGGGACAACTTGATTACCTCGTGTCTACCCTGGCACTTAGAACAGTGCTTGGCTGTTGCAGGTAAAAAATTATGCCTGTTCGTTGCTCTGCATGGTCAATGATAGGAATACATGATTCGCTTAACAAATACTATTATCAACATCATCATCATCATCATCATCTTCAGACAGTCTCAAAATTTTATTTTGCAGAATGGTCAAACACCACACCTTGGGAGGTGATCAGTGTAAGACCCCAAAGACATTTTTTAGGTTACATTTATACCCAAGCAATAGCCCCCCTTCCCCACCCCCTTCCCCCACCATATGCACATTTCAATCAATGATGTTGGCATTTTGATTCTCAGATACTTTATCTTGGGCACCAGGGCTTGTTGACACACTCTCAATGGTCAGCAGTAAAATTCAGCCACTACAAAGGACTCTCTAAACCAGATGGAACCTTTCATATTAACATTTTAAAAGTTCTGTTCCTCAAAAAGGTGTTACTTTAGCTAAGGGCTATGTTTCCACCAAATGGCGGTGCCTTGGCTCAGGTATGGCAGTTTCACTACATCGCTTTCCTCAGGGTCTAACGAATACCATTATCATTGTTATTATTAATAATAAATACCATAATCATTATTATTATTATTGTAAGAGACGTTCGAAAACAGGGCGGGTTTAGGTGGACAGCGGGGCCTGAGGCTGCTGCGGCTGTGCCCTCAGACCAGAAGGGAGTCTAATCCTAATCCTCCTCGACCTCTCAACTGCTTTCTACACTGTGGACCACCCCCTTCTCCTCAACACGCTATCCAACCTTGGCTTCACAGACTCTGCCCTCTCCTGGCTCTCCTCTTATCTCTCCGGCAGTTCATTCTCTGTCTCCTTTGTGGGCTCCTCCTCCCCCTCCCATCCCCTTACTGTAGGGGTCCCTCAAGGCTCAGTTCTTGGATCTCTGCCCCTGCTCTCTCTCCCTCCTTCCAGGCTCGTATCTCCTCCTGCCTTCAAGACATCTCCATCTGGATGTCTGCCCGCCATCTAAAGCTCAATATGTCCAAGACTGAACTCATTATCTTCCCTCCGAAACCCTGTCCTCTCCCTGACTTTCCTGTCACTGTAGATGGCACTACCATCCTTACCATCCTTCCCATCTCATAAGCCCGCAACCTAGGTGTCATCCTCGACTCCGCTCTCTCCTTCACCCTACACATCCAATCCATCACCAAAACCTGCCAGTCTCACCTCCACAACATCGCCAAGATCTGCCCTTTCCTCTCAATCCAAACCGCTATCTTGCTGATTCAATCTCTCATCCTATCTGGACTGGAGTACTGCATCAGCCTCCTCTCTGATCTCCCATCCTCCTGCCTCTCCCCACTTCAGTCTATACTTCACTCTGCTGCCCGGATTATCTTTGTACAGAAACGATCTGGGCATGTCACTCTCGTCCTCAAAAATCTCCAATGGTTGCCTGTCAACTACGTATCAAGCAAAAACTCCTCAATCTTGGCTTCAAGGTTCTTCATCCCCTCGCCCCCTCCTACCTCACCTCCCTTCTCCCCTTCTACAGCCCAGCCCGCACCCTCTGCTCCTCTGCCGCTAACCACCTCACTAGGCCTCATTCTCGCTTGTCCCGCCGTCGACCCCCGGCCCAAGTCATTCCCCTGGCCTGGAATGCCCTCCCTCCACACATTCATTCATTCATTCATTCATTCATTCAATCATATTTATTAAGAGCTTACTGTGTGCAGAGCACTGTACTAAGTGCTTGGGAAGTACAAGTTGGCAACATTTAGAGACAGTCCCTACCCAACAACAGGCTCACAGTCTAGAAGGGGGAGACAGACAACAAAACAAAACATGTGGACAGGTTTCAAGTCGTCAGAACAAATAGAATTAAAGCTAGATGCACATCATTAACAAAATAAATAGAATAGTAAATATGTACAAGTAAAATAAATAGAGTAATAAATCTGTATAAACATATATACAGGTGCTGTGGGGAGGGGAAGGAGGTAGGGCAGAGGGGGGATGGGGAGGAGGAGAGGAAAAGGGGGGCTCAGTCTGGGAAGGCCTCTTGGAGGAGGTGAGCTCTCAGTAGGGCTTTGAAGGGAGGAGGAGAGCTAGCTTGGCAAATGTGTGGAGGGAGGGCATTCCCGGCCAGGGGGAGGACATAGGCCGGGGGTCGATGGCGGGACAGGCGAGAATGAGGTACAGTGAGGAGGTTAGCGGCAGAGGAGCGGAGGGTGCAGACTGGGCTGGAGAAGGAGAGAAGGGAGGTGAGGTAGGAGGGGGCGAGGTGATGGACAGCCTTGAAGCCAAGAGTGAGAAGTTTCTGCTTCCTTTGTAGGTTGACAGGCAGCCACCGGAGATTTTTGAGGAAGGAAGTAACATGCCCAGAGTGTTTCTGCACAAAGATAATCTGGGCAGCAGAGTGAAGTATAGACTGAAGTGGGGAGAGACAGGAGGATGGCAGATCAGAGAGGAGGCTGATGCAGTACTCCAGTCGGGATAGGATGAGAGATTGAACCAGCAAGGTAGCAGTTTGGATGGAGAGGAAAGGGCGGATCTTGGCAATGTTATGGAGGTGAGACCGGCAGGTTTTGGTGACGGATTGGATGTGAGGGTGTCACCCGTCGTCCGGGGACGGGTTCGTTCAATGATTGGCGAGGTGAGAGAGAGAGATAAGCCGGGGACGGAAAGCCTAAGTTTTATATAAAATTTGTTCCGCAAGGTGAATTGAATTTATGTAATTGTTTAGGCGCAATGGATTGAGCTTCCCTTTCGGGAGGAATATAATCAATTAGCAATATTAGAGCTTCCCTACACGGGAGGAACACAATCATCCGTTAATCGCGCGTGGGTGAGTTGGTTAACTCTCACCCATGTGCACTTCCCACTCGGGAAGAATCCGCTTACTTTCCCACATGGGAAGAATTCATTACATTACCCGCGCACGTGGTGGGCGGCTAGCTCTCACAATGTGCTCTCCCTACATGGGAGGAATCCACTCATAATTCCCATCAGCAGCGGGATACCTGGGTCCCACCCACGAGACACTCACCCATCCCGCGGCCCTTGCCTCAGTGTGTTGGTTCTGGTTGTAGAGCGGGCATCTGGCCTTCTGGGCAGGGAGAGACACGGGGGCTGCTGCTGCTGCTGCCGCAGCAGCAGCTCCTGCTGCTGCGTGTCCTGGTGTTCTGACCCCGAAGGTCAGAGGCGACAGGTATTTATTGCCTGTGCCCCTAGGCCATTCCAGCTTCCGGCCTCAGTCTATCCAATCTCTGCCCTCCCCGCCTCCTCCATACCTAATTTGATTGGCACGGGGGTGAGGGACACCTTCTGTATTCCCAGCTTGGGCTGTCAATCTAGCAGATTTGGTCGTGGGGGCAGTATACCACCCTCACTTCCAAGTTCCGCCTGCTGGCTCAGGTGGTCACGAGATAGCTTTTGACCTTGAGATGGCCGGTACCCAAGGGTCACCTCAGGACAGAGGGGTGAACGAGAGAGCGGAGTCGAGGATGACACCAAGGTTGTGGGCTTGTGAGACGGGAAGGATGGTAGTGCCGTCTACAGTGACGGGGAAGTCAGGGAGCGGACAGAGTTTGGGAGGGAAGATAAGGAGTTCAGTTTTGGACATATTGAGTTTTAGATGGCGGGCAGACATCCAGATGGAGATGTCCTAAAGTCAGGAGGAGACACGAGCCTGAAGGGAGGGAGAGAGAGCAGGGGCAGAGATGTAGATTTGCCAAAATAGCCAAACTAGCTTTCTTCCTCCTTTCAAAGCCCTACTGAGAGCTCACCTCCTCCAGGAGGCCTTCCCAGACTGAGCCCCCTGTTTCCTCTCCTCCTCCCCATCCCCCCCACCCTACCTCCTTCCCCTCCCCACGGCACCTGTATATATATTTGTACAGATTTATTCATTTATTTTACTTGTACGTATTTACTATTCTATTTATTTTGTTAATAATGCGCATATAGCTTTAATTATATTTGTTCTGACGATTTTGACACCTGTCTACATGTTTTGTCTTGTCTGTCTCCCCCTTCTAGACTGTGAGCCCATTGCTGGGTAGGGACCGTCTCTATATGTTGCCGACTTGTACTTCCCAAGCTCTTAGTACAGTGCTCTGCACACAGTAAGTGCTCAATAAATATGATTGAATGAATGAATGAATGAAAAGTTCTCCTCCGTGTTTCTCAAAAAGGTGTTACTTTAGCTAAGGGCTATGATTCCATCAAACGGTGATGCCTTGGCTCAGGAATGGCAGCTTCATCAGAGAAGCAGAGTGGCTCAATGGAAAGAGCACGGGCTTGGGAGTCAGAGGTCATGGGTTCCAATCCAGGCTCTGCCACTTGTCAGCTGTACGACCTTGGGCAAGTCACAACTTCTCTGTGCCTCAGTTAACTCTTCCGTAAAATGGGGATTAAGACTGTGAGCCCCAGGTGGGACAACCTGATCACCTTGTATCCTCCCCAGTGATTAGAACAGTGCTTTGCATATTGTAAGCGCTTAGCTAATGCCATCATGATTATTATTCTCACATCGTTTTCCTCAGGGTTTAATGAATAGCATCATCACTATTATTACTACTAATAAATACCATAATCATTATTGTTATTATTATTGTAAGAGATGATCGAAAAGGGGGCGGGCTTGGGTGGACAGCGGGTCCCGAGGCTGTCCCTCGGACAGCCTCCTCAAAAATCTCCTCACCGTGCCTCGTTCTCGCCTGTCCCACTGTCGACCCCCGGCCCACGTCATCCCCCGGACCTGGAATGCCCTCCCTCTGCCCACCCGCCAAGCTCGCCCTCTTCCTCCCTTCAAGGCCCTACTGAGAGCTCACCTCCTCCAGGAGGCCTTCCCAGACTGAGCCCCTTCCTTCCTCTACCCCTCGTCCCCCTCTCCATCCCCCCACCTTACCTCCTTCCCTTCCCCACAGCACCTGTATATATGTATATATGTTTGTACATATTTATTACTCTATTTATTTATCTTGTACACATCTATCCTATTTATTTTATTTTGTTAATATGTTTTGTTTTATTTTCCGTCTCCCCCTTTTAGACTGTGAGCCCGCTGTTGGGTAGGGACTATGTATGTTGCCGACTTGTACTTCCCAAGCGCTTAGTACAGTGCTCTGCACACAGTAAGCGCTCAATAAATACAATTGATTGACTGATTGATTATTCTCACATCGTCTTCCTCAGGGTTTAACGAATAGCATCATCACTATTATTACTACTAATAAATACCATAATCATTATTATGTAATAATAATTACATATTATTATTGACTGTGAGCCCAATGTTGGGTAGGGACTGTCTCTATATGTTGCCAATTTGTACTTCCCAAGCTCTTAGTACAGTGCTCTGCACATAGTAAGCGCTCAATAAATACGATTTATTGATTGATTGATTATTCTTATTCTTATTGTAAGAGACGATCGAAAAGGGGGCGGGCTTGGGTGGACAGCGGGTCCCGAGAAAGGAAGGAGCCGGTCGGGCCGCCTCCGGGCCCGCGCGGGGTGGGGGAGCAGCACGTGAAGGCGCGACCGGGCGGTCCTCCGCCCCCGGACCGCCCCCGGACATCCCCCGCCCTATGCCCCGCCCCCGGGCCCGTCCCCTCCCGATCAAACCCTAGGTTCTCCGCGGGCCGGTGAGAACGGCAGGGTGACGCGGAGCGGAGCGGAGCGGATTTGGATGGCCCGGGGACAGGGGACCGAGTGTGGGCAGATGGCGGGGGGCGGCCAGGGCCCGCCCGGGGACAGGCTGCCCTTGTCGGTGGAGGAGTCCGGGCCCGGGGGGCCGGAGGGGGCCTCGTCGGTGCAGATGATCCCGGACGGGGCGGGATCCCCCGGAAAGGCCCCCCCCGGGCCGCCGGACAAGCGGTGGCCGCTCCCGGAGCACCGGGCCCCGCACGGGCCTGACCGCCAACAGGACCGTTGGGAGGCCGCGCTGCGAGGTGATGGGGGTCGGGGGGTGGGGGAGCGGTGGGGTTGGGCGGAGAAGATCAATCAATCAATCAATCGTATTTATTGAGCGCTTACTATGTGCAGAGCACTGTACTAAGCGCTTGGGAAGTACAGATTGGCAACATATAGAGACAGTCCCTATCCAACAGTGGGCTCACAGTCTAAAAGGGGGAGACGGAGAACAAAACCAAACATACTAACAAAATAAAATAAATAGAATAGATATGGACAAGTAAAATAAATAAATAAATAAATAGAGTAACAAATAAATAGAGTAATAATAAATAAAGTAATAATAAATAAATAGAGTAATAATAAATAAATAGAGTAATATAAATAAATAGAGTAATAAGTAGTAAGATGAAGGTGAAGGGTTCCCGCCGGGCCCGGACAGCTGAGACATTTTGGTCCCTGCTCGGCCCGGGCCCGGCTCCGCCCCCACACTGGCCCAGGGCGGCAGGACCCAGCTGGGCGGGACAGAGGCGCCCCTCCACCCCGGAATCTGCCCAGGGTCGGGGGGCTCGTTTGGGGCAAGGAAAGGCTCCGTTTATTGTTGTTTTGCCCTGTCCCGAGCGCCTAGTACGGGTTCTGCAGGCAGTAAGCGTTCAATAAGTATGATTGAACGTATGGGGGCGGGGGGCAGGGGGTGCCAGTGGGAGGGAGTGGGTCAGAGGGCAGTGCCAGGGTTAACGGGGCCTGGAGGGCCGACGGTGGGTTTGGTCCTTTCCTCTTGGCTGCAGACAAGAAGACACGGCTCGTCCTGATCGGGATCGGGATTTTGTTCCTGACCATCATCTTGACTTCGCCGTTACTGAGAAATCGTGAGTGCCGAACCCCCCACACCCCAGACCCCTCCTGACTTCGCCGTAGTGTGGGAGGGGGGGCGGGGGGCGGGAAGGGGGGGGGGTCGCATTCATTCATTCAATCGTATTTATTGAGCGCTTACGGTGTGCAGAGCACCGTACTAAGCGCTTGGGAAGTACACGTTGGTAACATATAGAGACGGGCCCTACCCAACAACGAGCTCACAGTCTAGAAGGGGGAGACAGACAACAAAACAGGTGAACAGGTGTCAAGTCATCAGAGTAAATAGAAATAAAGCTAGATGCACATCATTAACAAAGTAAATAGAATAGTAAATATGTACAAGTAAAATAAACAGAGTGATAAATCTGTACAAACGTATATACAGGTGCTGTGGGGAGGGCTGGCTCAGGGCTTGGGGAACCGGGAGCCGATGAAGGAAGATCTGGAGGGTGGGGAGAGGGTGGTCAGGGGAATGGGAGGCTGGGAGGGGGAATAACTGGGGGCAGTTTTTTGCCTGAGGAATGGGAGACCCTTCCAGCCACCAGCCACTGTAAACCAAAGAATTTCCATTGGAATTGAACAAGTGGCCCCACAGTGGTGCGGAGGTGGGGGGCCCTGATCCATAGATAAATCATTGGGATTCATTATAATAGTAATAATAATCATAATAATAATTGTATTTAAGTGCGTACTATGTGAAAAGCACTGTTCTAGGCGATGGGGTAGATACAAGGTAATCAGGTTGTCCCACGTGGGGCTCAGAGTCTTCATCCCTTCCCTGAGGCACAGAGAAGTTAAGTGATTTGCCCAAGTTCACACAGCTGACAAGTGGCGGAACTGGGATTAGAACCCATGACTTCTGACTCCCAAGCCCTTGCTCTTTCCACTAAGCCACAATGCTTCTCACCCCCAAAGGTGTGAAGTCCATCCTGTTGGTATTTATTTTTAGTGGTATTTATTAAATGCTTACTATGTGTCAGGCACTGTACTAAGCACTGGGGTAGTTTCAATATTGGCTTCAAAGCCCTCCATCACCTTGCCCCCTCCTATCTCACCTCCCTTCTCTCCTTCTACAGCCCAGCCCTCACTCTGCCCTCTTCTGATGCCAACTTCTTCACTGTGCCTTGTTCTGGCCTGTCTCGCCATCGACCCCTGGCCCACGTCATTCATTCATTCAATTGTATTTATTGAGTGCTTATTGTGTGCAGAGCACTGTACTAAGCGCTTGGGAAGTACAAGTTGGCAACATATAGAGACGGTCCCTACTCAGCAGCGGGCTCACAGGTTAGAAGGGGGAGATAGACAACAAAACAAAACATATTAATAAAATAAAATAAATAGAATAGTAAATAAGTGCAAGTAAAATAAATAGAGTAATAAATCTGTACAAACATATATACAGGTGCTGTAGGGAGGGGAAGGAAGTAGGGCTGGGGGGGTGGGGAGGGGGAGAGGAAGGAGGGGGCTCAGTCTGGGAAGGCCTCCTGGAGGAGGTGAGCTCTCAATAGGGCTTTGAAGAGAGGAAGAGAGCTAGCTTGGAAAAATATGGAATGCTTCACGAAGCCTGGGAGTCTCCCTCAGCCCCACAGCATTATGTACACATCCATCATTTATTTAGTGTCTGTTTCCACCTCTAGACTGTGAGTTCATTGTCGGCGGGCAATGTGTCCCCAAACTCTGTTTTGACTACCTACAGTACGAATCGCAAATTCGTGAAGTGTTCCGTATTTTTCTATTTATTTTATTTTGTTAATATGTTTTTATTCATTCATTCAGTCGTATTTATTGAGCGCTTACTGTGTGCAGAGCACTGTACTGAACACTTGGGAAGTACAAGTTGGCAACATATAGAGACGGTCCCTACCCAACAGTGGGCTCACAGTCTAGAAGGGGGAGACAGAGAACAAACCAAAACATATTAACAAAATAAAATAAATAGAATAAATGTGGACAAATAAAATAAATAGAGTAATAAATACGTACAAACATATATACATATATACAGGTGCTGTGGGGAGGGGAAGGAGGTAAGGCTGGGGGGGGATGGGGAGGGGAAGGAGGGGGCTCAGTCTGGGAAGGCCTCCTTTGTTTTGTTGTCTGTTTCCCCCTTCTAGACTGGGAGCCCGCTGTTGGGTAGGGACTGTCTCTATATGTTGCCAACTTGCACTTCCCAAGCGCTTAGTACAGTGCTGTGCACACAGTAAGCGCTCAATGAATACGATGGAATGAATGAATCTACAGTCTAAACTCTCAGGGGAAAGGCTGGCATTCTGCTTCAGGTTGGAGAAAGGGGGTGGACTGGCAACCCAGGAGAAGGCCAGTGAGCTCTACCTCTGGCCTGGAATGCCCTCCTTCCACACATCCGCCAAAGTAGCTCTCTTCCTCCCTTCAGAGCCCTACTGAGAACTCACCTCCTCCAGGAGGCCTTCCCAGACTGAGCCTTCCCCTTTCCTCTGCTTCCTCCCCATCACCCCCACTCCCTCCCTCTGCCCTGCCCTCTTCCCCTCCCCACAGCACTTGTGTATATTTGTGCATATTTATTGCTGCATTCATTTTCTTAATGATGTGTATATATCTATAATTCTATTTATTTTGATGGTATTGACACTTGTCTACTTGTTTTGTTTTGTTGCCTGTCTCCCTCTTCTAGACTGCGAGCTCGTCGTTGGGTAGGGACTGTCTCTATCTGTTGCCAAATTGTACTTTCCAAGCGCTTAGTACAGTGCTCTGCACACAGTAAGCGCTCAGTAAATACAATTGAATACAAGATATTAGGTTGGACATAGTCCCTGTCCCACATGGGGCTCTCAGTCTAAGTTGGAGGGAGGAGAATTTAATGCTCATTCTGTGACCATCAGTCCCTACAGTTCATGGGCCCTCTCTTCCCATCACCCTCTCCAAGCTCTGCATCAAGATCTTCAGTCTGGATCCTGAAATCCACCAGACCCCTGCTCTCCTCATGATACATACATATATATATATAAATATATATATATATATCTCATGTGTGTGTGTGTGTGTGTGTGTGTGTGTGTGTGTGTAGGTAGTATTAAGCACTTACTATGTGCCAAGCACTGTACTAAGAGCTGGGGTAGATACAAGTTAATCATGTTGGACATAGTCCCTGTCCCACATGGGGCTCCCAGTCTTAATCCCCATTTTACAGATGAGCAACTGAGGCACAGAGAAGTGAAGTGAATTGCCCAGGGTCACACAGCAGACACACGGCAGAGCCAGGATTAGAGCCCAAGTCCTTCTGACTCTCAAGCCCATGCTCTTTCCATTAGGCCATGCTGCTTCCACATCTTCAGAGGGCTCCTGAAATCCTTAAACCCTGACCCTGACTTTCTGCAGCAGGCTTTTCCCAATCAGTCATCTTCTCTGACACTTGAGAAACAGTGTGGCCTAGTGGAGCACAGGCCTGGGTGTCAGGAGGACCTGGGTTTTAATGCCAATCTGACACTTGTCTGCTGGTTGACCTGTGGCAAGTCACTTCACTTATCCATGCCTGTTACCTCATCTATAAAATGGGGATTAAGACTGTGAGCCCCATGTAGGACATAATAATAATAATAATAGCATTTATTAAGCACTTACTATGTGCAAAGCACTGTTCTAAGCACTGAACATTGTGCTAAGCGCTGGGGAGGTTACAAGGTGATCAGGTTGTCCCACGGGGGGTCACAGTCTAATTATAATAATGATAGCATTTGTTAAGCTCTTACTATGTGCAAAGCACTGTTCTAAGCACTGGATAGGATACAAGGTGATCAGATTGTCCCACATGGGGTTCAAAGTCTTCATCCCCATTTAACACAGTAGGTACCTGAAGCACAGAGAAGTTAAGTGACTTGCCCAAAGTCACACAGCTGACAATTGGCGGAGGCAGGATTTGAACCCATGACCTCTGACTCCCAAGCCTGTGCTCTTTCCATTGAGCCACGCTGCTTCACATGGGCTGTGTCCAACCTATCTCGTATGTACCTCAGCACTTGGTATGGTGCCTGGCACATAATAAGCACATAACAAACTCCATTAAAAAAATAGTCCCTTCCTCCCACCTCCCACCTCAGCTTCTCATCACACTCTTGTGCAGATGTGGCCTGGGAGTCAGAAGGCAGTCTACCAATCTCCCTATTTTTAAAGCCCTCCTAAATTCACATCTCCTCCAAGAAGCCTTCCATGACTAAACCTTCTTTTACCCATATTGCCTCATTTTTGCATTGCCTCTGCCCTTGACTTATGTATCCCTTAGGCACTTTGGTAGTCTCCCCTCCCCCAATCCCCACAAGCCCTTAAATACATCTCTTCTAGACTGTATGCTCTTTGTGGACAGGGAACTTGTCAACACTCTGTTCCTGTTGTACTTTCTCAAGCACTTAGTGCTCTGCACACAATAAATGCTGTTGATTGATCCCCATCTGTGATTTGTTTTAATGTCTAGCTCCCCCTCTAGAGTGTAAGCTCCATGCGGGCAGGGATCATATCTACCTACTTTATTATATTGTATTCTCCCAGGTGCTTAGTGAAACGCACAGTGCACAAAGCCAGTCGTACCCTGTACAGTACAGTACACATTCAATAAACCCCATTGACTGATTAATAAATACTGATGATTGATTGGCCTGGGTTCTAATCTTGGCTCTAACTCTTCATTAATTCAATTGTATTTATTGAGCACTTACTAGGTGCAGAGCACTATACTAAGCGCTTGTGAGAGTACCCCAGATTTGCCCACTGGCTGGGAGGAGGTTTACATTTTTGAAGGAGCGAGTTATCATATAAAGTCACTCAAGCACTTCTGCATCAGGTTGGTGTTTTATGGAGGCCATCAATCTGTGTCCTTGACAGCGCCCTGTCAGTTGAACTGGTGTCAGGTGTTTGGGCCTGGGAGACCAGTTGGCTGGATTGTCTTCCTGGCGGTTAGTGAGCCTGTGTCAAATGCTATTCTTACGTAGTTGTTCCTCCTTCCGGTACTTTCTGGAATGGCCGGATTGTTGGCACGTGAAAACTGGTGTTGGCGCCCAGTGTAGGCCTGAGTCCAGCTTGCGGCTGGTCCTGGGGCACCGCCCACTCTGGCCAGATTACAGGCACTGAGACCCATGAGGTGTGGGCGAGGGTACGTGGGGTGTGAGTCGGAGCTTGTGCATTAGCACTGTGTCCTAATGGATGGAGCCCGAGCTTGGGAGTCAGAAGGACCTGGGTTTTAATCCCTGCTCCGTGACGTGTCTGCTGGGTGTCCTTGGGCAGGTCACTTCACTTGTCTAGGCCTTGGTTCCCTCATCTGTAAAATGGGGATTAAGATTGTGAGCCCAATATATTAAACTTGTCCTCTAGACTGTAAGCTCATTGTGGGCAGGGAATGTGTCTGTTTACTGTTGTTTGTTTACATTTATGTGTCTGCCCTGCTTTAGACTGTAAATTCAAAAATCTCCAGTGGCTACCAATCAACCTACACATCAGGCAGAAACTCCTCACCCTTGGCTTTGCTCTCCATCACCTCGCCCCCTCCTACCTCACCTCCCTTCTCTCCTTTTACAGCCCAGCCCGCACCCTCCGCTTCTCTGCCGCTAATCTCCTCACCGGGCCTTGTTCTCGCCTGTCCTGCCATCAACCCCTGGCCCACGTCCTCCCCCTGGCCTGGAATGCCCTCCCTCTGCCCATCCGCCAAGCTAGCTCTCTTCTTCCCTTCAAGGCCCTACTGAGAGCTCACCTCCTCCAGGAGGCCTTCCCAGACTGAGCCCCCTCCATCCCCTCCCCATCCCCCCCCCACCTTACCTCCTTCCCTTCCCCACAGAACATGTATATATGTTTGTACATATTTATTACTCTATTTATTTTACTTCTACATATCTATTCTATTTTATTTTGTTAATATGTTTTGTTTTGTTCTCTGTCTCCCACTTCTGGACTGTGAGCCCACTGTTGCGTAGGGACCGTCTCTATATGTTGCCAACTTGTACTTCCCAAGCTCTTAGTACAGTGCTCTGCACACAGTAAGCACTCAATAAATGCGATTGATTGATTGATTGTGGCCAGAGAATGGATCTGTTTATTGTTGTACTCTCCCAAATGCTTAGTACAGTGCTCTGCACACAGTAAGTGCTCAATAAATACAATTGAATGCAGGAATTCCTTGCTCACGATGAGCTTACAGTCTAGAGCTGGGGAGACAGACATTAATATAAATAAATACATTACAGATATGTACATTCGTTCATTCAATCATATTGAGCGCTCACTGTGTGCAGAGCACTGCACTAAGTGCTTGGGAAGTACAAATCGACAACATATAGAAACAGTCCCTACCCAACAACGAGCTCACAGTCTAGAAGGGGGAGACAGACAACAAAACAAGAGAAGTGACTTCTCCAAGTTCACACAGCAAACAAGTGTCGGAATTAGAACCTTTGACCTTCTGACTCCCGGACCCGAGCTCTAGCCCCTCGCCAAGTCTTCCGTGGCCCAACCCGCTCTGGGCATCCGAGGGCCTAGAAGGGGGTCGCCCGCTCCGGGCCTGACTGAGCCTCACACCAGGGCCTGGGGTGACCTCTCATCCGTCCCGGGCCCCGCACCCTCTGCCCACACTCCCCCTACTGAATCTGCCGGTCCAAGTGGAATCTACCCCAGCTCCCTCCAACTACACCAGTCCCGAGCTCCTCACATAAGTGCTGTGGGGCTGGGACAGGGGCGGAGAGCAAAGGGAGCAGGTCAGAGTGACACAGAAGGGAGTGGGAGAAGAGGAAAGGGGATGCTTAGTTAGGGAACCAGGGGTTGACGGCAAGGTAGGTGAAATCGAGGCACAGTGAGAAGGTTAGCGTCAGAGGAGTAAGGTTGCAGGCTGGGTTGTTGTAGGAGAGTAGCAAGGTGAGGTAGGAGGCGGCAAGATGATGGAGTGCAGTGAGGAGTTTTTGTTTGATGCAGAGGTGGATGGGCAACGACTGCAGTTCTTTGAAGAGTGGGGTGACATGCTCTGAACGTTTTTGTAACAATAATGATGATACTTGTGTTAAGCGCTTACTATGTGCCCAACACTGTTCTAAGCACTGAGGTAGATACAAGGTAATCAGGGTGTCCCACGTGGCGCCCACAGTCTTAATCCCCATTTTACAGATGAGGGAACTGAGGCACAGAGAAGTTAAGTGACTTGCCCAAGGTCACACAGCAGACAAGTGGCAGGGTTGGGATTAGAACCCATGACCTCTGAGTCCCAAGCCCGTGCTCTTTCCACTGAGCCACGCTGCTTCTATAGAAAAATGATCCAGGCAGCAGAATGAAGTGTGGACTGGAGTGGGGAGTGACAGGAGGCAGGGAAGTCAGCAAAGAGGCTAATGCAGAAATCCAGGCAGGATAGGATGAGAGATTGCATTAACTTGGTAGTAGTTTGGACGGAGAGGAAAGGGTGAATTTTAGTGATGTTGTGAAGGTGTAATGGACAGGATTTAGTGATGGCTTGAATATGTGGGTTGAACAAGAGAGAGACGTCAGGGTAACGCCAAGGTTACGGGCTTGTGAGACAGGAAGGAGGGTGATGCCGTCTACGGTGATGGGAAACTCTTGCCTGCTGTGTGACAAAGGGCAAGTCACTTAACTTCTCTGGGCCTGTTTTCTCATGAATTAAATAGGGATTCAGGACCTGTTCTGCCTACTGAGACTGTGAGCCTCATGTGGGACATAGACTGTGTTCAACCAGATTATCTTGTATCTCTCCCAGTGCTTAGTACAGTGCTAGTAGGATCATAATAAGCACTTAACAAACACCATTATTTTTCCTCCTTTCAACTGTAAGGTCCTGGAGGGCAGGGAATGTGTGTTGGCTGCTTCTGTAGTCTCCAAAGTGCTGGCCTCGATGCCCAGCACTCAAGCCCGCTGTTGGGTAGGGACCATCTCTATATGTTGCCAACTTGTACTTCCCAAGCACTTAGTACAGTGCTCTGCACACAGTAAGCGCTCAATAAATACGATTGAATGAATGAATGACTACTGTTGATTGATTGACTGATGGTATTCTCCACGGGTCCTCGGCCTTGTCTGCTTTGTTACCCTCCCAGTCAACTGACACCTGAGCTTTTCCTCCCACAGCCCCCACCTCCTGTGCTGTGAGTGTCTGAGGCAGAAGGGGTTAAGAATCCCAGCCCTCCTCTCCCCTGGCTCAGACCTGATGCCCATTCATTCATTCATTCATTTAATCATATTTATTGAGCGCTTACTGTGTGCAGAGCACTGTACTAACCATTTGGGAAGTACAAGTTGGCAACATATGGAGACGGTCCCTACCCAACAGCGGGTTCACAGTCTAGAAGGCAGGTTCACCAGGCCTCCTCCCCACTGGCTCAGGCCTTAGGCCTCATCCCTAAATTTCCTCCCCGCTGGCTCAGGCGTTAGACCTCAATCCCCAATCCTTCTCCTTGATAATAATTAATAAATTATAGTATTTGTTAAGCGCTTAATATGTGCCAGGCACTGTACTAAGCCTTGGGGTGGATACAAGCAAATAGGGTTGGACACAGTCCCTGGTCCCTGTGGGACACACAGTCTCAATCCTCATTTTACAGATGAGGTAACTGAGGCACAGAGAAGTAAAGTGACTTGCCCAAGGTCACACAGCAGACAAGTGGCAGAGTCTGGATTAGAACCCCTGATCTGACCTTAAGACTCCCAGGACCGTGCTCCTGCTTCTCTGAGCCTCATCCCCAGCCTTCCTCCCCTTGGCTCAGGCCCCATCCCCAGCCGGTCTCCTCTGACTCAGGTCTTCTCCCCATTTGCTCAGCTCTCATCTGCAGGCCTCATCCCAAACCCTCCTCCCCAAGGGCTCAGATCCGGGCCTCCTCCCCAGCCCTCCTCCCCACTGGCTAAGGCCCGAGGATTCATTCCCAGCTGTCCTCTACTCTGTCCCAGGCCTCCTCCCCAGTACTCCTCCCCGCTGGCTCAGGCTTTGTCCTCAGCCCTCCTCTCCACTGCATCAGGCCTCATCCCCAGCCCTTTTTTCCACTGTCTCATGCCTTAGGCCTTATCCCCAGCCCTCCTCATCACTGTCTCAGGCCTTAGTCCTCAGGTACTAATCCTGACTCTGCCACTTGTCTGCTGTGTGACCCTGGACAAGTCACTTCACCTCTCAGTGCCTCAGTTCCCTCATCTGCAAAATGGGAAATAAGACTGTGAGCCCTATGCGGGACAGGGACTGTGTCCAACCTGATTTGCTTGTATCCACCGCAGCGCTTAGTACAGTGCCTGGCACATAGTAAGCGCTTAACAAATACCATGTGGCGAGATGGAAGATCCGTGGGCCTAAAAGCCGAGGTCCCAGTTTTGAATTCCAGCTCTGACACCCATTCCCTGTGTGGCTTTGGGCAAGTCACTTCACCTCCTAATGTCTCAGTTTCCCCAGCTGTAAACTGGGGGTAATAATACCTGAACCCTTCCTTGCAGGGGTGTTGTGAGGAGTAAATAACTAAATGATGTAAGGTGCTTTGGTAATAATAATAATAATAATTTTATTGATATTTGTTCAGTGCTTACTATGTGCCAAGCACTGTTCTAAGTGCCGGGGTAGATACCAGGTCATCAGGTTTTCCCACGAGGGACTCACAGTCTTCATTCATGAGGCACAGAGAAGTTAAATGACTTGCCCATGGTCCTACAGCCGGTAAGTGGCAGAGGCAGGATTCCAACCCATGACTTCTGGCTCCCAACCCCGGACTCTTTCCACTAAGCCAACGCTGCTTCTAGGTGGTAATAAAAGCACCACCTAGAAATACAGATACCAGTGCTTAGAACAGTGCTTGGCACATAGTAAGCGCTTAACAAATGCCATCATTATTATTATTAATATCAGTAATCCCCAGCTCTCCTCCCCACTGGCTCTGGCCTCATCCCCAGCTGTCCTACTAGCTGGCTCAGGCCTCATCCCCAGCCCTCCTCCCCGTTCATTCACTCATTCATTCATTCATTCAATCGTATTTATTGAGCGCTTATTGTGTGCACAGCACTGTACTAAGCACTTGGGAGAACACAATATAACAATAAACAGACATGTTCCCTGCCCATATTGAGCTTACAGTCTGGGGGAGTCGGGGAGGCAGACATTAATATAAATAAATAAATTACAGATATTCATTCAGTTGTATTTTTTGAGTGTTTACCGTGTGCAGAGCTCTGTATTAAGTGCTTGGAAGAGTACAATAGAATAATAAACAGACACACACATTCCCTGCCCACAATAAGCTTAAAGTCTATTGATGGGGGGAGGGGGGGGAGAGAGAGAGAGAGAGAGAGACACAAACGGAGACGGATCAGATCCAGAACCCAACCCAACCACTTCACCTCCCAAGGGTTCAAGGTCAGTAAGTTAAAGTTCTCTTGCAGTTACATACATACGTGCTGTGGGGCTGGGAGCAGGGATGAACGTGGGAGCAAGGCAGGGCAATGGGAGAAGAGGAAATGGGGGGCTTAGTCTGAGAAGGCCTCTTGGAGGAGATGTGCCTTCAATAAGGCTTTGAACTGGGGGGGAGTTATTGTTGGATTTGAGGAGTGAGGGCATTCCAGACCAGAGGCAGGATGCGGGCAAGGAGTTGTCTGCGAGATAGATGAGATCAAGGCACAGTGAGGTGAACATTAGAGGAACAAAGTGTGTGGGCTGGATTGTAGTAGGAGAGCTACTAGATGAGGTAGGAGGGCTCATACTCTATCCTAATCCTCCTCGACCTCTCAGCTGCCTTCGACACTGTGGACCACCCCCTTCTCCTCAACACGCTATCCGACCTTGGCTTCACAGACTCCGTCCTCTCCTGGTTCTCCTCTTATCTCTCTGGTCATTCATTCTCAGTCTATTTTGCAGGCTCCTCCTCCCCCTCCCATTCCCTTACTGTGGGGGTTCCCCAAGATTCAGTGCTTGGTCCCCTTCTGTTCTCGATCTACACTCACTCCCTTGGTGACCTCATTCGCTCCCACGGCTTCAACTATCATCTCTACGCTGATGACACCCAGATCTACATCTCTGCCCCTGCTCTCTCCCCCTCTCTCCAGGCTCGCATCTCCTTCTGCCTTCAGGACATCTCCATCTGGATGTCTGCCTGCCACCTAAAACTCAACATGTCCAAGACTGAACTCCTTGTCTTCCCTCCCAAACCCTTCCCTCTCCCTGACTTTCCCATCTCTGTTGACGGCACTACCATCCTTAACCGTCTCACAAGCCCGCAAACTTGGTGTCATCCTCGACTCCACTCTCTCATTCACCCCTCACATCCAAGCCGTCACCAAAACTGCAGGTCTCAGCTCCGCAACATTGCCAAGATCCGCCCTTTCCTCTCCATCCAAACCGCTACCCTGCTCGTTCAAGCTCTCATCCTATCCCATCTGGACTACTGCATCAGCCTTCTCTCTGATCTCCCATCCTCGTGTCTCTCCCCACTTCAATCCATACTTCATGCTGCTGCCCGGATTGTCTTTGTCCAGAAACGCTCTGGGCATGTTATTCCCCTCCTCGGAAATCTCCAGTGGCTACCAATCAATCTGCGCATCAGGCAGAAACTCCTCACCCTGGGCTTCAAGGCTCTCCATCACCTCGCCCCCCTCCTACCTCACCTCCCTTCTCTCCTTCTACAGCCCACCCTGCACCCTCCGCTCCTCTGCCGCTAATCTCCTCACCGTGCCTCGTTCTCGCCTGTCCCGCCATCAACCCCTGGCCCACGTCATCCCCCAGGCCTGGAATGCCCTCCCTCTGCCCATCCGCCAAGCTAGCTCTCTTCCTCCCTTCAAGGCCCTACTGAGAGCTCACCTCCTCCAGGAGGCCTTCCCAGACTGAGCCCCTTCCTTCCTCTCCCCCTCTTCCCCCTCTCCATCCCCCCCATCTTACCTCCTTCCCTTCCCCACAGCACCTGTATATATGTATATATGTTTGTACATATTTATTACTCTATTTATTTATTTTACTTGTACATATCTATTCTATTTTATTTTGTTAGTATGTTTGGTTTAGTTCTCCTTCTCCCCCTTTTAGACTGTGAGCCCACTGTTGGGTAGGGACTGTCTCTATATGTTGCCAACTTGTACTTCCCAAGCGCTTAGTACAGTGCTCTGCACACAGTAAGCGCTCAATAAATACGATTGATTGATTGATTGATTGAGGAGTTTTTGGTTGATGAGGAGGTGGATGGGCAACCACTGGAGTTTCTTGAGGAGTGGGGAAACAGATACTGAAGATTTCTGCAGAAAAATGATCCAACTAGCAGAGTGAAGCATGGGCTAGAGTAGGGAGAGACAGAAGGGAGGGAGGTCAGCAAGGAGGCTGATACAGTAATCCAGGCAGGATAGGATACGTATCCTAGATTGTATTAATGTGGTAGCAGTTTGTGTGGAGAGGAAAGCAGATTTTGGTGATATTATGAAGGTGGAACCGACAGGATTTAGTGATGGATTGAATATGTGGTTTGAATGAGAGAGGAGTCAAGGATAATGCCAACGTTATGGGCTTGTGAGAAAGAAGAATTGTGGTGCCATCTACAGAGATGGGAAAGGCATGGGGTGGACATGGTTTGGGTGGGAAGATAAGGAGTTCCATTTTGGACATGTTAAACTTGAGGTGACGGGAAGACATCCAAGTAGGTCATCCCCAGCCCTCCTACTGGCTAGCTCTCACTTCATCCCCAGGCTTCCTCCACCCTGGCTCAGGCCTCATCATCTCCAGCCCTCCTCCTCCCTGGCTCAGGCGCGACCCCAGCCCTCCTCCACTGTGGCAGGGGAGGAGTCGGGACATGTGGCATAGTGGATAGAGCATGGGCTTGGGAGTCAGAAGGACCTGGTTTCTAATCCTGGCTCCGCCTCTTGTCTGCTATGTGACCTTGGGCAAGTCTATTTACTTCTCTGTGGCTGTTACTTAATCTGTAGAATGGGGATTTAGACTGTAAGCACCATATGGGACAGGGACTCTATCCAATGCAGTTAACTAGCATTTACCCCAGCACTCAGAACACTGCTTGGTACATAGTAAGTGCTTAACAAATATAAGCAAACAAACAAACAAGATGAATCGAGGGAAGGATGCCCTCAGTGCCCCTCTGGGCCCTGGCTGAGCCTTAGCACAGTTTGCCTGTTCCTCACCTCCAGATGCCCTCGCCCCATCTCCAGCTTTTTGCCCTGATGGCTGGACACCTTTCCGGCAAAGCTGCTACTTCTTCTACGCTGATGGAAGAACTTGGGATGTGAGCACCGGTTTGTGCTATGTGAATGGCTCCTTCTTGGTTGTGCTTGAAGACCTGCAGGAGCTGGTATGTAGGTGTCGCGGGGATAGGCGGCCCTTGGGTTGGACCCACCTTGTCTTGTCCTGGGCAGAGACTGCCGGGCAGGTCGGGAGATTGGGGTGAAGGAGGGGGCAGCTTGGAGCACAGGTCGGCTCCAGAAATCCCAACTGGGACCCGCCGGGGCGAGATGGTGGGACCAGGGAAGATCGGGGGTGGTGGTGGTGGGGAGAGCATGAGAGAAAGGCAGAAGTCAGTGATTGGATGAAAAAGCTGCTGGGAGCAATGAGGAGGAGGAGGGGCTACCCGTCTAGAGGACAAACAGATGGTGGGTGGGTGGGTGGATGGATGAGGTCCCTGCTGTAAGGTTGGAGAGGAGGGGCCTGGAAGGAGCACAGTCAGGGCAGCCAGAGAGCGAGCACTGGACCCAGGTTAGGCAGCAGCCACTGGGCCTCCACCCCTTGGCCACCCCTCTAGTCTGCCCTCCGGCCCTTCAGTCCCAGGACCTCTGTGCCCGTGTCCCGGCTTTGCCCGGCTGCTGCACACTTGTCAGTCATGGCCTCCTTGCGACTTGCCCTCAGGCCTTCTCCTCTGCTCCTGCCGGCTCAGATGCCTTGGGTTCCGACATGGGTCTCTGGGGCCATCTCCCCAGAACCAGGATGCACCCTGCAGGTCTGGGGGCTGGAGGCTCCTGCCCCTTTTTCTGAACCAGAGCAAGCCAGGGCCTGGAGCCTGCAGTCAGGTGGGTGCTGGGCAGGTGGACATTTTGTACTGCTGTGCTTTTGTCCCTTGCAGGAGTTTATTAGGAAGCACACAAAAGGAGAGCTCTGGATTGGGCTTCGTCGAAGAAGAGAGGACCTGTATTGGGTCAACGGGACAAAACTGGATCCAACGGTGTAAGTTGCTCTGAGCCACCCCTGGTCCTACTCCTGGGCTCCTTGGAGAGGAAGCATCCCGTCCCGGGAAGGAGGTAGACAGAAAGGCCCTTGGGGGTGGGCAGGGGAGTGGTCCATCCCCTCTCCTGGGGTTGCAGGAGCCTAGGGCGTCCAGCCTCTGTGCAGGTCTCCATAACCTCCGCAGATGATTAGGTGGCTGGCCTTCAGATGCCCAAGGCCCTCTGGCTCCGGGAGCCCAGGGTTTGGGCCAGGATCTTGCGGACTCTGGGTAATAGGGGCCTTCGGGGACAGGCTGAGAGGCTGGACCTCAGGAGTCCTCACCCCAGGAAGTGTCAGGAGTCTGGAAGGGGTGGAGGGAGAAGTGGGAGAGTTGCCCTTGGGGGAGAAGCGGGGGAGCCTCTAGGGGCAGGGGAGGGGGTCACGAGTGAGCCATGGAGGAGAAGCAAGGGCAAGCAACCAGCCCATGGAGCCAGGGTGATTTGTGTAGTTATAGTCTGAGTCTCCTGCTCCTTAATAAAAATAATAACCATCATTACTATTAGGATGGTGTTTATTAAGTGCTCAAAGTAGTGTGGCCTAGTGGAAGGATCATGGGCCTGGGGATCAGAAGACCTGGATTAGAATCCCAGTTTCACCACTTACCTGCTGTGTGAGACCTTGAGCAAGTCACTTAACTCTACTGGACCTCAGTGTCTTCGCTAGCAAAATGGGAATTCAATGTCTGTTTTCCCTCCTACTTAGACTGTGAACCCCACATGGGACCTGATGATCTTGTTTCATTCATTCATTCATTCATTCATTCATCCATTCAGTCGTATTTATTGAGTGCTTACTGTGGGCCGAGCACTGTACTAAGTGCTTGGGAAGTACAAGTCGGCAACATGTAGAGATGGTCCCTACCCAACAATGGGCTCACAGTCTAGAAGGTGGAGACAAGCAACAAAACAAAACATGTAGACAGGTGTTTCTATCCCAGCGCTGAGTACAGTGCTTGGCACATAGTAAGTGCATAATAGATACCACAATTATTATTCCTCACCTGGGTAGATCCAAGATAATTGGATCAGACATCATCCTTGTTCCACACTAGGCGTGTGGTATAAAGTGGGGAGAGGAGGGATCTCATCCCCTTCTCCTTTCCTCGTCTCCCACTCCCTTACTTGCTCCTTGTATTTATCCCCCACTCCCAGCCCCACAGCACTCAAGTCCATATCTGTAATTTATATTAATGTCTGTCTCCCTTGTTGTGGGCAGGGAATGTATCTATTTATTCATTCATTCATTCATTCATATTTATTGAGCGCTTACTGTGTGCAGAGCACTGTACTAAGTGCTTGGGAAGTACAAGTCAGCAAAATATAGAGACAGTCCCTACCCAACAACAGGCTTACAGTCTAGAATAGGGAGACAGACAACAAAACAAAACATGTAGACAGGTGTCAAAACTGTCAGAATTATAGCTGTTTATTA
Organism: Tachyglossus aculeatus; assembly: GCF_015852505.1. Classification (NCBI taxonomy): domain Eukaryota; kingdom Metazoa; phylum Chordata; class Mammalia; order Monotremata; family Tachyglossidae; genus Tachyglossus; species Tachyglossus aculeatus. Next base: position 176,109,619 of record NC_052067.1, read on the forward strand.
TTATAATGTACTCTTTCAAGTATTAGTACAGTGCTCTCACACAGTAAGCACTGAATAATTACAATAAAATGAATGAATGAATGAAAAAGAGGAAACTGAGGCCCAGAAAGGCGAAGTGGCTTGCCCCAGGTCACACAGCAGGCTGAGAGCAGAGCAGGGACCAGACCTTGGTTCCCGGCCCAGCCTGTACCCTCACCACTGGGCCCACGTGGCTTCCCTGCTCCCAGCAACCCCATCCTGGAAGAATTGGGGGAACCTGAGGAAGGGTTCCCCCACAATGGCCTGCCTTTGGTCCTCTGCCCCCTCCCCACAACCTGACTGTTTGCGGGTCCACTGATGGGTCCTTCTCCCCAGGTTCCCGGTGGCAGGCTCGGGAGAGTGCGCCTACACCGATCCTGCTGTGTTCTCCACCTCCTCCTGCTCATTGACCCGTTCATTCATCTGCAAGAGGGCCAAGGCCAGGTGATGTGAGTGGCTGCAGACCTGGCTCTGAGCCCTGACCACGCTGTTAAGTTATTAGAAGTTGTTAAGTTATTGGAGAAGCAGTGTAGCTCAGTGGAAAGAGCCCGGGCTTGGGAGTCAGAGGCCATGGGTTCTAATCCCGGCTCCACCACAAGTCTGCTGTGTGACCTTGGGGAAGTCACTTAACTTCTCTGAGCCTCAGTTACCTCATCTGTAAAATGGGGATTGACTATGAGCCCCATGTGGGACAACGTCATCACCTTGTATCCCCCCCAGCGCTTAACAAAGGCTATTATTATTATTATTAAAGATATAATATATGTATAAATTAAGTACTGTTACAATGTTTTATCAAATAGTTGTTTGAAATATTTCATAAAGTGTTTTTAAATTTGTGAATTAGTGTGTGCTGTTGTAATTGAAGAGGCCAATGGGAGCTGAAGAAGGGGAAGACTCAGGGGACCTGGAAGCTTGTATACTTTGCTGTACAAAGCAGGCTACATGTTAAGCCTGTGCACTGCGATCCATCCCTTTCGGACACTTGGTATTCACCCCACAACACTTATGTCCTTTTCCAAATGTTAATATCCATCTGGACTCAGCTTGTTGTGGGAAGAGAACATGTTTACCAACTCAGTTGAATTGTACTCTCCCAAGTGCTCAGTATAGCTCTGATGGATAGATTAAGCCATGACTCCTTCTCTCAGACCTCTAGACCTCGTTCCCTGGGCCAGCAGTGCTGGCCACCCTGTTCTGGGTTGGGCTTTTCCTTAGCTCCATGTTTGGTCATTCTCAAAACTTTGACCTTTCCTTTCTTGGTTGTTTCCTGTCTCTGTTGTCTCCATTGTCCTCTTGGATACATTGTGCTTGTGTCTAGCCAGGAATAATAATAGTTATACATTTTAAACATTATTATTATATTATTGTATTTTTATTATATATTATTATTGCAGGACCCAACATCACACAAGGCACTGTCTCTCCTGGAGAGCAGGGCTGCACTCAATCAGTCACGTTTATTTAGTGCTTACTGTCTGCAGAGAACTGTACTAAGCGCTTGGGAGAGTACAGTATAACAGAATTGGTAGCCACGTTCCCTGCCCACAATAAACTTACAGTTTAGAGGGGAAGTCTGACATAAATACTAGGCATTGATACTAGGAAATATTAATATTGATATTGGAAAAGCAGCATGACCTAATGGATAGAACATGGGCCAGGGAGAAGGACCTGGGTTCTGCTCCTGTCTCTACCACTTCTCTGCTGTGTGACCTTGGGCAAGACACTTAACTTCTCTGTGCTTCAGTTACCTTGTCTGCAAAATCAGTCAATCGATTGTATTTATTGAGGACTTACTGTGTGCAGAGCCCTGAATTAAGTACTGGGAGAGTATAGTATAACAACATAAAGGACACATTCCTTGCCCGTAATGACCTTACAGTCTCGAGGAGGAGACAGACATTAATATACATAAACAAATTACATTTATGTACATAAGTGCTGTGAGACCGGGTGGGGGGATGAATGAAGGAAGCAAGTCAGGGTGAGGGAGAAGAGAGTGGAAGAAAAGGAAATGAGAGCATAGGGAAGACCTGACATAGACCATGAGCTATGTATCCCAGAGTTAGTACAGTGCCCGGCACATAGTAATCGCAACAAAGCAGCACTTACAGGAAGCAGCATTCAGAGGGGAAGCAGCACTAGTAGGAAGCAGCATTCAGAGGGGAAGCAGCACTCAGAGGAAGCCACATTCAGGGGGAAGCGTTCATGAAGGAAACAGCACTAGGGGAGCAGCAGTCGAGGGAAGCAGCATTTGGGGAAGCAGCTTGAGGAGAAGACTTGCAGCGTCAGCAGTCCATGATGCCAAGAACCTCTCCAAACATTCTGATGCAGGATTGACAGAACGGGCTCCCTTGACCAGAAGACTGGTACTGACCCTTGGTAGAGTGGTGTGAGTGAGGGTGTGCATGTGTCACTCCCTTGCACGTTGGTTAAAAAAAAAAAAACTAAAATTTTCCACAGTAAATTTGGTGGCTTCGTTTGACTCTTCATGCGTCATGGAGAGGCTACCCAATCCAGGGAAATCCTGGTTGGTACGAGACAGGGGCTTGTTAACACCCCTCACCAGCCTTTTCTCCCACACCCTCCTTGCAAATCTGTCCTGTTCCCCGACAGTGATCTCTGATCTTTTGACCTGTTTCAATATTCTCAGACCCCACTCTTCTCTGCGTATTTCTCTCCCCTCAGCCCCGACTCCTTACTGCCTATTTCCCTCCCCTCACCCCCACTGCTCAATGCACACTTCTCCCCCCTCAGCCCCAACTTTCCATGACTATTTCCTTCCCCTCAGCACCCACTCCTCACCGCACATTTCTTCCCCCTCAGCCCCCAGTCCCTACTGCATACCACCCTCACCTCAGCCCCCACTCGTCACTGCACATTCCCCTCCCCTCATCCCTCCCTCCCTCCCATCTCACTCCTCCCTGCACACTTCTCTCCCCTCAACCCTGGCTCCCAACCCAACATTTCTCACCTCTTAATCCCCCTTGGTGGCAGAGTCCCAGCCCTCACTTGCCTTGATCGCCCTCTCTACCTGTGGTGGGGGGTGGAGGCTGTCTCTCTCTCTCATAGCAGCCCCTCCGCTCTTGCCCCTACCCACTCTCTGGGATTCATCTACAGGATTTATCTGGACTTGCGACGGGGTGAATCGTGGGTTTGGAAGAGCCAGATCCAGCGGAAGCGGCTTACAGAGAGGACCTCCCAGCCTCGCCCCCAGCTTTAGTGTGCCCTCCCACCAGACACCTTGTGTGGATGTGGCTGGGGTAGCCTCCCCAAGCAGTCTGGCCGAGGCCATTGGTCAGAGGAGACTGGAGAGGAGCCTGGCGTGGGACCTGGGGAGAATGACCAGCCATTATCCAATGGAACGTGCTCAGCCAACAGCTGTTGAGGGCAGTTCAGAGGGTACTTCTGCACTGCGCATAGAGCCACCACCATCAACAGGCTCATCAGTAGTGCACGTGTGCGCGCGCGCGCGCACACATGCACACACACACACGCCCGCCCCTCTTCTCCCCACCATTGCTGCGTTATTAGCATTACTATCATCGTTAGTGCACAGAGCTATCTTGTGGATTCAAAGTTGACTCAACCAACATTTGATGTGATCCAGAAACACACACTTCCATGAGCTGCCTACTGGCCTTATACTGCCCTTCTCTGTCTCTGCCTCCTGCTCTCTCTTTCCCCGGTCCCTCAGTGTCCCTCAGCTTCCCTTCCTCCATCCAACTGCTCCCAGAGCCTAACGTTTGTCTTTGCCCATGGGCCACGAGATGAAAGCTGCTGCTCAGGAGGGAATTGTGAGGGTTTTATTGATCTAGAAGGAAGGGTCCAGGACAGAGGGGCAGGCAGGTGGGCATGACATGACATTCTGAGAGTGACAGGCTCTGGGCCTTCCTGGTGGGAATCAGCTGCTTCATCCTGCTCTCTTCAGGAATCCCCCCAGAGCCCTGGGAGTAGAGACAGGATTGAGTCCTTGGATGCTGCATGTGCAAGTGGGTAGTCGGGATATGGTCACAGCACAGGTTCTGGCTTCTCCTGCTTCCCCTGGAGAATAGCACAGCAGACGAAGAGTGGAGTGTGGGGAGTATAGAGGAGAGCCCCGTGGATGTGCAGGTCTGTGTGTGTCTGTGTGTATGGGCCATGGAGAATTGTGTGCATGTGGCAGGGGAGGGGGATGGGGAGAATAGGGCAGAGAACTGTGTGTGTTGGTCGGGGGTGGTGGCAGGGGCGGGCCTTGGCCCATGACTTTCATCAGTGATGTGTCTCACTCCCGCACTGGATTCGTGGCTCCCATTTCTGGACAATGGCACCTCACCTAAGCGTCACTGACGAACAGGACTCTGGTTGTCATTTCTTTCTGTCCCGATGCTGGAGCCACCACCTTGTCCACACAGATGTTTTTCTCGTTCACAGCCTTGGTGATGGCTGTGAAGACCACTTGCCCTGCAACAGACCAGGCCAAACCAAGGATGATGATCTTTCCTGCTATCACAGCAGAGGCCTCCAAGTGGAGTCCAGTCAGGTCACCTCCGTGACACTGGCTGGGACGCGGGCACCAGGACAACTGGGGAGTCGGAGCCAGGAGAGGCTTGCCCCTCCCTTGGCCAGTGAGACACCTGGTAATGAAGCATCAGATCAGAAATGCTTGGACAGAGCCCCAGGAGAGGGGAGATTGTCTCTCTAATCTGCTAGGGGGCCCCAGATGGATGGGGAGAGTGGAATTATCCAAGCAGCCACCAAGCTGGTCCAGACACCTATCGTGTCCCGTCTTGGCTGCTCCATCTGTATCCTCACCAGTTTCCCTGACTCCAGCCTTCCCCACTCCAGTCCATATTTCACTCTGAGCCTGGATGATTTTTCCAAAACATCATTCTCCACCACTCTTCATGCACTTCAAGTCAACCTACTCACTGTGGTCCGTAAGCTCCTTGTGGTTAGGGATCACCCATACGTTCTCCTTTGTACTGTATGTGCCCAAGTGCTTAGTACAGTGCTCTGAACATAGTAAGTGCTCAATATATACTATTGATTACAGATTGATTGTTTGTGCCTTGTTCTCATCTTTCACCACTGACAACCTTGCTCATGCCCTGCCTTCTGCCTAGATCTCTCCCTCCGACCCTTTCATATTTGCCAGACTGCTGTTCTTCCCCTGAGCCCTACTAAAATCATACCACCTCCAGAAGTCTTCCACAATTAATCTCTCATCGCCCACCATTTCCCCCCATCAACTGCAACTTCAGCATTTTTGCCTCACCTAAGCCTATGGATACTAGCCCTCCCTCATTCCTGCATATCTTTATCCTCTCTTGCCTCCTTCTATTTGTACTTTACTACTACTGTGTTTGTTTCCCCATCCAGATTGTAAGGGAGGGATCATGCCTAGTAACTCTATATTGGACCTAGTACAGTCAGTGCTCTACACAGAGAAGCCTTCAATAAATAGGAGATCGTGAGCAGATGCTGGGTTTTCAGAGGGCTTTGACCAGAGTCGACTGAAAAGGCTTGTAAGGACACAAGTTCTCCAGGTCCAGAGGGAGTATTCTGTTCTGCTCAGATACTGGGCTCCGCCACATGTCTGCTGTGTGACCTTGGGCAAGTCACTTAACTTCTCTGAGCCTCAGTTACCTCATCTGTAAAATGAGGATTAAGACTGTGGGACAACTTGATCCCATTGTACCCCCCCAGTGCTTAGAACAGTGCTTTGCACATAGTAAGCGCTTAACGAATGCCATTATTATTATTATTATTATTATTATTATTATTATTATTATTATTATTATTACTGGGAAAAGGATGGGAAACATTGGGTGGGGGGCAAAGGTCACTTTGAAGAGTGAGAGTGTCAGCTTGGGTGCCTGGTCTTGGCCGGGGCCACTCTTTTTTTATGGTATTTGTTAATTAACTGTGGCATTTCTTAAGCTTACTATATGCCAGGCACTGTTCTAAGCACTGGAGTAGATGCACAGTAATTTTACAGATGAGGGAACTGAAGCCCAGAGACGTGAAGTGACTTTCTCAAGGTCACACAGCAGACAAGTGGTGGAGCCAGGTCTAGAATCCAGGTCCTTTGGACTCCCAGACCCGTGCTCTCTCCACTAGGCCATACTGCTTCTTACTCTTCTTTAACCCCTCGGGAGATTCCCTGCAGGAGGGACTGTGCAGTAAGAGCTCTCTGTAAGACCTCCAGAAAGCAGAAGAGGATGCGAAAACCTCCAGTGAGCTCCACTGTGGGCATGGGATACTCTAGGAAAAAGAACCGAAATTCAACTCTGGTTTGCCAGCCTGGGAGCCTCTGACTGGCAATGGGCCAGGTGAGACCTGATGGCTCTATGGCTGACTGCCCTGGTCAGGTCAACCTTAGAGGGCAGTGGTATCCGGGGAGGTTTCCTGAGGCTGGGCGTTGGTCAGAGAGGGACAGACTGGGGAAAGGCAGAGCTCAGTCACATGATCTAAGCACAGCTGCCCCACGCTGAACTTTGGGTAAGACCCAGGAGAGCGGCCATGATGGCCATTGGGAGACGGAGGGGTCCAGAACCTCCGGCTCGGATAGACGCAGGCCAAGAGGGGACCCAAGAGATGCCTGGAGGACCACAGCAGATGAGGAAAGGCTCCCCCAGAACTGTCCAGCCAATCCCACCCCTCCACAACAAGGGACCCTCACTGGGACTCCAGGGTGAAAGGTCCAAATCAAACGAAGGGAACACGTGTCTTCATCCCCCCAGGGGGGCAGGGAGTGTGGGGGGAGTCTGCACAGGCCATGTCCCCTGGGACACTGGGCAGAAAAGTTCAGCAGTAGGTTCAAGAGGGTTTGGGCAGACATATGGCTGAGTGGTCCTTGCTAGGTCCTAGGAGGGGAAGTTAGGGATGGAAAGAGGAAAAGGCAGGAAGGGGAAATGGTTCATCCTTAGCCTCCAATAATATGTCCACTAAGGCAGTGGTTACATAATCCCTACAAGTGTTCCAGGCCCTAGCCAGAAGCAGTCAGAGCTTGGATGGTCCACAGAACTGAACCAACTTTGGCATGGTTAGACAAGCCATGAAACTGACTCAACGCAGGCATGGCTGAAGGACTGTGAAACTCACCCACCATGGGCATGGCCAGATGGGCTGGGAAATTGACCCAACATGAGCAGCGTGGCTCAGTGGAAAAGAGCCCGGGCTTTGGAGTCAGAGGTCATGGGTTCAAATCCTGGCTCCGTCACATGTCTGCTGTGTGACCTTGGGCAAGTCACTTAACTTCTCTGAGCCTCAGTTACCTTATCTGTAAAATGGGGATTAAGACTGTGAGCCCCACGTGGAACAACTTGATCACCTTGTATCCACCCCCAGCGCTTAGAACAGTGCTCTGCACATAGTAAGTGCTTAACAAATGCCATTATTATTATTATTATTTTGAGCATGGCTGGATAGGCCATGGGGTGGCTACATTTTTGCCTCTCAGGTTGCTTGCCCCTTCCCTGCAACTTTCCTGGCCCCTGGCCCACAGTGACCCTCTCTGGGTCCCTAGAGACCCAGCCAGCTCCAGGCCCACAGTACCTTGGTTCTAACACCTGGCTCAGCCACTTGTCTGCTGTGTGACCTTAGGCAAGACACTTAACTTCTCAATACCCCAGCTACCTCATTTGTAAATTGGGGATTAAGATGTGAGACCTATGTGGAAAGGGACCGTGTCCAACACATTTATCCTGTAACTACCCCAGCATTTAAAACAGTGACTGGCTCATAGTAAGTGCTTAACAAATACCATTATTATTATTATTATCATTATTGTTTTATTATTATCATTAGTTTCCTCTACTACCCCACTTCCAGAGTCCCTCCCCAGAGACTGACTGAAGAAGAGTCTCCTGTCCAACCCTAATCCCTAGGGCTCCCTGCTGCCCCACTCCCCATAGAGTCCCACCCCAGAAGACTGGCTGAAGGATTGTTGTGGGGGACAGGAGTGGTGGGGCTGGCCAACCCCCATCTACTCACCTGGCTTCACCACCTTCACATCCCAGAAGAGGTTCTTGGGGCTGCCCGGGCAGAGGCAGGATGTGTACCGGTAGTTCCCGTAGTCAAACACCACCCCATCAGCTTCTGCAATGCTGCTCTCGACCTGGGCAAGGCACAGCAGGTTGATGGTCAGCGTCCCAGTGTCACTGCCCACTCCCAGGGTCACCACCCACTCCCAGGGTCATTATGCGGCCCAGGGAGGGCTGGAGGGCTATGGGCTGGAGGGTGGGGGGCCAGGGTGCAGAACCTGGGCTGAGTTGGACCCACCTCGGGAGAGGCAGAGGCTTAGGCGGAGGAGGACTGAAACAGAATCCCACTGCGGGTGACTCGATGTTATTTAGGGTCATGACCAACTGCAGCCTCAACCTGTTCACCCAGGGCTCTGTCTCTGACGATGCTCCAGAGGAAACTAGCAGGAATACTCCCAGGAGACCCTCCAGCTTTTTGGAAGAAGAAAATCTCTCCATTGACAGGGATGAACAACCTTTCAGGGTACACCTCTCCAGTACTTCCCCACTTTTCAGTCTGGGAAAGTCCTTTCCTGTCTGGAAGTTCAGCCAGAGCCCTTCTCTTTCACTCCTTCCTCCACAGGCCTGGACAATGACTTCTCATCAGTCTTTGATATTTCCAGAGTGCCCACTGCGGGCAGAGCACTGGACTGGGTACCCACTGTGTGCAGAGTGCAGAACCGGGTGCACACTGTGTGCAGAGCACTTGACTGGGTGCCCACAGTGTGTGGAGTGCTGCCTTGAGAGACTGCAATAGAGATAAAATAATGATAATAATGATTGTGGTGTTTGTTAAGCATGTACAGTGCAACAAACACTGTGCTAAGTGCTGGGTAGATAGGGTTCAATTAGATGAGATACTGTCCCTATCCCCCCATGGGATGGGGCTCACGGTCTCAGAGGGAGGGAGGGAGGGAGGGAAGGAGGAAGGACATTTCTGGGATGAGGTGGTCACCAGCTGATTGTGCCCCTGAGAAGAGCATGGTAACTTTGACCATGGTAAACTTTGCCCTCAGGGAGCAAGGCCTGACCTTCAAGGGACCCGCCACCCATTCTGGCTCCAACCACCCTCCACAGAGCCAGGCAGTCATTGGAAAATGCTTGGACAGCCCTTGTGCTACCTCTGTCCCCAGGGACCGAGAAGGGGGTGCAGCACATCTCTCTCCCACTCCCTGGCTGGAGGTGGTGGAGGGTGGGTGGAGGACTCAGTGGGAGGCTTAATGTGTGACGGGTGGGGGCAGGGTCAGAGTCATTTCATGTTGTGACACCTACCACAATACAGTCATCCAGGTGGTCTGTCACCTTGGCTTTCAGGGTGAAGGGCTCGCCTCTGATCACGGAGCTGGGCATGTCCAGCTGCACAGAGAAGGGTCGCCGGTCGGCCGCAGCCGGGGGTGGGGAGACAGGGAGGTTGGCCTTGGGAGATCCGGGAACCCGGATGAGCACGGGCTTGGAGATTTGGTCTATCCGGCCCAGGTCCGGAACCACGGTTTTGACGAAGCAGATTTTCGGCCGGTCGAGGACCTCGGCATAGGCTCCGAGCATGGTCTGGCCTGCAGATGATAGTGGGGCTGGTTGGGGATTCCGGGCCAGGTGTGGTGGGGAGAGACACTGCCCAGCCCCCAACCTGTATCACAGTGACCCCACAGAGCCCAGGGGATTTCAGGGGCACCGACCACCTCTCTGCTCCCTTCCTCAGCCTCCAGAGCGGTGAGTGACTTGCCCAGGGTCACAAAGCAGGCAAGTGTAAGAGATGGGATTAGAACCCAAGTCCTCTGACTCCTAGGCCCATGCTCTTTTCACTAGGCCATAGTGCTCACTCGCTCTCTGTCTCTCTCTCTCTGTCTCTCTCTCTCTCTGTCTCTCTCTCTCTCTCTCTCTCTCACACACACACACACACACACACACACTCTCGCACACACACTCCCAAGTGTGCACACACCCACCCACTCCATCAATTCCACTCCTTCCTGTCACTCTGCTACTTCCTTATCTCCTCCCCTTCCCCTGGAGGCTTAAACACCTCAAGCCATTGGGGACCCTCCTTGCTGTCTGGCCTTGTCCTTTCTGTGGCCCAGGCCAGGACCCCATCCTGTGGTCACCTCCCTTCCACCTTCCCTGCAGCCCTTGGTCAGCTCCCTGCAGGGGCCCTATGGACATCTTATGACGTCCAGAACTCTAGGCACTGGTTCTCTGCCCACCTCCCAACCCCGTGGGTCCCATCTGGGTCTCCTCACAGTCACGGGTTGGTGCCACAGTCTGGTACCTTGACTGCAGCCCCATTGTTCCTGCAGTTGTCCTTCCTCCAGTCCCCACCCCCAACCCCAGGCCCCAACCCCCAGCCCCAGGCCCTCACCTAACTTGGACGTCTTTGCCTCCCACACGTATGATCGGTTCTGGCCAGGGCAGAGGCAGCTGATGTGCTTGGCATTTCCATCTGGGAACTCCAGCCCTTCAGCCTCGGCTAGACTCACCTGCAGCTGCAGGGAAGAGGAAGGGACTGCATCAGCCTTCTTACTGCATCAGCCTTCTCTCTGATCTCCCATCCTCGTGTCTCTCCCCACTTCAATCCATACTTCATGCTGCTGCCCGGATTGTCTTTGTCCAGAAACGCTCTGAGCATGTTACTCCCCTCCTCAAAAATCTCCAGTGGCTACCAATCAACCTACACATCAGGCAAAAACTCCTCACCCTGGGCTTCAATGCTGTCCATCACCTCGCCCCCTCCTACCTCACCTCCCTTCTCTCCTTCTACAGCCCACCCTGCAGCCTCTGCTCCTCTGCCGCTAATCTCCTCACTGTACCTCGTTCTCGCCTGTCCCGCCATCGACCCCCGGCCCACGTCATCCCCCTGGCCTGGAATGCCCTCCCTCTGCCCATCCGCCAAGCTAGCTCTCTTCCTCCCTTCAAGGCCCTACTGAGAGCTCACCTACTCCAGGAGGCCTTCCCAGACTGAGCCCTTTCCTTCCTCTCCCCCTCATCCCCCTCTCCATCCCCCCGTCTTACCTCCTTCCCTTCCCCACAGCACCTGTATATATGTATATATGTTTGTGCATATTTGTTACTCTATTTATTTATTTATTTTACTTGTACAGATCTATTCTATTTATTTTATTTTGTTAGTATGTTTGGTTTTCATCATCATCATCATCAATCGTATTTATTGAGCGCTTACTGTGTGCAGAGCACTGTACTAAGCGCTTGGGAAGTACTAATTGGCTCTGTCTCCCCCTTTTAGACTGTGAGCCTACTGTTGGGTAGGGACTGTCTCTATATGTTGCCAACTTGTACTTCCCAAGCACTTAGTACAGTGCTCTGCACACAGTAAGTGCTCAATAACTACGATTGATGATGATGATGATGATGATGATCAGCCTGGCAGCTGCTGATGCTGCTGCTTCTGCTGGGGAAAGGAGAGGCAGGGCAGGATGGAGCAAGGCAGGGCAGGGGACAGGAGAGAACAGGAAGGGACAGGAGGGAAGGAGAGCCCCCCTTCCATCAGAAGATAAAGTGGAAGGAATAAATGTTTCCATGGTGCAGCTGAGGCATATCCTAGTCACAGGATGGCCACTTCTGACCTCTTTGAGGCTCTGGAGAAGGCTCACTGCACTGGTCCCAGTGACCCTCTGGGCAGGATGAAGAGAGTTCCTGAGGGGAAGATCTGGGGTTGGTTCCAGAGCAGGGAACAGGGAGTGAGAAATGGGGAGTGGAGAGTTCAGAGTGGGAAACAGGGACTGGGGAGCGTGAATCATGGGACAAGGAGTGGGGCCTGGGGAGGTGATGAGGATAATGATAATGAAGAATCCCTGGCACTGCCCATGCCCAGGAGAGAGGCCAGCCTGAGGGGCTCACTCACCACGATGCACTCCTTGAGATTGTTGGAGACCCTGGCTTCGATGGGGAACAGTTCTCCCGGACTGGCCGAGTCAGGTATGTCCAAGTAGATGGAGAACGGCTTGGGGCTGCCTGTCGGAGAGGATTCGGAGGCCAAGCCCACACCCAAACCGGCCCCCAAGCCCTCACCCAAGTCCACACTACGGGTTGCTGGTTTGATGAGTACGGTCTTGGTGATTGAGTCCTTCATTTCAGTCTCTGGATCCACCGTCTCCGCCTGACAGATGTCCTTATTCTTTAAAGCCTCCATCGAGGCACTGCAAGGCACAGGACCTAGGGATACAAACAGGTGAACACACTGCCAGTAAACTCAATTTCCACACATCCGGGTGGCCTACTGACCCACTGACTGACTGGCCAACTGACCGACCAACTGGCCGATTAAAAATCAAGTCTAACCAGAGGTAGATTAGAGGCAGGTTAGAAGTGACTGACTCTCATTTTCTTCCTCCTCCTCTTCCTCCTGCTGCCCCCAGCTCCCACCCCAGTTTTACTTACAGAGAAGACCTCATCCCTGGCCTCAAGGACCTTACAGTTCCAGAAGGGAGGTAACAGACCATCTTTCAAGAAACCAGACATAACCACCCCATTATAATGCTCTCCTTCTCGTGTTCCCCTTCCAGTGCTCTTTCAGAATGATTCCTCTTGGACTTTAATGCCAATATTCCTGGCAGTGGAATTCTGTCCCCCCAGATAAACAATTTTGCCCAGTTTACCTTAGCTTCAGTACTTCTGTCCCCTTCTCTTGGAAGGATTTTGACTAAAACTCATTTCAGTTTCCCATTAGCTGTGAACAACTATTTAGCATAAATCATTCAGATCTATTCACACAGGGTACATTTTAGTTGTCTTGGATGTGAAATAAAACTGAACATTTTTGTTAAAAAAGTAAACCATAAAAATCGTACATATTTATATTTGTGTTTGAATGGGTCTTTATATACACTGAGGTTTTATCACTTTTTTTAATACATCAGTGGAAAACTTACAGTGCCTGGCACATAGTAAGTGCTTAACAAATACCATAATTATTATTATTTACTTAGCACCCATTTAGTTAACATTTTATTTTCATGGATCCAGTTAACAGTGCTAATAAAGGGACAGTTGTCCTCTTACTTTAAAAGATTCAACTGACAGTGAAATTATAGTGCTTAATACACTGCTTGGCACATAATAAGCACTTAATAAATACCTCAATTATTATTATTACTGATTTTTATGTGGCTGAAAAGACCATTGTAAGGCCCACAGTCCCAGCCACATTGTGCCCAAAATGAGATTATTCCTTTTTAATAATAATAGTAATAATAATTGTGGTATTTTTAAGCACTTACTATTGACCAGACACTGTACTAAGCGCTGAGTACAACAATATGAACAAATCAGGTTGGACACAGTCCCTATCCTGCATGGGGCTAACAGTCTTAATCCCTATTTTATAGATGAGATAACTGAGGCACAGAAAGATGAAGTGACTCACCTAAGGCCACACAGCAGACACGTGGCAGAGCTGGGATTAGAATGCATGACCTTCTGACCCCCAGGCCCATGCTCTATCCAATATGCCACATGGTGTGCTTGCAACCCCTGGCGCTGTATTCTCTTTTGACTCATTGTCTCTCATTCCTTAGGAGGCTTCTAGAGAACAGCGTTTGCCTTCTTGATGGCGGAGTGCCATGCTGGTCTGTCCTCAGAAACTGACTCTCAGTTTTCAGTTGGAACATACCATTATCTTAGGTTTTGTTTTCCCGTGTCCTTTCTCTGCCCTTCTGGCTTTGTTTCCCAATCTCTGCTCTCCACATAGCAGCTGTTTGGGTTTCCTGCTGTCATCCATTCTCCTCACTCGTCTCTCCCACAGTAGTTGTGCTGAGGTGAGCAGACTTTAATGTTCTGAGATGGTCTGTGTTTTAGAAGTTTGTCATGATTCTATTTTGCCACTGAATGTTGGGTGTAACCCATAAATCCCATAAATGGTGATGATGCTGGTATTTCTTAAGCACTTTCTATGTACCAAGCACTGTTCTAAGCACTGGGACAGATCCAGGAGAATCAGGGTGGACACAGTCCTTGTGCCATATGGGGCAAGTAGGAAGGAGAACTGATGAAGAAACTGAGGAATAAAGAAGCTATATCAAGCAAGAGGCAGAGGAAGGGGTGAGGCTGAGCCAGTGGTCATTCCCAGCTGCTATTTTGCAGAGCTGCCCTTTCCCAAGTGCTTAGTGCAGGGTGTGGCACACATACGAGAAGCAGTGTTGCTTAGTGGAAAGGGCACGGGCTTGGGAGTCAGAGAATGTCGGTTCTAATCCCAGCTCTGCCACTTGTCTGCTGTGTGACCTTGGGCAAACCACTTAACTTCTCTGTGCCTCAGTTACTTCATCTGTAAAATGGGGATCAAGACTGTGAGCCCCACGTGGGACAACCTGATTGATTACCTTGTATCTACCCCAGTGCTTAGAACAGTGCTCGGCACATAGTAAGAGCTTAATAAATACCATTATTATTATTATTGTTATAGGCTGTTCATAAACACCCAGTCCTCCTGCAGTGTGAGTCTGTACCCCATGTTTTGGACAGAATGTGGCTGGAGAAATGGGGACCAACCCTCCCAAAACCTATGTCCATCTGGATTTCCCAAGGGACAACTTTTCTGGGTGTATATCGGGGCTGGGCCTGTGAGTACTGCATTGACCTTTTTCGTAGGTGACCCTCACCCTCAGGGAGGTCTTCTTCCACTGTGAAGGATAAATCATAGAAATGCATCTGTCTGTTTTGTATCTTGGTAGTATTTGTTAAGTGTTTACTATGGGTCAGGCACTGTGCCAAGCACTGGGGGAGATCCAGTCCAATCAGATCAGATAGAGTCTCTGTCCCAGCCAGGGCTCCCAGTATAGGGACCTGAACCCATTGTGTATTTGGAGGATACAGCTGTGCCCATGTGTGGTGAGGATCTGGGCCTGTCAGTCAATCAAACATATTTACTGAACACTTATTGTGTGCAGAGTACTATAGGAAGTGCTTGGGAGAGTACAATGTAACAGATTTGGGAGACATGTTCCCTGCTTACAATGAGCTAACAGTTTTGGGGGTCTGTGTGCTGTTGTGCAGGTTTTCTGTCACCTGCTCCAGTTCCAGGGAGCCAAGGGTCCCACTGGACCCTGCTCATTGACCTCCATGCCCCAGTGCACCTGGAAACTGCCTGATTGCATCATCTCTACCTCAGAGCTTACTACAGTGTTTGGCAGACAGTAAGCGCCCAACCAACACCAGTAATTAACAGTTACGCTGAGGGTGCAACGGGAAGAACCTGGCCCTGGGAATCAGGAGCCCAGCCCAGCTCTAGCAGGCTGGACCATCCGGGGATAGGTTTCTGACCAATGAAAGGCCTACAGTTTTCCGAGGGTGGACAGGCCCAGTAGGAATTTGGACAAATCCCTCCAGCACTCCCATGACTTCCCTGGCTTGGAACTTATTTTAATGTCTGGTTCTACTCCACTGAACAGTAAGCTCCTCGAGGCAAGGGATCATGTCTACCAGCTCTATTGTATCATACTTAGAACTGTGCTCGTCACACAATAAGTTCTCAATAATACCAATGAATGACTGATCGATCAGGTGGCAACGATCACAGTGGCAACCTAGGCCACTGCCTACTGGATCACAGTGCTCTGGCCTGGCGTCACCCTTGTCAGGATCACTGCAGCCGTCAGTGGGGCCCATGCATCAAACTACTCCGCAGTGACTTTGCCACACACTGTATCTCTCCCTGCCTGCCCACTCGTTGTGCTCCTGTTAAGTGTTTACTATGGGGACTTGAGTCGTAGAGGGGACTTGACAGGCACGGTCCTGAGAGCATGAGTGGTGCTGAGCAGGCCACTGGCCACTGAATCAACTTCTCCATATGAGGTCTCCAACTTGAATTCTCAGACCGAGGTTTATCCACTGTTCCTGATGGGAGGTTCCCACATGATGAGGCCCAACTCTTAGAATCCCAGAATAGTCACCCAAAGTTTCCTGTTGGATCTCACTGCCCCTTACCTACCCGGTATGCTGGGCACAGTGATTGGCACGGAGTGAGTGGTTAATGAATAGTAGTGATGACAAAACAGCCACAACAAGGGCAGTAACTATAGCAAGAACAAGAACAACAGCCCCAGCCATCTCACCCAAGCCGCTGGCCCGCAGGTCCCAGAAGAAGCTCTTGGAATCCCCCGGGCACAGGCAGGTTGTGTACTTGAAATTCCCTTCTGGAAACTCGAACTTCTTGGTGTCCTCCATGCTGATTCTTACCTGGGCACAGAGAGGACCACCGAGTGAGGCGTGAGAGGTGTGTGCTGGTCCGGGATCCAGCTTCTCTGTCCCGAGGTGTGTGGGGTGAGAGGGGCAGGGAAGCAAAGCCTGCACTGACCCTCAATGCTACTGGCCTGGACTGGCCTGACCCCACCCACCTTCCTAATCCTTCTTCACCCTTGAGGCTGAAGCAAGGTTGGGGATGTATCGGGGTCAGGGGACTGGGGCCACTCCTCGGACCCCTGCTATAACTTCTGCTATAATCTCTCATCCTATCCCAACTGGATTACTGCACCAGTCTCCCCTCTGACCTCCCATCCTCCTGTCTCTCCCCGCTTCAGTCTATACTTCACTCTGCTGCCCAGATTATCTTTGTAAAGAAACACTCTGGGCATGTTACTCCCCTCCTCAAAAATCTCCAGTGGCTTCCTGTCAACCTGCTAATCAAGCAAAAACTCCTTACTCTTAGCTTCAAAGCTCTCCATCACCTCACCCCCTCCTACCTCACCTCCCTTCTCTCCTTCTCCAGCCCAGCCAGCACCCTCCGCTCCTCTGCCACTAACCTCCTCACTGTGCCACATTCTCGCCTGTCCCGCTGTCGACCCCCGGCCCACGTCTTTCTCCTGGCCTGGAGTGCCCTCCCTCCACACATCTGCCAAGCTAGCTTTCTTCCTTCATTCAAACCCCTACTGAGAGCTCACCTCCTCTCCTCCAGGAGGCCTTCCCAGACTGAGCCCCCTTTTTCCTCTCCTTCTCCCCATCCCCGTGCCCTACCTCCTTCCCCTCCCCACAGCACTTGTATATACTTGTACAGATTTATTACTCTATTTTACCTGTACATATTTATATTCTATTTATTTTGTTAATGATGTGCATATAACTATAATTCTATTTGTTCTGATGATTTTGACACATGTTGAAATGCTTTGTTCTGTTGTCTGTCTCTCTCTCCCTTCTAGACTGTGAGCCTGTTGTTGGGTAGGGACCATCTCTATATGTTGCCGACTTGTACTTCCCAAGCACTTAGTCCAGTACTCTGCACATAGTAAGTGCTCAATAAATATGATTGAATGAATGAATGAATAACCTCCAGGGCCATAACCCCTCTGTTGTGGGGGCTGGAGTTGCTCCATATCAAGAAGACTGGATGGGCCAAGCCCGACTTGGGGCTCAGAACAGCATTCTCCTCCGTACAGCCCTCTGCATACAGGAAGCACTCAGTTCAGCTCTCTACACACAGATAATGCTTAGTACAGCACTCTGCATGTAACGGTGCTCAAGATGCTGCTCTGCACACAATAGGTGCTTGGAACACTGCTCTGCTCAAAACAGGCCCCCAGTCCAATGCTCTGCACATAGTGGGTGCTCGGGATGGTGCTCTGCACTCAACAGACTCTCAGTCCAGTGCTCTGCACACAGTTGTTGCTCAGGACAGTGCTCTGCACACAGTAGGCAGCTTGGCCTGGTGAACAGAGCACGGGCCTGGAAGTCAGAAGGAACTGGGTTCTAATTCGCTCTCTGTCACTTGCCTGCTGTGTGACCTTGGGCAAGTCACTTCCCTTCCTCTATACCTCCTCTATAGTACAGTGCTCTGCACACAGTAAGAGCTCAATAAATATGATTGAATGAATGTGGGGCAGGGACTGTGTCCCCTTGATTAGCTTGTATCTACCCCAGCACTTAGTGCCATGCTTGGCACATAGTAAGCACTCAACAAATGCCATAAGAAGTAGGCCCCCAGGCTTGTGCTCTGCACACACAGTAGGCACACAGAAAACAATAGACCTGGGGGCAGTCCCACCGAGCCCACCAGGAATCCCTCTTCAGCTCCGCCTCCCCCGGCCTGATCCCAGCAGGGGCATTTCATCACACTGGGAGCCTTGAGGAATCATAGAGTGGGAGCTGGGGTACTCACTGGGTGGTGGGCCCACCCTGGAGTCACCATATGGCCTGGTGGCTTGGGGTACACAGGGGCTCCAGGGGTGGAGAGTCCAGGGTGGCCTCATGCTCTAGGCTGGAGTGGTCTTGTTCTTCTGCTCCAGAGTCCTCTCCTCCCCTGATCTCTCCCTGATGGAACTGCCCTCAAGGGTGCTGTTCCTCCAAAGCCCACTTTGTGGGATGCCTTGCCCATCTCAGCTTGAGGTGCCAGCCGGCAGGCCAGGGAAAGGTCATCTTTAAGGATGGATGTTGGTCGGAACTGTCAGTGACCCAACCATCCAGTGCTGGGGTGGTGAGGGGGTCTGTGAGCTGTGTGCATGTTGGCTCTGGGGTGTGGCCAGGGTACTGGTGGGGGTATAGGGGATTTGGAGTCCAGATGGCCAGGGTGAGGGTCCAGAGGTGGGGGCCAGAGCAGGGCTGCTGCACCCAAACCCGGAGGCACTGGCTCCCAGAGGTTCATGAGTTGACTCTGAGAAACCCAGACCCTAGCCAGAAGCAGGCCCCCACTCACCGCAAGGCACGCCTGCCACTGGAGGGGTCTGGAGACTATGGCTTTGGCCCTAAAGGTCGAGCCCTGGGTGACGAACAGTGGCACCTCCAGCTTCAAGGAGAACGGTTTCATGTCAGACGGGGAGCTCAGGGTGGTCCGGGGACCACGGGAGAAGCCCCTGGGGGTCTCCACAGAGACATTCTTAGTCACCATCACCATCTTCCTTGTCTCGGGCACGACGATGTCCACATGGCAAAGATTCCTGTTATCCAGGGCCTCGGCAGTCACATTCAAAGCCACTTGGCCTGGAGGATGAGCAGAAGGGAAATGCCAATTCCCAGTCAGCTCTCACCTGGAGCTCGCATTCTGGGGCCTCTACACCATCCCCATTTCTTTTCATCCCCTGAATGCCCCACTCCCAGGCTTCTCCACAGTCCCCATTTCCCCCAACCCCTGGAACACCTACTGCAGGGCCTCTGAACCATCCTCATTTCCTTTCAATTCCTGGATGCCCCACTCTGGGGCCTCTACACGTTCCCCATTTCCTCAGGCCAGTCCAGTCCAGTCCAGACTCCCACAACTTCCCTCACTGCACAGTTCAATCCAAGTCCTCACCCCCAACCCCACACAGTTCAGTCAGG
This sequence comes from Tachyglossus aculeatus, assembly GCF_015852505.1. NCBI lineage: Eukaryota > Metazoa > Chordata > Mammalia > Monotremata > Tachyglossidae > Tachyglossus > Tachyglossus aculeatus. The sequence continues at coordinate 176,128,899 of NC_052067.1, forward strand.
GGCCCCTTCCTCTCTCCCTGCATGGTCTAGTCTGGGCCATCCCCAAAACAGTCTGGTCCAAATATTCTCCCCTCCCACCCTGCACAGTCCAGTCTGGCCCACCCACCCACTCAGGAAGAAAAGAAGCTGCAGGGCTGAAGGGAGAGTTCTACAATCCTTTTCTCCTTTTTCCTTCCTTCTTCTCCCCAACCCCTCCTCCCATAATACATTGCTCTAGTCGCGTCATCCAGCTTCACCCCGCCCACACCAATCTCAGAGGTTTTAACACTGGGCCACTTCTTGGGCTCAGACTAACCCTCCCTGCCTCTCTGGAGCTCTGTGCCCCTCCCTCCCTCCCTCCCTCACTTCCTCTCTCCTTCCTTCCCTCCCTTCCTCTCTCCCTTCATTCCCATCCCCTTTTGGATGGTCAGCATCTCCCTCTGCCACACATCCAGGGGCACTGCCATAAGGAAGAAAAGAAAGATGGGCTCTGGGCAGCCATCTGGCTTCAATCACGAGTGTCAGGGAGAGCAGGCCCTCTGGGTGACTTGTCCAAGGTCACACAGCAGACAAGTGGCCTGCTGAGAAGCAGTGTGCCCTAGTGTCTACAGCCTGGGCCTGGAAATCAGAAGGACCTGAGTTTTGATCTCAGCTCCTTCACTTATCTTCCCCCTCTAGACTGTAAGCTTACTGTGGTCCAGGAATGTGTCTGTTTTTTGTTGTATTATACTCTCCCAAGCGCTTAGTAGAGTGCTCTGCACACAGTAAGCGCTCAATAAATAACATAGACTTTGTTGGACAGCTACTTGGACCTAGGTCTGTGGGCAGGGGTCAACGGTAACAGCTGGTCTTTGTCCCCATCAGTGACCCACAAAGTCCTCACCGTTTAGTGTAATATAAGGTGTAGGTTGTAATCCAATGTCTTTGTTGCCCTTGGACTCACCTGATCTGGAAGGCCTCACTTTCCATGAGAAATTCTCCGTGCCACACAGACAAGTAATGAATTTGGAATTTCCACTGGGAAACTCTATCCCATCTGTCTTGGCCACTGTGGTCTGGATCTGCAGGGTGGAAAGAAGTTTGACTGAGATGTGGGGCTTCCTCCAGCTGGCTGCAGGGAAGGTGGAGATTGGATTGTCCCTAGCAGAGACTCTCCAGAGGTGGGTAGAGACCTGGAACTCCTCCTGAGACGGGTCTCTCAGGGTATGGATGTGATCACTGATGGCTTGGAGGCTGGTTCTGGGAGGGTAGCTGGTAGATGGTGGAAGCGGGGGAAGCCCGGTCCGGGAGGGAGACCTGGAGCACGGCCAGCTAAAGGCTCACCACATACCAACTGGGGAAGCGCAGAGTAGTGCCGCGGCCCACTGAAGGTGGAGCCCGAGAACTGAGAACATGAGCCCTCTGAACTTGCTGGAACAAAATTAAAGGCAGCTGGCTTGGGGGACAGTGGGGACTAGGCCAGACCCGTGGGGAATGAGGCCAGTGCTGGGAGGACCAGACTGGATGGGGAGGGACAAGGCTAGTGCCGATGGAATGAAGCAAGTGTGGGAAAGATGAGGCCAGTGAATGCGGGAAAAGACCAGAGCTGAATGGATGAGACTAGTGGGGTGAGTTGAGGGCAGTGATGGGGGGATGAGACCGGTATGGGAGGGGTGAGGCCAGTTAGGTGGAGACGGGGCCAGAGAAGGGGGGTTGAGACCAGTGAAGGGGGGACCAGTGCAGGAGGGATGAAGCCAGTGAAGATTGGGATGAAGCCAGTGTGGTCAGGGCAGAGAGGTCAGTGCAGAAGAGATGATGCCAGTAAGGAAAGGATAAGTCCAGTGCTAGGGGAATGAGGCCAACTGGGAGAGGCAGGGACCGTATTACTTCAGAATGGGACAGTGCCCTGTGGAGGAGTTGTAGGTAGGGCCAGGCCCAGGAGCAGTGAGCCCATGGTGAGAATAAGACCCCTGACACGTTTGGATACAGCCCCTCCGGGAACCGGCTTCCCTGCCTTTCAGTCACCAGGCTCCACTTTGTCCAGGGGGAGCCCCACATTGCAAGGAGCCCCACCTCCACGTTCTTTCTGCCCATTTCCCTGGGTTTGGGTGTGTTTGTGCTCTCCCAGAATTGCTGGCTCTGGAGAGGCTCATCCTCAGTCCCTGCCACTGAGAGCTGGGCACCCGTCTGAGCCTAACCAGAGCCCACACTGCCTGGGATGGCCTGGCACCTACCAGCAGGCAGTCTTGGATGTTGTTGGTCACTCTGACTTGCAGCGGGAACTCCTGGTCCATAGCAGCCATCCTGGGCACTATCAGCTCCACAGAGAAAGGCTCTGAGTGTGGGACTAGGGCCACCGGTTTGTGGGTGGGGCCGTCCAGGACGGGGGACCCCCGGCTGATGAGGCGAACCAGAGGGGAAACCCCAGAGCCCAAGTCGGCGGAACAAAATGCCAGGGCCTTCCACTCTGCTTCCTCCCTGGGGGCCATGAAAGTCATATCCGCCATGCCAGTCTTCCTGCGGGGGAAACGGATGGTGAAGACCCAGCTGACCCCTGAAGGGGTCTGACCTGGAGGCTGGACACTCCTTTCAGGCCAGTCAGGACTCCCCTAGAAGTGACTTGCAATGGGAGGCTGCAGAACCAAGATGGTGTCCAGCCCAGGGGTGACCTGAGTGGGGCAGAGAGAAGTAGCTTCCCAACTTCTGAGGGCTTGGAGGGGGCAGGGCAGGGAAGGGGAGGGGAGGGGAGAGCAGACTCTCAATCCTGAGAGCTTGGAGAGAGCAGGGAAGGGCAGCAAAGGGCAGGGGAGTGAAGGGTAATAATAATAATAATGATAATTATGGTGTTTGTTAAGCACTTACTATGTGCCAAGCACTGTTCTAAGCACTACTACAAAGTCATCAGGTTGTCCCATGTGGAGCTCACATTCTTAATCCCCATTTTATAGATGAGGTAACTGAGGCCCAGAGAAGTGAACTGACTTGCCCAAAGTCACACAGCTGACAAGTGGCAGAGCCGGGATTTGAACCTACGACCTCTGACTCCCAAGCCTGGGCTCTTTCCACTGATCCACGCTGCTTCTCGATAGGGTACAGCAACCTCGCAACCCTGAGAGCTTGGAGGAGACAGGGCAGGGGTGGGGAGAGCAGCCTCTTCAACCCAAGAGCTTGGAGGGGGTAGGGCAGGGAAGGTCAGGGGAAACTGACTTGAGGCATTCCAGAATTTGATTCCCATCAAAGCAGCTTGATCCACCTATCAGGAACAAAACCAGCACTGCTTTCTGAGGGTCAGTCCTGCACCGGGCCATTTTCTGGGCAGGAAACACATGCTGCCTCATTTAGTGCATAACCAGAGGGCATCAGTGAACCATGGCCTGTGGAACCCAGTGAAGTCCCAGAGTCTCCCTGTGACCTCAGGGTTGGCCCTGCCACTGAGGATTTGGGCTGGGCAACGTGTACATATGTCCTGTATTCAGAGTGGACCTGGCCCTGTGCTCACTGTGGTTCTTGTGTGCATTCTTGTGCTCACTATGTACGTGTGTCCTGTGCTTACTGTGTACATACATCCACTTGTACTTCCCAAGCGCTTAGTACAGTGCTCTGCACACAGTAAGCGCTCAATAAATATGATTGAATGAATGAATACATCCTTGTTCTCACTGTGTCCATGTAATCTGTGCTCATTCCCTCTCAACTGTAAGCTCGCTGTACACGGGTAATGTGTCTGACTACTCTGTTGTACTGTACTCTCCCAAGCACTTTACAATGCTCTGCACATAGAAAGTGCTCAATAAATACCACTGATGATGATAATGATGATGATTATGGATGGGTGCCCTATGCCCATTGTGATACATGTCCTGTGCTTACTGAAGATGAGTGTCCTGTGGTCATCGTGGACATGTGTCCTGTTCTCTCTATGGATGTGTATGTGTGTCCTTGTCACACTGTATGTGTGTCCTTGTGCTCACTGTGTATGTGTGTCCTGTGCTCATTTTACCTGTGTAACTTGTGCTCATTGGGTATATATGTCCTTGAGCTCATTGCATATTTGTAACCTATGCCCGCTATGTACATGTGTCCAATGCTCACTGTAGATATGTGTCTTGTGCTAATTGGAGAAGCGGCATGGCTCAGTGGAAGGAGCCCGGGCTTTGGAGTCAGAGGTCATGGGTTCAAATCCCGGCTCCACCACTTGTCAGCTGTGTGACTTTGGGCAAGTCACTTCACTTCTCTGGGCCTCAGTTCCCCCATCTGTAAAATGGGGATTAAGACTGTGAGCCCCCTATGGGACCTGATCACCTTGTAACCTCCCCAGCGCTTAGAACAGTGCTTTGCATGTAGTAAGTGCTTAATAAATGCCATCATTATTATTATTATTATTAATTGTGGGCATGTGACCTGTGTTTACAGTTATGGGTCCTTAAGCTCAGTGGCTGAGCGGGTAGCTGTCTCATTTGGCCCCTTTGCTGTATGCTTGATGTGCAGGGCGGTGTTTTTTGAAGTTTTGTGAGAGTGTGTGTGTTTGTGTGGTATTGGTTAAGCACTTATTATGTTCTAAGCCCTGAAATAGATACAAGCTAATCAGTTTAACACAGTTCTTGTCCCACGTGGGGCTCCCAGTCTAATTAGGAGGGAGAATCCCCATTTTACAGTGGAGGAAACTGAAGAACTGAGGGATTTACCCAAGGTCGCATGGAAAGCAATTGGCACAACTGAGATTATAACCCAGGTCTTCTGACTCCCAAGCCCAGGCTATTTCCACTAGGGCCATGCTGTAACTCAAATGAGGATCATGAATGACTGACTGAAATGACCCAATTGGTTCAACCCAGGAATCTAGCCAACACAATAGGAAGAGGAAAACTCTTTCCATTTGTGGGTATTTCGGTTAATTTATGAAGGCGACATAGCCTGGGGAAGAAGGATACCTAGGTACAAGCCTCAGCTCTGCCTCTGACATGCTGGGTGGCTTTGGACAAGTCACTTAACCTCTCCAAACCTCCGTTTCCTCATCTGTACAATATGGACACATTTCCTGCTCTCCCTCTCACATAAACTGTGAGCCACGTGTGACACAGGGACAGTATCTAATTATAACGTATCTACCCAGCAATTAGCTCATAGTAAGTGCTAAATCAATACTGTAATTAACATTCCTATACCCACAGAACTGTTAATCTTTTGGATGCTGCTGTAGTTGGTGCCCAGTCTCAAAGCCTAGTGATAGGTGGGTGAGAATCTATTTCAAGAGGAATTTTAGAGAGAAATGAAAACAAACAAGGAGAACTAAGAGGGTGTAGGAGACTGACCCAATAGGAACCAGGCTCCACAACCAGTTTTCATCTATCCGGGATGCCAAAGTGTTGCCCTGGAGACCAGCTCCGGGTACCGGGATGACAGGCATTGGGTTGGATATTTTTGGACCTGTTGGGAGAACAAATGATTAAGCCATGTGACCTCTTCAAGGGGAAGGGAAGATGACACTCCCAATCTTGCTCCACTCCCTGGGAGCCTGAGCCCGCACTGAGGATACCTGACATCCTCCCCCTCCCCAACCCCCCAATTCACCATCCCTCACTAGTCCTTCTTCACACCTCCAGAGAGGTGATTCAGTGGAAACTCAGCCCTGGGGCTGCACAAAAGGAATTTGGGCAGGGAGGAATTGCCGATTTCTGCTACTGCTCTGAACATCCTCTCTAGCTAAATCCAACGGTCTTTACTCCATGTTAATCCTCCTGCATGACTGTGCTGCTTTTGGCACTGTGGAACAACCCCTTCTCGTGGAAACCTTATCTAAACGTGGCTTCACTGACATTGTCCTCTCCTGGTTCTTCCATCCCACTGACTGCTTCTTCTCAGTCTTTCACGGGCTCCTCCTCTGCCTCTCACCCTCTGACTGTGGAGGTCCCTCATGGCTCAGTTCTGGGTCCTTTTCTATTCATCATGTACACCCACTCCCTTGGAGAACTCACTTGCTCCTGTGGCTTCAATTACCAAATCAACACAGATGATTCCCAAATCTTTCTCTCCAGCTCTGACCTGTCTTCTCTGTATTCCTGCATTCCTCTTACTTTCATGACATCTTTATTGGGATGTCCCACTGACACCTCAAACTTATCACGTCCAAAACAGAATGCTTCATCTTCCCACCCAAATCCTGTTCTTCCCTGACATTCCCATCTCTGTAGAAAACACCACCATCCTCCCTGTTTCACAAGCCTTGTAACCTTGGGGTTAACCTCAACTCTGCACAGAGTAAGCTCTCAATAAATATTATTGAGTGGACTCATCTCTCTCACTCAACCATAGATTCAATCTGTCACCAAATCTTGACAGTTATATACTCACATCTCTAGAATCTCCTTTTCTTCTCCATCCAAACTGCTACCACTCTGATCCAAGTACTGATATCCTGTCTTGACTACTGCATCAACTTCCTCGCATACCTCCCTGCCTCATGTTTCTCCTTCTTCAGTCCATGCTTAACATTGCCTTCTCCTCTAAACTCAACTTCCTCACTCTCCTGTCCTTCCATCAATCTTATATGACCGACCTATAGCCCTAGATCACCTCTACAACCAATCCACATCCATGGACCACCCCCACAACCAACCTGCAGCCCTGGTCCACCCTCACAACCCACCTAGGGCCCTGGACCCCCTCCACAACAAACCCATAAGGCTGGATCACATCCACAACCAACCCACGATCCTGGATGACCTCCACAACCAATCTGAAGTCTTGGACCACCCCCATAACCAACCCAAAGCTCTAGACCACCTCTATAACCAACCTAAAGCTTTGGGCCCCCTCCAAGTATCTTCCTTCACTCTTATGCTCTAGCTGCTAAGCACTTCTGGTGGAAATCCAGATACCAGGCCAATTAATCCTCACTTACTATAGCTTGGCCCTCTCCTCTGCCCAGCAACAATTCTCCATCTTTATTGACTCCCATGTTCATTTCCCACTGCAGCTTTTTCCTACTTTTAATTCCTTCCTCAAATCCCCCGTTCCCCCACCCCCACAATCTCTTACCCCTAATGACCTCCTTCCCTTCCCCACAGCACCTGTATATATGTATATATGTTTGTACATATTTATTACTCTATTTATTTATTTATTTATTTATTTATTTTACTTGTACATATCTATTCTATTTATTTTATTTTGTTAATATGTTTGGTTTTGTTCTCTGTCTCCCCCTTCTAGACTGTGAGCCCACTGTTGGGTAGGGACTGTCTCTATATGTTGCCAACTTGTACTTCACAAGCGCTTAGTACAGTGCTCTGCACACAGTAAGCACTCAATAAATACGATTGATTGATTGATTGATTGACCTGGCCATGTACTTCATTATCAATTGGAAACCATCAGGTTGATGTCCCTAAAATCTCCCCTGTTCCTTTCCAAAACCTAGCCTATTTGCTTGAACCTCTGACTTCATCCCCTTGCACCTTATTAAAACACTTGCCCCCTCTCTTCCACCCTCCCTGACCACCATCTTCAACTTTTTATTTTCCAATTGCTTCTTCCCCATTGGTTTCAAACATGTCCAATTCTCCCCATCCTAAAAAAACCCCTCCCTTGACCCCACAGCTCCCTCCAGTTATTGCCCCATCTTCCTCCTACCATTCATCTCCAAAATCCTTGTGTGACTTGTTCTAGCTCACTGACTCTGCTTCCTCTCCTCCAGTTCTTTCCTTGACCCCACCAATCTGGTTTCCAGCCCCCTTCACTCCATGGAAACTGCCCTCTCTATAGTAACCAGTGACATTCATGCTAAATCCAATGGCCTCTCCTCCAACCTCATCTTCTTCAACATCTCCTCTGCTGTTAACACTATTGACAACCCACTTCTTCTGGCTGTAAGCTCATGTGCAGGGAATGTGTCTACCAACTCTGTCACATTGCTCTCTCAAGTTCTGAGCTCAGTTCTCTGAACAAAGTAAGCATTCAATAAATTCAATTGATTGATTGATCAAAACATTAATAACTTTGGCTTCACCGGCACTGTCCTGTCAATCAATCAATCAATCAATCAATCAAACAATCCATTGAGATTCTCCTCCTATGTCTCTGGCCTCTCATTTTCAGTTTCTCCCACTGGCTCCTCAACTGCCTCCCACTCTCTAACTGTGGAAGTCCCTCATGGCTCAGTTGGAAGACTGCACTTGGAGGTGGGTGGGGTCCCAGTTTGTCCCCATCAGCCCTAAGCCACCCAGAGGGATTGTTTCTGGATAATCTCAGGGGAGAAGTCTGCCACAGAAGTTGCAGCACTTTTAGCTTGACTCCCTCAGACTAACTATTCAGGTCACACTTGCTCTGGGCCTTAGCTGGGTCCCTGGGAAGGGAAGCAGGGGTCTGCTACTCCGGAAAGATAATGAGGAGGGGCTTCAGGGCCAGGATTCATCTTGCACGAGAAGAGGGAGAGTTAGTCCTGTCCAGATTCTCAAGACTGCGGGGGTTGTAAGGAAAATTCTTGATCATCATCCTGGATTCAAGGGCAGCATCACTTTGGGGGTTAGATCTATGGATGCTCCCTAGACCCTGCCTCTCTGCATCCATCCAGCCACTGTGCTCCCCCTCATGCACCCTGCCACTCTAACCCCACCCCTCACCATCCCTCATGGGAGTTAAAATATTTTAGGAAATGATCCACTGCATTTACCATCCTTATTCCTGCAGTCAGCTGGGGAATTCATTTTCGTGTTGGTGAAAACTTTGAATCCTATTTGCTAGGAAAGGGAAACAAAAGAAAAGAGTTTAAATGGATGTATGCATATGTTTTCCTGTTCTAGAAAATAGAAGTCTGGAATCTTGGGGCTAAGATTTCCATGACCCTTGATTCCCAGAAGGATTCACTCCATGACTCCCTTGATCCCTGGAAGGATTCACTCCATGACTATGGGCTACCATGTCTGTGCTGCCCCTTCCTCACTGTCTTTCCTCCCACTCCTACTCCCTCCTCAGCCCCTTTGGCCTGGTCTTTCTCCTGCTGATTCTCTGTCCCCTTCTTCTTCATCTTCACCCTGCTTTTCTTTGGATGAGTTTTTCTCCTATTCTTCCAGGATATTTCCATTCTGGTTTCCTCCTTCCATCCCTCCCTTCTCCAGCTTCTAGTTATTTCCTCCCCAGCCTTCTCCCCCTGGACACTCCCCTGGACTGATCCCTGGGGACAGTGGGGTGGGGTCGAGGTGGAGAGCACTCATTTTCATACTTTGAAAAACCTGTAGGCATTCCACTTGGCAGAGAAGTCATGGAGGGACCCTCCTGCACCTGGGCAGGGGCTGGGGTCTTCCACAGCTGCAGGATACCCGGACACTTGCTGGAACAAGGTGGCTGCCTGTGGAGGGAGCAGGAGACATGGTTTGGTAAAGGCTGGTTTCACACTTGAGCATGTGCAGAGCTGGTTTCACACACGAGCATGTGCAGGGCTGGTTTTGCACACAAGCATGTACAGGGCTGGTGTCGTGAACAAGTATGTGCAGGGCTGGTTTCACATACAAGCATGTGCAGGGCTGGTTTCATACATATGCATGTGCAGGGCCGGTTTCATGCACAAGCCTGTGCAGAGCTGGTTTCACACCAGTGGCTGCCCTGAAGCACGTGGGTGCAGCAATCTGTCCTGTGCTGCACAGTGAGCTGAAGCCCAGCCGAAATTGATGCACAGCCCCCAAACCCCAAGCCCAGAGCATTTCTCCAGGCTGACTCTGCCTCTCCATGCTCAGAGCTGCCAAGGGCCCTCCAAGGGCATGTTACACAGATGCCGCTTCTGCCAGGCAATGTTCCCCCCTGCACTGCCCACCTCTGTCACTGCCACCCCCTTGGAGGGCTGCTCTGAGCAGCTGCCTTACTGAATTACTGGGTGACACCGACCCTGAGCACAGCCACCAGGCTGACACTTTGCCTCCCACACCCCCCTCCCAAACCCTGTTTATGGCGACCAGGGTCTGGGCAGGCTGCATGGGCATAGCCACCATACCCCCTGGTCATCAGCTCCTTCTTGCCCCCTCTGTCACAGTGAGGCCAGTTAGGCAGCAGCCCAGACCTTCTTGCACCTCTGGTACCAGAGTGCCAGTCTCAGCACCCGAAAGACCTTCTGCACCACCATTCCCCTGGTCATCGGCTCTTTCCTGCCTCCTCCTCCTTAGAGATGCCAGGGTAGGTGGCAGCCTGAGGCTTTCCCCACTTAGAGAATGTTGGGGCCCAGGACTCTGAACAGCCCTGATTGGGGCACTGAGAAGCCAGAAATCAGAACTCCTGGGAGGTTGATCCTCGTGTTTTCTTCATGTTATTTTTCTGTTTTTTGTTGTTCCACCCTTCCTTGCATGCCTGCCACCACCTTTTCAGCCTTATTCTTATTCATGTATCAGTCAGTGGTATTTACTAATCACTTACTGTGGGCAGGACATTGTACTAAGCACTTAGGAGAGTACACTCCAACAGAGTTGGTGGATACGATCCCTCCCTACTCACAAGGAACTTACAGACTAGTGGGCGAGTCCCTGATGGCCAGAATCTGAGTCTAATCATCTTCTCTGGACATTCTCATGACAGTGCTCTGCGTATAGCAGGTGCTTAGGAAGTACCATTACTACCACTAGACAGTCAGAGACAACTGGACCCCAGGCAGTTGCTATCAATCATTTGGTTCCTGGGCCAATCAGGACACCCACAGGAATAGCTGTTTTGTCGAGCTTCCCTCACTCCTGGCCCAAGAGGTCGCATGGAGCATGGTGCTGGAGGAGCTCACCTGTGGCCCAAGGTCCCTGGGCCTGTTTGGGTTCAGGGTGTGGAGGGTGCACAGGGAACCAGGAGCAGCTTGGACTTGAACTTTGACCTCCGAACCAGGAAGGACTTCATTCTTCTCAAACTTGAGCTTCACCTGGGATGCCACAAGAGAATAACGACCATAATAACAATTATGATCAATTTCAATGGCACCAGCCCTTGGGAACACCCCCGCCAAGGACATGGTAGCCTTTATAAATTGGTTTCTACCTCCTTGTCTCTCAGAGCATCACTAAACACTGGGCAATAAACTGCCCAGGGATGAGTCAAGGACAGTGTCCAGCCCCATGTTGCCGCTGCCGAGCCTTGGGTGTGTCAAACATTTGTCAGGTACACTGAGAAACATTTGAGAAGCATCATGGTCTAGTTATTGAGCATGGGGCTGAGAATCAGAAGGACCTGGGTTCTAATCCCAGCTCCATCAGTTGTCTGCTGAGTGACCTTGGGGAAGTCACTTCATTTCACTTCTCTGTGCCTCAGTTACCTCAACTGTAAAATGGGTATTAAGACTGTGAGCCCCATGTGGGACATGGGCTGTGTCCAATCTGATTATCTTGTATCCACCCCAGTGCTTAGTATAGTACATGGCACAACAAATACCATAAAGGGGGTGGAAGGCGGTGGAGGAAGAAGAGAAAAGAGAAAGAATGAGAGAATTAAGATTTGAGGGAAAAAATACAGAAAGAAGTGTACACATTGGAAGATAAAGACAATAATGAGGACAGAGTGGAAAAATGAAGGAAAAGATAAATACTGGAGAGAAGGAAGGGAAGAAAGGCCTGGGGGGAGGAATTTTCTATTTAACATCTCCAGAATCCATCCCCTCTTTTCCATCAGAGCTATCATCATACTGATCCAAACTCTGGTCATATCCCATTTCAACTACTGCATCAGCTTCCTCACAGACTTCTGGCCTCTAGTATCTCTCCTCTTTAGTCTCTTCTTTTCCCTGCTGCCAAACCATTTTTTTGAAAGTGTTCTGTGCACATCTCTCCATGCCTCAAAACCCCTCAAAGGCTGCCCATCCATCTCCAGATCAAGCAAAAACTCCTGATCATCATTTTTAGGACACTCCATCAGCTCCCCTCATCTCCACTTGTTTTCTGTGTGGCCCTGGGCAAGTCACTTCACTTCTCTGTGCCTAATTACATCATCTGGGAAATGAGGATTAAGAATATGAGCCTTTTGCAGGACAGGGACTGTGTCCAAACCAATTTCCTGCTATCCACCCCAGCATTTAGTACACTGCCTGGCATACAATAAGCGCTTAACAAATACCACAATTATTATTATTCTTATCTAAACACTCTCATATTACTACAGCTCAGCTTGCACCCTCCATTCTGCTCAAGCTCACTCTCTCACTGTGCCTTCTCAACTTTCTCAGCTTCTCAACTTTCCCTCCTCTGACCCATGGCTCCTGCCCTCCCTTCTACCTGAAGCCCCCTCCTGCTTCTAGTCCATGAGACAACACCTCTCCCCATTTTTGCAGCCCCTCTAGAATCCCATCTTCTCCAGGAAGCCTTCCTTGGTCAATATTTCTCCTTCCCTGCTAACATCTCAGCACTTTAACATCTCCTTAACATTTGCCTGCTCACCATTTCCCATTGCAATTGTGAATGTTATTTTACATGCTCAATTTGAGTACTTTCATTCATTCATTCAATCGTATTTATCGAGCACATACTGTGTGCAGAGCACTGTACTAAGCTCTTGGAAAGTACAATCCAGCAACAAATAGAAACAATCCCTGCCCACAATGGGCTCACAAGTTCACCTGTCTGAAATTTATTCTAGTGTCTGTCTACCCATTAGACTCTAAACTCCTTGACAGTAGGTGTTGTCACCTACTCTATTGTATTCTCTAATATAGCAAAGAAGCTTGGCTTAGTGGCGTAGGGACTGTCTCTATATGTTGCCAACTTGTACTTCCCAAGCGCTTAGTACAGTGCTCTGCACACAGTAAGTGCTCAATAAATACGATTGATTGATTGATTGATTAGTGGAAAGAACCTGAAAGACAGAGGGCCAGGGTTCTGATCCTGGATCTGCCACTTGGCTGCTGTGTGACCTTGGGCAAGTGACTTAACTTTCTTGTGCTTCAGTTTCCTCATCTGTAAAATTGTAAATTCATTACCTTTTCTTCCTCCTGCTTAGACTGTGAATCTAGTGAAGGACAGAGATGATATCCAACCTGATTACTTTGTATCTACCCCAGTTCTTAGTACACTGATTGGCACATAGTAGGTGTTTAACTAATACCAAAATTATTATTTTTTTTACTATTACTCTCCCAATAGCAGGGAGGAAAGGAGGAAGGAGGTGAAGAAAGTGTGGGTGAAGGGAGGGTTCTAATCTTGGCTCTTCCACTTGCCTGTTGTACAACCTTGTGCAAGTCCCTTAATTTTTCTCTGCCTCAGTAACCTCATCTGTAAAATGGGGATTAAGACTGTGAGCACTATGTGGGACAGGGACTGTGTTAAACCTGATTGTTTTGTATGTACCCCAGCACTTACTACAGTGGCTGATATATAGTAAGTACATAGAAAGTACCTAACTGCCTAACAAACAACATTTTTTAAAAAAAGAGAAAGAAGGGGGAAAGAGGGAGGTGGAGGAGGAAGGAGGGGGTAAGGATGATTGCCCTCGGTCACTTTATGTGCCCAGCCTATGTTTCTATGTGCCTGCCCTCCCTTTCCCCAGGACTCACATTGTTCTGGTAGCACGAGGAGATGTGGAACTGGGCACTGTCTGCGGCGACCTGACCATCACGGAAGACTGTGTACACCACCACGGTGGCAACGGGGAAGAGATTTTCAGTGGGCAGGGCCACTGAGAATGAGCCATTCATCTCTGCAGAAAGAAGAGAGATCCCCCAGATGGACACAGTCATGATCCTTGCCCAGCCTGCTCTGGCATCCCATCAGTGTCCTCAAGCATCCTCTTGCCGGGTCCAGTGGTCTTGACCCTTACCCCCAGATGACCCCCCCCCCCGAACTTTCCCTTAGACCCTAGCTGACTCCCATCCTTTCCCTCAGATTACAGCCCCCAGCCTCGTGACCCTTGGCAGGTCTCCGCTGGGTCTCCCTCCATGTTGGGGGGTCCCTGGTGATCAGAGAGTGAAATGTGAATCCCATCTGCCTAATGGATCAGGGTCAGCCCATCACGCCCTCATGATCCTGCCTGGTCAGAAAGACTCCTGAGCTGTAGGACCCTTGGTCCCCCCTACTCCCCTCATCTGGCTTTGTGATGTCTCTGGGCCTGATGCCACCCCCGAGCTCTGGCCCAGGCCTGCAGGCTCTCTCCCACAGCACTTACCGGCTGGCTGTCTTAACAAGATGGCCTTTTGGCCATATTGTACAAAGGTCCCCCTGGCTGAGACCTGAGAACATGAGAAAGCACAGAGGAGGTTAATTTATTCATTCATTAATTCAATCATATTTATTGAGCACTTACTGAGTGCAGAGCACTGTACTAAGCACTTGGAAAGTACAATTCAGCAACAGACAATCCCTGCCCATAACGGGCTCACAGTCTAGAAGGGGGAAGACAGATATCAAAACAAGTAAACAGGCATTAATAGCATCGATATAAATAAATATAATTATAGATATATACACATCATTAATATAAATAAATGGAATTATAGATATGTACATAAATACACATATATACACACACATATACATATATACACAAGTGCTGAGAGCTCAGTAGGTGCTGAGAGCTCCTACTGGGAGCTCACCTCCTCCAGGAGGCCTTCTCAGATGGAGCCTCCTTTTTCTTCTCCTCCTCCCCACCCCCTGCACCCAACCTCCTTCCCCTCCCCACAGCACCTGCATATATGTTTGTACAGATTTATTACTCTATTTATTTTACTTGCACATATTTACTATTCTGTTTATTTTGTTAATGATGTGCATCTAGCTTTATTTCTATTTATTCTGATGACTTGACACCTGTCCACATGTTTTGTTTTGTTGTCTGTCTCCCCCTTCTAGACTGTGAGCCCTTTGTTGGGTAGGGACCATCTCTATAGGTTGCCAACTTGTACTTCCCAAGTGCTTAGTACAGTGCTCTGCATGCAGTAAGCACTCAATAAATACGCTTGAATGAATGAATGAATGAATAAAGTGCTGTGGGGCAGGAGCGGGGGAGAGGGTAGAGCAAAGGGAGTGAGTTGGGGTGATGGGGAGGTTAATCTCCACAGACAGCAGTAAGGTATAGAGAACAAAACTTCTCATCAGGGCAACATAAAGCTACAAGAAACACCATTTCTTGATCAGGCCAGGGCCCCATCCAGTCCAGCCCTCTCTGCTCACAGTGGACAGAGCAGACATGTTTAGAGGGTCAGTGCAATGTTTTATTTACTTGCTTGCTATTGGTTTATTCCCTTGGATATTTATGTCATTTGTGATTCTTCTTTTTCCTTTCCTCCTAAGGTATCTTGGCCTGTTTGGGTCCACGTCCTTTCCATTAAGAGTACAACCTTGTTGAGGACAGGGATTTCATTTTTCCCTCTGTTGTATGCTTTCCTAGAGCCTAGCTCAGTGCCCATTAGCCCCTCGACAAATGCTGTGGAGATGGGAAATGCTGGTGACCCTCCTTGACCTTCCAACCTAACGGTGAAGGATGGGCTTTCTAACAGCCCAGTTGGACCATCACGGGCCTCACCTTCCCTCTCAAACCACTATGGATGGTCCAACTGGGAGATGATCCAAGCCCCTTCTGCACTCTGGCTCTTCTGGGCTAGCGCAGTGCTGATAGGTAACAGGACTGTGCATCTGCTACTACTGGGAGAGGTGGCTTCCCCACTTTGACCTTTCACTTTGAGGCTCCCCCGGGGGCCTCAGCCTTCTACTGTGTTTGCCCTGTCCACCCCTTCCTGGTTTTCTAAACTGTTACTATGGCCCATACTGGCCTCCATCTTTCTCCAGTCTGGGCTTAATCAGTCCTACTCCTCCTCAGTCCTTCTCCTTACACAAGCACCTCCAGCTCGGGGCCTTGTTTTGGCCTCCTTCCAGCATCCCGCATCCTCCTGCTCCATTATGTCCTGTGTGTGACATGGTGGTGGTCAGGACTGCACCAGGCACTCAAGACGGGGTGGACTGTGCCAAGAGTCTATTTTTCTTTTCTTTTTTTCTCTTCTAGGTGGCACTCAGCCCTTTGCTGACCTTTCTGTGGTCAGCAGACAAGGAGCCAGTGGTCAGAGGGATCATTTGGGGATGACTCTGGGATGCAGCTGCTGATAGCTTTATTGATTTCCCAAATCTCAATGGACCCCTTTTCCATCTGTGCCCTAAAAAGAACTCCCTCCCTTCCAACCATCCACCACAGAGACCTCCTTCCGATCTAACCATGCATCTTGGAGCCCCCTCCCCATCCTGCTATGCCTGCGGAATGCCGTCCCTGCAGGCAATTAGAAGGGAATTTTATCTACTGAGGGCTTGGGCTGCAGCCTGAGGGAGTTGAGTTGGCTCAGGTCCCCAGCCAACAAGAATAAGCAGTATGGCTTAGTAGATACAGCACAGGCCTGGGAGTCAGAATGACCTGGGTTCTAATCCCAGCTCCACCATGTGTCTGCTCCGTGACCTTGGGCAAGTCACTTAACTTCTCTGGGCCCTGTCAGTTACCTCATTTTTAAAATGGGGATTCATAGTGTGAGCCCACAGGGGAAAGGGACTCTGTCCAACCTGATTAATTTGTATCTTCCCCTGCTCTTAGAACAGTGCTTGGCTCACAGTAAGTGCTTAACAAGTGCCATTATTATTATTATTATTATTATTATTATTATTATTATTAAGTACCATTGAGTTGTTTCCGATTCATAGCGACTCCATGGATTTACTTTCTCCAGTCCTGTCCTCTGCCGTAATCTATAACCTTTCTAACGGTTCTTTCGTTTTTATTGTTAGGGTCTCTATCCATCTAGCTGCTGGTCTGCCTCTTCCAGTTTTCACTGGACTTTTCCTAGCATTAGTGTATTCTCCAGAGAATTAGTCCTCCTGATTACGTGTCCAAAATATGTTAATCTGAGTCGGGTCATTTGGCCTTCCAAAGACCAAAATTATTATTAATTTTTAAAAACTTGGGGTGGCCTCCGGGCCCTGGCCCCAACTGCATCTCCCTCCCACTGTCCCTCACCAGATAGTAGACATCCAGATGGGTAGCCTCGAACTCCAGCTCCTCGGGTCTGATGACGTAGCTCACTTGGATCCGGAGGTCTTGCCCACAGGGGTGGACCCCCTGTTCTGGTCTGATCACCACCAGGCTGCCGCTGGAGGTGTCCAGGGCATCCAGCTTCAGGGTGTAGCTGCCACCATGGGGTGGAGGTGCATTCCCTGGAAAATCCTCAGGGGACTCCTTCTTGTTCGTCCCCTGCATGACAGGTTTGGGGAGCCCAAGGGTTACTGGTCACTGGGGGCCTATCCAAATTGGATTTTTCCAGACCAGTTCACAGGCACCCCCTTGCCCCTGCACTCCTGTTCCCCTGGACTGGAGCCCCCTAGCCAGTTGTGGTTCTGCCCCACGGTCACCTCCACTAGGGAATGAGGCAGGAGTCAGGCTCAGTCATGGGACAGGACCACCATCAGCACCTGCAGCCTGATGGATCCACTTCCTGTGGGACTTGGGGTTTGCCTTCCTCTGGGGAGGAGGCCAGAGACCATTACAGTATTAGGGAGGGGAAGCTGAGACTTTCCTCTTCCTCCTCCTCCTCCTTTTTTGTCCTCCTCCTTTTTTGTCCTCCTCCTCCTCCTCTTCCTCCCCCACAACTGCACAACCCCCACCTCCTGTAAATTCTGTAGCCATCACCACCTCTCTTTCTGTTGGGCCCGGGGCCGGGCCTAAGTCCCTGGCCCACTCAATATAGCTCCCCCGACCCAGAGCAAGCACTACCCCCTTGCCATGGCTCCTCTCTCCCTCCCTCCACACCTCACCCTCTCCCTTCCTCTGGCTAAATGAATAAAGTCCTGAGGAAAGTTAGCCTAACCCTGGAGAGTTAGGGAGGAGACCCTTTCTCTGCATGGGGCAGGAAGGGTCTGGGATTGCAGCAATCCCCCACTTGCCAGGTGATCCCACCCCAAGGGCCAGACCCCTCTTCCTCACCTGCAGAGTGACAGGGCCAGTCTTCCCCCAGGCAGACGTGTCCAGGGTGAAGGTGACCTCTCCCTTGTCATCCGTGCGGTAGGTCTTCACCTCCCGGTTCCCCTTGTACTGGACAACCAGGTAGACAGGCTCATTGCTCTGGACCTTCCCCATGACGCTCTGAAATTTCATCTGACACAGCCAAGGCAAAATGGGGTTATGAAGGGAGACCCTTCCCTTCCTCAGTTGAAGTTTGCCCTCTTGACCCCTGCTTTGGGGGTTGGGGGCAGGGCTTGCCTTGTCTTGGGTTGTAGCTCCAAGGTGATAGCCTCTGCTTGCCCCACCTCTACTGAACTCTCTTTCCCTAAGGGAGTGGCAGTATGGAAAGTCCTCCAGGACCAACTGTCCTATACAGAGAAGCAGCATGGCTTTGTGAAAAGAGCACAGGCTTGGGAGTCAGAGGACATGAGTTCTAATCCCGTCTCTGCCACTTTCATTCATTCATTCATTTGATCGTATTTATTGAGCACTTACTGTGTGCAGAGCACTGTACTAAACGCTTGGGAAGTATAAGTTGGCAACATATAGAGATGGTCCCTACCCAACAGTGGGCTCCCAGAGAACAAAACAAAACATAGTAACAAAATAAAATAAATAGAATAAATATGTACAAGTAAAATGAATAGAGTAATAAATACGTACAAACATATATATATATACATATACATGTACAGGTGCTGTGGGGAGGGGAAGGAGGTAAGGCGGGGTAGATGGAGAGGGAGAGGAGGGGGAGAGGAAGGAGGGTGCTCAGTCTGGGAAGGCCTCCTGGAGGAGGTGAGCTCTCAGTAGGGCTTTGAAGGGAGGAAGAGAGCTAATTTGGCGGATGTGCCGAGGGAGAGCATTCCAGGCCAGGGGGAGGATATGGGCCTGGGGTCGACCGTGGAACAGGCGAGAACGAGGCACAGTGAGGAGATCAGTGGTAGAGGAGTGGAGGGTGCGGGCTGGGCTGTAGAAGGAGAAAAGGGAGGTGAGGTAGGAGGGGGCAAGGTGATGGACAGCCTTGAAGCCGAGGGTGAGGAGTTTTTGCCTGATGCGTAGGTTGATTGGTAGCCACTGGAGATTTTTGAGGAGGGCAGAAACATGCCCAGAGCGCTTCTGCACAAAGACGATCTGGGCAGCAGCGTGAAGTATGGATTGAAGTGGGGAGAGACAGGAGGATGAGAGATCAGAGAGGAGGCTGATGCAGTAATCCAGTCGGGATAGGATGAGCGATTGAACTAACAGGGTAACGGTTTGGATGGAGAGGAAAGGGCGGATCTTGGCGATGTTGTGGAGGTGAGACCGGCAGGTTTTGGTGATGGATTGGATGTGAGGGGTGAATGAGAGAGCAGAGTCGAGGATGACACCAAGGTTGCGGGCTTGTGAGATGGGAAGGATGGTAGTGCTGTCAACAGTGATGGGAAAGTCAGGGAGAGGTCAGGGTTTGGGAGGGAAGATAAGGAGTTCAGTCTTGGAAATGTTGAGTTTTAGATGGAGGGCAGACATCCAAATGGAGATGTCCTGAAGGCAGGAGGAGATACGATCTCTACGCTGATGACACCCAAATCTACATCTCTGCATCAGCTCTCTCTCCTTCCCTCCAGGCTCACATCTCCTCCTGCCTTCAGGACATCTCCATCTGGATGTCTGCCTGCTACCCAAAAACTCAACATCTCCAAGACTGAACTCCTTGTCTTCCCTCCCAAACCCTGCCCTCTCCTTGACTTTCCCATCACTGTTGATGGCACTACCATCCTTCCCGTCTCACAAGCCCGCAAACTTGGTGTCATCTCGACTCCGCTCTCTCATTCACCCCTCACATCCAAGCTGTCACCAAAACCTGCCGGTATCACCTCCGCAACATTGCCAAGATCCGCCCCTTCCTCTCCATCCAAAATGCTACCCTGCTCATTCAAGCTCTCATCCTATCCCGTCTGGATTACTGTATCACCCTTCCCTCCAATCTCTCATCCTCCTGTCTCTCCCGACTTCAATCCATACTTCACGCCGCTGCCCGGATTGTCTTTGTCCAGAAATGCTCTGGGCATGTTACTCCCTTCCTCAAAAATCTCCAGTGGCCTCCAATCAACCTACGCATCAGGTAGAAACTCCTCACCGTCGGCTTCAAGGCTCTCCATCACCTCGTCCCCTCCTACCTCACCTCCCTTCTCTCCTTCTACAGCCCAGCCCACACCCTCCGCTCCTCTGCCGCTAATCTCCTCACCGTGCCTCATTCTCACCTGTCCCGCCGTCGACCCCCGGCCCACGTCATCCCCCGGGCCTGGAATGTCCTCCCTCTGCACATCCGCCAACCTAGCTCTCTTCCTCCCTTCAAGGCCCTACTGAAAGCTCACCTCCTCCAGGAGGCCTTCCCAGACTGAGCCCCCTCCTTCCTCTCCCCCTCCTCTCCCTCTCCATCCCCCCACCTTACCTCCTTCACTTCCCCACAGCACCTGTATATATGTTTGTACATATTTATTACTCCATTTATTTATTTTACTTGTACATATTTATTCTATTAATTTTATTTTGTTAATATGTTTTGTTTTGTTCTCTGTCTCCCCCTTCTAGACTGTGAGCCCACTGTTGGGTAGGGACCGTCTCTATATGTTGCCAACTTGTTCTTCCCAAGCTCTTAGTACAGTGCTCTGCACACAGTGAGCGCTCAATAAATATGAATGAATGAATGAATGAATATGAGCCTGGAGGGAGGAAGAGAGAGCAGGGGCAGAGATGTAGATTTGGGTGTCATCAGCGTAGAGATGATAGTTGAAGCTGTGGGAGTGTATGAGTTCACCAAGGGAGTGAGTGTAGATAGAGAACAGAAGGGGACCAGGAACTGACCCTTGAGGAACCCCTACAGTAAGGGGATGGGAGGGGGAGGAGGAGCCCACAAAAGAGACTGAGAATGAATGGCCGGAGAGATAAGAGGAGAACCAGGAGCGGACAGAGTCTGTGAAGCCAAGGTTGGATAGCATGTTGAGGAGAAGGGGGTGGTCCACAGTGTCGAAGGCAGCTGAGAGGTCGAGGAATATTAGGATAGAGTAGGAGCCGTTGGATTTGGCAAGCAGGAGGTCACTGGTGACCTTTGAGGGGTCACATTTGCCTGCTGTGTGACCTTGGGCAAGTCACTTAACTTCTCTGTGCCTCAGTTACCTCATCTGTAAAATGGGGATTAAGACTGTGAGCCCCACGTGGAACAACGTGATGACACTGTATCTACCCCAGTGCTTAGAACAGTGCTTGGCACATAGTAAGCGCTTAACAAATACCGTAATTATTATATGCAGTTTTTGTTTTATCATCTCATCTTTCACCCTTCCACCTGGCCTAAAACTGAGAGCCGTTGGGGGCCCCGGACTGTGTCTAGTTCTCAGCACTTAGTCCATACAGTAAACCCTCCTCAGAACTAGCGCTACCACAGGGAACAGCAGCCACATGGGGGCAGCAGAGAGCCAGTGGAGGGCCAAGAGAAGGCTAGTGGAGAGTCAGAGGAGGGAGGGCCAGCAGAGGGCTAGCAGAGGTCCAGCGGAGAGCCCAAACATTTCATTCCTCTAATGCTGACATTCTCACTATACCTCGTTTTTCTCTATCTCACCGCTGACCATTCGCCCAGTTCCTGTCCCTGGACTTGAATGCCCTCTCTCCTCGTATCAGACAGACAATTGCTCTCCCCCACCTTTAAATCCTTATTGAAGACACATCTCCTTCACGACGTTTTCCCTAAGACCTCTTTTCCTCTTCTCTCACTCCCTTTTCATTCATTCAATCGCATTTATTGAGCACTTACTGTGTGCATTGCACTGTACTGAGTCACCCTGACTTGTTCCCTTCATTCATCCCCCCTCCCAGCCCCATGGCACTTATATATAGCTTTAATTTATTTATTTATTTATTCATATTAATGTCTACCTCCCCCTTTAGAGTGTGAGCTCGTTGTGGTCAGAGAATGTGTCTGTTTTTTGTTATATTGTCCTTTCCCAAGCGTTTAGTACAGTCCTTTGCACAAAGTAAGTGCTCAGCAAATAAGATTGAAAGAATGATTCCTGCTTTGTACATAGTGAGCAGTTAAAAAATATTACTACTACAACTTCTACTACTACTAGTACTAGACCACAGGCTTGGTGAGGGCAGAGGTAATGTTTACCAACTTCATTGAGCTTTCCAAGTGCTTAGTCCTTTCAGCTGTATGCATTAAGTGCTCAGTGCTCATTGATTGATTGATTCAGTCTCTAGCTTTTCCCTAAAGCCTTTGGGCTAGGGAAGACCTCCTGTGGACCTCACACCACCCCTCTGCACACTGGGTCTCTCTTCTGCTCCCCGTGACACTCCTCTGCACCCCATGCTCTTCTTTTGTGCCTCCACACCCATTCTCTGGACCCCACACCCTTCTCTAGATTCCAAGCCCTTCCTGTATGAACCCCCCTTCCTTCCCCCAAAGCCAATTCCCCATTATTACCTAGCTAGCATTCAACTCCAGCTTGCCCCCAATGCACTGTGTAGATCACAGTTCAGTTCCCTCCCAGAAGAAACTAAAGGCAGCCACTCCTGGGGTCTGGAGAGATCCCAGCAGGTTCAGGCAGGATCGTGGACAGCTCCATTACCTCCAACCCAGCACACTGGTTCTCCCAAACTCACTTTTCCATAGTACGGAGCTCCGGGGTGGTAGTATCTCTTGGCATTGGGGAATCGTATGGTGATGAGGTCTTCAGCTATCCAGCAGTTCTGGGACCCTTTAGCAGATCTCGCTACAGCACAGGTAGAGGACCGGACAGTCACAACCAGAAAGACCTTTCCAAACCTCCCAGGGACTATGTGTATTGGGTAGGAGGGCTGATGTGCAGTATCTAAAGTTTGTAGGGCCCCGAGACCCCAGTTCACACAGAGTCCAATGTGGGTGCTGGGGTGATTGATGGCACCCATCCACTCTGGGGAGCAGAGGAGTTAAAGCTGATGACAGCTCGGAGCTGCATCCTCAGATGTTGTCTCCTATGTGTTCCCAAAGTGAGTTGAGCATGCACCCAGAGAGGATCAGCCCCTTGCCCACCCCACCTGCAGACCAGCCAGCCCACACTCAGAAAGCACCCTGGGCTGCTCTGGGGGCCCCGACCACACCCCAGACAATTTGGCCTGGGGCTGGCATGGTCATCAAGGAGGCCGCCAGGGCAGGGGTTGTTCTGGCCTGGGAGAAGTGGCTGCCCAGAGGGCAGGTTGGGGTTGTCCAGAGCAATGTGGGGCCCCCTACGGCGGTGTGAGACCCAGGCTGGGGGATGGTACCTGTATGCTTTTCAATCACAATGGCTCGCACTTGGAGGTACGGGCTGAACTGGCTCGATGGGGTCAGCACAAAAGCCGAGGTGTTCACCTGGACCGTGAGGCATCCGTTCTCACCTGCCTGAACAAGGTGGGTGGGGAACTGTTGTTAGAGTCTGCCTCCCACAGAGCCCGCGGGGCTTCTCAAGCAGGACCTGCGTCCTGGTAAACTGGAGGGCAGGAAGGGATGTGGGAAAATGGCCTGAACGGGGACTTGGAGAGGGCAAGGGGTGATCTGAATGGGAATTTGGAGAAGGGAAGACCAGTGCCAGAATGGGAATTTGGAGAGAGGAAGAACAGAGCCTCAACCTAACTTTGGAGATAAGATTGTAAGCTCTTTGTGCATAGGGATCAAGTCAACCAACTATATTGTACATTCCCAAGCACTTAGTATAGTGCTCTACATACAGCAAGTGTGCAATAAATACCATTGATCCACTGATTGACTGGAAAGACCAAGGCCAGAACAGAAATTTGAGGAAGGGAAGACCGTCATGTGAACAGGAGTTTGTAAAGGGGAAGATCAAGGTGGTAAAGTAGGAGGGTAGGTGATTAAGTGCTTTAAAGCCGATGGTTTGATGTGGTGTGGATGGGCAACCATTGGAGGCTTATGAGCATTTGGGGAAACATGGACTGAATGCTTTTGTAGAAAAATGATCCGGGCAGCAGAGCGAAGTATAAACTGAAGATGGAAGAGACAGAAGCCAGGGAGGCCAGCAAGGAGACTAATGCAGTAATCAAGGTGGGATAGGATAAATGCTTGGATTAACATGCTAGCAGTTTGTATGGAGAGGAAAGGGCAGATTTTAGAGATGTGAAGGTTGAACCAGCAGGATCTGGTGACAGACTGAATATGTGGGTGAAATGAAAGTGATGAGTCAAGGCTAAGGCCAGGGCCAGAGAGCCCCATGCCCAGCATGGCAGAGACGGCAAGGTCTGGTCTGGTATCCCAGGTGTCCCTCAGGGCCAGTCCAGCCTGGGGCACTTACGATGACAATGGACTCCTCACGGTCTGGGCTTCAGCAACAGCCAGGGTGGTTTGGGATGATGGGATGAGTTTCTGGGAGGAACTTCTTAAACTTGCCACTTCCCCACTTCTCCTCCTCCTTCCCCTCATCCCATTCTTCTCCCAGCTAAAGATGCTCTTACTTTTAACCTTCAATTAACCCTTTAATCTTTTAACCTGACCCTCTTGACCTTTAACCTTACCCCCTTAACCTTGTCCCTTAACATTTAACTTTACCTCCCTTTACCTAAGTTTTTAACCTGACCCTCTTAATCCTTTAACCTTACCCTCTTAACCTTTAACCTCTAAATTTAACTTCACCTTGCCTGACCCTCCCTTACCGAGGCTCCCCAATCCTATAAACCATTGTTTGTTGTCACTGTGGGAAGACAAGTTGCTGTGAGGAACAGGGTTGGCAGGTCACTGTCCCCTTTCTCCTTTTACCACCTCCTCTCGAACCAGAGGAACTGAGCTCAGAACTTTCTATGCCCATGGTCTCAGCACCTCTGGAATTACAAAATAGTCTGAGCTCCAAGATAGCATCCCCCTGCCTCTGGACTGCCAAAATGATTTGAGCCTCAGGACATTATGCCGTTGCCACTGGATTGCCAAAATAGTCTGAGCTCCTCCCTGCACTGCTCTCCCACCCTCAGGTCTCTATTTCACTCCTCACAACTCCCTCCTTTTTCCTTTCAGTTCCTTCCTCCTCTCCAGGGTCTCCCTCTCATTTGTCCCCAGACTGTTCTGTCAATGCTTGACTCTCCTCCCACCCTGGGCTCCGATACCTTGCCAGAGAAGTGTTTGCACATGTCCTGTCCTGCTGCTGTTTGCTGACACACGGTGGCCATAACTTTGCCCTGGACTGGATTCCCATTCAAGTGCCTGTGGGAGAGAGGCAGAGGACAGAGAGGTGAGGGGGCTCAGCCTCGGCACCTCTGGAGATCACCAAGCAGCACTGAGGGCCTTTGGAAGGGGTAGCTCTGGTTAACAAGGGAGATCTGGGGGTCAAGGGGGAGGTTGCACACTTTTTCCTCTGTGTCTTCCCTCCACTCTAGCCTCTCACTGTTGGCGGGAAACGTGTCTACCAACTCTGTTATATTGTACTTGCCCAAGCACTTAGTATAGTATTCTGCACACAGGAAGGGCTCAATACATGTGATTAATCGACTGATGGAGAAGCAGCATGGCCTGGTGAATACATCCTGGGTCTGGGAGTCTGAAGGATGTGGGTTTAATCCCAGTTCTGCCACTTGTCTACTGTGTGACCTTGGGCAAATCCCTTCACTTCTCTGCATCCCAGTTACCTGTGTCACAAGGGGATTTAGACTATGAGACCCATGTGCGACAGGGACTGTGTCGAACATGATTTACTTGTATTGATCCCAGCACTTAGTACAGTGCCTGTCACATAGTAAGCACTTAACAAATACCACCAGTATTGTTGTTAAACCACTACAGTGCCTCAGGGATGTCTAGGAACAAGGAGTGGGGACCAGAGAATGGGAGCAGGGGTTGGTCACTGTGGAATAGAAAGTTTCTTTCGCTGCAAGAAATAATAATAATAATAATGGTATTTGTTAAGTGCTTACTATGCGCAAAGCAGTCTTCTAAGCACTGGGGGGATACAAGGTGATCAGGTTGTCCCACGTGGGGCTCAGAATCTTAGTCGCCCTTTTACAGAAGAGGTAACTCAGGCACAGAGAAGTTAAGTGACTTACCCAAAGTCACACAACCCATGACCTCTGACTCCCAAGCCCGTGCTCTTTCCATTGAGCCATGTTGCTTCTCTAAAGAAATCTGACTGGCAGGGGAACTGAAGTGCTCTGTGTGTGTGTGTGTGTGTGTGTGTGTGTGTGTGTGTGTGTGTGTGTGTGTGTGTGTGTGTGAGAGAGAGAGAGAGAGAGAGAGAGAGAGAGAGAGAGAGAGAGAGTGTGTGTGTCTGTCTGTCTGTCTGTCTGTCCCCGCATTCCTGGTGTAGTCCTCCCCTTCCCCCAAGCAGGGTTGACTCAGCAGCAGAAGACAGGACAGCGCAGAATTTGGGCCAAAGAGAGTCTGGAGAATCAGTCCCACAGCAAGGTCTCCCCTCCTTTCAGGTCTGCTGGGAATACAAAGTATGCTGCTGACACCAGGCATGGCAGATTTGGCCAGGTACGGCCAGGCATTCCAGGAATGGCCAGCTGCTGTAGGTACCCTGGGAACCCCTGGCACTTTGGGAAAGCTCGGTAGAGCCAAGTCACCAGATACGAGCAGGTAGGCCAGTTTTGGCCAGGTATGTTAGTTGTGGCCAGGGATGCTGAGGGCCAGGTAAGGTCAGGTAATAATAATGGTAGTATTTGTTAAGCGCTTACTATGTGCCAAGCACTGTTTTAAGCACAGGGGGAGATACAGGATAATCAGGTTGCCCCATGTGGGGTTCACAGTCTTAATCCCCATTTTACAAATGAGGGAACTGAGGCACAGAGAAGTTAAGTGACTTGCCCAAAGTCACACAGCAGATAAGTGGTAGAGCTGGGATTAGAACCCATGACCTCTGACTCCCAAGCCCATGCACTTTTCACTGAGCCACGCTGGGTCTGCCAGGTTAATAGCAACAATTAGGAGAAGAACTGTGGTATCTGTTAAATGCTTAGCACAATACTAAGTACTGGGTAGAATGAGATAATCAGGTTGGTCCGACAGAGGTCCTGTCCCACATGGGGTTCAGAGTCCAAGTTTCTGTCTGGAAGGCAGGCTTGTCAAGTAACTGGGTACGAGTTTTGCTGGGTACTACCAGGTAGATCATCATCATCATCATCACCATCAATCGTATTTATTGAGCGCTGACTATGTGCAGAGCACTGTACTAAGTACTTGGGAAGTACCAATTGGCAACATATAGAGACAGTCCCTACCCAACAGTGGGCTCACAGTCTAAAAGGAGGAGACAGAGAACAAAACCAAACATACTAACAAAATAAAATAAATAGAATAGATATGTACAAATAAAATGAATAAATAAATAAATAAATAGAGTAATAAATATGTACAAACATGTATACATATATACAGGTGCTGTGGGGAAGAGAAGGAGGTAAGATGGGGGGGGTGGAGAGGGGGACGAGGGGAAGATCAAGTATGTCTAGGTAAACTGGGTGCACTGGGGTCCCGCAGGTTTGCTGGGCATGTCAGGTATGCTTGGCACACTGGGCAACCAGGGTAGACCTTGGTTCTAACCCTGGCTCTGCCATTTGTCTGCTATGTGATTTTGGGCAAGTCACTTCACTTCTCTGGGCCTCAGTTACCTTATCTGTAAAATAGGGATTAAGACCATGAGCACCATATGTGACATGGGCTGTGCCCAACCTGTTTAGCTTGTACCTGGCCCTGTGCTTAGTTCAGTGCCTGGTAACTTGAAAGCACTTAACAAATACCACTTAAAAAAAATTACCAGGAAGCTCAAACTATGGAGACCAAGGTTCCAGAGTTGAATCCCAGGCCACGGTGGTTAGGATCTACTCCTTGTTATTTCCTCCAGCCCCCAGCCCCCAGAGACCCCCAAGACCATTCCCTCCCGAGTCCTACCTGCCACATGTGGTGAAAACCAAGGTCTTTGCCTGCGGGGAGATGGTGGAAGGTATCTGGATGTGAGCCCTGAACTTCCGGGACTCTAAGGAGCAGTACAGGGAGGGCATTAATTCCTTCATTCGATCGCATTTATTGAGCATTTAGTGTGTGCAGACTACTGTACTAAGTGCTTGGGAGAGTACAATACAACGATAAACAGACATATTCCCTGCCCATAACTAGTTTACAGTCTAGAGGGGGAGTCAGAAATAAATTTAAAAATTACAGATATGCACATAAGTGTTGTGGGGTTGGGAAAGGGGATGAATAAAAGGAGCAAATCAGGGTGATGCAGAAGGGAATGGGAGAAGAGAAACGGAGGGCTTAGTCAGAGAAGGCCTCTTGGAGGAGATGTGCCTTCAGGAAGGCTCTGAAAGCAAGGAGAGTAATTTTCTGTCAGAACTGAGGAGGGAGGGCACTCCAGGCCAGAGGCAGGATGTGGGCGAAGGGTTGGCAGCAAGACAGATGAAATCGAGGGCCCAGCATGTGACTCTGCTTCCCCCACTCCCTCCCGAGGGGGTCCCTCTTCCCTTCTCCATCTGCTCACACCAACCTTGCCTCTTGATGACCAAGGGCATCATCGTGCAACAGTGGTATCCTGACCCATCATGGCTGAGGGGCTGCTGCTGCTGCCACAGCCCGATACTCCTCTAGATCCTTGGAAATGCCCCAGCCCACACACTTTTCTCCTCTAATGCTAACCTACTCACTGTACCTCAATCTCAACTATCTCACCACCAACCCCTTGTCCACATCCTTCCTCTAGCCTGGAACACCCTTCTCTCTTCAGATTAGACTGATGAGCACTCTCCCCACATTCAAAGCCTTATTAAAGGCACATCTCCTTCAAAAAGCCTTCCCTGACTAAGCCCTCATTTCCTCTTCTCCCACGCCCTTCTGAATCACTGTTGCACTTGGTCTTGTACTTTTTATTCACCCCTCCCTCGGCCCCGCAGCACTTACATACATATCTGTAATGTATTCATTTATATTATTTTATTTATTTTATACTATTTATTTATATTATGTGAGAAGTAGTGTGGCTGTGAGAAGCAGCATGGTTCAGTGGAAAAAGCACAGGCTTTGGAGTCAGAGATCAAGGGTTCAAATCCTGGCTCCGCCACTTGTCAGCTGTGTGACTTTGGGCAAGTCATTTCACTTCTCTGTGCCTCAGTTACCTCATCTGCAAAATGATGATGATGATGATGGCATTTATTAAGCGCTTACTATGTGCAAGGCACTGTTCTAAGCGCTGGGAAGGTTACAAGGTGATCAGGTTGTATCACGGGGGCTCACAATCTTAATCCCCATTTTCCAGACTGTGAGCCCCCCTGTGGGACAACCTGATCACCTTGTAACCTCCCCAGTGCTTTGCACATAGTAAGCACTTAATAAATGCCATTATTATTATTATTATTATTATTATTATCATCATCATCATTAATGACTGTCTCTCCCTCTAGACTGAAAGCTTGTTGTGGACAGGGAACACGTCTACCATGCCAGTTATATTGTACTCTCCCAAACACTTAGTGCAGTGCTCTGAACCCAGCAAGTGCTCAATAAATATGGTTGATTGATTCACCCCACTGTGGGGCCTTGTCCTGCCCCAACCCCACCCAGCTGCCATCTGCCTGAGGACCCTGTTAGCTGGACTTACCTGAGCTGTCCACCTGGAAGTACTTCTTGGCACTGAGACTTGGGATGCTGATGGTGTAGGTCCCCTGTGAGGCGTTGGCAGCCAATGGGACTGACAGATCAGCTATGCCGTGCTGGGGAGCCACATTCCTCATCGAAGAAACTTTGTTCCCCAAGGAATCCTGGGAGACAAGGCAGAGCCAGGGAGAGAGCTGTGGTTGTCCCCCGGGGATGGGGCCGAGACATCCACAATCCCACCATGACCTAGACCTAGGAGCCAGGACTCTGCTTAAGTAAGGAAACAATTTCTCAAAGGCCGGGATGTGGGAGTGATGGGATCTAGTTGGAGCTCCAAATCTGACTTGCTTTGTGATTTGTTTAAGTGTCTTGGCCTCTCTGGGCCTCCAATTCCTGGGCAGGAATCCCTGTACTCAAACCAGAAGGGCAATAACATAGGAGTTGTTGTAGTGGTAATAATAATAGTAGTAGTAGTAGTAGTAGTAGTAGTAGTAGTAGTAGTAGTAGTAGTAGTAGTAATGTTGTTTATTAACAGTAATAGTAGGTAATAATAGCAATAGTCGTCATAGTAATAGTAATAGTAGTAGTAGTAGTAATAGTGTTTATTAAGTGGTTACTGTGTTCAGAGCACTGCACTAAGTGCTGTGGGAGAAATGGGGTGAGACTGGAGAGAGTTAGAAAGCAGAAAATCCTGCTCACTGTCACAGGGACTACATATTGACAGTGATTGTTCAGTGGCTGTGACTGTGCTGTGCAAGTAACTTCACAGTGCTACTGACTGTAATAATAATTATTATGGTATTTGTTAAGTGCTTACTATGTGCCAAGCACTGGTCTAAGTGCTGGGGTAGATTCATGGTTATCAGGCCGAATACAGTCCCTGTCCCACATGAGTTTCTGAGTCTCAATACCCATTTTCCAGATAAGGTAACTAAGGGCCAGAGAAGTGAAGCGACTTGCCCAAGGTCACATAGCAGACATGTGATGGAGCTGGGATTAGAACCCATGACCCTGTCTCCCAGGCCCACTCTGCCACACTGCTTCTCTGTATAATGACAATGGCTGAGCAGAGACAGTAATGGCATAGTAGCATAGCAGCAGTGGCATTGACAGCAGTGTCTTTGACAGCATAGTGACACTGACCACGAAGTGACAGCAACCTTGCAGTAACAGTGACTGGGTAGTGGCAGTGACAGTGACAGCCTAGTGATGCTGACCATAGAGTACATAGAGTACAGTGACAGAGACCAGGCAGTGACAGTAACTGTGCAGTGACAGAGGCCAACTTGTAAATGAATCAACTCCTCACCTGGACTTCCACTGGCTGGTACTGTGGAGAAACATAGAAAATTCATTTTTATTTAGAATGTCAAGATCATTTCCCTCCCATGAGTTCCTTGATCTTCCCAAGTCCCTGAAACTCCCTGGCTGAGGAAGGCCATAACTTGGACATGCCTGTGTAGACAAGTCTATTTTAGGGAGGGTTTTTCCATTCAAAACATCCAGTAAATAGAGCTGCACCATCAAGCAAATGGAGAGTTAGGCTGCTTGTTTGAAGTCTGATGTTCTGCTTGGCCAGGCTCAGCTGGGGGTCCAGGATCAATCAATCAGTCAATCAATCCATAGTATTGATTAAGTGCTTACTGTATGTAGAGGACTGTACTAAGCACTTGGGAGGGTACAATACAACAGAGTTGATAAATGTGTCCCCTGCCCACAATGAGCTTAGGGTCTAGAAAAGAGAGAGAGAGAAAGAGAGAGAGAGAGAGAGAGAGAGAGAGAGAGAGAGAAAGGAAATAAAGAAAGAAAGAGAGAGAGAGAGAAAGAGAGAAAGAAAGAAAGAAAGAAAGAAGGAAAGAAAGGAAGAAAGAAAGAAAGAAAGAAAGAAAGAAAGAAAGAAAGAAAAAGAAAGAAAAAAAAAAGAGAGAAAGAAAGGGGCTAGTCAGCCTCTGCCAGAATCTCAGCCCCTTCCCAGGCTCCCCCTGCTGGGCCAGCTCCAGGAGCTCCCGGAGATTCTGGGATGGAGAAGTAAAAATCGGGGGCTCCCAGCAGAGGATTCCCATTGGGAAGAGTCCCTCATTCATTCATTCAACTGTATTTATTGAACGCTTATTGTGTGCAGAGCACTGTAGTAAGCACTTGGGAAGTGCAAATTGGACCCCCTCCTGGACCCCCAGTGGGAAACATCTCTCCCGCCACTCACCGACTGGCTGCGGGCACTGAAGTTCCTGGTCAGGGTTAGGACCCGGAACTTGACTGTGGAGGAAAAAAGAAGATCTGTGATGGAAAACATCCAGGTCGGAGGGGCCACGGCCCGCTGAGACTGGACTCCCTAATTGATTGACTGCACCAGTCCCCAAACCTGACCACGGCTCACCCTCCTGTCCTTATTTTAAACGATATTTGTTAAGCACGGATTATGTGCCAAGCACCATACTAAGCACCGGGTTAGTTACAAACTAATCTGATTGGACACAGTCCATGACCCCATTTTACAGATGAGATAACTGAGGCACAGAGAAATTAAGTGACTTAACCACCATACTAAGCACTGGGTTAGTTACAAACTAATCTGACTGGTCACAGTCCATGACCCCATTTTACAGATGAGACAACTGAGGCACAGAGAAATTAAGT